>NW_027481159.1:0-685684 GCF_050403485.1 Sporobolomyces salmoneus | reverse complement strand
TTTTTTTTTATTGCCCTTTTCGCGTGCGGTTAAAAATTTTTTGTTTACGGGTTTCCTTTTACCTTTTTCTCTTTTTCCCCCCCCCGGGCCGTTTTTTTTTCCCCCCCCCCCCCCCCCCTGAGTCGGCACGAGCTCAGCCTGTTCGGTCTCCCCCCTACGTACAGCTGGTAGCAAGGGTGGGAGCACAAATAATGTGCAAATGACTTCGCTGAATCTCTTTCTATCGGCTCCGGAATCATGCCCGTTCGCAGACGGGTATGAGATCAATCTGGTATCGTAAACGAACCGAGAGAGAAGGATAGAGCGTGCTTTCCCGAAAGTTGGTCTTGCGAAAGAGAAGAGTTGGAGACTCTCGTAAAAACTTCGGCAGCCCATGGAGAGCTCTGCCTCACCCGTTCTCCGCCTCAACGCCTTCCGACACAGGCTGGGAGACGATCGACGTCCACAAAGTCGCTCACATCGAAAGGGCAGAACCCAATGGACTTCTTCGGGCCACTACCTCCCCTTCCCTCTTCATCTTCTTTCCAATCTCGGGATTCGGCTCCTTCGCCATCCTCTCCCTACTCTCCTACACACCACGATACGACAGAGTCGCTAGCTCCCAGTGCAGTATACGCTTCGGACGAGTTTGAATGCAGACAAGTAGCACAGGGAATTCCTCTCCAAGAACCTAGTCATCGTAGTCCTTCGAACTCGATTGCGGAGGATGAGATCGATCTCGTGGAGTTTGAACGGGAGAGGATCGCGGTTCAGGAAGCTACAGAAGATGTGGAAGATCTCGCAGATCTTGTTGAGGCAGGGGAAGAAGTTTTGGTCGAAGATCCTCCGAGTAAGTTTGTGGAAATCAAATCAAAGCTCGAGCAGCAGTAACCCACAAAGAGCTCGCGATATCTCCTGACAGCTGGACCTACCCCATCACCTTCTTCCTCTCGCTCCAGAGCCCCAACAACCTCGCAAACTCCCTCTTCTTCCTCTTCTCGCTCTTCTCCGACCCTTCCCTCTCGCACCTTCCCTCCTTCCGAGACCCTCACTCGACCAACAACTCCTCGCTACGACGAGTTCAAGCATATCCGCGCTCTCTGGCGCTCTCTCCCCGCTCTGGCCTTTTTCGCAACTGGGGATCCGAAAGTCGATTCGATTCGAATCAATCTCCTCCTACAGAAGAAAGCCGAAGCCATCGCTCTCCGCCTCCCTCCGGAACAAGCAATCGAGTTCATCAAGAACGCGTTCACTTTCCCTGGAAACGGCAAAGCTTTCGAAATGACCGCGGCTGAACTCGAGACCTTGAAGATTCGAGCGGAGGGTCAGAAACGTCGTAAGGAATTGAAAGAGGAACGCAGAGCGAGGGTAGATCGTGTTCTCGAGACTGAGCGACAAGGAGGAGGAGAAGGAGGAGGAGGAGGAGGAAAGTCAAAACGGAATTCGAAGGAGAAGAAGCTTCCCACCGAACTCCCGGATCCCGATTTCTCCACCTTCTCTCTCCGGCAGCGAAACAACAAGACGAATGTCGACTTCTCCGCCCACGAGCTCTTCATCGATTTCGCTTTCGACGGTCCCGCGCGATGCCTCCAGGCAGAGATTCAGCAAGCCGAGGAGGCTCTCTCGAGAGGTCTCACCCCTCCGGAAGTCCAAGTCGACGTTCAACTTGTCGCTCAATGCGTACATTACTCGGCCTACGAATTCAACGATCTCAATCACAACGATCCGATGAAGTGGGCCGACAACTCTCGAACTTCGATCGCGACACACGCTTTCCTCGCCGCTCTCGATTGCAATGGGGTTAAGCGAGTTGTAGGAACGGTGAGTTCCTCTCGAACGACTATCACATGCTCTCGAACGATGCTGACAAGCTCTCTGGAGAGGTGGTAGGATCTGTTTAAAGAGGGATGCGCTGGAGCGAATTTGAACGATTGGAAGCGGGAAAAGGAGAATAGGGAGCCTACCAGGAAACAGCTCCCAACGATTGCTCACATGAAAGCGCAATGGGCGATGGACTCCGGTGAGCCTGCTCGTGCTCCGAACCTTGAAAACTCGAATTAACCTGCCCACGTCTCGCCTAGTCTTTTACGAAACTCTCTCAAACATCCTCAACATTCATTTCAAGAGCGTCATTCTCTGCGGAGCCGCTGCTCAATTCGCATACGGTTCGAGTTCATAACATGGACGTTTGGCCCGCGAACCAACCTCGAACATTTCTACCTTCTCGGAATCTCTACTGGCTCACAATACCCGACACTTCACTTTTACGGCGACTTTCGATTCTTCCCTCTTCGCATCGTTAATCCTCGACCAAGCTCTCATTATCGAATCGATCCTCCTTCCCCCTCCTTCTCCCTCTTCCACCTCCTCTTCTCCCGAACAATCGGCGTCCCCGATCGACGTCTCCCGCCTACGCTCCAATTTCGAGTTCCTCGCACGCGAGAACGGACGGCCTGCCGGTGGAGATCGTTGCGACACCTTCGACGAAACGTTCCACCCATTTCGAAATCTCCTTTCTCCGATTCTCGTTCGTTCAAAGCTACTCGCCAGCCACGCCAAGAGCCGGAACTGGAAACTCCCCGGTGGTGGGTTCAACAACGGTGGTGGGTTCAACAACGGTGGTGGGTTCAACAACTACGATGTAACTCTACCAGGTCAATGGAGGAAGGCCGAGATTCAACGAATGGGATTAGGACACCCGCCCTTCGCCATCCAAGATCTCCCTCGTCAAGTCCGCGATGAGCTCAGAAAGCACCCTTCGAACCTTTTCGTCGGACTCCCACCCGACACTCGTGAGGTGGAGATGATCGAGAAAGACGGTACCGTCAAAATCGAAACTGTTCTCCGATCTCTGTTGGTTCTTCGATCCGCCAAGGGTAAGGAAACGTTGGGACCGGAGGGACGCTCGGCCGCCGCTGCAAAACGAATCGAAACGATGGGACCGGAGGGACTCTCGGCCGCCGCTGCAAAACGAATCGAAACGATGGGACCGGAGGGACTCTCGGCCGCCGCTGCAAAACGAATCGAAACGATGGGACCGGAGGGACTCTCAGCTGCCGCCGCGAAACGAGCCGAAACGATGGGACTAGAAGGACGACGAGCGCTTACCATTAAGGCTCAGGAAACGAAGAGAACGAGAAGGCAAGCAGAGGAGGAACAACTCGTTCATCGACTACATGTCTCGAATGACGGAAAAGTAATCAAAGGCATGTCTAATCCTCTTACAATCTGTTTGTGTAGTTCGGAGCGGGTTTAGCTGAATCTTCACTTCCGTGCAGTTTCTGTACCACTCGCTGAGCAGTTATCGACACGACCCGGACACCTGAGCGAACTCCGACGTCGTCAACTTCTCGCTCGTCGACAATTTGAAGCGAGTTTGACGGAGGAAGCACGCAACAACACAACTCCTTCTCTTCCCCAGGTCAGACCTGCGAGTGAAGACGAGTCATCGATGCCTGTACGATCTCCAGCGAGGCAAGTCGCAGTACAACAAGGTCAGAGTTCGAGGTGGCCGACCGTCTTGCTCGAAGCGGAAGGATCGGGAACCGCCGTGAAAGACGAAAGTTTGGAAAGTTTGAGGTATTGCCTCCAATGGCTCGTCGTAAGCACGATATTCCACTTCCTTTCAGTAAGACTGTACCTGACCTCAAACTTTTCGTTAGTTTGCGAACGCTCAGCTCGATCATCAAATCTCGACTCTTCGAGAAGTCGTCCTCTCTCTCCGTACCCACAATCACACTTGCGTATCCTCCTCTTCCTCTTCCTCTTCCTCTTCCTCTTCCTCTTCCTCTTCCTCTTCCTCTTCCTCTTCCTCTTCCTCTTCCTCTTCCTCTTCCTCTTCCTCTTCCTCTCGAGCTCAACCCTCCGCCTCTCCCGCTCTCGTTGCTGCCTCTGCGTCAGCCGATCTCACACAAATCAAACACAACGTGATCGAAACGATTCGCCAAGTTGTCGAGATCGTTTCGAAACACGCTGGTACGGCATTACCCGAACAAGCGAAGAGATACGTCAAGCAGAGTATCGTGGAGTTACCGACCAAGTGGAGAAATGCGATTGGGAACAGGGCAACATCGACTTCTGCTTCCTCGACGAACGGAAGGGGTTCGAGACCGTGGAGTGAAAGGGAGAAGGCTAGGGTCGAACACATGGGGGATGATCACTTCAACGGAGCGTCGTCGAGTATCAGGAAGGAGTATGATCAAAATCGAGAAGAAAGGGAGAGGGAAGAAGCGGAGGCTGAAGCGAGAGCTGCGTTGGGATCGATGGAGGAAGAAGCCGATCGGATACTTACGTTCGCGGTAGAGAGTTTGGACATGTTGCGTTCTGTTGCGGGGATCTTTGGGGAGAGCGTGGAGAAAGCCGAAGCGTGAGTTTTCGAATCGAGCTCTTTCTCTTATTCGAAGTCATATCTGAGAACCTTCGTTGCCGATTGTCTAGCTCGATCGACTGTCTGGGGATCGTCGCAGCACAACGTCAACAACAACGAAGAGAGCAAGACCGACAGGAGCAACAACAAGGTCAAAACCTCTTCCTCGAACCTCCTGAACCTTCTCCTACTTCTTCGACGACTGTTACGAATTGGAGTTCGACGGAGACCTTACGAGACCCTCCTGCGAAACGCCGCCGCGTTGCTCCACCACACTCTGCTAACGTCGCATCTCAAGGCGCGAATTTCAACGAACGAACCAATCTGTCGGATCTCGCACCGCACGGTCATCCGATGCCTCGTCACTTCGACACGTCTGCTCCTCCTCCTCTATGATCCTCCTCTTCCTCTCGTCTGGACCTTCCTCATGTCTCCTCGCCTTTCACTTTCGGACTCGCTTTTTTCTTCTCGGTTGTTGCTGTCGATTCTTTGGTGGTTCTCCTCCTTTGTTGGTGTTCCGCGTTTCCTCTGCTACCTTCGCTACTTTCTCTGTTGATAGTTTCCCGTCGTCGAGACTCTGCTCCTTCAATTAGTCGTTCTCTAGTTTCCCAGATAGATAGATTCTCGGTTCTCTAGTCTCTGCCAAAGTTTCGTTCGTGTCTGCTGTCTTCTATTCTTGAGTTAGGGACCGGAGAGTTGTCGCGGCATTTGGTTCAAGAACTTAAGAGCTTGAGATTCTGAATTCGCGAAGTTTCCAACTTGATCTCTTCCTTCCACTCGTCGTCCTCATCGGCTCGGGTTCACTTCCTTCGACTCTCGTGGTGCTACAGGGATGTTCACTAAACGTATGAGCGTGGTCTCCGTCCGTCGGTTCTCCTTCGAGTCGTTATTGACGCGTGTCTTTGGTCGCAGTTTTCGAGAGGCGATCGTAGCTCTTCCGTCGCCGAGGGAGGTCCTCTAGATAGCTCAGTACAGTCTACAAGATACGTGCAGAGATACTCAAGGTCTTCCGACGTTTTAGAAAGCAGTTCGACTTCAACTTCTTCATCTCTCTCGCTTTCTCCCTCTGCCACGCAAAGTACCTCGACTCCCTCCGTTTCTGCGGCCTCGTCTTCTATCACAACACTCCTGCTATTCTTCCCACGACAGCTCCCGGAGTTGACACGCCCTCTCCCTCTCTTCCTTCGACCTCTCTCGACTCTGACAGTTTCAATTGGGATGCGATCAAGCAGATCTTCATCGACGAAGGTTGGTCGGCGTCGGATCTCGATGGGATTCGGTTAGTAAAGATCAAGACAAAATGGTGGAATTGGGATGTTCGGTGGGAAACAAGGTCTTAGTAAACGACGTTTGCAGAGAAGGGAAAAGGTCGGGATGTTCTCGTTCACGTTTGCCGAAACGTCGAGATGGCAATTGGACTTGAGATCTGTCTCTCACTCCCGGAGGAGACATCCCCTCGACAAGTCGGAAGTCGAAGAGTTCGCGAAAGCGATTGACAGTTTCGTACCCGTTCACGCGGCTCAACCTCATTCTGAACGTCTCTCGCATGCATTCGCTCACTCTTTTCTCGATGGCTCGTCCGGGGGAAATCACTTTACGAGATCAGGAAGCGTTCGATCCGAAGGTCCATTCGACTGGGGAAGATTTCGTTTCGTGGAGGAGACTGCCGACTTCCCCGAGCACGCCGTTATCACCCTTCCTCACGACAAGGTGCAAGGGAAGAAAGGGGACACTCTCACCGTCCTGCGTCAATCGGTGGACCTCGTCTCAATCCGATTGAGGCTCTCCGTTCGCACCTCAGCATTAATGCTCCCGGTCCCTCCGATTCCTCTTCTCTTCAATCCCTCGCTCGCAACCTTCACCGACTCGTCTTCACCCTCTCACCTATTCGCATTTCAAATACCAAGTCAACCTTTTTCTCACCATTTCTGGTCGCGCTCCCCTCAATGGACACTCGTGGAGGATCGGAGGTGCGACGTTCTATCTCCTCTCGGATATCAATCCGGATTCCGTCAGGGTCGTTGGAAGGTGGTAGTCGGAAGCGTTCCTCCGTTACTGGCGTTGTATGAAGGTTTTGGCGGCGAAGAACCTGTCAGATGCTTCATTGGTTGATTTGGGAGAGGTGAACGAGATTCGGGAGGTCTGAGGGCTAGCTTGTTTGGAATCGAGTTGAAGTTTTTCTTTTTCTTTGGTTTGGGTTCCCGCGGGCGCTACGCTGCGCTCCGCTTTCTGGGTGGGTGTCGCGGTCTCTGACTGAAAGAGGTGTTCTGCTGCCTCGGTGGCTTCGCCCACCCTGCACAAACAACTCGCTGACGCTCGTTCTCATCTTCTTCTCTCCCTCTCTCGTCTTTGTCCTCTCCAGATCAGCAAGAACAGAAGCGCCTAAAGTCGAAACTGATTTGGTTCTTCAGCGGTAGGAACCCGCTTCAGGAGTATGACCCAGTACGAGATTGCAGGGGACGGAAAAGCGCGAAAGAAGGGGGAATCGCGCTGAAATCCGAGCTTCAAATCTCGCAACTTGTGCGTTCGACTCATCTTTGAGGATCATCTCATGCCGCTTGTATGCCCTCGTACGATCTGTCGAGTTGATTGGGGCACTCAAGGGTCTCATCAGGCAAATGAGAACGATGAAAAGCATATAAGATTGCGAAACGAAAGAATGAAAGGAGTGTCTATCTACTAAGCTCTAACGAGGTCCAC
The DNA here is from genome assembly GCF_050403485.1 of Sporobolomyces salmoneus. Classification (NCBI taxonomy): domain Eukaryota; kingdom Fungi; phylum Basidiomycota; class Microbotryomycetes; order Sporidiobolales; family Sporidiobolaceae; genus Sporobolomyces; species Sporobolomyces salmoneus. The sequence goes on along the minus strand of NW_027481159.1, from coordinate 678,639 downwards.
ATCACGTCCTACTAAGCCAACGCGGCAGCGACAACTCCACCAAGGACGATCGCTACTCCCCCTTGTTTCGCGATCGAACTCGCTCCATTCCCACTATCTTCCGAGTTCGAGCTCGAAGCCGTCGCAGCGTTCGAAGGTTTCGAAGCACCATGGGTAGTCGCGACGGAAGCTCGAGTCGAGGTGACTTGAGAGGTGACGATGGGTTGCGTACCGGAAGCGGAGGAGTCGGGTCCAGAGGGAGAGGCAGAGGATCCGGATTCAAGGGAAGATTGAATGTCGGTTCCGGCGGCTTGAGTTACTTGAGCGGCCAAGGCGGACCAGGTGGGGCTATGTTAAGGATAGTTGTCAGGAATGGAGACGATTGAGAGATGAAAAGGAAAGGATGAACTCACTTGGCGACGAGGTAAGAAGAAATTTCAGGGTTTGCGAAACCACTCGAAAGAAGGGCGTTCGCACCACTCGCAGCCGCAGACTAGTACATCGAGTTGAGAGAGTTAAGTCAGCGAGGATCGGAAAGGGGCAAGATCGAAGTGGGCTCGAAGTAGAGGGAAATGAAAACGCACGGGGTCAACCGCTTGTTGCGAAATGATCGAAGCGATCGCATCCGAGTTCGCCGACGTGAAAGATGCGACACTATCGGGAACAGCTCCCGTAGCTTCAGCTCCCCCCTCCGAGATAGCACCAGTTTCGCTACCACTTTCTCCTCCCTCAGTTGGGGCCGTGGTGGGTTCGATCAAGGTCGCACTGGCTTCAGATCCAGCGTCAGCGAGACCACTCTCAACTCCAGTGGCTACCGACGAGGCGCCTTCTTCTCCAGGTGCTTGTGCTGCGATTTGGATCGAAGGGGCGTGAGCGAACGAATTGAATGGAGAGAGACCGTGGCGGAGAAGTTACTCACCAGCTACGAGGGCAGAGAGGGTAAGGATGCTGGCAATAGTGAAGGATTTCATGATGCTGAGTTGATGCGAGTGGCTGGAGGTGTGTGTGAAAGGTAAAAGGAAGAGAGAAAGAGAGAAGAAGAGAGACGATGACCTCTTTTCCTCATTCGACGTCCGTGGTCCGTCTCCCATTCACTGACGTTCGTCTTCGTAATGCAGTATCGTCTTGTGCCTCCTCCGCAGGTCACGATCAAAGCGGAAGTGTTCACCTACGTTTGCGAGGCGATTTCGCGAGCTCAACGACTCGAGAAACTACAGCGATCCCTAGGCGACGTAGGCGATACCCTCAAGTTCTCCTCACGCTGCAGAGTCCTCTTCTCGACGGAAACTCCGACAGAGGATCTTGCGCGAACGTCAGAGGAAGGACGAACGGGGAGCGAGCGCTCGAGCGCAAGTCGACCTCCGCTTTTTGTCCTTCCCCGAGCCTCCTCCCTCTCACTCGCGTTGACCTACCGACACTCAGCAATCGACAGAAGCACGAGCAGTCCGGCACGTGGAGGAGGGAGTCGATTCGAAGAAATCGTTAAAGAAGGTCCTGGTCCGTGCCCCTCGAGAACTCCCTCTGTTTCGCAACAGCTGGAATGTTACGACGGTCCACGACCAGAGATCAATGAGGACAACCGAGGAACACCACAAAGCTGAAGAACATGATCCACCGAGCAAAATGAAAAAAATCGATTCGACTTCTTCACCGACCCGGATCCACCTCCCTCTGCTTCCGTGTACAATTTCCCCGGTTCCGTCGTCGCCGTGACGGGAGGAGTCATCGCATCGGTCGAGAGTCGACAAGGAAATGTCGGGAAAAAGTTGATGTCATCTGCAACCAACTTGAGCAAGTTTCAAAACGCTACGAGAGTGGTGAGACTTTGTTAGCCTTGAAAACCCCGGGTTACACAGCACAAACATGCACATGTTTTGCCTGTCGTCCGGGTGGAGGGGAGGGGAAAGCATTTCATAGTGAGGCGCGTCTGGATCGGAATCATCAATTTTCTTCAGAGGCAGAATCACTTCGATCATTTTTTTCTTCGAACTCACCTCTGACGACGCTTCAACTCCTGAATCTTTTCGACCTCTTCATCTCGACGACGACATAGTACAGTACGGTCTAAGGGCAAGATGTCGGATCTACCTACGGTCAACGTCCCAGCTCATCAATCGCTCGAGACGAACGTTAAAGTGCCTCACAAGCACAAGGGAGGGACTTATTTACGACAGCATTTGGGAGTAGGAGCACACAAGGGAGATAGGAATGCACAGAGGTTGTTGAAATCTCGTAAGTTCTCAGCTGGTTCGAAATAGGTCGTCGAAACGGCGAACTCTTAGCTTCGTCGTGCTAATCCTCTCTCGTTCGCTTCGAATAGATGCGATCGCTTTCGTAGGAGAGTTCGTCGGAACAACCCTGTTCTGTTTCTTCGCGTTCGCTGGAACGACAGTTGCCTCTCTCCCAGCGACCTCCGTAACCGATTCGGGAGCTACTTCCGACATGGGAGCTGTCCAACCCTCTCCAAACACCTCGTCGCTACTCTACGTAGCCTTGTCTTTCGGTGTGAGTCCATTATTTCTCGTCGAGGATCTTCAATACGTTTTATCGAGAATGAGAACAGGCGCTAACGATTTTCACTGTTTTCAGTTCTCGCTTGCTGTCAACATTCAGATCTTCTCCGGTGTTTCAGGAGGTATCTTCAACCCTGCAATCTCTCTGGGTCTTGCCCTCATTGGTGCACACACACCCATACGAGGTGAGTTTTCTTGTTCGACTGTTTCTCTTCGTAGAACTCGAATTGACGCCAGAGTTGTCCAGCATTGATTCTCACGGCGGCAGAAGTTATCGGAGCTATCGCAGGAGCCGCAATTGTGTCGGGTCTTCTACCGGGGTAAGTCGTTTTGATTCAGCGTAACCGAGGGAAAGGAAAATTGACGTTTCAATTTTCTCCAGTCCTCTCAACGTCCGAACGACCCTTGTCGCCGGCACCAGCGTCGTTCGAGGTCTGTGAGTCTTCTCTCCCGTGTTCTCGATCATGTTCGTCGCGTGTGTGTGCTGAGAGACTCGTTCCTTCGACAGCTTCATCGAAATGTTCTTGACCATGATTCTTATGCTCACGGTCCTCGTTTTGACGGTCGAGGAAAGTGCGATTGGAGCGAAGAAAGCTGGAGCGTCGGCGGCGCCCGTCTCGATTGGACTCGCGCTCTTCCTTGCAGAGATGGTCGGGGTCTTCTACACCGGTGGATGTCCGTCACTCCCTTCAGTACAAAAAGAAGAGTCTTCGCTGATTTCGTTTCGCTTTTCAGCTCTCAATCCCGCACGCTCGCTAGGTCCCGATGTGGTGATCGGACAGTTTGATACTTACCATTGGATCTACTGGTTGGGTCCCGCACTAGGGGCCACCGTCGCCGTAGCTTTCTGGAAGGGAATTCAGTACGTCGTGTTCCGCTCGTTTTCGCTTTTCATTGTGTGAAAGTGACTGATCAATCTCGCTTCTTCTGCGCCTCTCACGAACAGATACGTACATTTCTCCTTGGGCCCTCGAACAGCCGTGAGTTCCCCCTCCAACCTCATCTCATGGCGAAGAGAAACTGACAAGCTCATTTTCTTTCCTTTCGCATCTAGGGTACTCCCGACGCTTCGAAGATGCTCCTCGAAACCGACGAAGAGAAAGGAGCTGGATCTGGACCTCCAGGACCTCAAGGGAACAACGGAGCCGCTCTCCAAAATACGACGAGTCCCTTCTCGACGACCGGAGGAGGCCTCAACGTTGACAATTCCGACGCTCGATCGATCGTTTCCGTCGTTGCCGAACCCGTCGATCGTATGACGCTCATCGAGCAATCGAACAGTCGTATCGAGACGATGTTGAGTCAATTGATGAACGGAGGAGGAGGAGGAGGAGGTTCGCCTCTCTCGACAATCGGTTCTTCGATGGGAAACAGTCTCTCTCATCGCAAGATCTCGACTGAACAAACCCTACACGAGAACGAGCTGCACGGTACTGATCACTTACAATACGCTCCTTCTCGAGGTAGTCAATACTCGACTCGCTGAGAAGTTTGACCCGAGCTTTTTTCCTTCTTCTCTCTCTTCATCCCTCAACGATACCTGCTTTCTCTTCCTCGTTCCTCGCACACAATATCATATACTTACTCTGCACTTCTCCAAAGCCGTACAACTAAATCTCATATTCCTCTCTAGCCCTTTCATAGCATACAATCTGTCGCAATATAATTACGGATCTAGCTGTACCTCTCTGCCCTTTCTTGAGTCGTCGCAAGTGCTACTCAAGCGAGCACGCTAAACGATTATCAATTCAACTCAAGAGACCTCAGTTTTTTCTCCGAGTCGTCTTGACTTTTCACTCTTCACCTCGACTAAACCTACCCAGCTGCCGAGATGCCAGGAAAGAAACGACCTACTTCAGCAAAACAGTCGGCACTCTCGAAACGGCACAAGGCAGGAGGAGGAAGCAGTGGAAAATCTTCATCAAACAATCAGGGCAAGCCCAAGTCTACAGCTAGTTCGGCGCTCACTGGAGGTTCGAAAGCATCAACTTCAGCGTTCGCGGATGCTCCGAACCCGAGGAAACCTTTCAAAGGGTTGGACGGGATCAAGAAGGATAAAAAAGGAAAAGGTCCTGCATTCATTCAAGTACCAGGAATGAAACCAGAGAAACGACAGGATGAAAGTGCTAGTGATAGTGAACAAGATGAGGAGGCTTCAGAGTCGGAAGATGAGGAAGACGATGGAATGGAGGTCGATCGAGATTTGTTGGATGGTGAAGGAGTCGAGTTCTTGACGAAGTTGGATCAGAAAGGGATGTCTGCGTGAGTTGTACTGAGTCTCTCACCGGGTGCGGCAAGCTGACGAAACCGCGAAGGGAGATAGCTCTCGACCAGCGATCGCAGAAGCTTTCAAACGAGACAAGAAAGATCAACCTCTACCTAATCAACGCAAGTCCTCTACGTATTCGATCCCAGCTCCAGCTCCTCTACCGACGAAATCTGAATTGAAAGCGGCAAAGAAACGAGATATCGAAAAGAAGAAGAAACGAAAACTTCTTGGAGACGAGTACGTTTCATCCGAGGAAGACGACGAGCAACCGGTTGGATCGGGAGGAAAGCTCAACCCGGAAGGAGAACTCGTCGATGATTTGGAGAGTGACGATTTCGCGTTTGGGTCGGGAAGTAGTGACGATGAATTGAGCGTGATGAGTGATTGGAGTGAAAAGGATGGGATGAGCGACATGAGTGATATGAGCGATCTCGAGGGGTTGACGGATCTCGAAGGAGAAGAGGGAGATGATGACGAAGAGGGTCTATGGAGTGACGAGGACGAAAGTGGGAAAGAGGGAGAACCGAAATTCGATTCAGAGGAGGAACTCGATCAAAGCCTTGACGCCGACGACGATGATTCGGTATTCGACTCTGGAGCAGAACTCGAGGAGGATGAGGAGGAGGAGGAAGACTTTGGCGACGAACCTCCACCGATGATCAAAAAGCAGAAGAAGACTTCGACTGGAGACGAGCTCGAGGCGGCGTACGAAGCTCGACGACCTCTGAAGCAGAAGGAAGTCAAAGCGAAACCTACGAAGCTCCCCACGATCGAGAATGGCAAAGTCGTCAAATCAACGGAAACTCTCGACGTCGCTCCCGATTCAGACGACGATTTCACGGAAGAGGAGGAAGTCAAACCGAAAAAGGAGAAAGAGTACCGAAGTGATCCACTCGGACAACGATTCGGCCGACCAGCAGTTCGACAGTTACTCGAGATCAAAAACAAAAAGGAGAGGATTCAGAAAGCGAGGGAAGAAATCGCAGATTTGGGAAGAGAAGCGGCCGGGACGGGAGAAGGGGAAGGAGGCCTCAACTTGCTTAAACGTCTACTCTCCCTCATGGCGCCCAAGTTCAACTCGTCGTCGGCTGCGAAGAGTGCAGGAGAGAAACCCATCATGATCGATAAAGAGATTCGAGTCATGGCTCTCGTCAGTTTACTCGCAGTCTTCATCGATGTCGTTCCGTGAGTCACACCATTCCACCTTTTCTCGCTCTCGTATTGATCACCCTCCATGACACAGCGGCTACCGAATTCGTGCTCTCACCGAAGCCGAAAAGGACATCAAAGTCAGTCAGATCGTCGCTCGTCAACGAGAATGGGAAGATGGTCTCGTTTCGACCTACAAGAAGTTCTTGGAAGTTTGCGAGAACGAAGTGACAGGTGAGCACGATTGCGTTTCTATCCGTCTCTCGAAGCGAGTCTGATGCAGTCGCATCGTGTTGCCGCAGAGGATTCTCCCCTCGCTCCCGCCGCTCTTCACTCCTTGTGCACTCTCGTCAAGGAGAAACCCGATTTCAACTTTGGTGTCAACATTATGGATATCGTCGTCAAGCGCGTTGGTCGAAAAGGATGGGACGATGTGAGTTCGACAAAAAAATGAGTTGGATTTCCTTGCCTAACTGTTTTCCTTTGTCGACTCACAGGGACACCAAATGTGCCTCGACACGATCATTCACCTCTTCCAAACCGACAAGACGACGACTGCTTCAAACTCTCTTCACCTCGTTCGACTCCTTTCTCGACTCGTTCGAGCTCGTCACTTCGCCGTTCGACCCGAAGTCATTTCGTCACTCCTCAACCTTCGACTCAAGGACGAACTCGGAGGAGGACGAGTCCGAGCTTCGGCCGATGCCGTCTACCGCGAGAAGGAAGGGAAACGAGGAATGGTGCGATGGAACCAGGAGAAGAATCACAAAGGTCGACGAGGAGGTAAAGCGAAGGAAGCGATGGCGAAGAAAGGTAGCAAGAAGGCTCGTATCGCACGAAAGGAACAATATGAAGTCGAGAAGGAGATGCGGGAAGCGGAAGGAGAAATCAATACGGAAGAACGAGAACGTAACATGACGGAAACGCTCAAACTCCTCTTTGCCCTCTATTTCCGAATCGTCAAACTCGATTACCGGTCACCTCTACTCCCCGCCGCGCTCGAAGGTCTCGCTCGATTCGCCCATCTCGTCAACATTGATTTCTTCCGAGATTTGCTCGAAGTTCTCAAGGGAATCATCAAACGAGGAGTCGAGGATGCTGCCGAGGAGGAAGAAGAGGAAGAACACGGAACTGCCTTGTCTTCAACTCGTAACGACACTCGCGAGAGATTACTCTGCATCGTCACTGCGTTCGAACTTCTCCAAGGTCAAGGTGAGCATCCTTTCTCTCTTCTTTCAGTCAGGTGCAATCGCTCACTCTCTCGTCACTGATCAGGTGAATCGCTCAACATTGATCTCGGCGATTTCGTTTCGGCACTTTACGCAATCATTCTCCCCCTCGCCCTTTCACCAACCTTCGAAGAAGCTCCCTATCTCGCTCGCAACGCCATGACTATGTCGCATCGAGAAACCCACAAACTCGCCCAAACGGAAGCCGACCTCTTATTCCGAGCCCTCTCTGCCGTCTTCCTCATTCCTCGATCTCTCCCTTCCGTCGTTCGAACGATGGCGTTCTCGAAACGACTCCTCACTTCCTCCCTCAATTGGCCTCCTACCTCTCAACTTCGAACGATCGGATTCCTTCGATCGCTCCTGATCAAAGAACCTCGACTGGAAGCGATGCTCGAAACTTCGGATCGAAGAATTGACGGAAGATGGAAAGGTCACGTCGACGAACCCGAGACGGCTCAACCCGAGAGTACGTGTTGGTTCGAAGGGATCATGTTGTACAAACTTCATCCGGATCCGAAAGTGAGGGAAGACGCGAGAAAGTTGATGACCTATTCGAAATCGGATTGATTGATCTTGCAACAACGGCATTTCTTTGCATTCTACAGTTTACTCTTGCCCTGTTCGAACCCATATACGAGAGTTCGTTCCGTCTCCATCTCCTTCCTCGCATCCTGCTCACTCGAGCTCAATCGCTCCTCCGTTCTCCGTCCACCTCTCGACAACCCATCTATCGAGGTCGGCTTCAGGTCTACCCATCTCAGTACTCCAAGTTGCCTGCTCTACGAGGTATATCGTAGAAGCTATCCAGCCGAGCAGGAAGAGAAGCGGTCGAGACAGTCGAGGATCAGGCTGTTTCATGAAATATCGTTCTGTCGTCTGTTGAAGGAGTCGGAGTCGCTGGTGAGTCACGTCCACGACAGGCTGCAGCCCTTTCGACTTGGCGAGAACCGAATGTGCCCACTGTGGAGAGAGATCGCGCATTAGCGATGGATCTGAAATCGAAGCTGCGAGGCGAATTCACTTCGATGAAGGCTTTAATCGCGGCTCCCTTTGACTGCAAGATGACGCGCGCGACGTCGAGGGAAAGGACCGAGGTCGTCCTGCCCGACAGACGGTATAGTTAGTGAGCGAATTCGAAGCCGCTCAAGAACGAGATCAAAGCTTACCCTTCCCAGATTCGCTCGACGTTCGCGTCGGCAATCAGCCTGACCGGGAGAAGTAGGAGGTGTCAATCGAAGACTGAAGAAGAAAGAGAGAGGCACGAGCGAGAGCAGAAAGTCAGACTCACCTCGCAAATTGATTCTCGACCATATATCCTTGACCTCCCAGCGACGCCATCAAATCCGGCATTTCTGTCGTACTCAACTCCGCCGCGAAACTCTTCACCACCGGAGTCAACAGTCTCAATCTCCATTTCTCTCCTTCCTCAATTCCTTCTGATCCCAATGCTTCACTTCGACCAAGGAGATGAATCGTTCCAAACACGAGATGGAGGAGCGCGCGATGAGTGAGCTCAGACTTGACGAGTGCGTTTGTATGCATCGAGTTGTTGGCGAGCAAGCGGGAGAGATCGCCTCCGATGTGTCGGACTTGTGAGAACGATTTTGCGAGGACGAGGCAACGACGAAGGGAGGCAACGCACGACATCGCCGAGTGTAGACGTGTTATATTGAGCACGGTTGAGATCGTGCGGACTCCGGCTCCGAGGGGACCGACAAGTTGAGCTCGACAGTTTTCGATTGAAAGTTCGGCAGTCGGAAGCGCCTGCGTTTGAACAACGGTCAGCCTGTAGCGCCGGGAGTATAAAATGTAGAGCTCTCACCTTTGTCCCAAACTTCTTCTTGAGTCGATGAACGAAAACTCCATTCGTTTGACCTTGCGAATCCCTCAATTCAATCAGGAACAAGGACAATCCTCTCGAACCGGAACCCTGATCTTCAGTACGAGCAAGCGCAAGAGCTACATCTCCATCCGTCGCGGAGCTGAACCACTTGAACCCGTCAAGGATCCATTCACTTCCGGGCGAAGTGTGCGAAGGGTCAACGGGACGAGCAATCGTTTCGGTCAAGGCGAGATCGGAGCCGGATGGACGTTCAGTCATCCATTGACCTGCGATATAAGCTTCTCGTGGGTCCAGACTGGACAGAATGGACGTTCAGCGTTGGAGAGAGACCCAAAAAAAGAAGGAGAAAATTCACCTCATGAGTCGAGGCAGAATCTCTTTCTTCATTTGTTCCGTTCCAGCGAGTTCAAGTACTCGAGCAGCACCGTCCGTCATCGAGATCGGACATCCGACATCTGTGAGCGCAAGAAGACTCAGTGCGCGAGCGAGAATTGAGCACTGTCATCTCTCTCGAGCCACTCACAAAGTCCATCAGGAGCAAAGAGATAACCCTACAGTATCACTTTTCTCGTCAGCCCCATCCACTCCATTCATGATGTCAGGACGAGTCACGCACTTTCGCAAACCCTCTCACTCTCGAAAACTCTCCCTCTTTCCGTTTCATCGCAATCTCAACGAGTCCTTCCTCAATCGCGACTTTCTTCAACTCTCTCCAGCTTTCCGACGTCACCAACTCGTCAGTCCTTCGACCCCATTGATCGTACTGGATCAGGGTGGGTTCAATAGAATGAGGGTCGAGGTCGATTCGTCGGGAAAGTTTGCGAATCGCTAGCAACCAACACTGATCAGCGACTCCTTCGAACGCATAGAAGAGAAAGAGGGAGCTCACGACCGGCTAGACGTTGCTCGAACCCCTTGAACTCCGCTTCGACTCGCTGGAAGATTCGAGGAGGAAGGATTCGTTCGATCAGAGCTTGGAGAGCTGAGTCTGAACTCCACGCGAGAGGGATCTCGAGTGGTGGTTGTTGAAATCCTTCTTCTGCTCTCATTCAAGCTTGTACAGTAAGGTGGATCTGGGAGGTAGAAGTCGGAAGTTGAGGTTGCCGAGAGAGGGGAAAAGAGGGGAAAGTCGTGGAAAACGGTGCCGGTGAACGAAGAGAGTCGACGGTATGGACAAGTCGCGACAGGCGTCGACACGATGTCCAATGAGCCTTGGATGGAGACAGGGAGAGGAAGAAGCGGGAAATTTGATCCGAACTTTCTCGCGACGACGAAGTCAACTGAGAAAGGAGCCCTCGCTCGAGCTCACTCTCGTGACTGGTGCAAGAAGTTTGGGACCACCAGAGATGAGGCTCATGCTCCTGCTCTCTCCTGCCTACGATGCGATGCGAGCTTGGTCATTTGGGAGGAAACTGCTGAACTGAACTTTTCAAGACGACTCGTGTAACGGTAGTAGGGAATAGGGGAAAATGGCGAAAGGAAGAAATGGGAAAACTGAATGAAGAACAGAATGAATGTACAAGAAGAGGAGAGAGACATAAGAACTGAAGACAGAGAGGAGAGAAAGTTTCGTTCGAGTTTATAGGTTGGGTCGGTGTCCCTCCTTGTATTCGAACCATCCTAAAGCGCTCTCAGCTCCGAACGCAGCGGTGAGTCCAACGGCGACGGCGGAAACGATCCTTCGGTCCCATCGAGGGTAGTGCCAGTTCTTGTAAGCGTAATACGCGGGAACGGCGATCAAAGTAGCGTTAACTATCACAGACGAATCAATCAGTCTCGAGTATGCGAATAAGAGACACAGAGATCGCTCACCAAGACCGACGATTCCAGTCGCGGCGTAAGGGTAACGTCTCGCGAGATCTCTTCCTTCCCTCTCGATTTCTCCCGCCTTCTTTTGAACCTTCTTCGCATCCTTCTTGACCTCCCTCTCTGCCTTGTCAGCAAACTCCTTCGCTTCTTGCTTTCCTTGCTCCCATTTCTCTCCCGCAACTTTCTTGCCCTCGGCGTATTTCTCTCCCGCAACTTTTTTCCCTTCCTCAATCTTCTTCTCCGCTACCTTCGTTCCCTCTGCGATCTTCTTCTCCGCAACCTTCTTTCCTTCCTCTGCTTTCTTCTCTACTTTCTCAACTCCCTCCTCGACTCGTTTCTCGGTAACTTGAGCTCCCTTTTGCATCTTCTCGGTCGCCTCTGCTTCGACAACATCGACTTCCTTCTTGAGTTCCTGCTGAGTTTGAGCCTTGAATCGTGCTTGTTGAGCAGCGGCGTCTCGCTCTTCCTTGTGTCGACGTGCTCGAGCGAAATCGTCTTCGATGTGAGAATCATCGGCGTGTTGCATCGCTTCTCGGAGTTTGTCCGCTTCCGATTGATCGACAACTGCATCAATCAGTACGACAGAACGGGGGTCAGTACTGGCTTGCAATGGGAGCGAGAGAGTGTCTGTCTATCTTTTTTCCCTCTCCCTCTCTCTCCCGATGACGATCGTCCCTCGTTGCATTTCTCTCTTTCACGAGATAGGACGACCCCACGAGGATGGGTGAGAGAGAGTGAGATAGGTGGACTAACCGTGTACATGTTCCGCGTCGTAATCTCCTGCGTGTTCCCCAGTGTGAGCAGGATGATCTTCTTTCTTCTCTAGGAGTGAAGTGTCGGGGTGGGCTTGAAGTTCCTCGGGGGGAGCGTTCTTAGCAGCGATATCAGCCCAGGTAGACATATTTGAAGTGATTGGTTGAGTGAGGGTGTTGAGAGTGACAAGTGAGGGAGAAGAGGAAAGAAATGTGACGACTTCCGCAACTCTCAAAATTGGGATGCTGGAAACTTGATCGTGTTGGTTTGCAAAAAAAGAGCTAGAGAGGTATCCAGAGGAGAACTATGTCTGAACGAGAGAGTAATATACACAAGGAAGAATGGGAGAGCGAGGAAACAAAACAAAGCACTGCGGAATGGAATTACAATTTTCTTTTTTCTCTTTCTGATCCTGATCACGACGCTTTGGGCGGTACTTGACCGAGTTGAACGAGGTGACGAGTTTCGACAACGACAGATCCTAGAGTGAGATGAGGCAAAGTGAGTAGAGACTCAAGAGAGAAAAGGAGAGAATGAGTTCTCACCTCCTCCATTCGCGAGATCAACCATGAATTCATCTCCATCTGCCGACTTCGTGACGACCCGCTCTCCACGATGAGGTCCAGCGAGAACTGTCAATCGTAACGAGTCAGGATTCGAGCAAATTCCAGAGGAGAGAGAGAGAGCGAGAGAGGAGACTTACCGAGACAACGTTCTCCTTGATCGTAAGGACCCATCGGTTTCAAATCTGAACAAGGGAAGTCTTCAACCGTTTCGGCATTCGATTCGATAAACATGGTACAAGTTCTCGTATTCGATTCCTTGATAATCGCTGCAAAAACAAAAAAGCGAGGAGAAGCAGAAGAGTCAGACAAAGTCGTCTTCCCGCGCCGTTGGAATAGAGAGAGAGAGGGGGAACTCACCATATTGACCAATGAGACGATTCGATTGGAACGTAGATTCCTCGACGATAACTCTGACTCCCTGAACGACCCAATCCTTCGGTAAAGCGTTTTGATTTTGACTCCTCTCGTGGTATTCGAGGGGTTCAGCCGCCGTCGTCGCAGCTCCAGCGTAGACTCCAGGAGTTTGATACGATAGACCGGCACCGGGAGTTTGAGCAGAAGCGGCGGGAGTAGGTCCAGGGGGGTAAGGAGCAGGGGTGGGAGCACCTTGTCCACCGGGAGTCGGGGCAGAGTAAGGGGTAGGGGCAGTGTAAGGTGTAGCAGCTGATTGATACTCGTTCGCGCGCTATCGAGAGAAAGAAAGATAAGCACTCGAATTGAGAGAGAGAGAGCAAGAGGTGGAAAGTGAAAACTTACAGCGGCAGAAGGGGTTGGAGCACTCGAAGGTCCTGCACCCCATTCATCTTCTTCCCAACCCGAGTTTCCACCATTCGCAGCTGGAGTCGGAGCCGACATCGCAGCAGGAGTTGGTGCTCCCGTGTAACCGTTTTTCGCTCCGTACGCTGGAGTTCGTCCTCCAGCAGCTCGTCGTGGATCGGGAGTCTTTCCTCCATCGTTTGTCGCTCCTCCTCCTCGTCCTCCTCCTCCGTAAGGTGTTCGATTTCCTCCACCATAAGGAGTTCTCGAACTCGAATTGAAAGCAGATTGAGCCGCCGCGACTCCAGGAGGTGGTGGAGCGTTGTAAGGGTTCGGAGTTTGTCCAGAAGCGATCCCAGGATGGAACGGAGTTCGAGAAGAAGGGTTGAACGCGTCGTCCGGTCGATGGAACGGAGTTCTCGAATCGGCTGACCACGGGTTCGGAGTACGACCAGAAGGATCGAACGCTCCTCCTCCAGCTCCTCCAGCTCCTCCAGCTCCGAACGGTGTAACTCCTCCCCCAAACATTCCAGGAGCGGGAGTTCGACCTCCGTTGTAATTCGGTGCGGGAGTTCGACCGTTCGCGAAATTCGGAGCAGGGGTTCGTCCACCGGCGAAAGGGGGAGGAGCCATCGCACCGTAACCTCCGTGTTGAGGTCCTCCGAGAGGGGCAGCGTTCGAAGCGGAAGAGAACGTCGAACTTTCTCGACTGAATCCTCCTCCTCCTCCTGGTGGTCCACCTCGACCTCCGTATCCAGGTCCTCCTCCAGGTCGTTCAAGTAGAGGCACCAAAGATCCATCAGGTCTAACGAGTCGATTCAAGTAAGCACACGAAGGAAAGAAGGAGAGAGGGAGGGAGGGAGAGACTGACTTTTGTTCCTTGAGTTTCTCGAGTGCGATCGTGATAACTTTCGCGACCGAATGTAATTCCACCCTCGCCGTACCTCCCGTAACATCCTTGATGATCCCCGTATTCCCTTTATAAGTTCCCTGAATGATGAAAACTTTACGATGAATCCTTCCATCCGGTCTGAAACTCGGTCCCGTCTGAGCTTGTTGAGGAGGTTGCATCATCATTCCCGCTCGTTCCGGGTTCATCCCCATCCCGAGTTGTTGCTTAGGTTTGTTCGCTCGAGGGGCGGTCGATTGAAGGTTTCGAGCGTATGCGACGAAGACTCCTCCGTTTTCGACAATGTCGCGAGAGTGAAGGAAGGCGTACAGAGATCGGTAGACGTGGAGAACTCGTCCTCTTCGTTCTTCGTTCGGGTTGTTCTGTCAAGAGCAGAGGAAAACGCATTTCTCAATTTCGTATTTTCTCGACAATCGAGGAGGATAGAATGACTTACGGGATTCGTCTCCTTCATCGTTTCTCCTGCTTTGATATCGAACCCTTCCGCATCGGTAGCGACGGCGAACTTTGTCGAAACTTTCGAACTGATTTGACTCGGTTTGAGAGAACGAACGATTCCAGTTTGATCGAGGATTCGGAACATTTCTCGTTCAATCTTGATGATCACTCCTGCGGTTTGAGGGCTGTCTCAACAAGAAGTTGTCAATAACTCGAGAATGCCGATGAGAAAGATGAACAGAACGAGAACTGACTCCAATTGAACGAGATCGTGCAACTCGTAACCTCCAATCACGTTGACACCACTTCCAATCTCTGCCGCTTCCCGAACATCTTTCGCGAACACGCTAACTTCGGTCGAACTAAGATCACTGAGGAAGGTAACGGTATCGTTTTCGACTTTGACGACCAATCCAGTTTCGTCGGCGTTCGAACCTTGCATAACCTTGACGTGATCTCCCGGTCTGAATCGTTTCCTGACACTCTTTGTCGGTACTTCAACTTTGATCGAACCGAGGTCGTGTTCTTCATCGGGAGTGAGGGTAACGATCTCGTTCGCGATCGAATCGACCGTACCGTGAATTCCTTTCTGATCTCCTTCGAACACTTCGACGTGGTCTCCAGGTTGTAAGATCGTTCGAGCGACTTTTCGAGCCATTTCCGCGATCGAGGCGAGGTCGAGGGGTTCTCCATTCGCTCCATTTTCTCCTTGGAACCGAGTGAGTTCGTCGATCGTAGGAGTAACGTCTTCGATCGTCAAAGCCGTCAATCGAATATCCTTCTCACAGAACCCATCCTTGTAATCGTCGTTTTTGAAAATGTAAACTCCGGCTCGTTTCGATACCGAATTCGTTCCATACGCTTTCTGGATCGCTTCGGGGTTGAACAAACGTTGCGGAGGTCGGAACGCCAATGGGGTCGCAGCGGCTTTTCGACGTTTCTTTCCATCGGGACCGACCGAAGTGTTGTCGTCTTTCGGAGTTAAATCGATTCGAGGAATGAATTTAACCAACGCCTCTTCCCCATTCTCACTCAACGCCATCACTTGAGCTAAATCCCCGGCATAAGTTCCTCGTTTGATCCGAACCCATCCTCCCGCCGAAAGTTCAATCTTTTTCTGTTTCGTTTTCAAGAGATCGGGCATTTCTTCGAGGTCGACGAGGAAGATTCCGTTGGGACCATTGTGGTACATTCCGACTAGTCCGTGAACGGCGTTACGAACGTCTTGTTCAGAACGAGCTTCGACGTAGAGGTAGCCTTTGAGAGAATCTCGTTGGAAGGCGGAAATGATTCGGAGAGGAGCGGCGTTGTCGGAAGCTTCGTAGGCTGCAGCTTTACGAGAGAGTGAGAGGACGAGATCTCGTTCACGTCCAACCTGAGAAGAGAAAGATCGTGAGCTGGAGACATCCCAGAATGAAAGAATCATTTCGAAAGACGCCAACTCACTTTACATTTGACTCCCCAAATGCTCGGATCGTTTACACTCGGCATGAGTAAAGCCTGAGGTGCCCAATCGTCGGTATCCCCCGCCTTGTACTTGTTCTTCTTGTACCTCGCGTCCAATTCTTCGGCCAACGCCGCCGCTTCTTGATCCTTCTTCGCCATTCTCCTACGATCGAGTCGTCGATGAGATGCATCTCCGTCCAAGTCTCCGACATCTGCGTCTTCCTCTACTTCACCGGCAGGGAGGGATCCATCTCGTTCTTGTCGAGCTTCTCTTCGATCGACGATGAAATTGTCTTAACGCAACGCAACGAGTGGGATCAGTACGGGCTCAACAACCAAAGTCACTGAAGTAATAGTAAAGGACTCACCATTCGCAATGAATCCTTCTTCTCCTTCGTCTTCCTCTTCATCTTCGTCTTCATCGACGTCGGCTTCGATATCGAGGAACTGGTTTCCAACGCGTCTTCTCCTCTAAACGAGTACCGTCAGAGAGCTCACGTCAGTACCACGTAGAGAGTGCTAGAGTAAAAGGCTCATGAGCGAACCTTTTTCTTTCGAGGTCGATCCGAATCCTGAATCAACACGCAACCTCATTAGCTACTCAACGCGAGCCAAAAGCAAGGTAGGACAGCTTCAAGCTTACTGCACCATCCTCCTCCTCATCTTCTTCTTCCTCCTCTTCCTCTTCCCCATTCCCATCCGCACCTGCACCACCATTCGGACTTCCTTCCCCTTCTCCTCCGTTCATCGCGTTATCTTCCGGTTGATCATCCGAAGCATCCCCTTCGACATCCTTCACTTCGTTCTCTTCCGCTTCGTCTTGTAGTTCAGAGAGGGTACGTTTATTCGGTCGTGGATTCGATTGATGAGATTCTCCGACTCCTACCAACGAGGGATCTATCGCGCTGGAGGATGTAGTCGGGGGGTCGGGAAGCTCAGGTGAGGCAGACATGCCCACTCGTCGAGGGAGAGGAGAGAGAGGATTGAGGAGGAGAGAGATGGGAGAGAGAGAGAGATGAGGTGTTTCAGGGGAAGGACAGATTTCCGTCTTTTTGGACTTGGTGAAATTTCGAGTCGAGTTCACTTCTCTTTTCTCTTTCTTTGTGACTAGTCCCGCAAACTTGACCGTGAGTATACTCTACAACCGTATTCGCCTGCTGCTCCATCTAGCACCCACTACACTCGCCCCCCGTCCACTTCCCTCGCTCTTCGCCGATTTTTCCCTCGAGATCGAAAAAAACCCTCTTCTCGACTCTCCACCACCCTCAGTCGCCTATACGACGCAGTACGACCAACGAGGACACTCTAGTGAAGCTCTCACACGGTAGAAGTCCAGCGAAACGATGTACATGAGCGAGATTACTGACTCTCCTCTCTCTCTTCTCTCTGCTCTTCGAAACAAACAGCCCTCTTCAGCAATGGCCCGTGGAAACAAGCAAACCTCTGAGCGCAAGACCCGTTCTGCCCTCACGGACGTTGTCGCCCGCGAGTACACGATTCACCTCCACACTCGCGTCCACGGTAAAGGGTTCAAACACCGTGCCCCTTCCGCCGTCAAGGCCGTCAAGGCGTTCGCTCAAAAACACATGGGTACCAAGAAGGTTGTTTTGGAACCGGGACTCAACTCGGCCATTTGGGGAAAGGGAATCAAGAACGTTCCTCACCGTATTCGAGTCAGACTTCACCGAAAACGTAACGACGATGAGGATGCGCCCGCTGTAAGCTCACACTCGTTTCTCAAACGCTCTCTGTGACTGTGGTTGACGATTGTTTGTTCGTACAGGACGAGAAGCTCTACACTTACGCTTCCTTCGTCCCCACGACCGACTTCAAGGTTTGAACCCTCTTTCCACCTTCCCTTCTCTCCTTGTACTTACTCAATTTCGTTCTACAGGGTCTCCAAACCTCTGTCGTCGACGCTGAAGAGTAAACTCCTTCCTTCCTCGACTTTCACCACCAAAACTCTTCCCAAAATACCCTCTTTCCTTTCCATTTTCTCTCAACTACTCCTTCCTCCGACTCGACTCTGCTCGACTCGTTCGACACTTCGGGAATGAGGGATGGATGGTTATTGAATGAAATTAAGAAGAGGATTTAATTACTACAACACCTTATTTTCCTACCCCGAGAGGTAGAGAGTCGAGAGTAAATCGCCTTTGTTGGCGTTTCTCGATTAGGGATTCCCTTCCGAGGGGATCCCTCTGCTATTGTTGGCAGAAGGTTGGGAGTTGGGGGCCAGGGGTGGATGACCAGGGATACGAGAGTTACGGCGGGAAGTTGAACACGATTGAAGTACATGAACGAGACGCAGAGGAACTCGTTCTACTTTGACAGGGGAGGTACAACTCGACGTACAACTCGACGTTCTCGTCTCGTCTGTACCTCCCCCGCAAAGTGAGCCAGTTTCTAGGCGACTTTTTCTTTCGTGCTTCAGTCGTATTCAACTTCTTCTCGATTCTCTCAGCCTTTGGTCTTCCTCTCTCTCCCATGAACTCCTCGCCGCGCGCCTTCCATCGACTGTGCGCGCTCGTGATTGCCGCCGCGCGACTCTACTGACCGTGGCAGCTCTGCAGCGCCCTTTCGAGAGCTTTTTCAAGTTTTCGTTTTTTTCGTTTTTGCAGGTTTCTCGTAGCTTCCTCCCCTGTTCCCTGCAATGTTACAATCGTTTCTTCCTGTACTCGTAATTGCTTCACTCGACAATTCGCGAGTGTCAAAGAGAGAATCCGTCGCTTCCCGTTCCGCTCTCTCTTCGAAACTTTTTCTCTCTCTCCCTCCACAAAAAATCTCGCTATCAATCTCTATCAGTCCGTTCTCGTCTCTGCCTCCTCCCTCTCCCACTTGCTCAGCTCATGCTTCTATCCCCGCCCTTCTCGGTTCCTACAGTGTCGCCCCCTCAAGCGCTCCTGACAACAGATTGTCCCTCTCTCAAACTCCTCGCCCGGGGCAAAGTTCGCGACATCTATGAAGTTCCGAATCATCCTGAAGCTCTCTTGTTCGTAGCTACTGATCGAGTATCGGCTTTCGATGTCATCATGAAGAACGTGAGTCAAGGTTTCCAAAGTTTCTCCCTCATCTCCTCTCTCTCCTCTCTCCTCCCTCCTCTCTCAAGCTAACCAGTTCGACTGGATACGAGTGGATGTAGGGTATTCCGAATAAAGGAAAACTCCTTACAGCTTTATCATTGTTCTTCTTTGATTACCTCTCGAAAGCGGAAGAAACTCGACATATTCCAAACCATGTCATTACCTCCTCCCTTTCCGAAATGCCAGAGGAAGTACAACAGTATCGAGATCAGTTGGAAGGGAGGGCTATTTGGGTCAGGAGAGCAGAGGTGTTACCGGTTGAAGCGATCGTTAGGGGTTATATCACCGGTTTGTCCCTCTCCCTTCTCCTCCTCCGCCAGAGGGAGTGGCTGATGAGTGATGGGAGAACGATAACAGGTTCAGCATGGGCGGAATACCAGAAGAGTGGAACGATGCACGGAATGAAATTACAAGAGGGTTTGAAAGAAAGTTCGAAATTTGAACCGGCATTGTTTACACCGAGTACGAAGGCGGAAGTAGGGGACAAGGATGAGAATATTCATCCTGATGAACGTAAGTCCCCCTTCCCTCTTCTTCTCCTTTCTCTCTCGTTCGAAAAAGCGAAAACTGAAAACTGAAAACTCGATCTTGATGATTAGTATCGAAACATCTCCCCACTCCCTCCCTCGCCGAACCCCTCCAATCCTACGCCCTCTCTCTCTACAATACCGCCTCCTCTCTCTCCCTTTCCCGTGGTCTAATCCTCGCCGATACTAAATTCGAATTTGGACTCCTTCCCCCCTCTCCCTCTTCCTCCTCTCAAGAGCCCACTCTCATTCTCGTAGACGAGTGTCTAACTCCCGATTCCTCGCGATTCTGGCCCGCAAAAGACTGGAAGGAAGGATCAAAAATGGTTGGATTCGATAAACAGTTCCTCCGGGAATGGTTGAAATCGGGAGGTGGAGGGTTTGGAGCAAAGGGAGGAGGAATTGAGGAAGAGGGAGTAGAAATTCCGGAAGAGATTGTTAGAGCTACTTGGGGGAAGTATGAGGAAGCTTTCGAGATGTTGACAGGGAGGAAATTCACTTGCTAAGGAGGAGCGGATGATGATTCAGTGGGAAGGATGGGTCTGCGTCTGCAAATAGACTTGTATCGAGAATCAGTCGAGTACGGATTTCGGGCAGCTCAGATGGCTGTCAAGCGAGAGAGAAGACTCGCGTTGTGTTTTGAGCTTCGTTTTCTCGTTTCCTCTCGAACTCTATCTTGTCTCTCCGAATCGAATTTGCTTCCGATTCGATAGAGAATACTCTTCATTCCCATTCAAGTACATCACTCCAAACGCTTTCCATCCACTCCCAAACCGGTTCAAGCTTCTCCTCCAAAGTCTCTTTAATCTCTTTTCCTAACTTTTCATACCCTTTAATCTCACAAACTTTCACTTCCAGCTTGATCCTCCTCGTAGTCGTGGTCGTGTCATCCAAGAGAGACGAATGAAGAAACTTGATTGAACTCTTTCTGTCGCTTGTAGTTTGTCCAGTTCGTCCAGTTCTCAATTCCCCCGGAACTCGATTCCCTCCTCCCTCCCCCTCTCCCTCTCTTCGCTCCTCTCGACGTCGTAACGACTCGATGATCCCAGCTCGGATCCCGTCTCTCAATCGGTTCCTAAGTAACTTGAATACAGGATCTCGATACCTCAAAATCCTATCGACTGAATCTTTAACCTTTTCTTTCTTCTCTTTTCCCGTCGACTCGGTGAGGTTGAGATTGAGGTGGGAGATGATTTCATCGGAAAGGTGAGCTAGACGAGTTGGGATCGTTTCTTCTTCTGCTGCTTCGGACGAGGACGAGGAGGAGGAGGAGGAGAAAGTAGGGATTTCGGAATTGAGAATCGTCCATAGTCTCGCAACGAGGTTTTCTGTCGTTGTCGTGTTTGAGACAGGATAAGAGGAGGAGGAAGAGGAGGGAGTGGGGAAGGAGGAGAGAATTGTCAAGAGACAAGCGAGGATTGTGAGAGCTTGGAGTTGGTTTTGGAGCTGGAAGAGTCGGGGGGAAGTCGAGTAAAAGATTGGAGGTAGGGCATTCGTCGAAATCGTTTTCGTCGTCGAAGAGGGAGTAGGTGATGGAGTGGGAGATGGGGGGAGAGGTGGAATCGAAACGGAAGCGTCTTGAAACAATGAGTCGACGAGAGATTCGGCTACTTCTTCTTTCGTGATCTTCCTTTTCCCCTCTGCGTTCGTGTCCTCTGTTCCTCCTCTTCTTCGTCGTATCCATTCTCGAGTCTCCTTCCTGATCGCTCCGTCGACATCTTCACTTCCCAGCCCGAGCTCGTGACTAACTAGTTCCCTAACGATTTTCTTCTCCCTTTCTCTCGCTTCTTCCCTAACTGCCTCGACTATATCATCCTCTGAAGTGAGTTCCGGCTTGAGTTCGGACCGGAATCGATCGAGGTCTTGCTGCATATCGGAAGCGAGTTCAAGTACTTTCTGTACCACTTTGACGAATCTGTCCACACTGCTCGTACCGTCTTTAATGATAGTGTCGAGTACGGAAGCGATTTGGGAATCTCGAACGGGCGCGCAAAGACGACGTAAAGTTTCGAGTAAAGTTTGAATCGTCCAAAACCCCTTTTCGACTACTTCCTCTGCTTCTGCTCGAAGAGTTGAATCCTCCTCCTCCTCCGTCTTCGTTGAGTCGACGGTAAGTAGTAGAGCTTGGATTGATCGTTTGACGGAACCTTGACCTAATCGACTCGGGATGAGCGGTAAACACTTTTTCGCGAGTTCTTCCCGAATCATCTTCCAACCTTCCCTAGGGTTTTCCTCCAGCTTCCTCCTGACTTTGTCGTAGAATGTTTGGGATGTGGGCGAAGGACGGATCGCCTGAGTAGTCGTCTGAGAGCTGTTGCGGAAGATTGAACTGATCGTTTGCCCAGTCGGAAGAACCTCTTTCGGTGAAGTAGCGAGTAAGAACAATGAATAAGCGGTCGATAGAGATCTTGCTCGTTCTTGAGCGAGGGAAGAGAGGGTAAGCTGTTGTTGTTGTCGATGCGATGGTACAGGGTTTGATTCGATTTTCGAGAGGAATGCTTCGAGAGTTGGGTTCGCTGTTTCGGGGAGTTGAGCGGGAGTCGTCGAGGAGGAAGGGACGAGTCGTGTTCGATCAGTTGAAGAGGAGCGAGAGTGAGAGTGATCAAGAGTGGTCGTAGCTGAATTCGAAGCGACGGCGACTCGGAGAGCTGAATTGATCGTTTCGTTTGCTTTCTTCAACTCTTCCTCGAGTCCTCGTCTCGCCTTCCCCGCCTCGTTCTGCAACTCTATCCATTTTCCTCTGTCTCTGTCCACTGTGGAGAGTTCATCGAGTCCTCCCTCTAGCTCTTCGATCCTCCCTTTGAGTCGAACGAGTAACTCCAACCCTTCGACCGCTTGACCTTGTTCTGCTTGGAGTTTCGCTCGTTGTACTCGGATTGATAAGTGTTGCAAGTGTACGGGAGTTTCAGAGGGGAGTTGTCGGAGCTGAGTAAGAAGTTGAGCGAGAGAGGATGCGAAACTCATTCGGAACTGGCGGTCCTCTAGCCGCGTATCGAGAGGGTGAAAGTCCGTCAAGTAGGAAGATGTGAATGGGAGAGAAAGAACTGCTTGTTTGGTCAGCGTGAGGCCTAGGTTCTCGGACTTCGCTTCCGAACTCGAAACGCGCGCGTCTCTGCTCTCTCCTTCTCTCTCTTCACTCGACTTTCCTACAAGTCGCATCACTCATCTACTACAACACTCTCATCAACACAATGTCTTGGTTCGCATCCGCTGGCGCCACTGGCCCGAATTTCCACCCGGTTCAACTCAATTTCCCTGATCAAAACTCTTTGTTCGGTCCTTTGGTTCAAGAAGATACGGAGTGGCAGTGCGCGGGAGGGATGGGTCCTACCGAAACTCAGGTGTTCTACCATACCCAAAAAGATGGCAGTCTCGTCATGGTCCAAGTGATTCATTCTTCGGTTGGGTAAGCCTCCCTCTTCTCCTCTCTCTTTCGACGATCAAACTGACGGGGAGATGAATGTGACGACGACGATGATTGATAGAATGTGGTACCCTCAAATCCAATTCCAGTTCCGATATTGTAACCCTAAAACCAACACAAACTTGTTCAAGTCGATCTCGGTCTCAAACTTCTCCACCGCTCCTTCTCCTAAACTCGACAAACGTTCTTGTAAAGCCGATCAATTCTCGATTACTCTCGACCCGGCAACCCCGAACAAATACACGATCGAAGGGAAATTCGACAACGACGTTCAAGTTTCGTTCGTTTACGAATCGATGACTCCTGGGTTCAAAGTTGGTGCGGGACCCAAAGGAGGATTCACCTATTTCGGTCAATTGAGTCAGAAACAACCTTCAAAGGGGAACTCTCCCGATACTCAAGCAGGAGGAGACGGTTACGCGATTCACCGAGTTTGGCCTCGTTGTAAAGTTTCGGGAATCTTTAGGATCGGGAACGACGTTACCGACGTTGAAGGATCGAAAGGAATCTTTATTCACGCGATTCAAGGAATGAGACCGAATTTACTCGCCGCGAAATGGAATTTCGCAAACTTCCAATCTCTCGCAGACGATGGAGTTTCTCTCTTCATGATGGAATTCACGACTCCTTCCGCGTACGGTTCGAAAGTCGTCAACATTGGTTCGGTCGTCGTCGGGGATCAACTCGTTTCCGTCACGGCGGGAGGAAGTGGAGTCGTCGGAGGTTCGAGTGCGGTTCACGAAAACCCGATCAAGGACAAGGAAACTGGTTACGAAGCACCTTCGGCGATCAAATACATTTGGGAGGGAGCGAAACTCGAAGAAGAAGGACAACAACTCGAAGCGGTCAAGGGAGGGAAAGTTCACGCCGTGTTGACGGAACAACTCGTTACGAACCCGGAAGGTTACCAAACTCAGGGACTCGTAGAGAAAGTAGACGTACTAGGTCATATCCCTTACCTCGTTCGTAAATTCGTTAACTACGCCGCTGGAACGAAACCTTATATCTACACTGTCAGTTCCTTCTCCCAATCTCTCCCTTGATTCGTTTTGCTGACGTGCTTTTCTCTCTTCATAGTGGCTCAACCCCGTCAAGGCTTCCGTCACTCTCAGCAACGGCACCGAAACCAAGACGATCGACGCCGAAGGTCTCATCTTCAACGAAGCCACTTTCATCTCTTCCTAGATTCTCTTTACCTCCTTTCCGACTTCCTGCCTCTTTCTTACTCCATGTATACTCCTCGTCTCTAGCTGTTCGGTTTTCTCACCCTGCCTGCGTTTCCCGCAAACTATCGATTCCCGCCCTATAATTTTGCTTCTCTCCTTCTCGTATTTCCTCTCATCCCTCCCCTCCTTATCTTTCTTTTCCTACATCGCACATCTGACCCCTTTGTTACTCCTTCATCCACGTTCATCGCTAGCTATTCTCGCTTTCTGTTTGTCGGTTTTCTCCTCCCGAGTTTTGATGTATTTTCTGCATTTACCAGTAATTTCTCCTCACTTCTTCGTTCGCTCGAAAGGACTGCCTCTGCTCAGCTCTGTTCAGTGGTTGTCGTCGCCCGCATTTCTTCCGTCGAGCCAAGGCAACTCCGAGTGCACCGCATCGAGCTTTCTCCTTCGTCTTCTCTCTTCCCCCCGGCTCTCCGCCTTGCTGTGATAGTTTCATGCACCCATGCCTCTAGACTCGAATCGTTGGTCCCTCAATCGGCTCGCCCAGCGGTGCATCTGCTAACGTTCTCTCTTTCCTTTAGTATTCGTCCTCCTTGTTCGTCCTCGCGACTCGGAACCCGGTTGGATTGACTTCCTGATTGACAACGCCAATCAAGAGATACTCTATTCCGCCCAAAAGGTTCGTCCCTCCCCTCTTTCTTCCCCTAATTCTCACGCTCATTCAACTTCCTCTTTCCCTCTATCTCCTCAGGATCCCACCGGCCCCGTCTACACGCTCTACGATCCCCTCACTCTCACTCCCTATGGTATCTTTTTCCAACCACCTCCTTCTCTCCCGAACGCTTCGAGCCCTAATCCGAAGTTGCGCTCAATCGTCCTCGAATCGCCCAGGGTCGAAACGAAACTCAATAATGTTGGGAGGTTGAGTTGGGAATGGGAGTTTGAGTGGCAGGAGACGAGGTATGTATGGACGAGAGAGATTGTCGGGTTGTTAGGGAATGAGAGAGGTTTTACTTTATCCGTCGTGAGTTTTCTTCGAGTCTCGTGTTCTCTTCGCAGTGTTGTTCGGCTGAAGGGCGACCTTCGGGACAGGGAGAGCTGATAGAAGTGTGTGTGAGTAGAGCAGGAGACCAGACCCGAATTATCCAGTCGTAACGTTCCATCCGAGGAAAAAAGGAGGAGGATCTATCGAAATCCTCGATTATAACTTTGCTGTGAGTTTCGAGTTCTTTGAGCCACACCCGTGCTCTTGTGCTCAAAGATTCGATATCAACCAGCGTGTTGAGCCGGCAATTGAGGACAAGAAAGGTGAGACTTTTCGATTTCGCGCGAAAAAAAGCTCGTTGCTCAAAAGGATTCTGTGTTGTTCGTTTCACTGCCCTCAGGTCTCGAGATCACTTTCCTCCTATCACTCTGCTTCTTCCTCGATCCAATCTTTCCCAGCTCTTCTGCCAGCGCTCTGCCTCCGTCGCAGCCGGTCGCCTCCTCTTCCTCAGCTAGATCCATAACGCCTTTGCCACCGCCAACTCCTCCAACGGTTCCGACGAGACAGCCAGCCTCGAACGGGCTCACTCCAACAAGACGGACGACAAGCAATAAGCGGTTATTGGCGACGAACGAGATCCTCGTCGAGTCCGACTCAGAACAGGCACTCGAAAAATACTGTGCAAAATGTCTCTCTTTACTCGAGGTACGTCTCTTCTAGCTCCACTGTCGACCAACGTTCGAGCTCTCCGTATGCGAGATTGACTGATCAAAAAAAATCGCCATCCTTCTCCCTCCCATGCTTTTTTCTTCGAATCAATAGGATCGTTCCTTGCTCTATCTCCTATTGACGACAAACTCGAACCCAGACCTGAATTCGAGTCTAGTGAAATTGGCAGAACGAGTTAAACGGAAACGCTACAAACTCAGTGGAGAAGAGATCAAAATCTTCGTCGATGACAGTCAAGGGGACGATGGGGATGAGTCAATAGAAGGTGTCGTTGTGGAAGGGACATCGAGAAAGGGAGATAAGCAGAAGAAGAAGACGAATGCTTGTGAGCTTCATCGGTTCGAATCTTGCGCGTCCTTCTTCGCTCGCTGATTACTGTTCGTTCGTTGGTTCAGACACACCGCCGCGGAATCTCAAGATATACCTATCTCGACTCGAGCTCGCTGAGCTATTGCCAAGTTACAATCGGAATCGACGACAACAGTCTAGCGAGCAGGGACCACCAATTTTACGACCTCCGATCAACTTCGACATCCCCACGAGCACAAACGGCTCGACGCCCTCACCTACTGTCAAGCTGTCGAGGCGGAAAGAAGGTACAATCGATGTGAACGAGCAAACTGATGAAGCTCAACGGATTTCACCGCAGAAAAAGAGTAATTGGTTCGGTCTGTAGCTAGACATTGACAGACTCGCATTCACAATCCTTAATTGCTTAAGGGTCTACCATGCTACTCTATCTGAGTCGTCACGACCTCGAACGCAAGGGACGGAGAAAGCGGGAGAGAGTGATCGAAGCGAAAAACGTCGCAAGGAAGTTCGGGTTTGAGCGAAAACTTCTCTCGGTCCATGCGCTTCTGGATTCGCGACTTCTGGCCCTTCTACACTTGAGTATTCGAGACTTCGAGACTTCGAGTGGAGGAGGGCTGTACCGTTCCAGTGGAACCTGACTAAAACGAGCGATTTGTATTGCAGATCAAGCAAAGGTTTTCAAAATCGCTTCGCATTCAACGATAGTGCTTCATGTGAGGGAGGTCACCGCCGAGCCAGAATGCATGTAGGTGCCCAATCGAGATCGACGTATCCAGTGGTCAAAGCTGGATGAAGAGGTTCAGGCTGCGAATTCTCCATCGAAGCTCGTCCAAAAAAACGACTGCCAGTGATTCTCGTGAACCCTTCACTTCGCGCAAGTCCGCCGAAGGATCTCCTCTACTTTGCTCGAGACCGACTAACTTCGAGTCCCTGCATTAGCTGCAAACCGCGAAAAGAATTGGAAACTGTTACAACAATAATTGCTTCTAGACTTGAAGATTATGAACACTTGAGACTCCAGCCTGCCTCTCACTTTGCCGCCTTCATCTACGGTCACCGGTCTAGTCTCAGTAACAGTGCGGCCCTGGAGTAGAGAGAGTGAGGAGACTGACGGCTTTCGAAACGCATGCCTTGAACGCGGCAAACTCTGCCTGACACATCCCCGGTTCAACTTCTTGATACTTTGCTCCGATACATCTACCGTATGCAGCACCCTGTGTAACGATCAGAGAGAAATGAGGGTCAGCTCGAGATGTTGGAAGATCCAGGGAAGATGAGAGACTTACGGCGGTCGAGCAAGACGCTACAGCTTTCGGTAGCTTCGCTAATGGTCTGTGTCGTACTGCAGTTGATCTCAGGCTTGAAGTCATAGTCCTGGATGAGTGGTGGCGGCGCAGAGTGAGCTATTAGATCGACATTGGGATGCTATTTCTTCTATTGCAAAATCGTTTGCAAATTTCGTTTGCAGGACTGGAAGGATTGCGATGATGTACAGTCCCACTCTTTCGACTTGCCAGGCACAATCCTGCCGGGAGCCCGGACCCATCCCGGCGTAAAAAAGCTCTCAGGACCCCTTCGCCAATCTTTCTGAAAATTCTCTCAACTCGAAGGGCCCCAACGAGAGACTGTTCTCTCTTCATCTTCCTTCCACCTTGCTACAGTATCTTCAACGAACCTCAAGAGACGCCCTCCAACAAACCCCAACGAGCGTTGAACCCGAACAACCTCCCTCCAATTCTCCTCAAGCAATCTCTATCTCGACTGCCCTCTGACAAGATTCCTTCTTTCCCTTTGTCGTCGTCTTCGTCGTCTTCAACTCTGTGACACCTCCAACCATGGTCCCTTATGCCTATCCTGCTCCTCCTCCTTCGACCCCGACCTGGGAATTTGGTTCAACTTCTCCCTTCTTTTCGAGCCTACCGACCGCTATCGATGAACTTCGTGAGTCTCTCTTACCTGTCTTCGTGCCCTCTGAGTTGGAGCGCCGTGGGCCTTGAAGGCACAACGCAATCGCCTCTTGCTTTGCGAACGACCTTCCTTCCGCCTTTCGTCGAGTCTCTTTCGCTGACCCACTCCTCTCCTTCTTCCCCCTTCATACAGCCTCATACCCGTCGATGCGTCGCAACTCCCTAGGCCTCGATATCCAAGGGACAACACACTCGGAAGATACGAGCATGGATCCGTTTCCTTCGTCCTCTTCTTCGTTCAACTTTAACTCTCCCCCACTCGTCCCATTCTCCTTCCCGCCTCGTACATCAACCACCAGCACGCGTCACTCTACTTCGTCCTCGTCCACTCCCTGTCCCCCCTCTCCTCCGCTCGTCGCTCTGAATCTACCCACCTTGCCCTCGAATCTTTCGTCTCCTTCTTCCTCTTCCGTTGCCCCATTTCCGATTTCAGGAGCGATATCCCCTACTCGTCCACAACGTCCGATCGCTCAATCTCTCCACCAATCGTCCAAGCTTCGACTCGAAATGACTCCTCTCCCAACGTTCCATCTCCCTCTCGCCGACGTCGATATGTCTCCGCCCTGGTCGGCTTCCGATCTCGCAGGACCCCCGCAACCTACAACGATGAAGCAGAGGAAGAATAGCGTCGTTTCGTTACCGGTCGCTCCTCCGAGTCCTCCTCTGACTCCGAGCGAAGAAACACCCGTGTTCAGCTGGGATACGGACAGAGGACCGGGAGCAGAAGCAGAACCAATCTTCAAGGTGAGCAGACTTCCGTCCGTTTAGAATACAACGAGCTGCGGTTGACGCAAATTGTCTGTTCCGTTATTAGCGACGACGACTCAACCTATGACCCGCATCAACGACTTCTCGCTAGCTCAACGTCTAGAAAAGTCGTCTGCTCTCTTCCTGCACCTCACTTCCATCGCGATTCCCAACTCGCATCAATAGACTTTTCGCATTTTCCCGAATCCTTTTTACCATTATCTGCATCTAACGTCTCAACACGTCTCTTTTTACTCAGTACCCACACCATTTGTTTCTGTCGTTGTTCATACCTTTTCTACTCATTACCAGCTCATTCTCTCAAGTCAACTGTACAACTCGCTCGCTCGCACGTTCCGTCAGATAATCGCAATTTCTTTCGTTCAAAACCTCAGTTACTCTCTCGTAATCTACTCGCAATCGTTTACTCCCTTTCGCGCTGTGTATGCTCCCCACTGAAAACGGGCTATTGCATCTTCTCGTTTGCGCTACCCACTCGAAGCGAAGATATGCATCGATGCATAGAACATCCCCCATCCCGTTCAAACTCATGGAAACTTTGTCGGAATTGTACATACTGTATCCATCTCCTTCCCGTCATTTCTCACTCCGACTCTCCGAAGGCGATCGAAGGGAAAGAGAAAGAGAAAGAAGAAGAAAAGGATCACCAACAATCCTGCAAAAAAACGATCGGAAACTCTTCTTTGTTGGTTGACTCGAGAGCCGTCGGCACACAGACTGCATTGATCTGTTCATCGTTTCTTTCAACCATCGCCAAGTTCCGAGAAACATTCGGCAGACGATGTCGAGGCGATTCCGCGATTGAGCTGGGGTGCCAAAAGCTCCCTCGATTGCTTAGAGCGCAGCGCGCAGAGCGTTTTCAAGTCGAGAGACTGGCTCTGAAGCCCAGAGTAACACTACCGAGCTCGAAGATAAGCTATGAGAACGCATCGGTATCGATATCAATAGGAGAGAGTTCACTGGGCAAAGAGCCACACCGACGGGACAAAAGAAAGCTTCAGCGAAGAGAAAGACGTAATGTGCAATAACTAAGCTCCAGTTGCGACGCTTCCCCGAATCCCCTTGTCAAGTACAGTACTTGCCTTGAGAAAGCATAGTCTCTCTTGCCCTCGTTTTATCGCATCGAGGTTCCTCTTCCCGCATCGCTACCTTCGTTCTTGTTCTCCCTTTCATTCGCGTTCTCGTACCCCTCGCTATTCATGTCTCGTGCGTACGCCTCTTGACTAGAATGTGAAACAACCAAGTCCCCGGAACATCGGAATTTCGCAGGTGCAGGAGTTTCATCCGAGCTGAAAACCAGAGTCGAAACTCGATGAGCTCTTTCTGTGTCTCGTACACCTCGCCTCATGAAGGAGGGAAGAGCATAGTCAAATTGGATCTAATTCGATAATCGGGTCTGACACAGAACTCAGAGGCAAACGAGTTCCGCCAAATCCTATCAGAACCTCCTCCTCGTTTCCTCTGCCGATATCCAACCGTAGATCGAGCGTTTTCAAAGCGAGAGAGCGTGTGACGCTTGTGTTGAATGAGGGCCAGGTGCGGGAGGTTCGAAGGTGAACAAGGGCCCGGGATGGAGCAATTGTCGGTCGGGGAGCGAGATGCTGGGGTTTGATGTTTGAGATTGTGGAAGCGGCTTGAACCTGGTTTCGATTCGGATATGTATCTCCCAAACGGGAGTTGCTGTAGATAGAGGTAGTCAGCTTCGATGTGCACAAGAGAGAGGAGGTCATGAGCGAAGTTCTGAACGAACGAGCGGATCCTGAGTTGTCCACGGTCTGAACTTTCCCAATCTTTCTTTCACAATTGCCGAGCATACAATGTCAGTATAGCCGGCATCTTCAATCGTGAGCTCGCAGTAGGAGATCGTAGGTGAATCCGGATCTCCTCGTTCGATGCGATCTTTGAAGTTTGCGTCGCTTCTGAAGCTTTCACTCTCTTGATCCCAAACGATCTGACGCCATGTCGCCCACTGATCCGTGCCTACATTTGGACACACTATCAGAGTTAGCAGGAGGATGAGAACAGGAGTGGACCGAGAGGAGACCTCACTGAGCTTGAATTGGTACGGTTGAGGATCTGTACGCACCCTTGCCACGTGCGCGTGCGTTCTCGCTGTCAAGACTCGAGGCTGAGCGACTTGCCAGGCCTTCCAGTGGACGTTGAACCGTTCCCACCGGTGTTCATCATCTTGGTTCGCGTTGATCCCGCGTCGAGCGAAGAGTCGGACCGGCATCATGACATCTCTCGATCTTCCTCGGCCAGTATGTACCGGCCAGACGGTCGTAGCAACTCCAGGTGCGAGGAAAAGGTCGCAGTCGCGTCCTGTCGAATCTGTTCCGCAATCAATGAAAGGTCAGCGCTTGAGCGAAACTCATGGGACCCTAGCCTGAGGCGAAGCGTGCCGAGCAGGGACTTACCCTTGATACGACCGACACAAAATGGTGGCGATAGACTGAAAGAACCCGAAGGTTGCGAATGCTCAGCAATCGATCTTCGAGCTTCGTCGCTGTCCAACGACTCGAGAAGACGATACACGACACCACTGTGAGCTTCGTGAAGCAGACCCTGAATGCAGGTGAGGGGTATCAGAAACCGGAACTGCGTGTGAGAACGAGGAAGAGCGGACGCACCAGCAAATCATTGCGTTGAGGTTGTTCGAGATGTGGTTGCGAGGTATTGAGTTCAGTTCCGTGTCGAAAAGTGTGAGACATCGTCGTCTTCGCTCCGCTGCTGGTAGAGAGCGAAAGGAGCAAGAAACACAAAGGAGGACAGAGCCAGAAGCGCTTCGTTCTTCACCGTCGAGAGCAAAGATCGCGAAAGTGGTGAAAGTGGGAGCGTCGAACGGAATCGCCGCGGGAGTCCTTGAAAAGTTTGAGGCGTTGGCGTCGAAAGGAACCTTGCGTCGAAGTAATATAGGGATTCGGTTCAATCAGAAGGAAAAGAGTAATGCGAAAAAAAGGAAAAAATCAGCTGAACTAACTTCCATGAAACAAGAGAGAGGAAACGAAGAGGGAGGAAAAGACATGTAAGGGTATAGCAAAACTATTACGGTAGAGAGGGATGAAAGGCAAGGAGAAAGCTATGTAAACTGAAAATGAGAATCCGAAAACGAAGAGGGGGAATTAAGAAACGGAGAACTGTAGAAAGGGGTATTTGGTTGAGCTGGGAAACAAGAGAGAGGAAAGGGAAGTGAGGCAAGTGTCTATATACGGAGAGAGGGAAGGAAAGGAGAATCGAGGAGGAAGAAGTCGGAGAGAGACGAATGTGAGAGGTAGTCCGACGAATTCGAGGTGAGGAGATGTCGAATGAATCGAAAGAGAAAGGGGAGAAGGTGCACTGGAAGATCATTCGATCGATCACCGTTTCGTCTCCGGAGTCGCGACTTTCTTCACCCTCGTCGCCCATCTCGGTCCTTCAAACTCGACCGCTCCCGCACTACTCGGACTATCACTACCAGCGGTCCCAGGTTTCGTTGTTGCCGTCGGTGGCCGTGAGAGATTCGGACTTGATGTTGTCGAAGTCGAGGAAGGAGGAATCGAGGGAGACCGATTACTCGGTATTGTCGGATTCACTGACGGCGGCGGCGGCGGACTTGTCGTCATCGGGTCGTTCGGATTCGTCGTTGTCGTCGTTGAGGATTTCCTTGATTTCTTTGTCGAACTTGAAGCGGCCGAACTCGATAACAATGGACTTGCGGTTCTTGGCGGAGAGGGTGCATAGTGTCTACTAGGTTCGAGATGAGACGGAGGAGATAACGAAGGAGGGATGGCGGCGACATTTGGTCGATTCTGATACGAAGTCGAGGGAGAGGGAGAGGCGAAAGAAGTTATTGTCGGAGGTTGAGGGCTCGAAGCAGCTGTACGACACGAACTGGAAACCATCAGTCGATCTGTCGATTCACAGATGGAGAAAGAGTCCGAGCGTACGAGAATTTTCCCTCGCTCTTCGCTTTGAACTCGACCCCCAAGTTCTACTCCTTTTCACTTTCCCTCCCGCTCCTTCTTTCCCCGCAGCATCCGTAGATTTCCTCAACCTTCTCCTCTCAATACTCTTATCCGAACCTCTCCTCGTCAAATCCGTTGACCCTTTAATCCCTGTCGCTACTACCGTCTCCTTCTCGGGTAAATTTGTCGAACTACTCAAAGTCTTCGTTGTCGTCGTCGTCGTTGTCGGAATTGGAGTCGAGTTCGGTTCAATCCCCTTATTCTTTTGTCGTTCAGCATCAACGGGAGCCTGAAGGTCCAACATGAAATGACCTTGTTGTTCAATCAAAAACTCCAACACTTCTTTACCCCTCCCATGTTCCCCTGCTTGTTCTTCCGCTCCCTCCTTTCCTCTCCCTGCTCCTCCTGCTCCTCCTCTCCCGGATGCAGAGGCAGAGGGGGGTAATTTCCCTTCGACGAACCCAGGGAATCCGAGAAGTGCACTATTCGTTCCATCTCTACGGGAAGATACGAGTCCAGGTTGGAACACGACGGCGAGGTTTGAAGCGGTCATGAGGTTCTTGGTGGAACAACGCGCGAAGACGGAGAGGAAATCGAGTAGGTAGAGGAGGAGATAGCGAGATGCGGGGGGGAGAAGGGAGATTAGGTGCCGGTAGGCGGAGATCGAATCGGTGATAGGTTGAGGACGTTCTGCAAGGGTGAGACGAGAGGTCAGCACGGACAGAGAAAAGGAAGAAGAAGGAAGAGACGAACGAAGGACGGCAGTGAAATCGAGGTATAATCCAGCTGGAATGACAGGCTCCTGTACGACGATCCTGACCCCTATCAGTCTTACTCCTCACGCGAATCGGAGTACAGAGAGATCGAGAGACGGAACGAAAGACGCACGGGTAACGAATTCAAATACCTCCTCAACACGCTCGCGGCATCATGTACCGAGTAACCCGTCCAATCGAAATCTTTCCCATACCGAGGAGGTTCATCAAACACGATCTGTAATTGATTGATCCGTTTATTCGACCCGGAAACTCGGAAAATCCCTTCAGTTTGGGTAGCTGCTCATTCGACAAAGGTCAGCGAGTCGAGTCGAGTAGCAGCTTGTACGCAGAGCTAGTGAGTGGTAGTAGGACTGACCAGTCTCTTTCAACATCATGCCACATTTCGCAACTACGATCGGAACATATCCATAAACGTATTGTTTCCCATCCCTATTCACCGCTCCCTCCTTCATCAGCTCGTCCCCTCGTAGCATGGGAGTTATGTGGGACTCACTGTCCAACCATAGAGATAGCAACAGAGGCATACTGTAAACTCTGTTCCAAACTAACTCCAAACACTCTCCCGTTCCCATCTTTCCCTCTCTCTAATCCTCTCCCAGGTGGTATATAGCTCGGAGAACCAGGTGGTGGGAACACCCTCCGGCCGTCCGATGGTGCAGAGTGGGAGAGTTGTTGTTGAGAGGAGGAGGAGGATTGTTTCGACTTGTCTTTCGAGGTGAAGAGTTTCCACCATTTCAAGAGGGACGCTTTAGAAGGTGGTGGTCCATCACTGTATTCCGCCATGGCTCCCTCTTGAGGCCGAGTTGGAAGCAAGAGACGGGGGAGAAGTTGATCAAGATTGGGAAAGACCCTCGTTTTCTTGAAGAAGACTACGAACGATCCGATGACTTGCTCTGCCTACTAGTACAATGTCGATCTTGCTGTGTCGGTCTGAGTCGAATTGAGTCAAGTGAAGGTGAGAGTGAACGATGAAAACATTCGCATTCGAGGGTCATGGCTGGAATCGTCTCGTAGCTATCTAGTTGTCCTCGTATAGCAGTTGCGTTGGCCTATTGGGACGCTCGAAAATGAACCGAAAATTCCTGCGAAAAGAAAATGAAAAATCGAGAACGGATCAACTTGCTCTCTCTATTCTCTCTCGCGGTCAATCCGCTGCTGTTCATGAGTGCCATCTCTTACATACACACGAGTGATAAGCCCCTTCAAAACTCTGGTAAGAAACTCCACACAGTCCCGACGACCGCCATCGCAATGCTCGTGACCAACAAACTCCAACACAACCATCTCTCGCCTCTTCCAATCACTAATCTTTCCCCTTGTTCGACTGAATGTTTCGCCGAATCTAACCAGTGAAGTTGGGCGTTACTCAAGGACGATTGAGTAGGTTGAAGGAGTTCTTGAGAAATTTCAGCGATCCCATTCAAGTTCGCCGCTGATGAAGTCGAGGGTGAATCGACGGCTCCGTTGTGCTGGGGTTGAGTGATCGTGTCGATTGAAGTCTTCCCACTACTCCCTCCTCCTCCTCCTCCGTGTCTCCTTCTCGTTTCAATTCCCCTCGTCGTCGTCGAGCCTCCGTTCCTCTTCCTTTCCCCCGTCTCCCGATCCTCCTCCTCCTTCGACCCATGACGAGGTGTAGTAGAGAGTCGTAGATAAGCCCCAATCGGACCAATACAACAAATCACGAACGCCGAACTACTGCCCAAAAAACTCAAAACGCGATCGAAATCCGGAATCGCAATCGCAACGAGTACGAACAAGATTGAGAGGACTGGACGGAGGACCCAATAGCGAATGAGTTGGATACGGCGTTCTTTCTGGTGATGCGATGCGAGGGAGAGGGAAGAACGAGAGGGTCGGGCGGAGAGAAGTTCACTCCGTGAGGAGGAGGTGGTGGAGATTGCGGAAGTGAGACCTGGGCGAACGGAGAGGGACGAAGAGGAGGGTTTACGAGCGGCTGCTAAAGAAGGAGGTTGAGGTGGGACTTGAGGATGGAGACCGATTAGGTGTTCGAAGGTTGTTACGAGAGGTTTATTCGCTACGGCATATTTCACGAGTGGATTAATCTGCGTGGCGCACGAACGTTAAATCGAGCTCACTCGCGCAGAAGAGAGAAGGAGATGGGGATGATGCGACTTACGGCAACCATCCAAACTGCGACTTTGGTCAACGCGACAGGATACCCCGAAGTTCGAGAAAGATCTTTCGTGATTTCTGAACTGACTCCGTTTCCGAACCTACCAGCCAAGACTCTCTCAGTCAGTCTCGAGCTCACGAACTTTCGAAGAGAGAGCGAGAGAGGGGAGATGGGGAGGAGATACTGACATGAGGTAACCGAGGATCGCGAAAATGATTGAAACGGAGAATGCGATGATATAGGCTACGTTGATCATCGATGAGAAATGCTGTGGATCTATACCGTGAATCGTCGAGAGTACGCTGTCAGCTATAACGTGCGATTACCTCGAATCGTTTAGCAAAGTAGAAAGCTCACTTTTCATATCCCTGTATAGCGACGGAACAACAGCGTGACCCGAAAACTGCAATTCACCCCGACGAATGACCATCAGCAAGTCCCCACCAATTCAGATGAGGTCGTAAACAGCAAGAGGGAGTGACTTACACCACTCATCATCAACCCGAAACAAATCGGCAATTTCTTCCAATTCGGTCCCCAACTCGTCTTCATCGGATCCCACAAACTTCCCGGAGCTTCAGTCTTGAGCGTACCATCGGCTATGATGACGGAGAGGAGGACTATTGAGGAGAGGATCCCGAGGAGTGACGTGAGGGATAATAACCTCAAAGGGAGGAATGTTGTCGGTACGAGACTGCAACATCATCTCAATCGTCAACATACTTCGGGGAAGGGAAGGAGGGAGAGGGAGGAGGAAGCTGGGCGTACATGAAATAACTCATCGCCTTGAAAACCATGCTCGAAACCTTCGGGAACAAGCTGTTCAAACTATCGGCGAACAACTCGATCGCCGCGACCGAGAACGTTCCTAATTCGATGACGAAGAGGGCATAGATCCATTGTCGAGAACGAGGACCGAAGGCTTTGATCAGGACGTCGGCGTAAGTGTGTTGGGTTGGATCGAGACGCATTAAAGAGGCGAGCATTTTCGCGGTATCTGCTCATACGATCGGAGGGAGGTAGTGTAGGAAGAGGGGAAGGGGAGAGAAGGGGAACGTACAGTTTGTGACGAGTGCACAGAAGAGGAGGAGAACGGTTCCGAGGATCCAACCTCCATAAGCGAACGCTAAAGGTTCCGCTAGTAATCCGACTCCGACGAGTACATTCACTCTACGTCGACGCAGGTGAGCAGATCAGTACAACTTTCGTGAGGACAGATGAGGCTCATGGTCGACGTACGTATTGAAAAGAGATTGAAACCAAGTCGATTCACCACGATGTTCCTCTATCGCAGCTTTCCAAGCTTCTTTCGAGAACGTCGAAGGTCTCCTCAATCTCTTCCTAGGCGCTTCTTCTAGCCCGTTCCCGTTAATGTCGAGGTAGTGACCCCATTCGAGCTGCGAAGGATTCTCGAGTAGAGATCCATAGCTCTTCGGACGTTGGTTCTGACCTTGCGAGGACCGTCGACGTGTAGAGAGCAATGGGGATCGTTCTTGTCCTTCTAGGTCGTTGAATGTCGCGTGGAGAGGTAGAGAAAGTTCTGAAGATGTTCTAGGTGGGGAAGTCAAGAAATCGTTTAAAGAGGAACCTCCGGGCGAGGAAGACAAGATAGACCTCGTCGGTACTGCCGGATGAGGTTGATTCCGTTTCGCGTTCCTCGGTAACTGTTCCGCTTCGGCTCTTGCGTTTAACCCCCTCTCAGCCGAACTGCTTGAGGTCTCCTCCTCCTCTCCCGGTGCCCAGTTGGGTACCTCCCCTCCTAATCCATTCGTATAGCTCTCGCCCTCTTCTGCCTCATATTCCTCGCTCTCAGTCCCTCCCGTCGTTTCCCTCTCATGTGAAGAACTCCCCCTTGCCTCTGCTTCTCCTTCTCCTCCCTCTGACTCCTCAGTCTCATCATCATCATAATTAGGAGGTCTATACCTCTCCCGATCAACGAACGAAGGACCCGAAGGTAAGTTTTCTCCGAAGAATCCGGCGGAACGAGAGAAGGAGAAGACGAGGTCCAGAGAGGAACGGAATGGGGTGGTTGTTGAGGGATCTGGTGCGGGTCGTTGTGCGGAGTGGGATTGTGTGCGAGAAATAGGGATACGTCGGGAAGTCATTGAAAAGAGAAAGGAGAGGAAGAGGAAGAAGGGAAAGCGATAAGAGAAGAGGAGATAGATAAGCGCGTGAACTAATTTCGCGTGAACGTCATTCGGGTCTTGAGTCGGTCGGTCGAGGCGTTGCTAGTACTGTACTTGTAGTGTACGAGTTGATCGGTGCGTGTAAAGGTCAGGAAGAGAGAAGAGCCTCGCGCGTTCGAAACTCTCATCTCTTACTCTCTCTTCACCTCGACTCGAGATGAGTAGTTCCCCAGAGTATGTCTAGCTCTCATTCACCCTATCGCATCTACCAACGCGTCTACATTGCAGAGCGGAGGACAGGTTCCCTCAACTTACTCAAGCAGTCGAACCGGATGATTGCATCAAGGTCAGGCTCCCTCTGTCTCACACCTTGCTAGACTGTACTGACTCTGAAGTGACGGAGAGCGTAGGTATTACTCGCTACGGACAACCACATTGGATACGCCGAGAAAGATCCAGTGAGGGGAAGAGATTCGATCAACACTTTTCGAGAGATCTTAGACCTCGCTATTGCGAACGATGTGAGTTCCCCAATCTTCTCTAGCCAATCATTCACAGCTGAGCTTGATTCGGAGTTTACAGGTGGACATGTTACTCCTCGCGGGGGACTTGTTTCACGAGAACCGACCGTCGCGAACTTCTCTCTATCAAACGATCTCTGCCCTACGAGAGAAATGTATGGGAGATAGACCTATTAGTCTCGAGTTGTTGAGTGATGCAGGGATTGGAATTGCGAGGGAAGCCGGGTATCCAGGAGTGAATTACGAGGATGAGAATATAAATGTCGGATTACCAGTGTTTTCGATTCATGGGAATCATGATGATCCACAAGGAGTTGGTGCTGTGAGTCCTCACATTCCACTATTGAACAAGAGGCGAGTGCTGACGACGAAAGAGTGGTGAGATAGGAGGGAGCACTTTGCGCATTAGACGTTTTATCCGCCTCTGGTTTAATCAACTATTTCGGACGTATGGAACTACCGGGACAATCTACGAACGACGAAGAAGCAACTGAACAAGGTTTGAAGGTTAAACCGGTATTGCTACAGAAAGGGAAAACGAAATTAGCGTTGTATGGAATGGGCAACATTAGGGATGATCGATTCATGTACGAGATGAGTAACAAGAGGATCAATTTGTATAGACCGAGTGGGAAAGATCAGGATGATTGGTTCAATATCATGTTGGTACATCAAAATCGGTAAGCCCTCCTCCCATCTCTCTCCACTTCAACGAGTTTTCAATTTTTTCTTATCTTCTTTCACCGTTAGAGTCGCTCATGGACCAAACAACTCGGTACCGGATGAAGCGTTCGGAGATGAAGTGAACCTAGTCGTATGGGGCCACGAACACGATTGTATTTCTCAAGCTCGTCCCGTTCCAGTCACGAATCGACCTTATTACATTTCTCAACCCGGTTCTTCTATCGCGACATCTCTCGCAAAAGGTGAAGCGATTCCCAAGTACGTCTCTCCTCCTTCCTCTCTCGAGAGTGAGTGGTGCTGATAATGAGAGTTGGAGAACAGACACGTCGGATTGATCAAAATTCAAGGAAAAGAATTCGATTTCACTCCGATCCGACTCCGTTCCGTCAGACCATTCGTGTTCAAAGAGATCTCGTTGGCGGAATATCATGATCAACAAACGGACGACAAGAAGAAATTGAGTTCGAAACAGGCTGTGACGAAATACCTCAAAGCGAGAGTCAGTACTGCTTCTCTCTTTATTTCTTGATCGAAATGGAAGAGGGTAGATTCTGACGATCGATGATTGCTGAACAGGTGCATGAGTTGATTGAACAAGCGAACAAGGAATGGGATGAACTTCATCCTGAATCCGAAGAGGGAGAAAAGGAAGAAGAACGACTACTCCCTCTGATCCGACTCCGCGTTCGTCTTCTCTCTCTTCATCTATCTCACTCGTGGGAAGGAGGTACTGATATGGAGATCGAGGATGTACAGGTTGATTACTCTGGAGGACCCGACGGATCATCGTATTTCGAAGTTGGGAACCCTCAACGATTCGGACAAGATTTCGTTGATCTCGTCGCGAACCCTCGAGATCTCGTTCAATTCCATCGTAAAAACACTCAACGTACGTCCCATCCCCCTTCTTCCCATTTCCCTCCATCGCTTCTCCCTCCGTCCCGTGCTCTGTCATTAATCCCTCGTTTGGGCTGGGATGGGATTGTATAGGTAAACCCAAAGTAACGATCAATGAACCCGCCCAACTCTCTGAACTCGCAAACCAAATGTCGATCGAAGGTTCGAGTGCTCAAGTCGAGAAAATCACCGTGTCGGCGCTGGTACATGATTATTTGGAGGCGCAGAACTTGAATGTGTTGAGTGAGAGTTTGATTCAGAATGCGGTAGAGGAGTTCGTCGGAAAGGGGGATAAGGACGCTGTGGGAAAGTAAGTCGAGAACTCTCAAACACGTCTCTCGTCGACGAATTGAGCATGGACAAGAGAAAGTCATTGACGATTGACTTTCATTTTCGTGGCGATCGTGAACTCTAGTTGGGTAAGGAAGTTATTGAAAGAGACCCGAAACGAGATCCTCAAGAAAGGATACGAACCGAGTAAAGAAGGACCTGAACACGACGATTTGGAAACCGAGGTAAGCTCCTCCCTCTTTCTCTCTCTCTCTGTCCCTTTTTGCTCTTCTTTCAAAGTCGAGATAGGTCACTGATGATGAGTTTGTCGCTCGCATGTAGATGCGTTCGGCGAAAGAAGCAGCTGAAGCGAAATATGGATCGAAGGTAACCTCTCATTTCTCTCCTATTCATCTCGGCCTCTCGCTCATCACGCTCACATCGATCTCGCTTGCCAGGGTAAAGGCAAGAAAGCACAAGCCGATTCCGACGCTTCCGACTCCGAGGAAGAAACGACGAAGAAAGGAAAAGGAAAAGGAAAAGGTAAAGCGAAAGCTCGAGAACCCGATTCAATGGACGACGATTCCGACGTTTCGATGGCTTCCTCTACTCGAGGAGCAAAAGCGAAGGGAAAAGGGAAAGCTACTACCACGACGACGAGGGCGAAAGCGGCACCGAAGAAAACTGTTGCGAAAACTAAACAGACGAAATTGGTGAGTTTCTCATCGGAAAGTTCAGCTATTCCTTGACAGATGGAGCTGATCACTTGATAATTCAACGTTTATAGTTCCAACCGGAGGATGAAGATTCCGATGAGGAAAGTGATGAACCCGCTCCCGTGAAGAAAACGTACGTTCTCTCTCTCTCCTCCTTACTTCTCTCAGGCTCCTACTGACCCCGACAATTTTCCTCGACAGTACGAAGACTCCAGTTGCGAAAAAGGCCGTTGCCGTGAAAAAGACCCCAGCTCGAGCCGTCGCTTCATCATCGAAGAAGAAAACTGAAACGATCGTCATGACGGATTCGGACGAAAGTAGTGACGGTGAACCCGTCGCTAGGAAAAGGAAGAGATAGTATACTCGTTGGAAACGTTGGCTGGATCGTATCTCGTGTTGGTTTCGCTTGTTTTTGTACCGTTCTTTGCTCTTTTTTCCTCTCTCGTTTTACGCAAATATCGCAACTTGTCCTCTCGTCTCCTCAATCGAACTCTGCGTTGAGAGTGAGGGAATTGCAGAGAATTTGTACGATTGCGAGAAAAATATTGCGAGAGAGGGCAAAACGAACGAGAAAAAGGGGGCGAGGATAAAGCAATGCGATTGAGAAAAACGAAAAGAGACGAGGGCGATGTTGCGGCAGTCCCTCTGGGGGTTAAGCGCCGAGGATCGTGAGGGATTTCTGTTCGAGCGATCAAGGTATCGTCAGCAAAAGGTCTCGCAAACGAACGAGAGAAAGAACGAGAACTGACACTCCAATCGATGACTTTTTGATGCGCGAGGACTTTCTTCGCGTCGAAATTGAGTACTTGTAGTCCTTCGAGCGAGGTCGCACGAGATAAGGCGACGTAGGATTGACCCTTTTCGAAGACTTTGCCGAGATCGACTTTGACGCAGGCGATGGTTTGTCCTTGGGATTTGTGGATACTACATGAGAGAGCGACGGGTGTCAGTCTTGATGCGGAATGAGGAAAGAAAGAGGGAGCAGAAGGACTGACCTCATGGCCCAAGCTCTGAAAGGAAGAGGAAAGTAAAAAGGAAAGATTCGTTAGTAACCGAGTCTTGACGAGTCGCAAATGAGAACGAGACAAACAGAATGATAGGGTACTATTGGCGGAAGAGACGTGATCAGTCGAGGGCGAGATATAGGAAGAGAAGGAGCGATTCGACTAACCTGTTTCCTCGAAGCCAATTTCCTCCCTTGGTTATCCTCGACCTTGAACTCCTCCCTCGCCATGATCTTCCTCTCGATCCCTCCCGGAGTCTGCCAATCGATCATCGGACTCTTCTCAATCTTGCCCGCCGCCAAAGCCGCCGCGATTCTCGCCTGATTCCTCAATTCCGAAGTCGTCTTCTGTTCCTCGTTATCCGAATCTTCTTCCAATTCGGGTACTCCGAACCCGACGACAGTCCCGACGGTACCGTTAACGAGAGTCGCGTCGAGGTTCTTGATCAACATGACTTGAGCCCCGATTTTCAGGACCAATCGATCGGGAGCCATGAAGTTGTTGAGGTAAGTGTTTCCTTTCATTTGATCGGGTGAACCGTCACCGGCCCAATCTTCCGCTTTGAAGTGGATCTCTTCCCCTTTGAGAGCTCGGAGTCGATTTTGGTTCGCGACGTCGACTTGGTGACGAAGAGGAAATCTAGTGAAACCAGTCAACGATCTTAGTACCGGTCACTCCGTTACTGAGGAGCTCAACTAGACTCACAGTTCGGTAGGCTCGACTCCAGCGTATTTCGGTTCTCGAGCGAGGTTCTTGAATTTCTGAATTGAATCTTGACTCAATTGTCCGAACCTCATTTCGTTCAACATGTCGATGAAAGCTATAATCATTGTGTCAGCTCCGCTTACCCCTTACGCGTTCGCGAGTAAGATGGGAGCAGAACGCACTTGTATCTTTTTGACGGAAAACTTGAGTCAAATTAACCGTGTGATCAACCGCGGATTGCCAGGATTTCGCTTCGAATGCGAATGTTGGGGTAACACCTTTCGTGACTGGAGGTAATTGGAAGAAATCTCCCGTTACGACGAGCTGAATGAGAGTGTGTGTGTGAGCTCCTCTTCGCAGAACGAGGGTCCAAATGAAGAGAAGAGCTCACTTGGATACCACCGAAAGGTTTTCCTCCTGAAGACGAAGCACCCTTACCTCCTCGCTTCTTGAGGGCCGTACCGATTTCTGCGAGTTTGTCGAAAAGAATTCCGTCGACCATCGAAACTAGATATCCCATGATATCGCGTGAGTTCTCCGTCATCTACAGGAGAAGTAGACGAACAAGAGCTCACCCTCATCGATGACCAGGACTTTACACCTCTGCCATTTCGCGTTCGCCGTTTTGTTCTTCTTGACTTTATCGATCAACTTTTGTGCGCTATCGATTCCGATCCCGATCCCGGCGAAGGAATGAATCGTCGTTCCACCAATGTTACACGCGGCCATTCCGGTCGAGGCAGTGACGGCGACGGCATCGGCGTTCCCTTTGTGTTTGCGTTTGAGCGAAGAAATAATTTCTCGAAGTAAAACTGATTTACCCGTACCTACATGACTCGTACATGTACGTGAGCCTGAGTACGATAGAGAGACTGAGAGAACGAGAAAGAGAGCCCTTACCAGCTGAACCGGTGAAGAAAACGCTCTTGCCATCGTCGACAACCAATTTGTGAACCATTTGTTGTTCCGGCGACAAAATCACCTTCTGCTTGATATCCATCGTCGTACTCGTCAACATTTGTCCCTTCACTC
This sequence comes from Sporobolomyces salmoneus, assembly GCF_050403485.1. Taxonomy (NCBI): domain Eukaryota; kingdom Fungi; phylum Basidiomycota; class Microbotryomycetes; order Sporidiobolales; family Sporidiobolaceae; genus Sporobolomyces; species Sporobolomyces salmoneus. The sequence goes on along the minus strand of NW_027481159.1, from coordinate 635,200 downwards.
CTCCCATCCTCGACGATCCCGGTCCCGACAACTCATGGAAGTTTCCCGAACGAGAGATTTTCGAACTTGAAGAAGACGCTTCCGCTTCGAGGTTGTCCCAAGGTAGGACGCGTTTCTTCGGGAGGACGTTACTCTTCACTTGCTGTTGTTGTTGGTTGTACGCGTAGGCAGAAGGGGCCGAACCAGACGGATTTCGAGAGGAAGTCGAAGAAGAAGCGGGAACTGAAGTTGAGCGAGATTTACTCGTCGAAGGTGCAGAAGATGAAGAGCCGCTGGGTTTCGTGCCAAAGATTGGTGCTAGTTTCGTCGCAGTCGTAAAGGAGGGTTTCGCAGAGAGAGCTCTCGAGGAGGAGGATGAGGAATTGTTGTTTGAAGAGTTGATCGTCGATGAACTTGCTCGTTCCTTTCCATTCTTCGCGCCGGCCGTACTCGTACTCGTACTAGTAGTCGCTAGTTTCGATACTTTCGGTTTGGGAGGAGTGAGTGGCCAGTCTTCTGAACCCAACACGAAATCGGGAGTCGAATTCTCCTCTTCTGAATCTTCCTCGTCTCCCCATTTACGTTTCGGTTGACTTGATAGTGGTCGAGGCTTCACGAAGGGTTTCGACATTGATGAAGGGGCGATGGGGGAGAGTGAGATGGGAGGAGTTGAGTGAAAAGGGACGCGACTGTGAGAGAGAAATTCTGAACCACAAGTCGATTGCTCCTCTCTCGAAAATCCTTCGAAAATCCAGAATGACTTCGAGAACAACCTCCCCTCTCTTTTCTCTCCTCATCATCGCCGGGTTGTTTTGCGTTATCTCCTCGTTGAGTGTACGCGAAACTTCCAACTCACCGACTTGTCCAGTGGAAGCATCCAGTGCGAGGATACTCAAAATCTAAGTCTTCACTCCACCGTTCGGCTCGATGTCTCGTTCCCTGTCGGCGGCGATCAGATCCTAGTTGGCTCCCCTTTACCCTCCCCTTCTTTCGCCTCTTCTCCCTTTATCCTCCTCTTCTCTTCCGACTTCTCTTTTCGTTTCTCTCTTTTTTCGTCTTTTTCGGATTTCGGGATGAGATGGAAGGGAGGAAAGGGAGTTGAGGGGGTTTAGTAAGAGAGGGGCTTGAGAGAAGGGATCCATGGGGGTTTAGTTTGGGAGACGGGCGTACTATTCCCTTGCAGAGGATGATTAGCCGCTATGCGGTGATGGTCCAAAGCAAACCAGTGCGCATACATTCTTTCTTCCACCCTGTTGTTGTAACTATAAGATCCCAAGTTCCACGCTATATAACGTCCGTTGTTTGTCGTGAGACGAAGAGAGAGAAATCTTTCGCTCGCATGTTCACTCAACTTTGTCCGATTCCACTCGCTAGGTCAATGATGCCTCGTCGTTCCGCGAATGCTATTGGTCGGTACAGCGAGTGTGACTGCGTGCGCTCCGGAGGTAAATGCGAAGAACCGAGACTCGACCTTTTTTTTCTCTCTCCTCGCGAAGACAAAGTTTGATGCGAAATACGATGTTCTTTTGCGAGTAGAGAATACAGTCAGCGACCAGGACTACGTCCCAAACACTCCACTAGCCATATAAGCATCCGGTAACGCTCCAACCAAATCATACCAAGTTCTTTCAACCGCGACCAATTCCGTTGTCGTTCCCTTCTTTCCTCCTCCGTTATTCGTGGGTTGAATGAAATCGAACAAGAAGAGAGGTTGATACTTTCTCGTTACTTTGATATCGATGACCGCCGCTCCCGCCGCTCCTTCTGATGACGAAGAAGTTGAAGTAGAGAGGGGAAGGATTTCATCTTCTTCTCTCGCACGTTTTCGATCCGCTTCCAACCTGAACTGCTTCGTCCCTTTCTTCCCCTTCTTCTCACTCGTAGCGTTGACGGTCGTAGTCACTCCAAAGTTCGTTTCCCTCAATTGATCTAAATCGATCTTTGCGACCCAATTCGCGCCCCAAACCAACGCGATCGATCCTTTCGACGAGGGTTCGAACGCGATTCCGAGGGAGGGCTCGCGGATATCGGTTAGGGTGTTGTATTTCGAGGACGAGAGGGGGAGGGACCAGGGGTGGAAGCGACGCGAAGTGAGACCGTAGAGGAGAAGAATGTTGGTTGGGAAAGAGAGGAGGAGGGTCGGTTCAAGAGATGAAGAGGAAGGGAGGAATGAGAGAGCGGTCGGGATCGAGGGACAGGTAGGGAGAGTGAGGGAATGCTGCAGCGACGAAAGAACAGGTCAGGATTGAAGATGTGAGAGAGGAGGGGAAATGGGCTCACTTTGCGACTCGTCAAATCGTAGATCTCTACAGTTCGATCGAGATCCGCCGTAGCTAACCATTTCCCGTCGTCCGAAGTAGCGAGTACGACAATCGAGCTCGTTCCTTTCCTCTGAGCACTTCCAGTCTCCGCCTCTTCGTCTTCATCGTCGTCGGAATCATCCGCACCATGCCCATTCATCTCGATATCTCCTCCATTCGTCCCATTCATCTGTCTCTTCTCGAACTCTTTCGCTCCGTTTCCGAAAACCGCAACGACTTTGAAATCTTCATCCTCGTCCGTTGACGACAACTCGACGACGGCGACGCTCGCTCCAAAAGCACTCGAGAGGAAGAGACGGGAGGAGTCGCGGGAGAAAGAGATGCAGCCGGAACCGGTACCGAGCGAAGTCGAGATTGAGCTTGCGAGAGTCGAGACAAAGGTCTTTTGTCGACGTGGAACTAACTCGCCTGAACGCTAAGGGAAACAAGAAGGGGAGTCAGTGTATGTGACGAGGAGCGGGAAGAAGGCAGATAAACATACGGAAGTCGTGAGACGGTAAAGTTTAGTTTCGTAGAGATCTGAAACGGCGAGCCATTTCCCGTTCGGTGAGATTCCACTCGAAATCAAATTCGTTTGTAGCTGTACAGCTCGACCCTGTCAGTCAACCGATCTTCGAATCGACAGAAAGAGCGTATAACTCACCTTGAACTCCAAGTCGATTAACTTCTCCCACCCCTTTCCATCCCCTTCACCCTCCAACGCCGCTTCACCCAATCTCCACATACTGACACTCCTCTCTTTCCTCGCGACCAACAGCCTTCCATTCTCCGACAAATCCGGATTCGTCGTGATCGAAAACGGCAGCTCATTTCGTTGAGGTACGTACGCTTGACGACGATGGACGGTCGATTCGAACGTGATTCCTGGGTTGTTCGATACAGGGTTCGGAGGCAGGGCCGGTTGTTTACGTTTTGAAGAGGTGGAAGCGGGAAGAGGAGAAGCGACGGGAGTTAGGATAAGGGAGAGATCGAGTCCAGCGGAAGTCATGACGGGTACGATTGACGAGGAGGAAGAGGGTGAGGAGGAGGAGGAAGAAGAGAAGGGCTCGTAAGGAGGGGAAATGACGATCGCACGGACGTCGTGGGAGTGTAAGCGTCGTCCACTCGATTGAATCCAGCGTGCGTTGTTGTCGTTCGAGGTTGAAGAGCGGGTCGAAGCGACTGAGACTTGTCGGTATTCGACAGTTTTCTGATCGATACCTGAAGTGAAAATCGATGTACCATCCTGCGAACCGTCGAAATTCGATTTTGAGCTCGATGAAAAGAGATCCTCATGGAAGCAGAGAGTGTGAGCTTACGGTTCCGACTCCTAAACATAGGACGTCACTCTTATGACCCTTGAAGCTCTGTAACTGAGTTCCCATTTCCCCATCCCAGAATTTCACATTTCCCATACTATCTCCACTCACGACCGTTCCATCTTTCAACGTCGTCAATGCCCACACGACCGTGTGTTCTCCTTTGAGACGATCGAGAGTCATACGAAGGGAACCGCGATAGAGACCGGTCGAGGACGAAGAGGGGGCATCGAATCGACGGATTGTCGAGTTCGAACAACCGGCTAGGAGGTAAGATTCGAGCGGAGTCGAAAATGAGACTGGGAGGGAAGCTGTTCCTAAAGATCGTGATCAGTACGCGGATAGAGGGCCGCGGGAGATCGAGATCAGTGCGAACCTTTTCGTTTTCCTTTTTCACTTTCCATCTTCTCATCCCCATCCTCCTCATCTTCCTCAGCATTGGCGACGTATCTAGGTTTACCCCAGGCCAAACTCAACGCTCGGACTTTCCCTAGTCCTCCCAATTCAATCTTTGACATTAATTCCAATTCTCCATCCAAAATGTTGATCAATCGAATCGTCGAGTCTTCGCACGAGATTGCTAGGGTCGAACTCGTCGGGGACGCCGCTAAAGCGAAGATTGGCGGAAGGGTCGGGAGAGTCGACTGAACGGACGAGAAGTCAGCTCATTCTTCGCGAAAAAGAGAAAGAAAGTCGAGCTCACTTTGATCATTCCAACGGCCGAATTCGATCCCGAACCAGGATGTCCCCATTCCCATTCAACCAACTCGGATCCGATACCTCCCACACCGAACAACCTCAACCCTTTCCCTCGCTTGAGGGATTCGATTTCTTTCTCTGCTTCGGGTAAATCATCCGAATACAACGCGAGGTCCGATTCCGACAGGGTCGTCTGGTGAGTCCAAGTCAAGTGAGATAGCAGGGTCGTCGAGGGTTTGCGGGAAGAGGTAGGCTGGGAAGGAGGAGGAGGGAAAGACGAAGGTAAAGTCTACATTCTCGCCGGTGTATCAGTCTCCTTCGCTCTGTTGCGAGAATATAGCGAATATAGCTCACTCTCCAGTTGACCCAACCTGGGTATCCACCCCAAATCATCAATTGTACCGTTCCATTACTTCTTCCAACTGCTAAAATTCCTCTTCCTTCGGCTTCCTCTGCTCCTGCTGCTTGAGAGTTGAGATGTTTGACATTGAACGAACTCGGAGTCAAGGCGAGTGAAGTGATCGAACTGGGAGTGTAATCCGGGAATCGACAGCGATGAAGAGGGAGAGATTTAGTTCTCTTGCCGCTGCTGCTGCTCGACGAGTGGTGGTCGACCGAGATGGAAAATGTTGAATCCATCTAATTGCTCGGTGGGAGAGCACTCGTGTTGAGTGAGGGAGGGAGCTTGAGAAGACGCTGAACTTTTCGAACGAAAACTTTCTGCGCATGCGTGCATGCAGGGTCCAAATTAGCTCGATACACTGCAAGGCACGTAGCCATTCTATTGAATCCAGTAGAGAACCCATGCTAGGTGAGCTTGCACGTCGAAAAAGATACTAAGGTATTCTGATTATCCTGCGGAAATCTACCAGAGTCTCTTCACCCGGTAACCCATTCTCCCTGTACTCGTAAACTGCTCTCACTACTTCCCTCTCGACCCATCTGCTTCCCTTCCCTTCGCTTTCCTCTTCCTCGTCGACTCCGAGAACTTCGTTGTAAGAATGTTCTCCTTCCTCGATCGCCGATAAATCGTCCTCTGAGGCTTTCGAGTAGGGAGTGAGAGTATGAGAGATATCGAGGAATGAGTGAGCTCCTCCGTAAGCTCGAGAGATCCCTGCAAGGTTCCCGCGAACACAAATTCGAAATCAATATCCGGTGTTCGAAGAGCTCGTGAACAAAGGAACCTCGCACCTGTATCGATCAACAACACTTTCCCACCACACCTCTTCAACATCCCCTCGAAATTCGGCGTATGACCCATAACCAACCTCCTCACTCCCAGTTTCTCACAAGTCTTCTGAACCCTCTCACAAATCTGTTTCTCTTCCAACAACGCCCAGTCCCGATTCCACATTGGACCCCTCTCGGACCAAAACAACCTCTCTTCTTTCGTTGCTGCCGAGGGGAGAGAAACTGGGAATGGATGATCGACGAGGAGTTCCATCAAGGAATGACCGATTCGATTGATTTCGGAGATGGGAGAGTCGGAAGTGGAGAGAGTTTCGAGATATTCGGGAATAATTCCACCGTGGACGAAGGAGATCGCCCCTTCTAGGTCGAGCTTGGAACCGTTCGAGCGTCGCTTGAATGGGGTCGGCTCGGAAATGAATCGTTTGTCGGATTGACCCTTGAGCATCTTGGGGAATTCAACGACTGAGGATGTGGTGGGGAATGAGTGGGTAAGGAAGGGAACTCGAGCGGTGATAGAGTAGTTTGTGCGCCATTCTTGACCGATCCAACCCGTCGACATAGCTTCTCGTCGATTGCGTTCTCCTCCGAAGGATCTGTCGAAGGTACGAGCGTTAGGTGTTGTCGAGCTATTACGTGTGTTGCGACAGAGGAGCACAAGAAAGGGGAAACAGGTGCGGGAAAACAGAGGCGAGAGAAGAAAAGGAGGGATCCGCACTTGATATCGTTCGGATTCACGTATCTCCAATCTCCCAACGCGTTCATCTGGATCATAGTCAATCTTTCAACAACCCCTAGCCTGATGAAATAGGGTACTCCCGCTCAAGGAGTGAAGAGACTGACAATCTCATGATTCCCCAACAAAGAAACGACCGTTCCTCCTACTTTCTCCGCCCCAGCTCTCAAGCTCTGCATAAACTTGTAACAAGCGATCGTATCAACCCCTCTATCTACGATATCTCCCGTTTGTACGAGGATCGTTTGACCCCCAATCCATTGTCCTCTGAGGTCGATGAGTTCGGCTTTTCGAAGGATTTTTGTGAGGGCCGGGAAGTCGCCATGGATATCACCGACTGTACGAGAAAGAGGTCAGCCAGGGGAATATAAGTGGAGGGCGAGAGGGGAGAGGAGGACGAACTAGCGACGATTCGGTGTTGAATGATTTCTTCCTCTCCTTCTGGCGCTACCAGAGGTTTCTGTACAGTGTCGACAAGTGATGCTGCTTTCGACTTCCCGCTTGATGGTACAGTCGGGACGGAGGAGGTTGAAGAATGTTCAGGTCGATGAGTCGTCAAGTACAGGAGGATTGAAGCGAACACAAAGATTGAAAGGAGGAGGAACCGATTTGTATGTGGATCACGATTCGGTGGTGGCATCTTTCGTAGCGGAACAGAGGTGTAATGGGTGCGAACGAAGGAGATTCTCGTTCGAAATTGATGACGAGCTCTCTCTCACTCGTTTCGCTCACTTGATCCAGTTCGACTCGCTCAGTAATGAGTACAACTAGCTCTTCACTACCTCCACCACCTCCGAACCCTAGATTCGATACCCTTCCTCCTCCCCCACTACCCAGTTCCTCCTCAGCGACGACGACTCATCAACGGACCGACTCTCAGTCCTCCTCTGCTGCTCCTATACAAGACGCTCTAGCGAGAGATTTCCCCGAAGTAGCGAGCTTATCGTAAGTCTCCGTTATCTTTCTCACAGGAGACTCGACGACTGACGCTCGTTTCTCTTGCAGTCGGGAAGACATGCAGCAGTTACTAGACGACCCAGATTACTTTGATGCGTTCTTTCACACCCAAATCCCTCAAGCGGTAGAGCTGGACGAAGCCGTTTCGCACCAAATCCAACAAAACCTCGAATTAGCTCGTTCGTTCACTTCTCGCTCTGACCTTTCTAGCTCTGCGCTATGAGGAACTGAACGGAGCCGCTGGCAAACAGTAAAAAGCCAGGAATTGAAACCTGCGCTGGAAGACTTGAGAAGAGAAACGAAAGAATTATTCGACCAAGCTCTCGAATTACAAACTCGTTCTCACTACCTCGCTGAAGCACAACGCGAGACTTATCGCGTCAGTCCTGCTTCTCCCTCACTGTTCTCCCTCTTGCCCTTCACTGACACCTTCTTTCACTCGTTCGCAGAGGTTCTCCCAAGACGCTCAACTGAATCGCTATCGAGCCGCCACGACGCTTCAAGATCATCTCTGTGAATCTCTCTTACAGTCTCTCCTCGATGGTCAATTCGCAAATTCGGAACAGTTGGACGAACAATTCATCAAGCAGTATAAGGAAGTGAGGAAGGTTTATCATAAACGAAGTATGGGATTGAGGAAATGGGAGGAAGGGAAAGTGGTTTGGGAGACTTGAGGACGCGAGAATGTGCATTGCGAGTCAGGAACGGAGTGTGAAGAAAGAGGAGACGTAAAGGTGATTTTTCTTCTGTTGTTGTCATTCTCAATCTCACCGCTTGTTCGACATGCATGCGTCTTCGGTTTATCTGAGCGTCTCTTCAGATCAAGTCACGAGGCACCGGAGAGGCCAATCTCTCCCTTCTTTCCAGATTCAATGACCTTTCGTGCTCGCTCCCGATCGTTCCTTTCCCATTCCTTGTGCGCGCATCCGTCCGCTCTCAATCCTTCTGATATACCATCGTACCTCTCGAGTGTAGCACGATCACTATGCACGACGACTCGACGAGCACGCGATGAAGGATATAGGCTTACAATACAGAAGATCTATCTAACGCTACTTGCGCTTCTTTGTTTTCCCGCCTCCTCCTCCGTTCCTCGCAGCTCCAGTCGTCGACGAGGAACTACTGTTCGCGTTCTTGGGTTTGACCGTCGACAGGTCAGGGATAAGTTCTGAATCGACCTCAGAGTTTCCGTTTCCTCCTCCGCCCGCAAGGAACTTCGAGATCTTCGAGGAATCGAAAGACTGGAGAGACTGTTGAAATCAGATAGAAGAGAGTGAGCTCAGCGTCTACGAGGGCCCTCAAAGCGAGAGCACGGAAAACTGACCGCCATGTTTTGATGCATTTCTTTCTGACTCTCCCTAACCTCCTTGAGCGTTTCCGGATCCAGATTCTCCATCAATTTCGGAATCGCCAACATGAAGATCAGACCGAGACCTAGTAGCCAAATGAGAGGGTTTCGTTTGAGGAGTTGAACGAGCGACATCGAAGGAGGTTCAGGGTCCTTCAAGGGATAAAGCCGTAGAGGGTGGATTACTAGACGATACAAAGTGTGTCAGCGCGGCTGAGAGAAGAGAAAGGACGAGCGCATACCGAGAGGGCGTGGTAACCAGGTCCCTGGAACCATTTTCAAAAACTTCTCGTCGAATAACGCAACTTGTACCCTCTCGTCCTTTCCAACTCGAACGAAATAGCTCTGGAACTCGTACTTCCTACTTTCTATCCTCAAGACGTAATCTCCTGCGACGGGAGGAACGGAGGGAGGGAACGAGAAGTGGTATTCCGGAGGATCTTCGTGTCCATAGATTGATCCGAATCGTCGATAACCGTTCTTGCCGCCGAGAGTGATTTGAGCTGAGATATCGAGTGGTACTGTCTGATTCGTGAGGAGGATCTGACCCGTGATCGTAGGGGAAGCGACGACGAGGGAGGAGAGGAGGGAAACGAGAGGGCACAGCAGCCTAGAGCCACGCAGGGAAGCGTGAGCTGAGGCAGGGGTAATAGAGAGCTCTAGAAGGCGTACCGAATGAGCATGATGACCTCAGCGATCAAGGAGAGCTCAAGAGATCAAGCTTGAGAAACGTTTGAACTTCCTCTCTCCTTTCCCCACCTCCTCTCACTCGTTTCCCGTTCTTTTCGACAGCCTCGAAGTGGATCAAGGAGCTGATAAGAGATGAGTGCAACCGGTAAGCATTTCCTTACATTCCGTAGTTGCCAAGCCGTCATCCTTTCTCACCTCTTTCTGTTGCGCAGCATCTCATCTCCCCGCTTCTGTAACGGGTCAAGCACCGACCACAGATGCTGTATCTCCTCAACAAGAACAACTCAGGGAAATGAAAGATGAAGCGAAAGTGAGTCTTCCTCTCTTTCTCTCGTTTTGAGTGGGGCTTGGGAAACTGAAACCCCTCTCCCGAGTATCTTAGGGAGCTTCTGTTCATTCATTCGATCCCGATGCAACTCCACAAGAGAAAGCGGCTCAAATCAAACCCGTGACTGGTGAAGGGATCGGGAAGAATGGAGTTTCGAAGATGGACATGTCTGGCGCTCCTTCCTTACGAGGTTCCGAATTGAAACAGTTCAAGGCAGCTGGAGGAGAAGGGTTATCTTCAGACTTGGGAACGAATGGAGCGGACATCCCTGTGACGACGGGATTGAAAGATATCGAAAAAGTGAATGAGGAGGAAGGGAAAGGAGAGGAGCAAGATCCAGTAGAAAAAGCGAGACAGAGTAAGATTGATGAAGGAAGGATGAACGAGGAGGATGGAACTGAGAATCCGCCGGGAGCGATGCCGAATAAAGAACCTGAACCTCAAACTATTCGAGAGAGTGAGCTCAAACTCTTTATCTCTCTTCCGAGGTCACAAGCTGACTGATCTACGTTCGATATAGTCCCATCGTGGTTTCAGATCGGATGGACGGGGCAAGATCGAAGTTTGTTCTTGTCTCCCGAGGAGAAAACGAACCGAGCAATTCTAGAAGACTTCGTTTCAGATGCTTATTACGGTCAATGGTGAGTGCTCGTTCTTTTCAGAGGTCTTCTGAATATCTGAGAGACTTGAGCACCTCCCCTTTAGGTACCACAATGCTGGGATTATGGTCTTCTGCGTTGTGTCGACTCATTTCTTGACTCTCTTCGGAGCAGGATGGGGATGGATGATCGTCATTCTGGCGGTCTGTGCGACGTACTATCAGACGAGCGTCAGAAGGGTTAGGAGGAACGTCAGGGACGATATGGCGAGGGAGGTTGCGAAGAAAGGATTGAAGAGCGATGTCGAGAGCGCGACTTGGATCAATTTATTCCGTGAGTCATTCGAGCTTTGACTGTCCGTTTAAAGAGAAGCTGACAGTAACGGTTTTGTGCGACTCAGTACAGAGATTTTGGCTCATTTACGAACCTGTGCTTTCCCAAACGATCGTACGTCTTCCGTTTCGAGTCTCGCCTCACTCGATTGCTAACTTCGACCTTCCCTGACTTTCAGGTCGCATCTGTTGACCAAGTCTTGTCTGTTTCGACTCCGGCTTTCCTTGATTCCGTGAGCCTTACCAGGACTTTCGGCAGCCTCGACCTACGTTGACTGATTCGTACTGTATCTCAGATTCGCATGACAACCTTCACGCTCGGTACGAAACCTCCTCATCTCGATCACGTCCGCACGTTCCCCGACACGGAAGATGGTACGAGAGCTCTTTCTTTTCCGTCCCTCCGCTTTTTTCTGACGACCTGCTCGAGATCAGACATCGTCTTGATGGAGATGAAACTCTCATTCGTACCAAATGACGTTCTCGACATGACCCACGCTCAATCAGCTCGAAAAGTCAACCCGAAAATCGTTCTCAACGTTCGATTCGGAGTTGGACCTGCGAAAGTGGGTAAAGATATCATCGTCGAGGATCTCATGTTCACTGGAGTGATGAGAATCAAGCTCAAGTTGGTCAACAACTTCCCTCACAGTGAGCTATCCTCCTCTCTCCTCGTCTTCAATGCTCTCTAAACTGACCACATCTCGTGCGAATGTAGTTCAAACGGTCGACTTGTCGTTCATGCAACCTCCCGATTTTGATTTTGTACTCAAACCCGTCGGATTCGATCTCTCTATGATTCCCGGTCTCACTCCCTTCATCACTTCGACCGTTCATTCGATCCTCGGTCCCATGATGTACGATCCCAACTCGTTCACTCTCAACCTCGAACAGCTCCTCTCGGGAGCACCTCTCGATACGGCGATTGGAGTTCTCGCGATCACGGTTCACAACGGAAGAGGAATCAAATCGACGAAATTGGGAGCAGGGAACCCAGATCCTTATATCAGTTTCGCGATCAATGGACGAGCTGAATTGGCTAGAACTTCGACTTGTCACTCCACGTCAGTCGTCTTCCATTTCCTTGCACCTAAGACGGAATCAGCTCACTCTCTTTCGATTCGAACAGCGCAAACCCTCGATGGAAGAACGAAACGAAATACATCCTACTCAACAACTTGAACGAAACTCTCACGATGACGCTCTTCGATGAGAACTTGAACCGCTCGGATTCGAACTGTGGAGTCGCTTCGTTCGATTTGAAAACGTTGGAGGAAGACGCAGAACAAACCGATGTCAGTGGGGAAGTTCAACTCGAAGGGAAACCCAGAGGTAGGATCAGATTCGACGCCGTCTTCTCGCCAGTTCTCACGCCGAAGAAACTTGGAGATGGTACCGTCGAACCTGTTCCCGAAACGAGTGAGTCTCACTCCTCTCTGTCGTCGGAGAGTCCAGCTAACTCTCGTTGGCTTCAGTCTCGGGAGTCGTTCGTCTCGTCGTTCACGCTGGAAAGGATCTCGATTCGCGAGGAAGAGCGATCAACCCCTTCTTCAAAGTCACTCTCAACAACCGACCTATCCATCGATCCCAAACCTTGAAACGTACACCGAACCCAATCTGGGAACGTCCTACCGAGTTCCTCGTCACTTCGAAACCCAATGCCGTCATTGGCCTCGAAGTAATGGACGACAATTCGATCTTGGCCGATTCGAGATTAGGAATCATCAAAATTCGATTGGAAGACATCCTCGAAGCGAACAAGAAGGGTAACGATTGGTTCCCTCTCAGCAACGCTAGGAGTGGGAAAGTCAGGATCACGGCAGAATGGAAACCGGTTGTCATGCCCGGAGCGATCAATGGTGCTGCTCTCTACACTCCTCCGATCGGAGTCGTTCGATTCTTGTTCAAGAGGAGTACGGATCTCAAGAACGTCGAACTCAAGGGTAAGAGCGATCCATACGTTCGAGTCTTGTATCACGGAGTCGTCGTCGCGAGAACTGTCGTTCACGTTAACAATCTCAACCCTGAATACGACGAGTGAGTCTACCCTTTCAAGTCTCTCTAATCTCCTGAACTACCACTCACGTCAGTGGATGATAGAATCGTTTACGTTCAAGTCCACTCGACGCGAGATGTGTTCCCGATCGAAGTCATGGATTATCAATCGAGTTCGAAAGATCGTTCGCTCGGAAACATCCTCTTCGCTGTCGCTCCTCTCATCACGGAAGGTCCCGACAAGATTACGAGACCCTGGATCTCGACTGGAAAGGTTGTCAAGAACGAGGGACTCAAATCTGATTGGAAGAAACCCGTCAAAGGTGAGAACGGAGAGATCTTTCCCTCCGTTCTCCCCCCTATTCTGACTCTCGCTTGTGTAATAGGTAACATCGAGTTCGAGGCCGAGTTCTTCCCTTGCGCGAATCTCAAGGATGTCTCGTTCAAGATTCCCGATCCTACTTCGAACCGAATCCTCGAAGAACGAGAGGACAACTCTGGATCGATCGCCGAAACTGCGAGTATCGCCGAAACCTTCGCTTCACCTCCTACTTCGCCTACGTCCGCGGCTTATTCTGTTCCTTCGACTGCCACGAATGGTTCGAGCGCGACGAATACGATTCCTGGAACTCCGACCAAGAAACTCAATCATGCTTCGACGATCAATGGAAAGAAATCGGGTGACCTCGGGAGAAGTGGTTCGGTTTTGAGCAAAGACAAGCCAGTTCGAGAAGGAATCACGATGTCGAAACAAGAATTACTCCAATCTCAAACTGGTGTTCTCGCTTTCCAGGTCAGTCCCTCGCACTTCCTTTGCCTCGCAGTTCGATGACTGACGCTTGTTTGCGGGTAGATCATCTCGGGTCATATCCCGAAGAAAGGAGCTCGTCTCGAAGTCCTGTTCGACGATGGATACTGGCCGGCTTACTCGACTGAACCCTCTCGATCTCACAACACGACCTGGGACGAAATCGGAGAGATTGTTATCCGAGAACTCGACTTCTCACAAATCACGTTCCAGCTCAACACGGCAGAGAAAGAGACTCGAGAAGATGTCATCGCTCAAGCGACGGTAGATTTACCAAGTTTCCTCGAAGACGCGCTCGACAAGGTTGCAACTTTGGTCCTTGAACCTATCGAACTTGGTCACCCGAGAAGTACGATCACGATCATGGCGAAGTATATCCCAATCGACATGCAAATCTTACCTCGAGAATCGATCAAGAGTGAGCCATTTCCTTCTCTCCCTGAGAAATCGTGCTGACTCTTTCACTCTCTGTAGACGCTGGTATTCTCTCCGTTCGACTCTTCGGTGCACAAGGTCTTCCCTCGGCAGATCGCAACGGTAAATCCGATCCTTACGCCGTCTTCGAACTCAACGGAAACAAAGTCTTCAAATCTCAAGTCAAGAAGAAGACTCTCGCGCCCGAATGGAACGAAACGTTCGACTGCCCGGTACCGAGAAGAGACAACGCCGAATTCATGTTAGAGGTTTGGGATTGGGATCGATTAGGAGGAGACGATAAACTCGCGAGAGCTTTGATCGATTTATCCGTCCTGAATGGAGAAGATGGGAAACTCGTCACTTCTCCCGTCACTCTCACGGTCGAACTCAAGGACTTCAAATCGATCACGAAACCGGCTGGTACGGCGAAACTCAGTCTCTTCTTCCGACCTGAATTCGTGAGAACTCCTCGTCGATCGACTGGAACCGTTTCGGGTGCGATTGGTCGAATTGGGACGAGTCTCGGGGGAGGCGCGGTGGCCGTTGGAGGAGGAGTGCTTGGAGCAGGAGGAGCCGTACTTGGCGCAAGTGCCCACGGCGTCTCAACGGGAATCCACGGAGTTGGACACGTGGGTAAATTCGGACTGAAAGGTGGAGTTGCGGTTGGGAAAGGAGGGGCGAAACGATTGACGGGCCACGCGAGAACGAAATCGGGAGAAGTTGTACCTATCGCACTCGATGCCGAAGGACGACCTATGCTCGACGCTGTAGGGAACCCTCTCGTCGTCGATGGAGGAGGATCTGTCATCGGAAGTGCAGAAGGACTCGAAGCTCTCGAAGAAGGAGCGGGGACTTCAGGCGTAGGCCCCGAGGGAACGCTTCAAGTTCAAGTCGGGAAGTTGACTGGAGTTGGCGACGAGGGAGAGAAGAAGGCGATTCAGATCAAACTCAACGGAGGAAAGACGATTCTCGAAACTCACTCTCACAAGGGAGATGGAAGTGGAATCAACTTCAGCGATTCGACAACGGTCAAATCCGATGGAGGACCTCTCGAACTCGAAGTCTCTGTCCTGTACGCTCCTTCGTCTCTCTCTCTCAGTAGGTAGGCGACTGACCTCGCTCGCTGTGTACAGTCACAAGAAACGTCTCGGAAGTGATCACGTTCTCGGTTCAGCTACGGTCAACGCTCTCGAATACGTCAACCAATTCTCTCCTGAACAAACTCTCAACCTCCCGATCTCTGGTCCGAATCCCGGCAACCTCGAATTGATCCTCTCTTTCCACGCCCTCCCTAGCGTTCCAGGAGGATCAGTCATGGAATACGATGCGAGATCCCTCGCCGGATCAGTCGGACCCTCAGGAGGAGGAGGAAGACCCGGATCGATCATTGGTTCTCCTTCGCCGAAATCTCGTTCGAGGTTCTCGAGTGCAAGGTTCGGTCGCGCTCACAAAGAACGAGAACCGACGCCTCAACCCGAATAAAGACTCTTCTCTCGTCTCTCTTTCCCTTCTTCAATATTACCCCCTTGTCGACTTGCCTTGCCTTCTGTCGATAATCATGTTTGATCGTTACCCTTTACCTTACATTAGTCTGCTCTCTATTGAACCTCTCACAAAATAGCTTCGCGTCTCTTTGTCAATATCATACCCCTTCATCGCTTTTCGTTTGGTGGCTTCAAGAACGGAACGAGGAAGTCACAATGATAGACGTCATGCTAATGCAGGACGGCGTCAGCATGGAGGTGGAGGCGCTCGAACAGAAGAGTTTGTGAGATTTTCGAATCTGCGATTCTTCCTGGTTCGCTTCCGTGCTCGAGTCTTCGCGCGGCGGGCTCTGAATGCGGACGATCGTCTATTCGAGAACCTTCTAAGCTGCTCTCGCGCTCATACCTTTTGCTCCCGTGACAGCTACAAAAGTGCGACGGAAATTGCGAGCGAAATCTCGAGCAAATTCAATCGGCGAAGTGGCAACAGAACAGGAAAATTCGACGACTTCGCTTCTCAGAATGCGTATGGTGTACTGTACAATAATGCACTATAGCTAGGTTGAGTCGTTCTAACTTCTGGAGAGATGTGACAAATTTCGGCGAGCAATGTCCGAAAGAATCTTTTTCGACCGCGAGACTTCAAGTCGTTCGACGGCAGCACCTCGTTTCTCCATTTCATCTCTCCACCTCTCTCTGTTCTACTATCGCCCTCGCCTCTCGTTTTTCCACCCATTCATACAGCCAACGGCCCTACCTCAAGCAGACAGACAGTCAAAACAGCAGAACTCTTTAACGAAAAACACGCCAACAAACAGAGAGAAGCTCCAGCTGTAACTTCCGCCACTCGTACGAGGTAAGCTTCCTTCTCGATAGCATTCGTGTCGTGATTAGAATGCAAAGGATGCATGACCGGCACTCTGGATGAGGTGGGAGAGGGACAATGGGTTGATCAAGGGGAGAATAAATCAACGCGACTCTTTTCATCAATCCCGGCAACCATTTCGGGAGGGATAGAGCAGACAGCAAGAGGCGGACTATTCATAGAAGCAATCGGAACTGCTCTCAAGATGAGACCGGCCGCTGACCTCGATTGTTCTCGTGTTTCAGACCTTTCGAAACTTCGGCATGGATATCCCTCTGCAATACTTTGACGAATACGTTGGAGACCGGCTGTACTCAGCACTCGATAACCCTTTCTCCCGATATGCCTCCTCGACAGCAGCAACATCAGCGACGAAACTATCGTTCGACACCTCTTCCCCTTCTTCTCTCCTTTCCTCGATCGCTTCCTACCTCGGCACCCTCCCTTCCCTTTCTTCCCTCGGACGAGATTCGATAGTACGACAATCCATCTCTCTATACGCCATTACCTATGTCGGTATTCTCCTCCTGTACTTCTCAGTCGCGACTTTATCGTACTATCTCATTTTCGACCACCGAATGAAGCTTCACCCTCGGTACCTCAAAGATCAAGTACGAAAAGAGATCATGTACTCGCTCGACGCTTTCCCCGTGTTGGATCTCTTGACACTGCCGTGGTTCGTCGGGGATGTTCGAGGTTGGTCAATGCTGTACGATACGGTCGAGGAAGGACCGTTTGGGAAACAAGGTGGAGTTTTACCTTGGGTTTACATGGCGGGAAGTGCGGCGTTCTTCTTGTGGTTCACGGATTTCGCGATCTATTGGGTTCATCGTTGGTTACATATCCCGTTCCTCTACAAACGCCTACATAAACCTCACCACAAATGGATTAGTGAGTCCTCTTTTTCGTCTCTTCGTTCTAGTTACGTCCAGAGCTGATCTTGCTTGTTTGCAGTCCCGACTCCATTCGCTTCGCACGCTTTCCACCCCGTTGATGGCTACCTTCAATCCGTTCCTTATCACATGGCATGTTACATGTTCCCGATTCACAAGTACTTGTTTATCGGCCTCTTCTCTTTCGTCAACTTCTGGTCTATCTTCGTGAGTTCTGAACCGTTTTAACGAGTTTTCGTTCAAAGGTTCTGACTTCCGGTTTTTGCGTTAGATCCACGATTCCGACATGCTCTGCGGTCACCCTCTCGAACACTACATCAATGGACCTGCTCACCACGTACGTGCTGTTCCTTCAACCCTTTCACATCTCGCAGACCTGACTCGCTTCGCTCGAACAGACTCTCCACCACATCTACTTCACCTGTAATTACGGCCAATACTTCACCTGGGCCGACAAATACTTTTCTTCCTTCCGTATCCCGGCAAAAGGTGACGATCCACTCCTCGCCGTTCTCGCCCAAATCGAGAGGAAGAAAATCCTCGATGCTGTCGAAGCGGCCGAAAAGAAGGAAGGATTGAAGTTGGTAAACGAGGAGGGAGAAAAGATCTCGGAACGAGACGTCGTTACTGAATTGGTCCAAGTCGTTCCTGAATTATCAGAAGAAGAGGAGGAGGAAGTCGAATCGGAAGCTCCTACGATGGAAAGGAGTCAATCTGCGAGTGATTCGGGAATCGGATCTGAACCTGATTCGGCAGGGGAAGAGGAGAAGAAGAAGAAGGAGAAGAAGTCTACGATCAAAGCTGCTTCAGTGACGGCTCCTCCTAGACCACCTAGACGAGAGGGACTTCGAAGTCGCAAGTAAATTCTGAAGCTTTGTCCTCTTTCTTCTGTTATTTAGATGCCCGTCTCCCACTCATTCGTTATTGCTCTCCCCTCTACTCTACTCTGTGATTCCTGGCCCCCTATCTACCCTACCTTACATTCGCATTTCTATTTACTCACTTTTTTAGACACTTTGTCGCTCGTTTTCTTACACTTACAAACTGTTTAATGTCCTTCATCTCTCGAGTAGTAGTAGTCTTTCTCTGCTTATCATGCACACTATTCGCAATCCCTATCATTCTATCATCGAACGTTCTTCCCCTCATCTGAAGCGAGCGAGTGAGAGAGTTTCCGATTTTGTTTTTGAAAACCTTCGAGGGTTGATTGCACATCGATTTGAATGAGAAAGACAGAGAGAGGGGACTAGACTAGAAAACAATAAGAACACGACAGAAAGAAGCCAGGAAAAGAGTAGAGGAAACGGATCTAGAGCTTGGCTTGAGCACCCTGTGCGCAAAAGAGATGAATTCGCAATCAGTCAGCTTGTACATGACGATTCTGTGTAATATTCGCAACGCACCTTGAGTACAGTGTCGAGCTTGGTAGCGAGCATGACTGGAGAATGAGCGAGCAAATGTCAGTTTGTCGTCCACGAGAGAGAAACTGAGAATTCGAGCGAGAAAAAGGGAAAAAGCTAACTGTTTCCTTTAACCTTCAATTTACCGCTCATGAACGCCTTCTGCCCATTAACGCGTCCGTCCTTCAAGTCGGTGAAGGTTTGATCTGCTAGAGAGATGGTGACTGAAGCAGGACAAGCCAATCTTCAGTTTCGCTCCTAAAACCAAAACTGAAGAATCGACTCGACTCACCATCCGCCTTCGGTTTCGCAGGTCCCTTGTACACCTTTCCCTCCTATTCATCATCACATTGTCACGCGGTGTGTGAGCTTCCATCAAAGGAAAGATAGAGCGAAGGAGAAAAGTCGCCGAGAAACGAACCTTTTTCAAGTCGATAGTCCAAGTACTTTCCTTCCCTTCCTTGTTCTTCAATCGCATCTCAAAGATCCCGTTCACTTTCTTCATGTTTTCCTTCTTCTCCTTCTCGTCCATCTGCGAGAAGGGAGAGTTCCGGTCGAAAGTGGGGGGAGGGGAGGAATGCGCGTGTTAGCGACAATCAGATGCAGCTGAGATGTGGTAGGTGATACTCACTTGGTTGAGACCTTCAGAGATTTGGTCAAAGAGCTGCGAGACGGAACCGAGGGTCAGACGATTCATGAAACAACAAACCCGAACGGGATTCGACGGACCTTGGAAGCAGGGTAAGCGGGGTCAGCGAGAGCCATGTTTATTAATCGAGTGTGTTGAGCTGTGTGTGTGAGAGTCGAGAGAGTTGTCGATGAGAGGAAAGAGAGGTCGGAAAATGATCGCATCGAATAATTCGTTTGACTTGCCCGAGTTAGCCGGTCACTTCTCGTTCGGGAAACGGGCTGTCAATTGCTATCTTGAGTAGACCGTGAAAAGGGAGAATTGCAAAAGCGTAGAAAAGGGTAAAAACAAGCAACAAAAAAACGAGAACAGGAACTGGAGAAAGAGAAAACGAAAATCGAGAGGTATTGTGCGATCGAGTGAAGGGTACTGGAGATCCGGGAACGAGAACGAGAGGGGTATACAGGTGCTCGAGAGGTTACTTGGACTTGCTCTTAGTCTTGAGCTTGACTTGGGTTTTGGTCGAACCGAACAGAGTCGAGTTTTTCGGTGGGTTCGCTTTCTTCTTCTTTGCGAGCTTCTTCTCTTTTTTGTCCATTGCGTCTACGTCATCAAAAGGCGAAAGAAGAGTCAGCGTTGTTGGCAATGAAAAAAGAGCGAGAGAGACTCACCTAAACAAGCGTTGACATGATTATTGAACGCGACTTCACTCCCGAGCAAGTCACGCTCGCACATGATACATTTCCTCGCTTCAGGTTGATGAGGAGGTGGAACAGGAGTAGGAGACTTCTTGCGTTTCTTGGTCGGTTTGACCATGACTTGAGGTTCAGTCGAATTCGCTTTACGCTTGTTGACGCCGTTTGGATGCTGAGAGGTCGATGACGAAGGGTCAGAGATTGAGCGTGAAAGGTTGGGTTTGACATCTTGAGCTTCGTCGTCCGAGTCTTCGAGAATCATCTCTTCCGCTCCTCCTCCTCCTCCTACTCGCTTCTCTCCACGTTCGACTTGCTTCCCCTTCCCTTGTCCCGGAGCTGGCATTTCTAGTCCTTCGTTGATGATCCATTCCTCGTCCGGACATTGCCACCTCGCGCTCGGTAAAGGTCGATCCGGTTCCGCGTTCTCCTTTTCGGCCATCTCGACCAACCCATCTTCTTCCGGATCAGCCAAGGCGTCCCGCCTCAACTTTTCGAGTTGACTCCTGATCGCAGATTCGCCGTCCTTCTCGTCGTCCGATTCGACAGAGTCCCAGGCGTCTCGTTCGAGTTCAGAGTCCGAAGTGTCGCTCAATTCTTCTTCTTCTTTCGCTTTACCTTTCCCATTCTTGCTTTCCGTACGTTGAACGAACTAGCCAAAAAGCACAACAGATCAGCTCGGCGGATCTAATCTTGATGAAGAGGAGAGAGAGACTCACGCCATCAAGTTTGTTCTTCTTCTTCTCGATCCTCTCATCCCTCAAATTCGAAACCCTCAATCCCAACAACCTCGCATCCAAGAGCAACTTCGTTCCGCCCTTGACTTTCTCTTTTCGAGTGATCGCATCTTGTCGATCTTTCATTTCTTTGTGAAGTAAATTGAGGCCATAGCTGTCGAAGAGAACAGTCTCAGCATCGTCCCTCGACAGAGACAGAAGGAGAGAGGAGCGGCTACGTACTGGTAGATATCTTTGTATGATTTGATCCAAACGTTTCCACCGGGAGTTTTCGCTCGAGTAACAACTTCGTAATTCTCGTGTTTGATCTTCCTGCAAGAAAAACCAACACAGAGAGGTCAGTGAGCTCCTCTCAACTCGTCTGAGGATGGTCGCGAGGTCAAACTTACAGAGTAATCGTTCGACCGGCGAACTCAGCGTGATCCAAATCTTTCGCCAAACTCTTTGCAATTTTGCGCAACTGATCAAGCCCACGAGCGCCGTGTCAGTCAAAGCGATAGTGTGACCAAGAGACGATACTCACGATCTCGTCCAATTCCTCGCGTTTGTTGGTGTTGCGGAAAGTTTTCCTTTGCGAGTTTGTCAGATCTGTCAGTAATCGGGCTTCCCGGATAACGAGTGAAAGGAGAAGGACTCACTCGACACCGTAAGTTTTCCTATCTCCTCGTTTCGCACGACGAACTGAATTCGAACCCAATCCCAAATAAAGCGAGAGCAACCATTTGAAAGTTGCTTTTTGACCCAAATGATTGCGCTGCTCATGACGATTTGACGGTCAGCAAACGGTACAGTCTGAGAGAGATAGGCCGAGCGACTCAACGACTAGATATAGATCGTTCCTCCTCGTGTAAAGGTCTCCGACTTTTTCGAACCCGATATGGTTCAACAAGGTTTCCGTGACTCTTCCCAATCCGTAACAACGCCTTAACCTGATGTCCTTCATGAACTCCATACAAGCTTCCCGAGTAGGATCGATCACGAACGCTCCGTTCGGTTTGTTGACGTCGGCACAGATCTTCGAAAGAGCTTTGTTCGGGGATACTCCGGCAGAGACGGTGAGTCCAGTCTTGTCGAAGACTTCTTGACGTAAGCGAGAGATGGCTTCGGAAGGCGTGACAGAATTCTTCGAGCAGTAGTCGGTGAGGTCGACGTCTGTTCCTCGCAAATTCGACAGTTGATCAGTTTCTACACCCGGCAGCTTGCAGGTTCAGGGAAGGTATGCGACTCACAAGCTTCATCGAGACTCGCCGGTGAGATCGGGCCATAAGTCGCGTAGATGTCCATCATTTGTTTGCTCGCTTTCACGTAGAGCTGAGGATCCATCTTGACGCAAATGAGTTCGGGACAGAGTTGTTTCGCGATGAAGAACGGCATCGCGGAACGACAACCGTATCGACGGGCGATGTAGTTGCAAGTCGTGAGGATTCCTCCTCCAACTCCGAAGGGGATCGTTTTCAGCTTTGGGTCGACGAGCTCGTGGACTGATGCGTAGAAGGCGTCTACGATTGGCGAGCATCAGAGTCAGCAGAGATCAACGCGCAGAGAGAGACAGCGGAGGGGAAACTGACCTGCGTCGATCAAAGCAATGACCTTGCTCAAATCCCTCTTCTCTTCCAACTGTTCGATGATCCTGTCCGTCGTTTCCGCCTCTGTTCCCTTCGCACTGAGCCTCTCCTCTTCCAACCTCGCTTGAAGTCGAGCGCCTTTCTCATCCACCATTTTGTTTTTCCTTTCTTGATCATCTGCTCTCCACCAAGCTCACGAGTCAGCTGACAATCGAACTTTGCTCGAGGACAAGTATGGAAGCGCACGGAAGTATTTCGAGCCTAGGAGCAGCGATTCAAACCAGGTTGAATCAGCAAACCAAAATCAACAACATCTCGTCAAGATGGATGCAGGTGAGCGCGACTTACCTTTGCTAGCCTCGTAGATAATCTTCTGTACCTCCTCGGGGTTTCTCGTCAACCCTGCCTTGAGATCTGATGGTCCACCCATCCTCTTCAACATTGTTTTCGAAGGTCCAGCGACCGGAACCGGCGGAGCAGGACCTGCGACGACCGCTTCCGATAGATTGGTGGCAGTAGTCGCCATGACGGCGCGCTACTGCTTTCAGTGAGTCGATGTGAGGTGGTAAAGTGCAAGAAGAGATCAAGAACTGTTTTGACTTCTCTCTACATTCACGTTCGACCTTTCCGACTCTTTACGACCCCAGGAGGTCTGTGAAGCGCAGAATACACGCCCCGCCCTTGAGGGGAACCTCACCCTTCCTGTTCGCCTCCCCGCTTTAAGCCTTTTCAGTTCCTCTCTAGTTGGAGGTTTGGAGCAGAATGATTGCAGCACTCGTAGCGAAGGACTCGTTGGACACGATCATATCGACTACGGTCCTCCTCGCCGTCCACGGAGTTTTATTCGTGAGGCTATCCCTCTCTCACAGCTCTGTTCCGCGCTCGCTAAACGTTTTCTTGGTCCCTGCTCCTTGCTGTACAGGGTTACTTCCTCACCGAGATCGGGATCTACTTCAATCGGTTCCCACACGATAGGGTCGGCTTCAGAGTTCTGGTTTATTGGCTTACGATCGCGCAAATCGTTTACATTGCTGTGAAAATTGGAGTGAGTCCCTACCTCCATTCCAGCTGAGGTCGACCGCGAGAGACTGACCTATCGCTCTTGATAGAACTTTATCACGATGGTCGACCGCGTATTGGACAACCTGAGCATTTACGGCGATAGGTTATGGTTGACTTTCGCACCCGTGCTCGTCACGACTTCGATGGAGGTGAGCTTCTTCCCTTCCTGCTCTTCTCGAGTTCCGCAAGACTGACCATTGCTTCCCAATAGGCCACGGCGGAAGGCTTCTTCTGTTGGAGGTTGTGCGCCGTTTCGAACAAACTCTGGATGAAAACGATCGCGGTCTTGCTCTGGACTTTCAGCACGACTTCGCACATCATTTGGGTCTCGATGCTAGGCGTAGCGTGGCAACTCACGACTCCAGATGTCCCGGATCCTCCTCGAGTGAGTCCTTCAAACTTACCCTTTTCGCAGTTCTGAGCTGATTCAGCGACTTTCCTTCCTATTTAACAGTTACGCATACTCCTGCTGATGTCGTTCTGGGGTACCGCCGTCCAAAACATCTGGATCTCGAGTTGTCTCATCTTCGAACTCGCCTTCTCCCGAGATCGCAAAGCGCTCAAAGGTTCGACCAACAGCGGGAACATTTCGAAACTCGTTTCGCTCGCGATGAGAACTTCGGCAATCTTGATCGTGTTCGAACTCCTCGTCGCGATCATCGTCTCAGTGGGAAACCAAGATGAAGTAGCACTCGCAATCGAGACGAGCTTTAGTACGGCGATTTATACGGTGCTCAGCTCGATTGTTGTTCTTCACACCTTGTAAGTCCTTCTCTCCTTTTTGTCTCTTAGCGGATTGGACATTGACGGTTCGCATTCTTTGTCGAACTCAGAAATTATCGAACGAGAATCCGAGAAGCGTCTCCAAACTTTTCCAGTCCAATCTTCTTCGCGCCGAGCAAGAAACCTTCATCTTCCGGTTCAGGCGGAATACTCACAAACACGACTGAGACGACACGAGGAGGAGGAATTGGCTCAGGGACGAAACCCGGGACTTCGACGGACAGAGCGGATGAACCAATTCGATCGGACGACGACCAGAACCCTCGCGAGGAGACCAAAAGCGAAAGGAAGAAGAAAGGTTTGAAGAGGAAGAGTCAGCGAGAGTTAGGACAAGATAGTGGAACTGGAATCACGGTGCAGACGATCAGCTGGGTGAGGGAGGAAGAGAGGACGAACCCTGCGGATCGGCAGGAGGACAAAACTGAAATGGTTATCGAGAGAGGGAAAAAGGTGAGCGCTCGTCTCCGCCTCGGTTTCTGCTGTTAGCTGACGAAGGGTGTATGAATAGCAGGATCTTGCCTCAAGAACGTATTTCCTTCGTCCATAGTGATTGTACGATTTGATCCCATTGTTGTCAACCCTCTGTTTTATTTTTCTATCTTTTCTTCTGTAGCTTTTGGGACCAGGAATTGTACATGTAACAAGCACTCGACAACATAGGTGTCAAAACCATCTATTCTATTCTTGCCGATCCTGAGTCGGTAACCGTTCATAATCTGCTTTCCCATTGCCACCGTTTCTCCCAACGTTCCCCATCTCCATCACGCTGACAAACCTATCCCTCGGTACTCCCAACGAAGGTGCTCTCCCATGACTCGTACTCTCCATTCTCCCTCCCGGTGCCGTACTCGGTAAAGGAGTCGTTCCACCTAAATGAGGAGTCATGTCTGAAACTTGGAACCCTTTCCTCATTTCTCGTTTGACGCACATTTGTTCCGCCGTGACGATTTGAACGACGACGGAGATCGCGAGGATGAACCAGTAGAAGAGAGAGGTCGGGAATTTGTGAGAGTAGTAAGTTGTGATGATCGTGTGGTTGAAGAGGAGAGTGAGGGAGAAATCGAGAATGTGAGTCGGACGTCGAACGAAATGATATAGGTAGAAGATACTGATTGCAAGATACGAGCGAGTCAGTGATGGGACGACACGGAAAGGGATACATTTGGAAACTCACTCGATGCAAGAAGTGACCATCCAAGAGAAAGCGACTGCCCAACCTCGAATCGGTTCCCACGGTACTACCCTCAATACTCCCTTCACCAGATCCTCCGCACTGACGTTGACTAGGGTCTCTTTCGTGATCTTCTTCGTAGCGAATTCGACGCTCGCCAATCCAGGTTCAAGAATCCTACTCGCCGGGATCCCCGAAACCGTTCTACCAGTAAAGGCTCTCCAATCCATAGCGAGTGAGATCGAGGAACTACCTCCTTCGTAGGCTAGTAGGTCGGAGGAGGCGAAGATGGAGAGAAAGAGAGGTAGGATGAGGGCGAGGGTCAAATAGTGAATCGCTTGAAACGCGACGATCTATCTCAGGAGCCGTCCCGTCAAGTCAGCGAGGAGCTTGTTCGTTGGTTCGAATGAGGAGTCGCTCACCTGGGAAATGATCAAGACTGGATCCCATCCTTGAACTCGAAATTGATTCGGCGCGAGTCCGACTGAAACGCTGGCATTCCGCCGAGCTGGGAGGGACAGCCGAGCCGCTGGGGACATCGTTCAGTTCAACTCTTTGCTAGCTGCTTACTGTGTGACAAGACGGACTGAAATGTCATCAGAAACGAATGTTGACCGATCACCTGAAACTGCTGAGGACAGATGAAGAACTCACTGTATAGCCTTATTCGGCTCAGCTGCTGTCAACTAATCTCCCTTCCTGCCTTGATCGCGTTGACCTTGCGCTGAGAGCGATGAGTAATAAATGGAACGATGTTGATTCGAGATGGCCGAGTCGATTCGTTCCCGGTGTGCTTGATAGATGACTGGAGTTCCCTCCTGTGCCTCTGCGGTCGGAAACGGGTATCGGCGAGGGTTAAAGGGAAGAGAAACAGTCGGTCAACTTGCTCTTCGCCTTTTGATCTGTAACCACACCTTTCGCCTCTCAGAATGACCGCTTTGCCCTCACAAGTGGAACTGAAAGATCTCCTAGCCCGACAAGACGCACTCGAGGCACAATTAGCCGCGCACAAGGACCTCACGACGAGATTGAACGGGTTACTCGAAGCGAGAAAGGCAGGGAATGACAAGATGGAGCTACCGGTAGAACTAGGACCTGGTTTCACTGTCGAAGGTGTCGTGTGAGTAACAGATTGCTCACGAAAGCCGAATTCGAATCGATGATTTCTTTTGCTTGATTCGCAGTCAAGACACAAGCCGAATCATCCTCGCTGCCGGCATAGATGACCTCTGGCTGGAGTTACCGATAGAACGAGCGCAACCTTTCGTACAGAAGCGGATAGATATCCTTGAGCGTGAGTGTCCTCTGGCGAGCTCTTTATCCGTTTGAAAATTCGCAAAACTCACGAGACCTCGAACCACTGTACAGGACGCTCGAAGGACCTCGAGAAGCCTATAGCTCGGCTCAAGGAGGAGTATGCTCTCGTGAGTCTCGCTGTTCTACTCGTTATGTTGAAAGCATAAGCTGAACTGTTCCTTCGGGCGATACATAGGTCGCGAAAACTCTCCGCGACGCTTTCCAGCTACCGGACGACTTGGCGAGCGCTGCAATCTGAGGTAACGTTGTCCTCGAATCGGGCCGAACTCCATGCCTCTGACCCTCAGACGCCGCGCTCAGAAACCATTCCTGGTGCGAAGCGTCGCAACTCAAAATTGCGAAATTTTCGCTCCCAGCCCCAGACCTTGCCTCTACCGGCCAACTACTCGTCTACCCACTCGATCCAGATTGTCTTCAAACAGCCCTAGCACCCAAAGCTTATACCCCCTCTCTTCAGATACACCTTTGCAATGATTTGACTTTTCCCTGTTCGAGCTCGGAGTATGACGCCGTCTCTCCCGCTACCACTACGCTCATTGAGAACTGCTCGAAGGATAGGGCTCAATCTGGACGTCCTTCGGCTGAGAGAATTCGAACTTTCCCTTCTCTCAACAATTCCGCTTTTGCACATCGACACCGCGTCATCCCATCAACGACTTTCAAACTTCGCAGCAAACACTCACACACACCTATCTCAACCGCGGAAGAGTAAGAAGCATTATCGGGAGGGAGAGTTGCAGTGTTGAAGCTGAAACCGATCAAACTGATCAGGTGAGTCCTCTCGAATCCGACTGGAACCATGCTGGGAGAGCGTCACCGGGCTATCGCCATCAGTGGAGCTCTCCTGCTCCACGCCAAGAGCAAAGACTGACTGATAACCTTTCCTCATCATGTTTTCCTCAGACTTCGAAGCTCTCACCTTCACTCGCTTGACGATCATGGAGGATTACTTTGCGTTCCAACCATTCGGAGCTCACAACGACGACGACCCGAATTATCGACACGATGAAGCACTACCAACTCCGGCTGCGTTCGCGGGTTACTTGTCGCCTCTCGATTCGCCTCGAGAAAGGTTCCCAGATCCAGAAACTCCGAAACAGAGACGGAGATCTTCAGTCAAGGTGGAAAAGGAGAAAGAAGAAGCGAAAGGAACGAAGGAAGAGGTTGGAGAAACTCGGAAGAAACCAGTCCTGTCCCCAAGCGAGCTCGTAACGGTGCTCGACAAGGGAACTTCAGCTGCCCCTCCTCCACTGACTCGATTCCTACACGGTGGTCAACCACTCAACGATCTCGAAGCGCCCTCGATCAACATGCCTCAACAGGAAAACGACAAACCCGTCGCAAACAGCGAATGGCGAGCATTCACAGACGAAGAAGAGAGAAGGTTACAGGATGGATGGATTCGAACTCAAGAGTTACGAGAGGAGGAGAAACGGGAACGAGAAGCGCAAGGGAACGTGATCAGGGAAGAGAAAGATGGACTTGGGAAAATTGCCGAAGATGCTTCAGATCCAGTTGCGGACGACCCTCCCCACCTGATCCCGGTCGGTCTCGACAATCTCTTCACCGTCGACTTGCAAACGTCTGTTCTCTTCCCCGCGTTCTGGACCGGCTCGAAGGTTCGACTCATTCGTTCGACCTGGTTCTATGCTCCTCCCGCCGTCACTCCTGCCTCCGCAACGCTCCACTCTCATCAGTTGAAACCTTATCCCGTCGATCCTTCCCTTTCTTCTGCTCTCGACCGCGCGTACGCAACGATTCGACCTTGGGACGACTCATACGAAGCCGAACTGAAATCCGCGCTCAAAGAAGGAAGCTCAGACTCACAAAAACGACTCTGTATCCCTCTCGGACTCGAGAACGAATCGGGAGCGGACGCCTCAGCGGATTTGGGAATTGAGGTCATCTTCGAATCGGCAGAACGAGGACGAGTGTATTCGAAGGGAATGATCTCGAGTTTGTCAAAGAGTTTCTGGAGAGGGAACGGTCTCGGAGGTGGACAAATCGTGTTGAGGGGATGGGACGCTTTCGTTCAATACATCGCGGAACAAGCGGAAAAGAAGAAGAAGAAGGAGAAGACTCCCTCAAAATCGAAAGTTTCGGCAAACGAGAACACGGCTTCCGACACGGATTCAGACGCTACTGGGCCGAGTCGATCTCCGAGTAAGAATCGACCTCGTACTCGAACTCGTACCGACTCGAACGCTTCCCAACCTGCAAAGTCGGAAGCGACAACCTCGAGCGGATTCTTCTCGTCTCTTCGAAATCGTTTCGTCGGCACGGCTTCTTCGTCTGACGGTCACTCGAACGATGGAGACGTCGAAGGGAGGACGTCAATCGACAGCACGACTCGACCAGAAGTCAACGAAACAGCCGAAGCGCTCGATGGACCTCGTAAAGAAGACGCGCCTACAACGAAGGAGGAAGAAAAGAGAACATCGATAGGAGAAGTCGACGAACTGTGTCTCGTCGTTCATGGAATCGGTCAACAATTAGCCGTTCAATACGAATCTTTCAGCTTTTCGTTAGCCGTCAACAAGTTCAGATCGGCTTGCACTACACTCTCGACTTCTCCGACACTCTCTCCTCTACTACATGGGAAACGAGCTCAGTTCATCCCGATCAATTGGAGGACCGATCTCGACCTCGGGATAGGAGTCGATCAATCCGGAGATTCTGCAGACGAACAACTCACGAACCACTTCAGCGTCAAGGATATCGAGATTTCGAACTCGGTACCGATTCTCCGATCAATCGTTAGCGGTCTCGTCCTCGACGTCCCGTTCTATCTGTCACCAGCTGTGAGTCGATCTCCATCGACGAGCGCGCTTGTTCGAGGTACTGATACCCTACTTATACAGCACAAGGAGAAAATGGTCAAGGCCGTCGTCGTGAGTGTAGAATATCCTCGTTCGAATCACCGAGATGCTGATTGAGTCCTCTGCGATCCAGCGCGAAGCAAATCGAGTCTACCGGTTGTTCTGCAAACGAAACCCAAACTTCAGCGGCAAAGTCTCGATCATCGCTCATTCACTCGGATCTTGCATCGCCGCCGACATTCTCTCGAATCAACCGACTTTCGTTTCTAAACCTCTCGATCCGGCGCACGATCCTGACCTCACATTCTGTTTCAACACTCGAACCCTCTTCCTCGTCGGCAGTCCTCTCGCATTCTTCCTCCACCTCGGCAAGGGACAAGTGATTGCTCGCGCGAAGAAAGAACGAACGAAACAAGTTGGAAAAGATATCGCGCTCGATCGAGCTGGACGTTACGGTTGTATGGCAGTTGATGCAGTCTGTGAGTGTTACTGTATCTGATGCTGCGTGGATGAGTCTGACCAGGATCGTCTCATTTTTCGCAGACAATGTCTACCACGAGGCTGATCCAGTCGCCTTCGCTCTCAATCCCTGCGTCGACGTTCGTTACTCGAAACTCATCAAACCCGTACCGATCCCCTCTTCGAATCAAACGCTCTTGCAGAACCTTTCGTCCGCCTATTACCGAGTTTCGAAAATTTTCGACTTTTCTTCACTATGGGGTAGCTCAACTTCGACGAAACCCGCCGCGGCCGAGTCAGCTCCGGAACAGAGTGGAGATCAAGCGAAGGAACAGATGGAAGAGCAACAGAAAGAGGTGGAAGGAGCAACGAGACCTCCTCGCTTGAAACGACTTCCGTCGGAAATGCCGAAGTTCGGAATGGGGAGGGACGAGCTCGAGTGGGTCGGTCGAGCAGAACAGAGGATGAAGGCGCTGAACCCGTCTGGTACCGTCGATTACTACTTGCCGGCGGAGGGGTGAGCTTTTCCTGAATTTTTTTCGAGTTCTTTGTTTCCTCGATTTCTGACGAAATCCCTGCTCTACAGTATCAACCAATACGTTGATGCCTTGTTTTCGCACGGATCTTACTGGGATGACCCGCGATTCGCAACGTTTATCCTTTCCCAGCTCTTTGCGTCGCAAGAAGAACTCGAACGGGCAGTTCGAGACGAACTCGGAGAAGTTGCCGAAGAATAGGTCACGCTGTAACACTGGAACTTGCAACTACATTGTACAACTGTCACTGTGATTCACCCCGACCACGAGGGAGACACGCGAGAGGATCCGGTGAAAACGAAACTTCCGACACGAACTGACTGCAACTAGTCTCTACGGTTTCCACTCTATTACTCTCGAAGGTTGCTTCCGCTCGAGCACTTGGTACGTCTACTATTCTCCTTTCTTGTCGTCGAGGGCTCAGCCGAGCCGAAGAACTCGGAGACCAAGAGGAATCCGCGACTCTCGTCTCTTTTAACAACTCAGGTCAGCCTCTCCCTCTCTTTCTTCTTCCGCCACTATGGAGTCTCTCACACTCGTTTCTCGTTAGTCAAGTCTCAGCAATCGTTACAGGACAACACCTACTCCTTCTTGCGGACTACATCAGGAACAAAGAACCAAAGAACGAATTGAACACCAAACAATACAACGAGAACGGGTTGGAGGACGGCGGGCGAGAATCGTTGAGCTAGAGCACCGGTGACGAAAGGGAAGACGGCCGAACCGACTTGCCCAAACGCCGCCGTGAAAGCGATCGCGGGTCCATGGAGCTTGCGAGCGAGGAGTTTTGTCATGAGGCTCATCATGATCGGGTAAAGCGGACCTATAATCACTCCCACAATCGAAACTGTGACTGCGTTGCCGATGAGACTGTCGGCGAACCATACAGCAAACTATTTGGCGCAGAAGAGAAGAAAAGAGAAAAGCCGGTGTCAGTACCCAGTCCGTCTACTCCCATCTCTACAATGCGGAACACTAAAGATCTCGGGGAGGAGGGACGACTCACTTCGAGGGCGAGAGCAAGAGCGAGATAAACGTAAACGATTCTCTTTTCCCCGATAAGTCGATTTACAGGGTTCAGGACTGCTCGACCGACCGTCAATCCCAGCCAGAAGCCGGTAGCGACGTATCCCGCACTGACGAGCGAGAAGAAGTCAGTCGGCGTAGGCGTAGAGTGGGATGCGAGCGAGAGAAACTCCAGAGTGGAAAAGCGAGGACATTGAACTCACCTCGATCCTCCGCCTCGGTCCTCGATCAAGAAAGTAACGATCCAACCTCCCATCGATACTTCGGATCCAACGTAGAAGAGGATGAAGATCGAAGCGAGAATCGTCGTGCGATTCAGTAGAGCTTGACGCAAAACGCTCGGTTCCTCTTTCCCTTTCACTTTCCTCAAACCATCCGTTCTCATCTCCGGCGGATATGCCGTTTGAGGAGTACTTGCGCTAAAGCTCTTGAGAGACGAGGCATCAGTGGCGAGGGGCGGCGTTTGAGCTTCGAGTTCGACTTCTTCGCGAGGGGACGACGGAGGCTGAATCGGTTCGTCGGCATCGAGGACGTAGTTGAACTTGAAGGCATAGAGGAGTATGCCGAGGTTCATGAGTGCTATAGCGAGCGAGATACACCAGAACTTCGTGAAGTGCGAGGGATAGTGCGAGGCGAAGGCTGTCGCAGCTAAGGGGCAT
Source organism: Sporobolomyces salmoneus (assembly GCF_050403485.1). NCBI lineage: Eukaryota > Fungi > Basidiomycota > Microbotryomycetes > Sporidiobolales > Sporidiobolaceae > Sporobolomyces > Sporobolomyces salmoneus. Next base: position 603,409 of record NW_027481159.1, on the reverse strand, counting down.
AAAGCTGCTCCTCTGTAATTGTCATGGAGTCAGCTCACGTGTGGGCTGCAGGTAGATCCATGGAAAGGAACTCACAAGCCGTACGAGGCGTGCAAATATCCAAGCTTGCGATCTGCGTTCGGTAGTGACGCGACGAAAACGTTCGCCATTGAATCCTGGAGTGCCATACCTGTTTACGAGAGACGGTGAGGACGAGTACGAACGATGAGACTGAACGGGAAACAGCACTGACCAAAGCCACTCACGGCATAGAAAACTGGAAAGGCCGCAAAGGCGAAGCCTGGAATGAGGAACGTGTAGGCTAGAGCTTGCAGAGCAGCTCCAATCGCGATCGCTTTGCCCTGTGCGTTGATTCGCTTCAGCTTGCGCAATGAACGACTTTCGAAAGAGCGAGAAAAACATACGAGTCCGAGTCGGCTAACAATGAAATACATCGAACCGGCGGAAATGAGGAACCCGACAGCTTGACCCACGAAGAGCATAGACACTACAGTGTAGCTGACGTCAAACTTTCGCTATAGACGAGCAGGAAAGAGAAAACTGATGAGCTTGGAGCGACGGCTCGTTTCGACGACGACAAACAAAGTAAGTTTCGCGAGACGTACCTGTATATATGGGATCAGGGGTCCTGACGAAGCATCTGAGAACCCCGCGATGAACTGATCCAAACGAACCCGTTACGAGCTGAGTTAGCGAACGCTCGAACCAAGTGCAGTGATTTGTGTTCTGTCTCGGAATTCGCGGCTCTCCTCGCGCAAGAGCAGACTCTGAGCTCTCGGTCGACGATAGTGAAGCTGAAACTCACCATCGTAGCGTGGCCTGGTAGCGTTGTTTCAAGCAAGAGTCTCAAAGTCAGTTCACCTCTGTCGCGCGAGCGCAGTCGTACACACGTACAAGAAGCCTCTTTGATCCATTCTCCCTTCGCTTTGCTTGGTGTCGGTTCATCCTGACTTGCTGACGGAAGTGGGTCTCCGGCAGTCGAACCCCTAGAGATGATCCAATGCCCAATCGCGAGATCAATGGCGCTCAGTCGTGCTCGTGGTGGTTCTTCCATCGTGAGCGTTGCACTCATGACGCTGAGCTGGTTCGAAGTTGTCGAGAAGAGAGCGGTAGTTGTCAAAGAGGTGGGGGACGGGGCAAAAAAGATTATCGACCGAGAACGGGCCTTTTCTCGACGAGCGAATGAAACACTCGTTCTCGTCGCAATGAAGCGTATGTGACTATGATTGTATTGGGCACCGACTAGGATGCATTGGGCACTGCTAAGACGACTTTTGGATTTCACAGACAAGGCCGAACAGAAAACGGACATCTCATTCACTTCTTGAAGTCACTTCTTCTTTTACTTCTTGAGTACGTTGTTCGATTGTTGAACCCAAGCTGCCGAAGCTTTCTGCGTCCTCTCTTCGAGCGAAGGGTCCTCCTTCATCTGATCGTTGACTAGACGTGAGAATCGGAGTCCAAAGAGCTCAGAAGTCACTGAACTTACACGGGTGAGAAGATCTTGATCGGGCACTTTGAGAGCCGCTTGCGTAGCAGGACGAGCTTCGATACGAGCGACCCATTCCTTCAAGGCGGGGAAAGGTTCGATGTCGACACCAGCCCAGCTACTCATACGAATCCATCCGTGCGACATCACTGAGACAATCAAAAATTTGTCAGTCTTTGCGGGACTCGCTCAGCAAACCGGCGCAGTCGTTACACTGAGCCGTTGAGCTGGAGGGAAGCTGAGAGCGACGAAGACTGACTGTCTGCGACCGAGTAACGACCTCCGACGAGATATTCCTTCTTTTCGCCATCCTTCTTTCCGGTCAAGTGATCTTCCATGACTCCGTAGAGTCGCTTCGTCTCGTTCTGGTAACGTTCGATACCGTAGGGGATCTTCTCGGGGGCGTAGCGGACTGGTAAAAGGGAAAATGCGAAAGAAAAAGAAAAATTAGTTCAAAACTCGCCTAAAGACTCCCTGATGGTCCTCGTTCGACCTGGAGAGTCCCTGGGGTAGAAATCTATTCACAGAAATGATTTGCTTGCCCCTGCATGGGTCCACCTCCTCCCATCTGGAACTCGATCCAGCTCTCCATTTCGGTTTCGAGGTCAGAATCCTCAAAATGGAATTCGTATTCCTTATCGTAAATCTTGGCGAGGTAACGGAGGATTGAGCCTCTGCGTAGAGAGGGAACGAGTACCTAGGTCAGTGGGAGGGAAGGAGAGATCGAGAGGAAATGTCACGGTGAAACCAAAATTTTCAATGGAACTCACGATTCGAAGACTCGAATGGGTTTCTTGCCGACACGGTTGTCGAGTAGAGCTGGGATTCGACCTGTAGATCGATCAAGTTGTCAGTAATCAGAGATGCTCATCTAGAAACGATCAGGCCCACCATTCGGGTTGACCGCTTCAAACCAGGAGCTCTTTTGTTCGTTCTCCTTGAACGAGATAGGTACGACGGTGTAGCCTTTGATCGCTCCGGTAGCTTTCAACTCTTCGAGGTAGTATGCGGGCTTGTTACCTAAACAAGAGGGTGAGACGATGTTGAGTCAGCATTCCGGACACTCTCAGCCAGACGAAGCGAAGACATGGCGCACCATTGGGCGTTTGACTAGTCAACAAGACCAATCCTTCCTCTTTCAAGGCAGCAGGTCCTTTCGAGAGAGCTTCGGCAGAGGGGTAAGGCGACATGGTGGAGAAGTTCGAGTTGTTTGAACGGTGAGCGAGTTGCGAGGTGATACTGTGAGTGCGTCGGGCAGCGGTGTTCATATACTGGTTGCCGAGTCGTTGAGAGCCAGCGAAGTGGTAAGTGAACGGAAGAGAGGGAAAGGAAAGATGCGGTCATCAATTCGGTGAAGTTCCGATGAGCTCGGTATCATTGTATCGCTGTACAGTAAGTAGCTCTGAGATCACTACAACATAGTGAGCAGCACGAAACCGGTGATTCCAAGTCCGACAAAATTCTAAGCTCGGATCTATCAAGCGTCCTTTCCCTCAAGCTTTCCCTCCTTCTTATCGGCTTCTTCCTTCTCCTCCCTCGCTTTCTTCATCCTCTCCATAATCTGTCTCTCCAAATCCGGATTCGATTTAACCCTCGTCACTAAATCTTGCTCCGGAACTTGCAACGCCCTCTGTCAAAGGTAACTCCTCGATTCGTTTGACGTAAGCTGCGACGTTCGGGAATTGTTCGATATCGACCGAAGCCCAGAAGAGAGTGCGCATCCAAGGTTGAGTACAGAAATCCGCATACGAAAGTTTGTCGCCAACGAGATACGCTCGAGTTGAGAGGTGCTTCTCGTACACTCCGTAGATGCGGAGGACTTCGGTGCGGAACCTACAGAGAGAATGAGGGCTTCAGCTTCCGGTTTGATGTGATTTGAAGCCCGTGAAAGCGTACCGTTCGTGCGAATAGTCGCATTTGACCTCCGTATAGCGAGCGAAGTGATTGAGCTGCCCGGACTGAGGACCTAGATTCGCTTGACAGAGGTGAATCCAATTGATCATGTCCTGATACAGATCGTCGTCTTCGAAGGTGTAGAGGTAGTTTTTGTCGTAAACTCTTGCGAGATATTCGAGGATTGCTCCGCTCTGCATGAGCCCGCGATCAGCGTTCTGCGCACAAGGCCAAGAAACAACGGGACGCTCACCTCGAAGTTACAGAGTGGTTCTTTCCCACGTCGATTGTCGATCAAGAAAGGCATCTTGCCTGTGCCGAAAGATGGACAAAGGGTTAGTCAGCGAAACTCAGCAGAGCAAAGCGGCGAGAGACTCACTATTCGGGCTGTATCGAGTGTACCACTCTTGGCATTGTTCTCCCTTCTGTAGGTAGACAGGAACCGCCGTGAACCCATCAGGGAGAACGTCTGCTTCCTTCAACGCTTGGAGCGCATACACGATCTTCCATCCGTTCGGACTGTTGCCATAAGCTAGTACGAGGCCAGGGTTCGAGAACTCTGCCGGAGCTTCAGTGCGTAAGATCGGTGTCGACATGTCGGTGAGAGGACGAAAGAGAAAGAGAGAGAAAGGGGAATGAGAGCCGGGGTCAAACCACGCGGGGGTGCGCAGCCGTAAAAGGGTGCTTCTGGTCTGACTCGACCCACAGCGAAGCCCGAGCAGCAGTCGAAAGCGTCCGAACCAGTAGGAGATTGAGCAGAAAGAGTGCTTCGAACAAATTATCTCGCCCTCTTCTCTCAACATATCCCTACAACCTTTCCGATACCCTCACGAATACGTAGATCATGACTTCACTACCGAACCTCATCAAGATTGAATCGCCTGAACACTTCCAACAAGAACTCTCGAAAGATCTTCAACGAGTTTCAGTATCGTATTACCGAGCCGACTTTGCTGAACCATGCAAGGTCATGGATGGAGTAATCGAAGAACTAGCAAAACGTACTCCTTCCGTACTGTTCCTCACCGTAAGTTCTCGAAAGAAGAGGATGATGATGCCATTCTCATCATTCGGGTCTATCGTGACTGATCCACCTGTTCGATAACGAATCAGATCGAGGCTGAAGCACTACCAGATATCTCTGAATCGTTCGAAGTTGATGCCGTACCCTATTTCATCCTCCTCAGAGTCAGTCCTCTTTCTTTCTCGTTCCCTCCCTCTTCTGCCTCTCACGACCCGCAGAGCTGACCTACCGTCGGACACTGTGTAGGGACACACTCTCTTGACTCGACTATCAGGCGCTCAACCTTCGATCCTTTCCGCCGCGATCAAATCGCATTCCGCGAAACCTTCTGCTCAATCAACTTCTTCCCAAACTCCTCAAGCTGCGAAAACAGTCTACCAACCCGGGGAACAAGCGCAAGGGTCTGCAGGGGCTGGAGGAACGGTCGCAGGTGGTGGAGCGGGAGATTACGACGACGACGAGATTGAGGAATCGGATGAGGATTTGACAAAGAGATGTAACGATTTGATGAAGCAGAGTGATGTCGTCTTGTTCATGAAGGGTGATAGAGATACTCCTAGGTCAGGATCGTCGTATCTCCTCAGGGTTAGGAGCGACTAGAGCTGATCGTTCGTTGGATTTTGTAGATGCGGTTTCTCGCAAAAGATTGTCGGTATCCTCAACAGCGAAGAAATCGAATACACAACATTCGACATTCTCGGAGACGAAGGAGTTCGACAGAGTACGTGAACCATTCAGTCAAACCTCGCTCAACTGATTCTAATCTCTTTTCTTCGTGTTTTTGCAGAGCTTAAGGAGATGAACGAATGGCCGACATTCCCTCAACTAATCATCAAAGGTGAATTCTGTGGTGGTCTGGACGTGATCAAGGAGATGCAAGAATCTGGAGAATTACAGGAGATGATCAAGGGTTGAACACGACCAAAGCTTGACGTGTTGTAAAGACTTCTTCTCGACTCGTCCTTCTCTCCAGCATTACGCAGCAGATCTCAGACAGAGAGGGAAACTCAGAGAGAAAAGCTAAACGTTGAGGATTAGCTGAAAGTAAAACAAAGTCTCATTAATTACGGCTTGACATTCATCACACAGGAGAAGAGGAGAGTCTATCGAGTCTAGGGAGAAGGAGTAACAGCGAGAGAAGGCTGGGGAATGTTGACGAAAACGGATTTGACTAGAGTGTAGCTCGTGATCCAGGGATTCTTCGGGCTGGGTACATCTCGAAGTTCCTCACTGAACATCAAGAGAGCGGCGAATTGGAGTCAGTGTGTGATGCGACTAGAGATATTGAACGCGCTAGACGTACCGATGCTTGACTCGAAGAATGAAATTCGTCAAAACGGCAATAAAGATCAAAGCGCATACGATGACTGGTCCATAAGGTTCATCTACGGCTCGAGATTCATATAGTGAGCCTACGTTGCCTCTCGAGACTGCAAGAGACGCCAAAGGAGGGAGAACTGACCGTGATGACCAGGGTACCTCATGATAATCCTCCACCTCCTGATACGATGCATCGTCCACGAATATCCGAGCATTCCGACAGCGATCACGGCGTACAAGAAACCCATGACCTTACTCGAAGTGTCTTGTTCTGAAGCGGAATTGAAGAGGGCGAGCGCGAAGGAAGATAGAAGGAGGGAGACACGGAACCAGGAGAGGAGAGTACGTTCCGAAGCGAGCCATACCTATGAAGATTGCGATAAGGTGGAGTGTACAGGTTCAGCTACCTGAGCAGACATCGGAGAAGGGGTGAAAGACTTGTTACGTACTTTGGGTTCGATTTTGGTAGGATCAGCTCCGAGGGTCTGCAATCCGTTGTTTGCTGGAGGAGCTCCATCCGTAGCACCATAGTTCTGACTCAGGATTCCCGAATTGACCTACGAAACGCAGTCAAGTCGTCGGTAACCAAGGAGAGAGAGGAAAGAAAGTAGAATTCGAGGCTTACATCGTCTAGATCAGCAAAGAGAGCAGGGAATCGGTGTACTAGTCGTCGGTGAAGTTGCTTCGTGAACTCGGTAGACATACTGTAGCTGCTCGAGAGGGTTGAAGGAAGGGAGGAACGACGAGTGGGGTCAGCGAACTCGTTCTGAGGCATACGAGGACTCCTGTGGTCCCAATCAACGGAGATTCCAGACACTGACTGCCGACGCTGAGCTCCTCGCGATCACTGGTCGCTGAGACTCCGCTCTAAGGCTTGATCAACGAAACTCCTCCTGTTGATCTCTTGCTGCCCAGACGTCACTGACGCCCGTGGTTCCACCTCTCCAAGCTTGTTGATAGCTCACAAGACTCACTGGTCGAATTTCGAGTCGATTCGAGAAAGTCGAGAGATTGAGAAGAGACGAACGTGCTCTCGGACTTGTTCGCAACAAGGTTTCACTTTTGTTCCATCCTGAGGACGGTCACAGTCTATTCAAGTCGCTGATAGATGCCGCAGCCGGAAAGACGTGGGACCGTGAAGCGGATGCTAACTCGAGGCTCGTCTCACGCAGAAACCCAGAAACGAAACGAAACGACGAACGATTCCAAACAAACAGTAGAGAAAGGATAGAAAGGCGAAAACGATAAGAGGACAGGTAAGTAGGTACAATAGATCCCATGCCCGCCCGAGAGTTGGGAGACATCTTGGTGACAGAAGCTCGAGCTTTTCTTACACGACTGCTCCGATTTGGGGAGCTCCTGCGCGAGTCTGGTGTTCCCTCTGTTCCATCATGTGCACGACCATGAGTTCTTCTTGTCGAAGGAAGCGTCGATCGAGGCAACTGAGAATTCGAGGACCGAGGTTGAATCGAGCGGCACGAGCCAAGGAGATGTATCGACTCATTTCGAGGTGGAGTGATTGGTAGTAGACGAGGGAAGCGCGTCGAAGAGTCTGTACGACAGGAGTCGAGTGAGTATGTGAAGCAGCCAGGGAGAGGTCAGATGAGGAGAGAGGCGTACGAAGAGAACTCGTTCAAACCCAGATTGGAAGAGCTGATCGTGGAAAGCGAAAGCGGCTTCGACCGACGGACAAGTTCGGGCAATTGCGTTGATCAAGCGCAGATGTGCGGTCTGTCGAACGGAGTCAATCGTTAGCAAGAAACTCGGACGGGCCAGAGCTTTTCTCGAACTCACGGCATAAGCCATCGCTTCGTATTCAACACCTCCAGTCATCCCACTCGGTACTTTCGGGGCTTCAATCGCATCGACGTCCAGTTGTTCAAAGGTCCAGAAGAGGTTTTGAGAGTGGCAGAAGATCCTGTCAATCGAGTTTGTCAGCGCAAGGTCTATTCCTTCGAGCGATTCGAACTCACCAGAAGTAGTCCCGGACACAATCGCCAATCTCAGTGACCCACGCTTTGAAGATCCTCGGCCGATGAGATCGTTTGATAAAGTCGACTTTCGCTTCCTCTTTCTCGTCCGGAGGACCTTCCATCAGACTGATCAAGAATCGATGAGTCGATTGGATTCGTTCCGGAGTCAACACTTCTTCACGTTCGATCGAGTCGGCGTCCGAATCACTCGATTTGACTTTGCGTTGATATCGTCGCATTCCGGAACCCGAATTCGAAAGATTCGGCGACATGACGAAAGATGAGGTTGGAGGAGAAGGTAGAGGCGGTTCGAGTGATACTTCAGGTGACGACCAAGCCGACTTGGGGAGGGTATCGGCGTCAATCGGACAGATGTCGAAAACGGAGGCGAGAAGATCGACGAGAATCTGACGACAAGGTAGGTCACCAGGTCGCTTCTCGGAGAAGAGGAGAGAGGCGATGGGTAGGAAAGGAGTTGGGTAGTATGAAGCGAGTGCACGTTTCCCACGCTGTGATCAAACAAGTTAGTCCGCCGTCGCTGTGCGCGAGGACGAGACGGAAAGACGTACAGCAGTGAGAGTGAGGGCCTTGAAAGTCCGTAGTAGCTCATAGAGAACCTGATCATCGTGTTGTTCCTCTCTGTTTGGTGCTATCAGCTTTCGCAATCAGGTCGAGAATTGACTCTTCCGAACTTACCGCCATTCCATCTCGAGTAGTTCTTTCAATCGCTGCAACATTCCGGTGTACCCTCCGGCTTTGATGAACTCGTCTACCCAGCTAGATTAGCAGCATATAATGTAAGCTCCTCCCCGGAAAAAGCGACGCTGAACAGAGGAAGCGGGAGCTTACCCAGGAGCTTCGTTTCTCAATCTTCCTCGAAGTTTACCGAGTTCTTTGACCGAGAGTTGAGAACAACCTGCTGATCCAAGTCTCTCGGCCCACCAAGCTGGTTCTTCCATGTCCGCAGTCCCATCTTTTCGAAGTTCCGCCGAAACTGCAGTTCCTCCCGACTTGCCGAAACTCCTCAACAAGATCGAAGTAGCTGACGGCGCACGGGAGTGCGAAGTCTTGAGAGATTCGGATGTTGAAGTCGTGCCGGTAGTCGCAGGAGAATTTGTCGAGTTGCGAAGGGATTGATTCGATTTCGTTTTGCGAAGAAACGTCGATTTGAACCCGCTCTCCTTCTTGATCGAACTCGATGCAGACGTAGTCGCCGAAGGTGGGAGTTCCGAGAAATGGAAGGATCGTCCACGTTGATGACGAGGTCGAGGAGTAGAGGACGAAGAGAGGGACAAAGTCGGATTCGCAGCGGCTGAACGAAGCATTTCTTCTTTGAGCGGGAAAGCGAGCCCTTGCATCTTGGTACGAACGGATCGATCAGGAAGTTCCATCGTGTCCTATCGAGGTATCGTACGAGGATTAGCTCTTTGCAAGAGTAAAGGAGCAAAGGAAAGACCTTGCAAGTAATTTATCGAATTCGGCTTCGACTCGTGCTCGTTTCTCCTCGGGACTTTCCACCTTTACCGCTTCCGATGCGAAGGAAGGTTTGAGACCCGAACCTAGGGTTGAAGCCCTCGCTCTCGTCTTCGGTCGAGTTTCGTTCGGGTTTGGTGACGGGAGGGGGTTCGTCAAAGGGAGAGGCTTGTAGTCGAAGGGAAGTTGAGGTGCACCGGGAGAAGGGAGAGGCGAAGTCGTCGGAGGGCGAGAAGGGTAAGACGCGGGGAGGGCTTCGACGAAGGATGAACCGCAAGGACTTCGAGGAGGTAGAGGGGGAGAGGGAGGTTCCTGGGCGACGAGCGGACCTCGAGACGACGGGAAAGGGATCGAAGTCGATGCGAACGGTCGCTGAGGCGTCGGAACAGTCTGTACGATTTGAGGTTGGGGCGGATTCGATCGGGTTGAAGTCGAGAGAGGGATTTGAGTGACGGAGATCTTCCTCGGAGTCGAGTGCTCGGTGACTTGGACTTTCGCCGCCGTCTGTACAGATGCCAGCTCTGCAGAACTCGTCGAAGGTTGACTCGTGTACGTCGAATCGCTCGAACGGGTCGCCATCGTTTCGAGCGTCAACCCGCTGATGCCCGAAATCGCAGCCGAGACTTCACTACTGCTTCTATCGGCTTCGTGTGACGGTGCTGGACGAATGGGCGAACGGGGAAAAGGGAGCTGAGAGGTTTGGGATCGCGGAGATGGTTGGAAAGTCGGTCGCGGTTGATTCTCCTTGTTGCTCACGGGAGACGGCAAGAACTTGGCTCCGTTCGGGGAAGGAGGTGGAGTTTGTCGAGATTGAAAGAAGGATGCGGGAACTGTCGTAGGACTTCGAGCGTCGGGGGATTTTCGAGGTGAAGTCGTCGAAGAGGGAGAGGGAGACGAGGTCTGAGGGGCTTGAGTCGTTCCGAGGATGGGGAGATTGCGACCGACTGAAGTAGGTGAAGAGGCAAAGTTGGTCTTGATGGGAGAAGTCGAAGCTTGAGGCATGGCAGAGTAAGGTTTCGAAGAGAAACTCCGTTCGTATTCGTCGACCAACCCCCTGACCCTTGCTCCACCTCCCGTTCCCGTTGACTGTCCACCTTTGCTGACTCCCGACTGCTTGTTCCATCTCATCGCGTGAGTGTCCGAGTCGGTTGAATGAACTCCCGTAACAATTGTCCTCAAGATCCGCTTCGTCGGTGAGGGAGGATTCGAGGCGGTCATAGTTGTCAGAGTTGAGCTACCCGTGTGGAGTATCGAGGGCACGCGTCGGTTCCAGTACACGGAGTATAGAAGAGGTTTGTTGAGTGAAAGGGTCCGGCGTGTTTTGCAGCGACTTCGAGAGGTCGGCGATGGTCTTCGTCGCTGGTTACCGTATATAGAGAATCTGTTGCCTCGATTGGTCGCTTTCGATGGGCGTCGCGAGTATAGGTGAGACAGCTGCAGACTTGCTTTCAAAACAACAAAACGCGGAATCAATTTAATTCTCTCTCCATCTCGGATTCCACAGCCATGTCTTACTGTAGCGAATGAAATCTCTTCACAGTAGGGCAAGTCTCAGTCCGTAGAATGACAATGTCCGAAATACGTGTCTCAACCTCCTTGTTTGTTTCGGATTGGATCCCCTTGAGTGTGCTTCTCCCTCTTCTTTCTCTACCGATCCAACACTCGAGTTCGACAAAGACGCGCTCGCCGGGGAGGACCAGGATCCGCAGCAGAGCCACGAGAAGAAGAAGTGGAAACTCCCAGGTCGATCGGAACTGTCCTTCGCGCGTCGTTATTCGATTCCGAACTGAGTCGATCTCCACCGGCATTCGCCCTTGACAGTGCCCTCCAGCACCCTCTCTTTGAGGGCGAATGGTCACCGGCTCTACCTCTTATTCGACAGAGAATCGACGCGCTTCTCTCAACGTTCGACTTCCTGCCCAGAGCGCTTCAATTCCTGCAGGTCGTTCACTAGCGTCGCTCACACCTTCTCCCCTTCCCTTTCCCTCTTCTCCTTCGACCCGTTCACCCCTGAGCAACTCGCACAGAGGATCAATCACTTCGATCTCGTTCAACTCGCCAAACGACTCGAAGAAGAAGATGCTCCCTTCCCATCCGAGCACTCTGCCTCATTTCTACGGGAGTGAGGCTTCGATCTCAGGGGACGACGATTCAGAACAGGACGCACAGGATAGAGTCGCGTGTGCGATCGAAAGGAAGAAACGGGATGAAGCGAGACAGAGGAGGAGGGCGAAACAGGCGATTTCTTCCCATGAACGCGAAGGGACTCCCTCGAATCTTCTCGCGAGTCCGGCGAGGCGCAGAGCGAACAAGACACTACACGATCACGTGGAAATGAATGGAGATGGAAGGACGGAAACGCTCGAAGGACTAGGGTTCAAAATGGGACTGCCTGAAACTGACTATCAAGTGCTTGTCGGTGAGTCATGTTCCCTGCCTTTCTCTTACCATTCTCGCAGACGGTAAGCTGACGAAGCAGTATCGTGCAGACGAAGCCGCGTTTCGACCTCATCCAGCTCGAACCCACGCTACAACGACTTATTCTTCCTCGCTCGGATCTGGAATTCCTTCGCCTGATCATTCTCCTGCGACAACGGTTCCCTCGCGATTTCAGAGACGCTCGAGACAACTAAGCGAAGTCAGTTACGCGAACGAGGATCTGCAAGATACGCCTAGGATCATCTTGAACGAGGTCGAACCGGTCGAAGAAGCGGATACGAATCACGTTCGTTTCGATGCGGCGTCTCGTGGTGAACCTGGACGAGAACGAAGATCTAGACCTCGACCTGTCAATACTTCAGTACCGCTCGAATCGGATCACATCGTCTTCCCCGACACCCTTCCTACGAGTCCGACTGAACCTTCTGCACCACAAACCCTTCCCTCCCCGACCTCTTCTTCCTTTTTCTCTCGTCGAATCGCACCAAACTCGCCATCGAAATCGAACAATCGACCTCCGAGCGTCAACAGCTCTCATCACGGAAACGGGACTTACTGCGGTTCAGTTCGTTCGGTAACCAGTCAAACCACCGTTCCGCGCGTGTTCGACGATTCAACCTCTACCTCTTCTCCCTTCAAGAGGTCGAACGGGGGTGCTTTTGGCAAAACTCGGACACGATCGATGTCGACCACTGACGAAACTCCTTCTTCCGTCGATCCAAACTCGAGCACCCCTCCTCCTCGTTCTGCTCGTCAAGCTCGAAGACCGGGAGGACCGACGACTATCGTTGGCGAGTTGCTCGCTCAACAAGATCCGACTCGACTCTATTTCCCCTCTCCTTCGCCCAAACGTCCTGGAAGTACAGCTTCTTCCGAACGCTCCCCTCCTCTCTCGATCATATCTTCCGTCTTCCCCTCCCGACCGAGACCCTCTACCCAGTTCAATGCAGGATCGATTTCTCCAGCGATTTCGAGCTCAAGTCGACTACCCTTTCCTCCTCCTCCAGCTTCTTCGAAATCGACTTCAAGCCTCGTCTTCCCTCCCCCTCCTCCCGTCTTTTCTTCCTCACCTCAACTCGGTCGATCTGATTACGCCCCTCGACCATCCCCTTCACTCCGAAACGGCATGCACAATTCCCCATCTTTCGCTTCGACCGTCTCTTCAATGTCGAACCAATCGATCGAACAGCCAGTATTTCCGATGCTCGGGGCCCAACTCAGCTCGAACGGTCTCGTCAAGTCGGGGATTACTCCTCGTCGCGTTTCGGGGACGCCATGGGAAAGAAGCAGTCAGGGTGCGGGAGACTCGATCGATGAAGGCGATGAACTAGATCGAATGATGGCGGCGCAGAGGACGGCCGCGAGCGACGACGAATCAGTAGACGTTACCGAGGCGAAACACAGGGAACGCGAGAAGGAGCGGAAGCGTCGAGACATTTACAACGAGTTAATCAGGACGAATACTTCGGATTCACTCGCGTGAAATGGAGAACTCGATTCGTTCCAGAGAGAGTTGTTGGCTAGGGATACGGTCAAGAAGAGTCTCGGGGCCAAATTGATGTCGGACGAACCGGCTCGAGGACCTCTATCGGAAATGAGCGATCACGACGACGCAGATTCGACCGGAATCACCCCTTCGACCTCGGCGAGCAGCGACATGTCTACCCTACCTCCCTTCCCTGACGTCCCGACTCACACGTATCAATTACCGACTTCGAATTCTTGTCAATCTGGCGTCACGGTCGATCCGGATCAAGTCGAAATCGTCCTCTCCGATGCTTCGTCTATCGGGCCGTCTCCTATCACTCCGACATTCTCTTACTCGTATCATCCGGCGACTCCTCCTAAAGCGAACCACCTCAAGCACGCTCATCGATTCAGTCTCACCTCATCGTCAACTTCAGATCAAAGTCACTACGAAGACGCGCGGGAGGATCCTTCTCGTGCTTCGATCGACGAGGCGACCCCTCATTCTCCTCAAGAGCCGAAACTCGAACTATCAAAACAACAGACGAGTTTGTGGGTTCTCGATACCCTCGCTTCGACGATTCCCGAATCTGCCGGTCGACCTCTTAGTGACATCGGCGAGACCGAGGAACCCGAAGAGGTGAGCCTTTCGTCTTTCCCTCTTTCCAGCTCGTTGTCATTCGAGCTTGAACCGCCCTTTCAACACTAAACCTTTCGAACTCTCCCCGCTGATTTCTCTCGATTTTCATGTCAACCAGGTTTTGCGAGATGGTTCTTGTCCCCTTCCACCTCCCGTCAAATCGGTTCAAGTCGTCGACTCTTTCATTCCTCGTTCTCCCTCGGCTGGCTCGCTTCAAGGTCAATCCCCTTCAATGGCCGCTATTCAACGATGCGATTCTCCTACATTCTCTCAACGCTCTCGATCGACTACTTCCTCTGCTCCCGTGTCCTACACTGCGCCGAAACGCACTCCCGTGGCCTCAACCGCTCCGATGAAGACGAAGAACACTTTCGGAAAGAAAATCACTTCGTTGTTCGGAGGAGGACCTTCATATAACGCCGCCGCTCTCGGTCTTCGAGGAAACGGAATCTCGTCTCGCGACGTAGTCGGTCTCGGACGTTCGTCGCAACCCCAAATGGCGGAGAAGCAGTCGTCTCGAAAGGGAGGACTTCCTTCGAAACCTTCTTCCGACCTCAGCTTCACCCGACCTTCGTCCGAAACTCATTCGAGAACCCACAGTCACTCGAGCAGTTCTTACAGTACTTTCCCTCCGATTCCTACGACCCCTCAATCTTTCTCGAACGCGACGTTCGCAGCTCTTCCTCGATCTTCGGGACCTCCCTCGACGACGGAAAGTGAAAGCGGAGCGAACAAGTTGGCGGATATGCTCAGCAAGTTTGAACAGGAAGAAAAGGCGAGGTTCAAAGGGATCGCGGAATCGAGATTGGGGAAATCTGCCTCAGATGTTGTCGTCGCCTAAAACTTCTTGATACCTTACTCTTAATCTTTTATTCATACCTAGTATCTCTCTCTCTCTCTCTCTCTCTCTCAGTAGATCTTGTTGTTCAAACCAGATTCCTCTTGTTGTTGCAAACTTCGTACCCTACACAGACCGATTCGAGATTCTTTGGCCTTTCAAGCTTGAGTTGCGTGCTACCTATTCCGAATCTTCTGCTTTCCTCTTCGTTCCTCCCTTGTTGGTAACTTCTTCAGGTTTGTACTCGTCTCCCGAATCATCGGGTTCCTCCTTCGGTACTTCCTCGTCCGAATCGTCGACTACAAGCGTTTCCGGTTTCTTCTCTTCTTCTTCAGCAGCTTCAGCTTTGATCTCTTTCGCGACTTCTTCAACTTTGACGTCGAGATCTTCCACTTTGACTTTCGAAGAACTCGCTTGAGGCTGAGGCTCAGATTCTTCTTCGAGTTTGATCCTCTTCGCGCGACTCCTCGTAGTACGAACGGGAGGTTCTTCGTCGACGAAATCGTGTGATTCGATTCCAGCTCCATCAGCGGTGAGGTGGGTTTGAGTCTTGTCGGGGACGAATTCGAACGCCCAGTCGATTTCGGGGAGAGGAGGTGGACCTTGAAGAGGAGAAATCGCATTCGCTGGACCGTACTCTGCGTAGTTGAGGAGGGCTTGTTTGACTTGTGCAGAGTCCATGAAACCTGAACGAGGGAAGGATGAATGAGATTGAGCTCGGGCGATCACGATTCGGCGAGAAGCGAAAGGTTGACACGGACTATGTTTCCCATAGAGACTGACGGCGATCTTTGTTTCGTGACTCGAAGTGATACCGAGAATGTCCTAAGCAAGGCGGAAGAGCTAGATAAGCTGAGATTGAACGACAGCTATCTCGAACTTCAGACTTACCATCGCTGAGGTCTGTCATTCGTTGCGGTCGTCAGAGATCAATACCACCTCGAGTAGAGTGAAGACTGGCTCACCTTGTAGGAAGTTGGTGCGAAACCGCACTGCTCGACGAGGATCCTGAATGCGCTCTCGACCGTCGCGTCGTCGTAGGAATCTTTCAAGTAGACGAAGAGCATGTGAGGGCTATCATGGAGAACTGTCAGTACACCGTCTCCCAAGCGAGAGAGGAACGAAGAGAGTCATCACAAGGTATCCGAGCGAGTCGCAGAAACTTTCGCAAAATCGACACCGAGCTGAGCAAGATGACCTCGAGGGTCAGCGATTCCTCGTACGACGTTGTGCCAGGCATCGTCGACTTCGTCCTCTATACGTCGGAAACCGTACTTTGTCAATACAGTGCTACAGGAGAGCAGAGGGAGTGAAAACTCGCCATTCAAGAAAGCGATCCATTTCCCTGCGCAAAGACCATGTTGAAGCGAGATCACCTTGACACGATGATGGAATTTGGCGTGTTCCATTTCGCGGACTGAGACGAGGAACGATTTCGTCAGTCTCAAAGAATCGTTTCGCAAGGGAGAAGAAAGAAGTCGTCAAGACTTACGCTGCTTCTGCGAAAGAGTTCCCTTGACTTTGCTTCCTCGAGTAGGTGCCCAATCCTATCTCGTAAGAGATCGTTCACCACTATCAGCTCACAACACAAGAACGCAAGATTACGAGCGAAAATCTTAAAGAGTTCAGCTCACCGCAATCGTTCCGCAGTTTTCAATCAGTTCAGTCTCGTACGGAACAGCATCATGCATGAACTGAATCCAATCCTTCTTCTTCGACGTGTCCTCGGGAGGGAGTTGAACCGTTTTGTTCGCTTTGACGGTGAAATGCTTTCCTCGAGCGCTCGAATTGTTGCTCGGGACGTAGACGGAGAGGTATTCGTTGATCTCGGTCGCAGTACAGGGTCCAACGAGCTATCGCGAGCAGTAGAGGAGTCAGTTTGCGGTCGGACAAGGGGAATGACTGGAAAGATGAACGAACTTGACCTGCGAGGACAGGGAGGAAGTGGCTTGATCAGTAACGATTCGGAGATTACCGTGATACACCAGAGACTCACCTTTGACCATTGCTGAAGGGAATAACGTGTCAAGAGGAGGTCTGAGCGATGTGGGGCGGAAGAAGGAGAAGAGGGAGCGAAGACGATTCAAAACTCGACTCATTTGAGATTTCGCTGATGATCTCGGCGAATTTATCAAGCGCTGATCGAGCAGAGAGCCGGGAGCACGAGCAGGCGAGATTCTCGCGAGCGAGGCCACAGATTGGGGAGACGGTCACTCGTTCGCAACAAAAGGAAGACTTACGAGACTGCGCTACTGTACTCACCTCATCACGCCGACGAGTCTGATGTAGGTGCTCCTCTCGATTGGGGAATTCAAGCGACAGTAGGAGAAGCGAAGACGTTCCAAAAGATCCAACAACTCACTCGCTAGAAGAGCTAGGACGTGAGCGACCCTCGTTTTCAATCTGCGAAACAAGTAAGTTTCGGGCTTCGTCTCATCAGTCCCTAGCTCGGGAAATTCGAAAAGTGAAGGGTGAATTGCGAGGGGGGAGATATCTATGCGCTAGAGAGAGAGAGGAGAGAAAATGAAAGACCGGGAGTGAAGGAAAAAGCGTTCTTGTATTCTTGAAGACTCTAACCGAGAGGGGGATGGTGTGATAATAAAGAGGAAGAGGGTAGGTACAACAAACGTTTTGTGCGGTAGGAGTGAGGATATCGAAAGGGTTTTCGTTCACGCTTTTTAAGCGGTGGACTCCTGCAAACGAGATGAGAGTCAGCAAAAGGGTTACGAGATAGACTCGGGAAAAGGTGAGAACGCACCTTGAGCCAGGTGATAAGGTCATTACGGTCCTTCTCCTTCTTGAGACCGGCGAAGGCTGGAAAAGGTAAAGGAGCGACGTCAGCCTCGTTTCTCATGCTGAGAACAGCGCAGAACGTAGCTTACCCATCTTGGTACCGGGAATGTACTTCTTGGGGTTCTCGAGGTAGTCGAAGAGGGTGGTCTCGTCCCTGAGAATCGCGAAAAGCAAAATCATCAGTTTTCGTCCTTTATCAAGTGTGGCGGAGCGAGCAGCTTACCAGTGAACGGCGGCCTTCTTGTTAGCCTCAGTGCTGCAAGCGGAAACGAAACAAAAGGTCAGCAGCTGTAGTCGATTGTCGCAGCGAGGATCTCTTCGTACTAGGAGAAGGACTCGACGGATCCGGATTGACGTCCGAACTGTAGATTGAAGGAACAAGTCAGTGATACGATTCATGACGGGACTCGAGCGAGGGAGAGGAGCGTACAAGTCCGTGAAGGTTAGGTCCGACTGAAAGAGAAAACAAAATTCAGAGTCAGCTTGTCGCGTTCTCAACAGTACCCACTAACTTGCTCCGACCCCGCCTTCCACTAGTGACATCCTTCGGTATCATATCCCTGATCGTATTCGTAACAACAGACCCGACGCGATCTCTCGCTGACCTCCGAATTGTCACGCGATCGGACTATCTTCTCTCCCAGACTCCTCTCCCTCCCCGCTCGCTAGTTCGATCTTGAGATTCGTAGACGTACCCTTGTTAGCTGTGAAGTAAGAAGAAGAGTCAGTCAACGATTCCAGTTTTTCGTTGCCGTGTCATTGGACAACGGTCAACGCGAAGAGGAGGGGAAGGGGCAAGACTTACCTCCTCCAGCCTCAACGGTGTGGCATTGAGCACATCTGGAACGCGAGCAACAAGCGAGAGTCAGCGAGTGTCCAAACGAAACAACAAGACGAAATCGAAACGATCGGGTTGGCTGGCAACCCCATCATCTCTCCTCCAAACGAGACAGGGAGAGATATACTCACCGGGTCTTGAAGAGACCTGCACCCTTGGAAGCGTCACCTAATCATCCCAGAACGAACAGCGAGACGAGGTAAGCCGAGGGGTCCTGCCAGATCAACTTTCCCAAAAAGTGGCGTACCAGACTTGAAAGGCACTGTATGGGAGATCGAACGCGTTAGTCGTGTTGCTTAGGCGTATGGTCATCGAGTAAACACGTACTTTTGATAAGAAAAGAAGAAGTGAGGACGAAGCGTGGGAAGAAAGAGAGAAAGATGATTTGCCCTCGCCAAATTTCAGCGATTCGACTTTCCCTTCATCTCGATCCCGGATCGTTCCGACGCACCTACCGGGACCTCTGAGGAGGGTCGAGTCGTGTAGATACCTCCTGAGAACTCCGTCAAACAATCTCAGCGCAAAAACCTCGAGCGAGAAAGCAGTTCTCGCGAGAAACCACTGCGATTTATCGTTTCTCGCTTCGGCAGCTCTTCCCACCCGCTTGACGGCAATACAAGCAGACTTTACGCAGTCAGAAAGACGTTTCAGAGAGATCCCGCTCGATCCGGATCCCACAACAAGCGAAAAATCGAGCTCGCAACGGACCAATAAGCTTCTTTGCGAAAGACCTCTCGGAGGTTTCATCGTTTCAGACCAGAAAGAAGATTCGAGGGCGCTACAGATCCTAGTTCCTCAACCAGCTCAGCAGGGATCCCTTCGAACGCTTCGGGAGAACCAGCTCCAGAAGGGAAATCGTCTTCAACAGAAACTGAACGAGAATCGAGTTCTGGATTCGTCGGTGTCGTTCTGCAAATATGAAACTCGTTCAGCCCGATCACTTCGTTGGCCGCGGTAGCTAAGAAGAGGCAGAACTCACGAAGCTCTTTGTTGGAGTCTTTCCCTCCTCGCTTTAACCTCGTCGACCCATCTCTTCAACAAGAATCCGACTCTTTCCTCTCCCTTCTTCCCTCCAATGACATCTCTTTGGATCTCTTCTCTCTCCAAGACCCGCAAGCTGACTCCAGGCTGTTCTCCGTTCGATCCGTTCGTCGGCGAGAAAGAAATTCTGAAAACTGGAGGTTCGCTTTCCAAGTTTGGCGAGTTCTTAGCGAGGTACGATCTGAGGGATTGATGGAGAAAAGATAGGATCGACCGAGCCGATGCGAGACAGGCGACTGGTTCCCAAGCGTGGGGTTTCCCGAAAACACTGAGAACGAAAGAGTCTGTCAGTTGCGATCCAGCTGTTCGCTGCGAAGAAATAGAAAGCTGACTATCGGGGAATGTCAAGCGTGTTGAAAGTCTGTAGGCCGGTCAACTCGCCTTCTCGAGTTCGGAAACCTACCGTCACGGTCGGTACTCCGAGAAGAACTGCAGAAGAAAGTCAATATCTAGCCTCGTTCAAGCGGCGTCACATTTGGCTCACATGATTGTACATAGTGTTTGAGTAGCTTCTGTCTGCGAAAGCGGAAATGAAAACCAGTTAGTCGATTGTTTCTCCTTCAAGCTGCCGCCTAAGCTTACCTTTCGAAGTTCACTTCGTCCCTCTGGGATTGGATAACGATATTCGTTTTGAGCTCCATGAAGTCTTTCCTGTCGATCTTCGACAGATCCGCTTCAGGTCGCAAACAATCGACTTCTCCTCCAAGAATTATTCGAAACCCAGCCAAATTCGTCTTGACCACGCTACACCATTGAACGTTTGTATTCGGTACGGAAAAGTCGTCGTCGTCGGAGGAAGGAGCGACAGGAGAAGTCGTCGAGTAGGATTCGAACGAGTAACCGTAATAGCTTTGTAGGGCGAAAGAGGATTCTTTCGCTGATTTCGCGGCCATCTTGGACGGAGGACTCGATTCTTCGAGATACAAGCAGCCCTAGAACGATATCCCCGAATTCAGCTGAGAACAACGAGAGGAGAAACGGGGAAAGAACTTACGTCGATGAGCATTGCGTTCATTTCCCATCCGTCCGCCCTCATTCCTCTGCTCGCGTTCTCGGTTTCATATACTGCGAGATTGAGCTTCGTCATCATGCCTCTCCAGGTGATAACGGCGATATTTCCCAACCTTCTGTCGACTTCTCCACTCGGATCGTTTTCTGCGTACGCTGCGAGACTGTCAAGCGATGGCTTTGATCAGCTCTACGTGAGTCTCGCCGAGATTGAATCTGTGACTCCCGTATCGAGCAACGAGTCTAACCCCTCATCGACGGAAGAGTCCCTCCAAATCGCTTCATTGAATCCTCGGTTCAGGTCACTCCCGGTCTGCGGTTCGCGGTACAGAGCAATAGACTCATCGCGCCTATCTTGATTGAGGAGTAGTTCGCGCGTAGGCGAGTAGGAGAACGAAGTGAGATGCTCTGGAAGTTTGAGTGTTGAACGAGCGGGCTCTCTGAGAAGATACGCTTTGGGAGGGTCGAGTCGGAGCGAGGCGAATGCTGGAGGTGTTGTCATGCCTTCTGCTGAAGTTTGAGCTGATCGAGTGAGAGAGGGGAGGAGGACCGAGTTTTCTCCTCCGAGTCGTTCCCTGCGACTCGAGATTTCGCGAGCGCTTGCACAGTTTTTTTTTTTTTGTATCAAGGGGAGTTGATTACAAGGCGGAAAGCTCATGAGCCCGGCTAGAGAGTGAAATAAAAGGGGAAAGTATATAAAAATCTCTAAGTGTGGAACCGACTACCTTCGCTGTCACCGAAGTACATCCTAAACCACTAAAACCGCCTGAGAGAGAGTGAGGTGACAGTTATTACGATAACCTGTCGGAGATTCGTTGAAGAACGAGCGTTGCGAGAGATGAGGGAGAGAGAGAGGAAGAGGTAGGGTTTTCTTTGCGAAATCGTTCGTATCTTGCGTCGTGTAAAGTTTGGACCGTGATTGCAACGATTGCTCGGATTCGAGGTCGAACGTCAGCGTCGACAAGTCGAGAGATTTGGGGAAGGCCGAGGAGGATGTCGACGAGAGAGAAATGTTGAGGAGAGAAGACGTCGGAGAGGGAAGTTTCGAGCGAGAGTCGGAGGTCTTCGACGAAATCTTTCGAGTACGAGCACTCGATCCACCCATGTTGAACTGTGTCGCTCTTCCCACAGTGAACGCACAAGTCCGTGTCATTGTGTCCAAATCTCTCCATCTTCGAACCTGTAATAATAATCCCTCGTAATATCCTCCAATGCGTGTCCACCTCCTGTGCCGTCGCAGGCGCCTGTTGTACCCATTTCCATAGTCGAGCGAGATCCGTCGAGTCGAGGGTCGGGAGAAGGAGGGAAGTCGAGGGAGGATGTTGAGGGGAGAGGTTGTCGATTGCCGCTTTCGCTTCGCTCGTCGAGAAGCCCGGGGAGAGAGAGAGGAAAGAGTACGTCGTAGGTCGGGGGAAAGTGGGGAGCGGGAGAGGGGAGAAAGCAGGTCAAGAGGGGTCGAAGAAGCGATGAAGAGGTGGCGAACTTGCGACGATCCTGTTCCATTCTTTGACTTTCTTCGACGTCTTGTCCACCTCGAGGGTGTAGAGACCGGTGTCGAGGCGAGGAACGAGGGTCGAGCGGGAGCGGTAGTAGATTTCTCCGAGCGCATTGACCTCTCGGAAACTGCGGTCGAGCGATTTTGAGAAGGGAGTAGGAGAGAAGAGGGAAGGGGGAATGGAGAGAAGCTCGGAGGGTTGAAGAGCGTCGAAGTCGAAAACGATTTTGACTGTTCTCGCATGAGAGAGAATCAGTTTCCATCGTTTATCGTCTTCGGGTAAGGAGGTGGAAGGGGAGAGTAGACTTAGCGGGTTCTTAAACGAGGACTTTATCCGACTTTCCAGCTGCGTCGGAAGTGAGCTCTGAAGCCCGTTCGATCGAAACATCGAATCCTTCGCTAAATCGAGCCAGATGACCTCCTCCTCCTTCAATAACCGATCCATAAACCTTATACAGTTCGCCTTGACCATCGTACCAAGATTCAGTAACCCTAAACCACCTTTCACGACCGACGAGAAGATCTTTTCGGGTCCGAGCGGTTGGTACTTTTCGGAATTCCAGACGAAACGGAGTAAGAGCTCGTCGAGTCGTTCGAGAAAAGATTCGGGAGGAGGTGAGAAAGAGAGGACGTGGAGGGAGCGGGAAATGATGTGAGTGTTGAGGAATTTGACTCGAGATCGGAGGTCGTCGAAAGAGGCGGCTGTCGCGAGGTCGAGCTGTTTTGTGAGAGAAGCGAGGAGTAGCTCATAGTACGTAATGGTGTCCCCTTTAGGAGAGAAAGGGAAACCCGCCCATGTAACAAAATCCTCGTCGTCGCTCCAGCTAACTTCGTCAGCGCCGATGCCAGCTCTTGCTTCCTCCCCAATCGCTACCGCAACCGTCTTGCTCGCGTTCAGTCTCCCATTTGTCGCCATCTCCCAATCGATTGAGAGTTGTCGAAGTCGAGGGAGAGCGATTCCGATCGATTCAACCATGACATTTGAGTCGTCGGCGAAGGCGATCGTCGTGAGGATTTCGGGTCGAGAGGTGGAGATCGGAGAGGCAAGGGAGAGGGCAATCCGACGAAGAATGAGGGAGTCGAGGAAAGGTTGGAAAGAAATGATCCAACTCGCGCACGAGAGAGGATCTCCTTGAGGTATGAGCGCTGAGCTGCCCGTCAGACACGCGACACAGGCAGCAGAGCGTCGGACTTCAACGAGTCGGAGGAATTCCCAGCTCGACGAAATCAAAAGTGCACGGGACGAACGCTGTGTCGCGTCGAATTCGAAGGTATCGAGAAGTCTCTCTCGCAGACTCTCCAAGCAAGGCTACTCTCGAAGGAAAGGAACTCGGAAGACAGAGGAGAAGAGGAAGAAGTTGAGTAGATTTCAACAAGGTCGAACTCGCTCCAAACAACACAAGTTACTCGGGTGACAGGCTCAGAGAAAGGCGCATCACCACACTACGTCGTACAGATGCTCCTTCCCGAAGGAAGAAAGCACCCTGACAGCTCAATTCACGAAGGAATGAGAGGTACGAACGAGTTAAAAGGTCATCGACGAAGCAACTCGTGAGAATTGCTTCGAGTTCTCGCTTTTGAACGGTGGATACGCCTCGTAAATCATCGTGGCCTGTAAACAGTGTAGCTCGTTTGAAAGGAGCAAGACAACCAGAGAGAAACTATAACTAGATCCTGACTCTGCGACAGCGAAACAAGAGCGAGGTCAGCTCCAGAACAGTGAGATCATTATAGTGAGGGTTGAACGTACGAGTTGGTCTTAGGGAAAAGAGGTAGGTGCAGGGTCACGTTTTGCTTTTGATCTCGCTCGGCGTTGAATTTCGACAAAAATCATCTGGCTTGTGGTGCAAAATTCGCTCTCGTTTTCTTTCTCAGATCGTCTTCCCTCTTTCGACTCCTGACTTCGTTTGCGCCCCTTCGCGAGTGCTGTATAGTCGCTTCCTGACTTGCTCGAGAATCCGTCAACGGCTTCTTCACTGCTGCAAACTCAGACCGAGACGACAGTGTTTTCTTCGCAAAGGGCCAAAGCAGTCGCTCGCTGTCAAGATCAGCGCTTCCTGTAGGAATATCGATACCCTTTCGAGTCCGTGTATCGTTCTAAGCTTAGCTGGTCTGATCCTCCGGGTCCCGCGGCCGTCATTTGGGTGAGAGCAGAATAGAGAGGCGTCCAAACTCGCAATCTGAGTTGCGTCGGACACCATCGCGCAATAGGGCCCGGGCTGGGACTGTGGCTCGTAGGAGCTTCTCGAAGAGGCCTGAGCCGTCCGGTGATAGTCGGGACTCAAACGAAGCTGTAAGCGTGGGAAGCAAACGAAACGTGAATTCAGCTCGGAGTCTCGCAAAGACGAGATGCTGGGCAAATCTTTGGGCGCCTTCCAGATACAGGCGCTCATATCTATGCTGATCAGTCCCAGCCTTTCGCGACGACAGCATCGGATTGCAAGACGCCAAGCGATGCGAAACAGTCCCAAGCTGAAAATCTCTCTTCTGCGACATCGGGAGTTTGGGGGACTTTCGTCTCGAAGTCGCATGAAGCAGACCCTCACTCAGCTCGCGGCCGCGAACGAGCTTCGCAACAACCCCGACGACCTCCTTTCCTCGCTCGCCCTCTTCCTCTCCACCCAGTACACGCTGGAAGCACAGAAATATCTCGCCCGGTCGAATACTTCATCACTCGAAAGAGCTCGTGGTCCTTATCCTTCGATCGAGAGATGCGAAGACTTTCTCGCCGTTGCTCTTAGGCAAACGAATGATTGAGCTAGACGTTTCAAGCATTCGTAGAGAATTTCGTAAAGATCGCGACACTGTCCTCAATCTGTGAAGTAACAGGGCATCAACTCTCTCATTCGAGGCGAGACTATACAGAGACAAGAGGGACGTACCACGAAGCGGAGATCCTCGCCCTTTTCTTCTGTTGCTGTCGCGTTCCAATTCCCTGCGTAGCGTTCGTAATCTCATTCATCATCCCCTTCGACCTCATTGTGTTCTATAGCTTCTTCGCAATCAGTGTAGCACACGTTGTCGCTATTGCAGTTCCTGCTCAGCCGTTCTCCCTTCAAAATCTGCTTTGTAGTTCGATTCGAGATTCTTGACCTTGGCCGATTCGTCTTTCGAGAGTAGCTTCTGTCGTCATGACGAGTGCTCGTCGTCAGTTGCGATGCGGATGTACTGAGGGGCGAAATCGGCATCGGAACAAGAACTCACGATCACAACGTCTGCAATTTGCTGACCGTGACGGCTCCACGCCGATACAACCGACGAAAAGGGAACTTGGGAAGAGAACGACATGAGTTGCTGTCTGTCGGGGCGGAAAGTCGAGCGCTTCGTTATCAGTCCTCAACTCGAGTCGGCTCGCCTCCCAACATGACAGAAGAGCACTAACCTTTGTAGAATATGAAAGTTTGACCGCTGCCTTGATCTGTTGAGTGAACGAAGATCCGGATAACTTCCTGAGTTCTTGAGATTGTTCGGTTTCGACTCGGTGTCTTTCGATGACGATAGACAAGAGACTCTGTGAGAATCGACTCGCGAGGGAGACAACTACGCCGGAAGATATCGGAGGGGAGAGCTCGAAGGGATAGTTGGAGGGAGGAGACCGGAATTCTGAAAGTCAAACTCTAGTTTCGACCACCGACTGAATATGGGTTGAAGACTTGGAGCGCTGTTACTTTGAGTGTCGTCCCTCTTAAAGTGATTTCGCTCGGCTGTGAGCAGTTGTCCCGTCCTGAGTAGTCAAGACAGCTGGGTTCGTCGATTTGGGGGGAGAGAGATCGGAAGATTCGAACAGATTGCGGCGAGGGAATCAAGTCAAGAGGAGGGGATCCGTATGATCGACCGAGTGAGAACTGATGAAATGACCGAAGATGGACAGCGAGATAGGTGAGTCGCCTCAAGACGCAAGAGGGAAATCGAAATCGAATTGTCTACACACGCATTCGAGATCTCGAGTCAGCCAGGACGAGAGGAAAGAGAATCAGGAGATGACATACCCGTGCAACAAGATCGACTTCCACCGTTCTCGATCGTTTGAGCGTTGATCAGTCCTTCTCGACAGAGAGAGTCGTTACGCTACTGTTGTGGAAGTGAGGTAGGTTGAGTGGTCATCCAGTAACGTTCACGGAGCTGATGACCAAACAAGTAGAGGTCAGCGAAGCTAGAGGCGAGGATCGACTCGAGCAAACAGGTTTCACGAACAGAAAGACAGCGCCAATACTCCGTTCGGGGAGGCTGACAAGAACACTGTCCTCGTTGGTTCGCTACGCCTGTCTGCTCCACGCCGCGCGGGAATGAAGAGGAACATACCTTGAAGACGGCACAAAACGAAAGGACGTGCAAACCGAGGAGAACACGAAACTGCAGAAACTGTCAATGTCAGCTCGCGAGTCCGTCTTTCGAAAACTGAGCCACTTCTTGTCACTCACGAGTCTGATCCCTAGCTGTACGAACGACTCCATCGCGTTTCTCGTGCTTCTGGCCTGCTCCTCGAGAGAACTCCCGATCCTTCCCTTCCATTGCTCCTCGACTCGCAGTATCCCCAAACGCTTCCTTTCTGACTCCTAAGCTATCCTGTTTCCCATCTTGCGCACTAGAACATTCGGGGAGTGAAATTCGAAGAGGTTGGGAGGATTTGAGCAGACGCATCAAGGAGAGGGGATCTGAGACTGCAGGGGTGCGACAATCTCGTGGGTAGTTCCTAAGGCGTCTGACTGGGCACGCTGTCCGGGATGATTCGTGGCTGTCTGGGGAGAGTGGAACGTTCCTCCATCAGATCGGGCATCTGTGCCAGGATCGTGCGAGGTAGCTGAGGATCGAGTGTAGGCTGCGAGAAATAGACTTGGTAGTGTTGGGTCTGCGGTCGTAGGCGGTCGCTGTGAGGTGGTGAGGTGAGAGGGAAGGGTTAAGAGAGCAAAAACGTTTTCGCTGGTCTCCCTCTCGCTCGCACCCAACCCGGCACTCGTCAAGGCATCTCTCGTTATCGTGTGCACCGTCTACACTCCGTCTCGGATTGCACAGCGCTAGAAAGCGGTATTCATGCAACAATACAATCGATGTTTTCCCTGCTCCGCACTCCGTCACCCTCCTCTCTGCGACTTCCCTCCTCTCTAACGCCTCCCTATACTCTTTCGACCTCAAAGATTACAGCTTCGAAAACTTCAAGGTAGTCTGGACACGCCGACGGGCTGTGAGAGGAAGGTAGAAAAGTTGAATGAACAGACCTCGAACAGGAGGGGAACGGACTCACAGGCGAACGGGAACGGGTCTCGAATTCACCTTTCGTCAGTCACGGACTAGCCGCGGACCTTCGAATGAACGGATCGTCTCCCCTTCGACCCTCGAGCCTCGACCAAAGCACCTCGAGGTCTCCCTCTCTCTCTCTTTCGACCTCCCCCTCCTTCGAAACCCAGTAACGAATGCCTGAAGTAGAGAGCTGCGGCAAGGATCGACTGATTGGTTGATTCGAAGCGGCGATTTGGGAAAGGGGAAGTTGACAAGTCGGAGAGGAAGTGGGAGGAATGGAATCATCGGCGTCGTCAATGGGGATAAACTACGCGAGTCGAGGACTGGTATTCAGAGCTGTACTGGTGGAATGTGAGTTTACTTTCGAAGTCGGTACTGGAGGAGGAAGAGGAGGAGAGCGAAAGAGATCTCTCAACTTGGAGAGATGAAATCTCCTTCTGCTTCTACACCACACAAGCACCACCTGCACACTAGCATATAACACGATCTGCAGTCTCACGAATATGCTACCAACGCGCCGCTCCTCCCGTCTCAAGAAGGGTTCCTCTTCCTCCTCTCGACCTCTCATTTCTCCCACCTTCCCCGGCTCTTCTGGCGTTCCCGCTCCCTCTCAACCATCCTCTGGTGTGTCGTTCAACCAGAGTGGGGATAGCTGGACACCTTTCGTCGCACCCGAAGGAGCCTCTACTCCTCAACAGCTTCCCGGACTTCCCTCGCCCTCGAGTCGTCCTCCTTTCTTAGTCAAAAAAGATTACACTCATGAGATCACGAGCGGTGTTGGTCGGGCTGGGATGAGGGGAATAGAGCGAGAGGTTGGCGGAGGAGGAGCTTGGGGAGGAAACAGCTCGAGTTTGTCTTTCGATGGAGTTGTCGGAGAGGGAGCGGGAGCGCTCACGAACTATTCTCAAGGTGAGTTTGAAAATTGTCTTCCATCGACTCGCGAGGTGGACCGAGCTCATTGACGAATGTCGGGTTTCGATCGATAGAATTCTCGCGATTCAACTCGACTCCCTCTCCTGGTTCTCTCGGATCTACTCTCGACCCTTCAGGACTCCCCATCTCGAAGTTCAACCTTCCTCCTCTTCCTCCTCCTTATCCTTCTCCCGTCCCTGGAGGTTCCTCTATCGGCACGAACTCATCTTCGGTCTTCACATCCACTCACCACCCTCAACTCGGAAACGACGGTGTTAGGGGCTATGGAGCGAGGGATGAGAACGAAGGTGATGTTGCGGCGGAAGAGGAGGACGAGGAGGAAGAAGAGAGATTCATTGCAGAGATGGTAGATCGAGAATTCGAAGAAGAAGACGATATGGTTACCGGAGCGGGCGAGTACGCGATGGAGGCTGGAAGCGTGGAGGACTTAGCACCATCGGGAGGTTGGGAAGACGTATGTCGTCTCCCTCGTTCACCTGTGAGAAAGTATGCGTTCTCGAAACTGAGCTTTTTGACCTCGCAGCCTTTACTCGGTCAACTCATCAAAAGCTTGACGAATTACTACGAGGGTGACCTACGTCTAGCATTAACGATGATTCAGGGAGTGAGGTCGGGAGTGAGCAGATTGGAACCGAACGAACGAGCAAATTTGCTCCAACTTCTGAACGGCGAGATCGCCCGCATCTCTCGCGACCTCCCTCTTCATCTTCGTCAAGACTACCTCGTCGAATGGCGACGAAGTTCCAATCGAGCGTTCCACAACGGGATTCCAGTCATGGTGTGAGTCCGATTTCGTTACCTCCCTCTCCGACCCAAGTCTCTTCGAACTGATCATCTCGAGCGACAGTCCCCACCCGACCGATCCTTCGACGAAATTGGTGCACGTGAGTAATTGGAAACCCACGCCTCTCGATAGGAATCAAACCGCGTTGAGCGAACGAGATTGGCTCGATTCCGGGATTTGGCAAGACGAGGTAAGTCTTCGAAGTCTGTTCTCTACTTGCTCAACTTTCTTGACATCTCTCTTGTATCCGTGTAGGTAACTCATTTCGATGAATCCCCCTTCATGTATGACAATTCATACTCCGGTCAACAACCTCACCGAAAGTCCCTCACCGCGGAAGGACAACGACTCCTCGACAAAGTCCTCCTCGCGAAGCTCTCCATTCCCATCCTCGATCAAACTCTCATCGAGGTATCCGGCTCGGACATTTTGGAGGACATTTTCGAGAACGAAGGCCTCGTTCTTCAAGCGATCGAAGTCACCTCGGAATGGGATGCCTTGAAACCTCGCGAGAAGGAGAAGGAGAACGAATCGACTTACGACCTCCGATTGTATCACATTCGTTTGAAAGATCAACCTGAGGAAGATGGAACTCTCATGGTCTGGCTAAACACGCCATCTCACTTTTCGGGTTCTTTCGGTTCTCGCATCGGTGTCTTGACTCAAGTGAGTTCGCAGAGCTTGTCCCCATCAACGAGAGCGATATATTGACCTTGCGCTCCGATAGGACTTGAACGTCGCGGCCATTCAGTCGCTTTCTCCTCCTTCTCTCACCTTCGACTGTCACTATTTCGAACGCAAATACGGCGACTACGCTCATCCTGCGAGCAAAGGAGCAGTAGACGGAAGTGCGATTGCGAGAACTCTCAAATTGGAACGAAAGCTTGGTCGAGTTCTTTCCCTCGACGAGATCCGAGCCCTCGATCCCGCCGCTGCTAGAGTCGCTGATCGCTATGGACGACTCCCCAATTCTCTCCTCAACAACAAAGTTCAAGAACTTTCGAGCTCGCCTGATCCTCTTCAACGTTCCATCTGCTTTGCGATTCAACGACTAATGATTGAGAAGGGAAAGGAAACCAAAGCAATGTTTCAAGGTAAGCCTACAGTCCTTCATTCATAGATATCGATTAATCTCACTAGCTTCTGCTGTCAACAGACTGGGAGTCTCGGGTTGGATCACTGACCGAAGAACAATTGAAAAGGTTGAATGAAAGAAATGTGAGTTGACTCCTCTCCTTCTCACAATCAGTAAGACTAATGGATCTTCCCTGTCAGCTGTTCAACAAGAAGAATCGCGAATGGTACCGTATTCAGAAAGAGACAGATTCACCGTGGTATCGAAAGATGCTCGAAGTGAGCACTGTTCTCGATTCGTCAAATTTTCAACGACTGACGCTTTTTGAACTTTGCAGCAACAACATGATGTCGGTTGATTCTCTATTCTCTTGTACTCTGTCGATCACTGACTCTTACACTCTCTTCGAGTCAGTATTACTGGTACGGTGGGGGGAGAGAGAAGGCTTCGGAGGTGAGTAACTCTCTCAATCAATCTTCTCGGTCCCTTACTCACTCTCTATTCAACCCAGTATTTCCGGAACGGTGGGGGAAGGGAGAAACAGCGAGAGGTGAGTAACTCTCTCGATTAACCTCGTCGGTTCTTTCCACTGAGGGTTACTTGTTGCTTACAGCGCGTTGCGAAGGAGAAGGCGACGCTTTTATTAGTGTGCGCAGTAAGTGCGATCAATTGAGACTCAATTATGGATCGCACTAACCATCATTACTCGCAGTGTTGCCGCGCGGCTAGTCCCCGGTCGAGGAAATACTCACAAGCGTAAGCTTTCGAGATGAGGCGGTAGAGTACATGCTGACGATCGGTCTTCGAGCAGGGCAAGCCTCAAAGCCCACATTGAGAAATTACATTCCAAAGATCCGGGCGTCTTCAAAAACTCCGGCTTCTACTGGGACTTCTCGATGAAAACATGGCGATTCGACAGGTCTCGCATCGTCGCGCAGCCTCAATCGAACTCGACTCCTCCTTCATCTTTCCAGCCTTGTCCCGCTCCTTCTTCTTCGCATTTTCCGACTCATCTCCCCGCTTACGATTCCTCTTCGAACTCTGTCTCGCAATCTCAAGCTTCGCCATACCCTCTTCAGGAAATGCCGCCAATTTCTCAACCTCGTCAGCATTCTCAAGCTCCTTACCCCGCTCCTTCTCCCGCCGTTACTCGTTCCCACATCCCTCAAATCAATCCCTCTCACGCCTTTCCATACCACTACCCTCCTCCCGTCGCTTCGACTTCGTCGACTGGAATTGCTCCTTCTCAGTTTTCATCTACTTCACAACTTTCCCCTTACCCTCCAACACTTTCGCTCGCTCAAGAACAACCATCAAACTCGAACCTCGACTCGGGAATGAAGAGGCTACGAGCATGGGCCGACGACGACGACGACGACGACGACGATGACGTGAAGGAGGAGGAAAGGGCTTCATCGTTCCAAGCTCGGGATGCAGAAGGGATGAGAAAGTGGTGAATGAATTTGGGGGACGAAAGGGAGTCGAGGAGGACGAAATGAAATTCGGATTCGGACGATCGATGAAGGAGGATGAATACAACACAAGAGGACCGCAGGCTGTTAACTCCCGAGCTTACTTCACTTTTCTGTTTCTCCTCCTCGTCGTTTCCTTGAAGTTCCGAGTTTTACTATAGCACTTGTTGTCCTTCTACGTTTGTCTCCTGGCGGTTGTAAATCAATACCACGAGTTCGGGCAAAGCCTGCTCACGCAGTCAACTTCGAGACTTCCGACGGCCATTGAAGTGAGAGAGTCACGCAAGAAACGAGAAATGAATGAGCTTGTTGAAAATCATTTAGCACAACTGCCATACTACACTCTGGAGTTGAACCAGCTCAGAGCCGTGTCGAGATCAAGTGGAATCAACAACTTGACGAAGTTTGCGAAATTTCTGAGCTTGTTCACTCCCTTTTCACTCTCACTCTATCGCCACTCCATGAGCCCCACAAATCCATCCGCTCGAGCTACAGTATCAGTACGGTATAGGAAGCTTCATCGGTGAACCCGAATCGACCGGAAGAACGATTGTTGATTGAAGGTCTGTTAGCTCCTTGATCTCTAGCTTCTCCACGGGCCGCTGACTGGATATGAATGCCTCTGACAGTATCTGACAGCATCGAAGATACTTCCAAGCGGCCGCTACCGTCACCCGATAGCCTCAAGACAAGCTGAATCTCATCGACTAACTCGCTCATCTCGACTCGAACTCCGGAGCTCTCTCCAACCATACGAATCAACAAGTGTCGCGCATACAGTGAAGTACAAGGCGGGTCGATTCTCTTCCTCCGGCCAGCGAAAGAGAGAATGCTGACTTTCCTAACTCTGCTGAAACAAACAGGTCGAGAGATGCCCTAGAGCTGTCCTAGATAATAACGTCATCAAAGTCGTGAAGGAATCACAGGGCAGTCAATGCTCAGAAGCTCAAGTGAGCGGATATCTTCCTTCTCTCGTCGGAATTTGGGTGAAAAGGGGAGTAGCCCTGTTTATCTCTCGCTTGTCCACAGCTTAGGCTGACCTCTACGACCTCAGCAGTCCCAACTCTGCTCACGTCCGCGATCCCTCGACTCGCGATTCCGGCTACTCTCCATCTGCCGCCCCTTCGATCAGTCTTCATCACCGAAACCGACTCGCCCTGTCCTCTCACCTTCCGCTTCGTCCCTTTAAGGAGGAGGACATTCTTCTCACACTCCGAGCGACTCACGAACCCCAGCTTCTAACCTTCATCTTTCTTGTCTTGCCGTTCTTACCGAAGCCACCATCTTCGCTGATCCCCTCTACCTCTGATTCTACCGCTGCTTCCGAAAACAGTCCCGAAGACCAAAGTACCGACAGCTCGCAGTACCGGCAAGAAACTTGAGAAGAACTTGGATGTCGAGGAGAAGAAAGCGGAATGGAAAGAAACCTGGAAAGGGGAAACGACAGAGAGAAGATAATTCGAACGAAGCAAGCGTCGGAACCGAAGGAGTCGAAAAGTCTCGAAGACGACGAAGAAAGAAATGGAGGCGAAGGAGGGAGGTTCATTTGGAGAGACGGGCGGATTTTCCCTCGCGGGTGAAACTTTCGGGCATTGAAGGAAACTACGAGGAGATATGAAAGCTGAAGAGCAAGAAAGAAACAGTAATTCAGAGGAGAACGCAGGGGGATCGGTAGGAGTGAGTCGACAACATTGTCGATGACCGAGTTTGTTCCGTTGAGCTGATTTGTGTTGTCCCTCCCAGCTTTCAGACATGATGAAGGAGGAGGTCGAGAACTTGGTTTTCGAATCGAGCGATATTCGAAAGGTTCGTGTCTCTCTCGCTCTCCCTCAGACTCGACTTGACGCGATCATTCGAGTGCCTCACAGATTCTTGACGTCGATTCAGACAGGAAGGTTGTAGTCTATTCGGTTCTCGGATTCGTTCGTCGTTTGGTCTCAAGGTGTCCCGAAGGAGAAGACGTCGAAGGAAGAAGAAGAGGAGGATCTTTGATCAACTCGAATGAGAATGTCTCGTCTTCTGGAGGAGGAGGAGGACTTACTCCCGCTCTCGTTCCTTCGACTTCTACCTCGCCGAAAGGAACCGCCGCTCCCGCTACGAAGCGTCGTCGACGAGCTCCGGCATCCTCTGCCTCTCCCGCTATCGCATCTACCGGCGGGGCAGTTCCAACGTGGAAGTGCGAAACGTGCGGAGGAATCCCTTTCAACCGGAAAGACGGGTTGAAAAGGCACGAGGAGTCGGCGAAGCACAGGAACAATGTAGCTCTCTCAGAAACTTAGTTGACTTTGCTGTTGCTCCTCTTACGTAAGGCGGATCGTTGTGTCTTTGAAGTTTCGACTTTTTACTGTAAAAGTCTGCGTTTGTTGTCCTTCTGCGTTACTCTCCTAGCGGAATACTCTCCGACCTCGATTATTTTCGCACATGACTCGAATACTGCTTTGAATGAAATTACTGCTAAACAAATGAACTACAACTGAACAGACAACGAACTCGTATTGGTCCCAGCTCTTCCCCTCTTCCCTCCGCCTCCAATCGAAGCGAGTAAAACTTCTGGAGAAGTTTTCTTCGTTCTCCTTTTCGACGGACTCGCTTCAGATCCACCATTCGTCGTCGTGCTACTTCCCATCGTGAACATACTCGAAGAACCCGTTCCTTCACCTCTCATACTCGAAAGCGAAGGAGTTTGAGATTGTCTCGCACTCCTCAAACCCAATGAAGGAGATCCTCCTCCGCTACCTCCTCCGAGGGAAGACTGTAGGTCGGCTAGGGACGGGGTACACATCGAGCCGGGTCCACGAGAAGGCGGTGAAGTCGTTGCTGTATGAGTCGAAGCGTTTGAAACGAGTCGAGTTGAACTGCCGAGAGGTAATTGTAAAATCGATCGAGAGGGACCATTTACACCTCCATTAGAGTAAGGAGATGCGAAAGAAGAAGCTGTTCGACGAGTGAAGAAGAATCAGCGACAGTCACGTCATGAGGAGAGAGGTAGAAGCGACTCACATCTCGTTCGCGAGGCTAGTTGAGGAGTCCAATTGGCTCCCATCAGCGCAGCTAAGCTCGTCCGATCGAGCTCAATCGCAACTTGGAGAGCGTCGGAAAAGGCGAGAGCATCGACAACTGCCTGAGCGTCGAGTATCGTTGAGCCGGGTCGAAGGGTAGACCGAGAAGCGAGAGAAGTCTGAGCGTGATGAGGGATTCCGAAAGCCGGCAGCACGGAAGGCTTTATCGAGTCGATAGCCTATCACATGCAATACCATGTGTCAGTCTCGCTCGTTTGTGGAGCTTCGAAACAAAGTTCGCACACTCACATCTCGACCGATCCTCTCCACTTCCCTCACCCTCCACTTCTTTCCGACCTCCCTCATCGTCCCCGCAACGATCTCCCTCGTCGCCTGCATCCTCTCGGTGCTCGCTTCCCTCCCTCCGCCTCCTCTACACCATTCCTCCGCCTCCCGATCCAAAGCGAGTAGCATCGGAACTCCTTCGAGCAACGCCGTGGTCGATCCGAGCCGATGACACGCTTCTAGGAGAAACCGGATCGACGAGTAGTCGAATGGAGCGGCGGGACCGGAAGGAGAACTCGAGTGGAAGGAAGTGTTGATCGTGGGAGGTCGGGAAGAATTCGTAGAGTCGACCGACATCCCTCGGAGGGAACATTGAGATCGAACTCGAGCCAATGGGTGAGACTGATCGGCTGTTGTCGGTCGAGAGGAGGAGGAAGACGAAGCGGGAGAGGAAAGGTTCGGAGAAGTCGCGAGATGGAAACAGGTTGAATGGAGTGATCGCCAGAAGCTCGAGAGTTCGGGAGGGAGAGTAGATCTGCATTCGAGGGATTTGTAATCGAGTTCGGTCTCGAGGTAGACGACGATAGCTCGAACGTATTCGGAGCGAAGGATTGAGTCGCCGACAGTGAGGAGGAACAGAGATTTCTCGAACGTTCTCGAAGAAACTCGATTCCGTTGTCCTGTCGAAGCAGGAGTGGGATTTTGTCGGTCGCCAACGACGATCGAAGGTCGAGAATCCCGTTGCGAAGACGGGAGGTCCTTCTTCCCTCGTACCGTGAAGACGTCGTCCTCTCCATGCGCGGAACTCGATGCAGTCGCTCCAAGATTGAGTCCATTCGTTGTCGTAACCGGCGGAGGAAGGTAAGATCGATCCGGACTCGCGGTTGTCCCGTTCTGCCTGACAGTCATTTCCGATACTTCTTTTCGTCTTTCCTCAAGTATCTTTGGTCGTTCAGGCTCGTTCCTCGAACTACCCTCGACCGTTCCCTCGCTCCGATGAGCTTCTTCCAGCAGTAATCTCATGGCGACGACCAATTTCGTCGCGGCCGTAACTTTCTCATCTCCACCACCTTCCTCCAATCTCAGTGATTTGACGAGATCGACGACGTCCGAAACAAGGTCGTCCAACTGATCCGCGTAATAGATCTTGCTCGCGAATGCAGAAATCGTCGACAAGATCGGTCTCGTCAATAATTCCTGATCTCTTTCTACATCGACATCATGTCGTTCCGTCGAGAATGCTTGATCCGTCGGAGGACCACCACTGGTAGTAGCGGGTGTAGACCGTGAATTCGGGTTCGTCGGTGAAGGAGGAGGTTTCGATCGATTCGGGGAAGAATAAGAACTTTTCGCTCTTCGAATCAAAAGTTCTCCTAAAGTATTGAGGACTCCTCCGACGCCTAGTCCGTGTAAGTGAGTTTTACCGCGCAGGAGAGTCGCGAGAACGTAGAGTAGAGTGACGCTCTTGTGCGAAGCTTCGGTATCGTTGATTTCCCGAACCTGATCGACCCACCATTGCAGAACTCCGGGTCGATAAGATGGAGCGGAAGCTGATAGGAGAGAAGAAGCGAGCCATTCGACGAAAGGTTGTGAATTGCCGTGCCAGAGTTCGCCGGATCGATGTCGATTCAAGAAAGTCGATATGGACGTATGAAGTGAGATGAGCTGGGAAGAGTCGGAGAGGCGGGCGATGAAACGGAGTGTGGGGACGGCGATCGAGGCGAGGTCGTGCTGGGATGGTGGGGACGAGGGTGAGGAGATCGAAGGAGGTTTGCGGTTCGATAGTGAAGGCGACAATCTTGATGTCCCGGTTTCGGCGTCACTGGCGTTGAATCTGCGGACACGGATTCATGAACTCAGCGTGGATGTGCGGAGTACACGAAAGCACGAACGCACAAATTCTTCAGGTCTTGAGGAGGAGTAGGATAGCAATTCGCGACGAGGGCCGGTGCAATATATTCGATTTGTAGCTCAAAGTCGTTTGCTGTCTGATACAGGATATCTGATCTTGCGGCGGCTTCGAGTGCTTTGAGAGCTACTAATCGAGATCTGTTGAATCGAAGGTCGAGTGAGTTTTCCTTCCGTTCCTCGAGATGACGCAAGAGACTCACGATTCTACTTCAAGCCCTTGTAGCTGTGCCAGATCCGAGATGAAAGATAGACACCGCAAGTACTGCTTCCCGAATCCCTCTTGTAAACCGAAGAAAGGAGGACTGAGCAAAGTCGCAACCGTTCCAGACTGTGACCTCGAATTGATCAGCTTCGTCACAGTCTCACTCGTATTGAGAAGCAGTCACTCACAAGGGAAGCGCCTTTCGCTTCAAGCTCGGGATCTCTCTTCTTCGATCCTTCCGCTCCAACGCTCAAAGCCAATCCAGCCTCTCTCTCACCTTTCCACCTTCATCTCTCGATTTTCGCGACACCCGGGCTGAAGGATGCCAAAACCTACCGAACCGGACAAGATCCCAGTGAGTCTACCCTCTCTCCCTTCCCGAAAGCATCCAAGAATTGATCAGTAAACAAACCCTCAGATCTCATCTCCCGCTCAATTACGCGTCGAATTCGACTCGCTACATACTGCACTCGCGCTAGAAGAAACTGAACATACTTGGGAAAAGATCGACAAGGCGGTCAAACGGTTTCAAGCGGTTGTGAGGGGAGGAGCTGGAAAGAAAGAACTCGCAGATGATTACGTGAGAGGGATGAGGGACAAGACCCTCGTGAATGGTATCATACGATCTGTGAGTATTATCTACACGCTATGAGACCCGCGTGCGCTCACCGCAAAGTCGCAAACAGCTCGTAACCGAAAGGACCCGGCTCAGTGGATCAACATTGGACCTCATCGGTTCTTCGACGAGGCTAGGACCTCAATTCGCGCCTCTACTACCTCTATACCTCCCGACGCTGCTCCGACTACTCTGCCGAACGAACAAACTTTACATTTCTCGATCGACGACGACAATCATTTCGATTCTCAAAAACACGAAACTCGTCGACGTACTACGCTTCATCGTCAGTGAATGGCATGGAGAATCAGGAAAGAGTGCGACGTTCAAGGAGAAGGCAGCCGAGGTGACAGCTTACATGCTCAGTCCGGGATCTGGAGGCGAAATGCAGTTCGAGAAGGAAATCCTCGACAGACGAATCGACGAGCTCGAATGGATCATCAAAACGGCGGCAGTCGACAGAGATGCAAAAGTGAGAACAGAGGCGAAGAAATGTTGGGAGGTTTACAAGCGAGAATGGCCGGACAGAGTTGCGAGGTTCGTTCACTTCTCGTTATTCTTCTGCGGTGTTTCGCTGACTTTGTAGTTTTCTCCGTGTCTAGCTTCGTCTCTCCTATGACTCCGACAATTCGAAGGTATCTCAACGTCAATGCTTCCGCCCCGACAGCAAGTTCAACTTCGAACGGATCTCGCTCTCAACCGCCTGTCGCGAAGAAACCTCGTGTTCCTTCCGCCTTGTCGTCTTCAGTGTCTCAGCCACCGGCACATACGACCTCGGTTCCCGCTCCCAGTCGAACTGCGACTGCTCTCAGTCGATCAGTTGGTCCAGCTTCTCGACCTCTTCCTTCGTCGACCTCTCATCGGCCCCTTCCTTCCCACCCCATTCCTTCTGCAGCTTCATCATCTTCGGACACTCTTAATCGCTCGACAACGAACAGTCAAACATCAGCAGGAATGGGCCCGCCGCCTCGAACTGCTCGTTCCGAGTCCTCTCGATCAGCCAGCAACTCTGCTTCTTCTCGCCCTGCTTCCCGCAACGACGAAGCTCGCAAAGAACTCAGCTCTTCGACAGCATCGCACGCTTCAACGCGCGCACCTTCAGCAACATCAGTATCAACGAACAGTTCGGCATCTAGCTCGTTCAGGCCGACGCCAGCAACTCGTTCGGCTCCTCCCTTCAAGCCATCAACCCACACGACTGCGAAACCTGGCGCAGCCGTTGTTGAACCAAGGAGAGCCCGTCGCATAGCTCAAGATCCCCCTCCCGTTTCTGCTCCTCCGGCCTCGATTCCCCCTTCGTCGTCAACCTCGACTCTATCCCGCTCGACGTCTTCGTCCACTTTGAGAAGTCAACAAGCACTCTCGAGTTCAACTTCTTCCCGTCCTCATCCTCCTACGAGCTCAGCTCCGTTCCGCCCTCACAAGCCGACGAATCCTTCTCTCGCCTCGAAAACTTCGACGAGAGCTCAACCTCCTCCCGCCCCGTCGACTTCTTCGCGCTCAACAGTTCCTTCGAGACCTCCCGTCGTATCATCAACTGCATCTTCTAATGCTCGAACAACCGATAAACCAGCACCTTCGACTTCGACTGTGCGATCTCGCCGGGAGCGGGAACGTTCTGAACAGGAGAAAGCGGATAAAGAGAAGGAGAAGGAGAAGGAAAGGAAAGCTGCCGCTATCGAACTCGCCAATCTCGAGGCTGCAGCGAGTAAGAAGAAGGAACAGGAGAGAGAAGAGAGTGAAGCTGAAGAGCGTCGATTGAGGGAAACCGCCGAGAAAGCTAAGGAGATACCTCTTCCGGTCGAAGAAGATGGGATTGACTCGGAAGAGGAGATGGAGGAGGAGGTTCACCAAGCGAATCACGGAATTGTCGAATCGCAAGAATCAGTCGCCGAGGAAGTCGGTATGGAGAGCGAATACGTGATCGAGTCGCAAGAGTCGGATGCACCGAGGAATGAGGAGATCGTCGTCGAGCCAGTCATCGAGGAGGAATCGGATCCCATCATTGCTGAATCACCTACCGAGCAGAATCCCGAGTCCCTCGAGACAGTCAAGGAGGGAACGAGTGAGGAGGTAACGGAGGAAGAGGTCGATATAGTAGAGGATGCGATGGAGCAGGAGTCAGACGACAACGAAGATGAACCCGAATCGCCAGTCATCGAGGAGATTCGCCTCGTCGGAGATCTCCCTCCTTCGCCCTTCATGCAAAACGTCGGCAATCGACTACATCACGCTGAATCTGAGGCACAAGAAACTGCTGTCGAGCAGGAGGAGGAGGAGAACAGTCACGAGGATCAAGATGTTTCGACCGAATCTGTCGTAACGATTGCTCCTTCTTCCCACACCAAACCTCAAGCCACTGCTTCCCCTCTTCCCGATGTCTCCGTCGCTCTCGATAAACTTGCCCTCACTTCCGACTCTACCGAAAGTTCCCTTCTGGCCGACACAACATTGCCTCGATCGCCCTTGCTCGCTTCCGCTCCTCCTGAGACGTCCTTCTCGGCATCAACACCCATCGCTCAAGATACGAACGACGATTTCTTCCCTACGCCGGTCCAGCAACCCGTCTTTGCCGCTCTCCCTCCTCTTTCACCTGAACCCTGTCAAACGGCTTCGATCGTTCTTGAGACTCCTCCTCGATTCGACGATCCTCCGGCACAACTTCGACTTCCTGGTTGCCCCGTCATCGCTCTCAACTTTCCCGGTCCTGCCCCGATCGTTTCTGAAGCTCTCGAATCAATGCAGGCCGCGAAGGAGGAGGAGGGACCGTCTCAAATCACTCGATCAGAAGCAGGGGAGACCAGAGTCATGAACCAGAGAAGCGTAGTAGAGTCCTCAGAAGAAGAAGAAGAGGAGGAGGAGGATTCTGACTTACCCTCACCTTCACGCCCTCCGACCAAAAACCTCTCCCGCCGAGCTATTCCACCCCCGACTCCTCTCCGATCCGTATCTCGCCAACGTCAACCAGTCTTCTTTCCTGAAGCCGCCTCGTTCACTGATATCGAAACTTCTTTCGAAGAAGGCGCTACCGAGGACGAGGAGGAGGAACTCGAGGCTAGTCGATCGTACCAAGTACCGCTCAACGATGCGGAGTACGACGATAGTGATCTAGGCGAGACCGAGGGAGGAGAGAAGAACGACGTTCGAGAAGAGGAGGTTGAGGAAGATCAAGGTACCCCGAAAGCTCCTTCGAAAGTCGAAAGTGCTACGCCTCCGAAACTATCACAGGAAGTGTACGGTTTCACGTCGAGGCCACGAGAGTCGGAGCAAGAGGTGGAAGATTTGGAGGACGACGAGGGGGATAGTCGATTCGAGCTCGAGCAACCGGAATTACGCTTCCACGACGAGACCGAATCGGAACCTGAAGTGACTATGGACGAGGTCATCGTTGTCTCAGACGAGGAAGAGGTCATCGTTATCTCGAGTGACGAGGAGGAAGAGGGAGAAGGAGAAGGAGAAGGAGAAGAGGAGGCGATTGAGCAGCAACCAAACATCCTCAAGCGCTCACTCCGATCTCGAGTCGTCACGGTCGACCTTCAGACCTCTTCAGCAAAAACACCTGGGAGGAATAGATCGAGGGAGGTTCTCGGAGAGCTGCAATAACCTGAGCAGGAATTTGTGTTTTCATGTTTGTTCGATATTATTTTCTGCCTGCCCTTTCGTCCTTTCTTTCCACCTGTCTAAATTCAACACATTGTTCTCTTGTCATTCTCTCCCGCTCCGCCCGATGAATACCCAAGTGACAGACTGATACGCGCGAAATCTGCGCTCGAAATGTTTTGACCTCCAACCTCTCCCACCTCTCCGACTCGCATCAATAGAAGAAGCGGCAGAGCTCCTCTACGAGGAGCGAGCTCCTGTATGCTTTCTAGACCGACAGGAGCTCTCCCCGAGCTCTTCCTGACGTTTCTCGCTCCCTCGTTCCGTCCATCTCTTACTCGACTTCCCTCGTCTCGACAGCATCAAGCGACCATCAGTACAACGCAGAAAGATTCATGGAGCTCGTGCGACTGTACGGCGAGGTACACGGGCTCGGCAGGAGGAAGGGGAAAGGAACAGAAGAGAGGGATGAGCAGATTAGTGATGAAGATGGCAGAAGATGGACAAAGGAGTCACGAGTACATTCCAATAGCATCTACGAGTGGTCAGTACCTCCCCGAGTCGCTATCATCTCGACAGGGTGCTGACTTTCAAGTGGATTTCCAGCTGTTCGACTTAATTCTCCCTTTCCCTCTCCGTTTCCACCTCCAAGCACTTCTGAACGTGTCGAAGACACAATAGA
Organism: Sporobolomyces salmoneus; assembly: GCF_050403485.1. Classification (NCBI taxonomy): domain Eukaryota; kingdom Fungi; phylum Basidiomycota; class Microbotryomycetes; order Sporidiobolales; family Sporidiobolaceae; genus Sporobolomyces; species Sporobolomyces salmoneus. The sequence continues at coordinate 561,881 of NW_027481159.1, read as the reverse complement.
AACACCTCCTCCTATCTCGGTAGACGACCGCGATTTAAATCTCGCAGAACTTCCCTCCATTCTCAAACGACTCACTTCTCTCTCGCTCAAACACCCCGATCAATCTCCTTCCGATATCATCTCGCGAGCTCGAGCAAAAGCATTCGATCAAGATCATAATCAGCCACCGCCGACTCCACCTCCGCCGATAGTCCTGCATCCGCAACCTTACTCTTCGAATTCCCAATTCTTCACTCCTCTCCTCCTTCAAGCTATGATTCTCGGTGCGAGCGCTCTCGGCCTCCTCACACGGCGAAAAGTCAGGTTAGCGGAAAGTAAAGGGATGGACGATAGAAGAAAGAGGAACAAGACGGCAAAGGAGGAAGCGGAAGATAAAATTGACGAAGTTCAAGCGCTGAACCTCCTCATCTCGGCTCACGCTGTACCAGAAGTTCAGGATCCGGAGCAATCAGCTGGAATAGAATGGAGGAACGAGATGATGAAACCGCTCATTCGACTCGTTACTCAGGCGGTACAATCGGATCAACCCCTGAATCGACTCGGAATCGCCAGCATTCTTGATTTCATTCAGCCCTCACTACCTCAATACCCCCTATACAATCACTCTCGTCCTCTTCTCGCCTCGCAAGCTTTCGAAGCCTTCAAAGCTCTTCCTTCAACCCTCGACTCTTCGAATTCCGACTTCCCGCTCGAAGCTTACACCCTCTCTTCGCTCCTCTCCCTCATCTACCCTCAAGCACAAGGCTCGAATCCGAAATTCTTCGCTTCGTCGTCGTCAAGCGGGTCCAGACTCGATCGTTCCATCCTCGAAGCTGTCGCTTCTCGAACTCTCTCCTCTCCCTCTGATCATCCCGCCGAACTCTTTCTCGAACTCGGCCAAGCGGCAGCAAGAGCGAAACGATTCGACATCTTCAAGGACACTATCGAACACGTCGACTCCCTCTCCCCGTCACTTCGAATCGATCTCGCAGTAACGGGCCTCGATCTCGTCGCATCACAAAAGCAATCGAGGAGCGATCGGGACGAGGTCTTGCCGCTCGCCGAGATGTTCACAAAGGCAGTGGGAGAGATGCGAACGCTCGACAAAGGAGGGATTGACCGACTAGATCGAGGGATTTATCTCCTTCGTACGGCATTCTCGATCGATCGACCTCTCGAACCTTTCATCGCTCGTTCCCTCCTTGCGACACTCTCTTCTCCCTTTCTCTTCGATAGCAAGAAGTATCGAACTCTCGTCGTTGACGTCCTGAAACACCTCTCGAAATCTCGCAACCCTTCTCTCGCTCGTCAAATCCTCTCTTCGATTCCATCCGATCTTCTTCGCCTACCCTATCTCCTCCCCCTCCTTTCGAGCTCTCACCCTCCTACATCTCAATCGACGTGGGACTTACTCATCTCTCATCCTTCTTTCCCTCTTTCTTCCCAAGCCGTCTCTGCTCGATTCACTTCCTTGTCTCACCGTTCAGCTCCTCCCTCGACGCTCGACATCGCTCGTCGAGATTTCCGACTCGTCCGGGAACGAGGAATCCTGCCGACTATCGAAATCTGGAACAAGTTTTTACTCGTTGTCGTTCGATTCGGAGGAGACCGAGCAGTCGAAAACGTTCTCTCATCGATGAGACGAGCTGGGATTGAGGAGAACGAGTGGACGAGGGATATCTTGTTACAGCGGGAGATGATTCGACAGGATGAACAAGTGAGGAAGGTCAGGGAGCGAACGAGACAAGGAGATCCGGTCAGTGAGAGGCCTGATTCGAGGGAGGAGATGACTGTGAGGCTTAAACGAAGAGGGGGAGGACAGGCTCAGATGAGGGCGCTGAAGAAAGCTATTCGAGCGCGGGCAGAGGAAGATGGATCGCAGCATCGAAATGGAGGAGGAGGAGCGCAAAAGGTCGACATTACGCCGAATCTATTGTTGAAGAACGTCACTCGCTGGACGAGGGAATGTGATACTCCTCGACTTGTACAGCTCGCGAAAGTCGTCCTCAATATCGATTTGTCCTTTACCGACTCTCCTGCACTATCCTCTTCTGCTTCGACGGTCTCAGCATCGACACGCGCAATGTCAAAGGAGGAGTACGACCGACTTCGAGTTCCGGCTTTCAAGACGCTCATCTCGGCGTTTGAACGGAGAGGGAGGAAGGATTTTGCAAGTGAGTTGAGGAGGAAGTTCAAGGAAGAAAGAAATGAGAGGGGAATGCGATAATTCGAGATTTGTAACGCAGTGTGAACAGCCTGAGCATGTTTTCGCGCGAAAAAGTTCTGCGAGAAGAGAGCGAAGTTGCATACGTTCGCTCGCGAAAACCCCAACTTCAAAGTTCTGCGAGCCGATTCCCTCTTCTCTTCTTTCTCTCTCACCCCTTTCTCTCAACACCGCTTCCCGCTTCTTCAATTGGGATAACTCGTTGCTTGAGTACACTACACACCTTACCTTGTGAGTCCTCCTGCTATTGCTCGCCAGCTTTTCCACTCCCATCCATTTCCCCATTCAACAATCCAACCATCTCAATCTCGACCCCCCCCTAACCCGACAGTCTATCCTCCCGCCAGATCGCTCAACAAGCTCTATCGAGACTATCGTAGCGTGTAGGAACGCTCGCGAGCTGTGCCGGAGCAGAACTGACGATCCCAATACTTTTGGCTCAACCAGATCTTTCCCTCCCGACTTCTCCCTCTCTCGACTAGAACTACTCGCACCTTAGTGTCAGCTCGCCCAATATGGTCGCAGCCCCCGAACTTCCGCTCGCGTTGAGCATCAGTTTCGCTCCCGAGTCTTCGACGATTTCGATGACTTTATTCAACCAACCTGAGAGTTCGAAACCCGCTATCCCCCTCGAGTTCAAGTACAAGTACGATCCTTCGACCCCTTACGCTCCTATCCAGGAGATCGTCGAAGACCGCAACCAAAGGATCAAACAAGTTAGTTTTTCCCATTTTCCCCAATCCGCTCGAGCCTCTACCCAGAGCTGACACGTTCGTCCTTGTTTCCAGCATTACTGGGATCTTTGGCAACTCGATGCTTCCTCGACTCAAGGATTGTCGCAACTCAAAATCTCCGACGAATTCGAGGGAGAAGAAGTTACGATTTCCGAGGATGAAATCGAAGCTTTCTGCCGAGTCGTCGGTCATGAGGGAGAGGCTTACAAGAAGGGATATAAGACTGGAATGCAGTTCCCGATGGACTTTGCTATCAAACTCGGATGGAAGGTGCGATTGTCCCGTCTTCGAGTTCTCGAGATAATCTCAAGCTGACCTATTGTTGAGCCAATTGCAGTCTATCATGAAACCCATCTTCCCCAACTCGATCGACGGAGATCTTCTCAAGCTCGTTCACCTCTCGAATGGATTCCGTGTCCTCCCTGGAGCTCCCGTCCTTCAACCTGGAGACGTCGTTACTTCGACTTCTCGCATCGAATCCGTCACCAACTCGGACACTGGAAAGACCGTCGCCGTCAAGGGTACCGTCTTCCTCCTCTCCTCGACCGCGAAGGGCAAGGAGTCGACTTCGGAGCGCATCCCCGTCCTCGAAGTTTCGTCTTCTTTCTTCTACCGCGGAAAATTCACCGATTACGCCCAAACCTTCTCGCGCATCGAATCTCCTACTTACTCGGTCCCGATCAAGTCTGCCGAAGCTCTCGCCGTTCTCGAATCGAAGGAATGGTTCGAATGGGACGACGAATCGAACCCTCTCACCGTCGGAACCGATCTCCACTTCAAGATTGATTCGAGCTACGTCTACGCCGACAAGTCTTCCTACTCTTCGGTCAAGGTCTCTGGAGCTGCCTACATCATCACTCCCGAACAGAAACTTCAAGTCAAGAAGGCGACGGTCGAGTACACCTCGGAAGGTGAAGGAGTTACAAAGGGAGATCCCGTTATCGAATACCTCAAGCGTCACGGTACCCCTCTCGAACAACCCGTCATGCTCGAAGGAGGAGGATACTCTCTCACGAAAGAAGGTCAATGCACCTTCTGGACTCCCACTTCCAACTTGGACTACTCGCTCACTTCCGGAGACACCAACCCGATTCACACGAACCCTTACTTCGCTTCCCTCGCTTCCCTCCCCGGTACGATCACTCACGGAATGCACTCTTCGGCTCGAACTCGTAAATTCGTCGAACAAATCGTCGCCGACAACATCGGAGCTCGAGTTCGCAAATACGACGTCGGATTCACGGCGATGTGTCTCCCGAACAAGAAGATGGAGGTTCGTCTCAAACACATCGGAATGACGATGGGAGGAGACCGACTCATCAAGGTTGAAACCGTCGACCTCGAATCGGGAGCGGTCGTTCTCTCTGGTTCGGCTGAAGTTTCCCAAGCCCCTACCGCTTACGTCTTCACCGGTCAAGGTTCTCAAGAACCCGGAATGGGGATGGAACTCTACAACAACTCGCCCGTCGCTCGAGCCGTTTGGGATCAAGCCGACGCTCATTTGGGAGAAGTTTACGGTTTCTCGATCCTCGAAATCGTTCGTACCAACCCCAAGGAGAAGACTGTTCACTTCGGTGGTCTCAAGGGTCAAGCCACGAGGCAAAAGTACATGGAAATGACTTACACTACGAGTCAGTCTTTTCTCCTCCCTCTCTCGCTCTTTCGTTCTGTCGCTGACGTTTCTTTTCATTCACTCAGCCGATTCCGATGGAAACGTCAAGACTCTCCCCCTCTTCGGAGACATCGACCTCCGCACTTCAAGGTACACGTTCTCGTCGCCGACTGGTCTCCTCTACGCAACTCAATTCGCTCAAATCGCTCTCGTCGTCACCGAAAAGGCCGCGTTCGAAGACATGCGCTCGAAGGGACTCGTTCAACCTTCTTGCGCCTTCGCCGGTCACTCCCTCGGAGAATACTCTGCCCTCGCTTCGATCGCCGACATTCTCCCCATCTCGGCTCTCGTCGACGTCGTCTTCTACCGAGGTATCACGATGCAACGTGCTGTCGAACGTGACTCGCAGAACCGTTCGTCGTACGGAATGGTCGCCGTCAACCCTTCGAGGATCGGTAAATCGTTCGGAGACGCCGCTCTTCGTGAAGTTGTCGAAACGATCGCTCGTCGTGGAAACATTCTCATCGAGGTCGTCAACTACAACGTCGAAGGTCAACAATACGTCGTCGCCGGTCACCTCGTCGGTCTTCAATCTCTCACGAACGTTCTCAACTTCCTCAAGGTTCAAAAGATCGATCTCGCCAAACTCACCGAAACCATGTCGATCGATCAAGTCAAGGAGCACCTCTGCGAGATTGTCGACGAGTGCGTTCAAAAGGCCAAGGATCTTCAAGAGAAGACTGGTTTCATCACCCTCGAGCGTGGATTCGCGACCATTCCTCTCCCCGGTATCGACGTTCCTTTCCACTCTCGTTACCTCTGGGCCGGTGTCATGCCCTTCCGTACCTGTGAGTCTCCCCGTCTCCCCTCTCTCTTTCGCGTGACTCGAGCTAACTCTTTTGTTCTGCAAAAACAGACTTGTCGAAGAAAGTCAAGCTTTCTCACTTCAACGCCGACCTCCTCGTTGGTCGCTACATTCCCAACTTGACCGCCGTCCCTTACGAAGTCACGAAGGAATACGCCGAACGCATCCACACCCAAACTTCGTCTCCTCGTCTCGAAAAGATTCTCAAGGCTTGGGACGAAGAGAACTGGGGAGCTTACGAGAACCGCAACAAGCTCGGTTACGCAATGTACGCTCTCACTCTCCTCTTCGACGATGCTGAGATTCTCAAGCTGACTCGTCATTCGTTCTCGTCACAGCCTTATCGAACTTCTCGCTTACCAGTTCGCTTCTCCCGTTCGTTGGATCGAGACTCAAGATGTTCTCTTCAAGGACTTCAAGTTCGAACGACTCATCGAACTCGGTCCCTCCCCCACTTTGACCGGAATGGCGACTCGAACCCAAAAGTGCGTGTGACTTTCGTTTCTTCTCTCCTTTCTTTGAGCTGACTCGAGTCTCAATCAAACAGGCTCAAGTACGAATCTCACGATGGAGCCCTCGGTATCAAACGATCGATCTACTGTATCGCGAAACAACTCAAGGAGATCTACTACCAACTCGACGACGAATCTGGAGGAGAGGCACCCGCTTCCGCTCCCGCTCCTAGTTCGGCTCCTGCTCCTCGAGCTGCACCCGCTCCCGTCGCTGCTGCTCCCCCTCCTCCTCCCGTCTCATCTGGACCTGCTGCTTCCGTCGCCGACGAACCCCTCAAGGCCGTCGACACTCTCCGAATCATCATTGCTCAAAAGCTCAAGAAGCCCGTTTCCGAAGTCCCTCTCACGAAGACTATCAAGGAACTCGTCGGAGGTAAATCGACTCTTCAAAACGAAATCCTCGGAGACCTTCAAGGCGAATTCGCCTCTGCCCCCGAAAAGGGCGAGGAGATGCCCCTCGCTGAACTCGGAGCCGCCCTCCAATCGGGATACTCTGGCAAACTCGGCAAATACACGACCGGCCTCGTCTCTCGCATGATCGGATCGAAAATGCCCGGAGGTTTCGGTCTCTCTGCCGTTCAAGTTCACCTCGCGAAATCGTTCGGACTCGGTCCCGGTCGTATCGACGGTGTTCTCCTCTTCGCCCTCACTCAAGAACCCGCGAAACGTCTCGCGAACGAAGGTGAAGCGAAAGCCTGGGTCGATTCGACTGCTCAAGCTTATGCTTCGAACGCTGGAGTCGCTCTCGGATCTGGGGGAGGAGGAGGAGCTGCACCTCAAATGTCGTTCTCTGCTCCCGTCGGAGGAGGAGGAGGAGGAGCTCCCGCTGCCGTCGCCGATGAACCTTTGAAAGCCGTCGACACTCTTCGTGCTATCATCGCTCAGAAACTCAAGAAGCAAATCCCCGACGTTCCCCTCACGAAATCGATCAAGGACCTCGTCGGAGGCAAGTCTACCCTCCAGAACGAGATTCTCGGAGACCTCCAAGGAGAATTCTCGTCCGCTCCTGAAAAGGGTGAAGAACTTCCTCTCTCCGAACTCGGTGCCGCGCTTCAATCTGGTTACTCGGGAACTCTCGGAAAGTACACGAGTGGACTCGTCGCTCGTATGATGGGAAGCAAGATGCCTGGAGGATTCGGTTTATCGGCTGCGAAAGCTCACCTCTCGAAGACTCACGGTCTCGGACCTGGACGTACCGACGGAGTCCTCCTCGTCGCTCTCACGAAGGAACCCGAGAAGCGTCTCGCTTCTGAGGGAGAGGCGAAGGCCTGGATCGATGGAGTCGCTACCGTTTACGCTTCTCAAGCTGGAATCTCGCTCGGAGGTGGAGGAGGGGGAGGAGGGGGAGGAGGAGGAGGAATGGGAATGATGATCGATACCGAACAACTCGACAAGATGCAAGCGAAACAAGACGATTTCGTTTCTCAACAAGTCGAAGTCTTCCTTCGTTACCTCGGACGCGACTCTCGTACCGGACACCGTCTCGCCGATCTCCAAAAGGCCGAAGTCGCTGCCCTTCAAGAGAAGCTCGATGCGATCTCCCGCGAACACGGAGAAGCTTACGTTCAAGGTATTCAACCCGTCTTCACTCCTCTCAAGGCTCGTCACTTCAACTCGAGTTGGAACTGGGTTCGTCAAGACGCTCTCATGATGTGGATGGATATCCTGTGAGTTCGCAATCGTTTTCTTTCGCTTTTCGTTTCACGCCCTGACCTACCTCTCTTCCTGTTCGACAGTTTCGGTCGTCTCACTACCGTCGACCGAGACATCACCGCTCGTTGTCTTGTCATCATGAATCGTGCTGACCCTGCTCTCGTACGTTTCGAGTCTTTAATGCGAAAAGAGTAAATCACGATACTGACTCTTTCTCTTTTTCTCGAAACGTTCAGATCGATTACATGCAATACACGATCGACAACACTCCCGTCGAACTCGGTGAAAAGTACGTTCTCGCGAAGCAATTCGGTCAAACGCTTCTCGACAACTGTCGCGAGATGATCGGTCAAGCTCCTCTCTACAAGGATGGTTCGTTTCTTTCCTCTCAGTTTTCGCCTCAGCAAAGACTAAACTAAGATCAAGATCTCGAGCAGTCACTTTCCCTACTGCTCCCAAGACGACCGTTACCGCGAAGGGAGATATCCTTACCGAGGAAGTTCAACGTCCTGGAGTCTCTCGTCTCGAGAAATACGTCGCTGAAATGGCTGCTGGATCCAAGATCTCTGTCGCTAGCGTCAACGTGGGTCTCTCTCTCTCTTGTTCATCGGATAGAATTGGGTCACTAACCAGTCGTTCCTTCGACATTCGAAACAGCTCGACAAGGTCCAAGATCAAATCGAAAAGCTTTACAAGCTCGTCAAGCTTCAACCCCAAATCTCCAAGACCCACATGCAGTCGATCAAGTCGCTCTACGCCGAAGTCGTTCGCGGTCTCGGAAAGGACGTCGTCCCCAAGCCTCAAAAGACTGCGACTCGCACTCGTCGCCCCTCGAGTCAATTCCTTCGTCCTTCGGCCGTTCCCGAACCCACTTCCCTCGCCGAAGACAAGATCCCTCTCCTTCACCTCAAGCGCAAGATCGGAAACGATTGGTCTTACTCGAGCAAGCTCACCTCTCTCTACCTCGACATCCTCAAGGAGATCGCTACTTCCGGAGTCACGTTTGAACACAAGAACGCTCTCATGACCGGAGTCGGTAAAGGATCGATCGGTATCGAAATCGTCAAGGGTCTCCTCGCTGGAGGAGCTCGAGTTGTCATCACGACTTCTCGTTACTCGAGGTCGACGTGAGTTTCTCTCCGTTGTCCAGTTTCGCTTCGAATAACTGATCCGCGGACGATTGTCACAGTGTCGAGTATTACCAAGCGATCTACCAAGAGTGCGGATCAAAGGGATCTTCGCTCACCGTCGTTCCCTTCAACCAAGGTTCGAAGCAAGATGTCGAAGCTCTCGTCGACTACATCTACTCGAAGGACAAGGGACTCGGCATGGATCTCGACTACATTCTTCCCTTCGCCGCTCTCCCCGAAAACGGTCGAGAAATCGACGGACTCGACGACCGATCTGAACTCGCTCACCGAATCATGCTTACCAACCTCCTCCGTCTCCTCGGTGCCGTCAAATCGAAGAAGGCTGCTCTCAAGCTCACTACTCGTCCCACTGAAGTCGTCCTTCCCCTCTCGCCGAACCACGGACTCTTCGGAAACGACGGTCTCTACTCGGAGAGTAAGATCTCGCTCGAAACTCTCTTCAACCGTTGGTCTTCGGAGAGTTGGGGAGAGTACCTCTGCATTGCTGGTGCTGTCATCGGTAAGTTCCTTCCGTCTCTCTTTCTCGCTCTCGAGCCTGAGTTGACATTCTCACGCTTGGGCACAGGATGGACTCGAGGAACCGGTTTGATGAACGCCACGAACTCGGTCGCTGAAGGTATCGAAGCTCAAGGCTGCCGTACCTTCTCCGCAAAGGAAATGGCCTTCAACATTCTCGGTCTCATGCACCCTCTCGTATTCGACGTCGCTCAAATTGAACCCGTCTGGGCTGATCTAAACGGAGGAATGGACAAACTTCCCGATCTCGCGAGTCTCACGACCGACATCCGTACGAAGCTCAACCAAACCGCCGCTACTCGACGTGCGATCGCCAAGGACAACGCCGCCGACTACAAGGTCGCTCACGGTCCCACCGCCGAACAGATCCACACTCAAGTCAAGGTCGCTCCTCGTGCCAACTTCTCGCTTCCGTTCCCCGAACTCAAACCGATCGATGCGAAATCGGAACTCGCTCAACTCCGTGGCCTCATCGATCTCGAAAAGGTTGTCGTCATGACTGGTTACGCCGAAGTTGGACCTTTCGGTTCTTCCCGAACCCGCTGGGAGATCGAAGCGAACGGTACTTTCTCGATCCAAGGTACTCTCGAACTCGCCTACATCACCGGTTTGATCAAACACTTCGACGGACGACTCAAGGATGGATCTCTCTACGTTGGATGGGTCGACGCGAAGACGAACGAACCTCTCGACGACAAGGACGTCAAAGCTGCGTACGAGAAGCACATTCTCGCTCACACCGGTATTCGAATGATCGGTAAGTGCCCCGCTCTATCTGCCCCCGACGCAGCACTGACTCTTCTCCCGTCGCTCGCAGAACCTGAACTCTTCGGCGGTTACGACCCGAAGAAGAAGGGATTCGTTCAAGAGATTGAACTTCAACACGATCTCGAACCCATCGAGGCTTCCGAGGAGGACGCCAACCGCTTCAAACGCGAACATGGAGAGATGGTGGACGTCTACTCGGACGACGGAAGCAAGTACTTCGTCAAGTTCAAGAAGGGAGCGAAGATTCAAGTTCCCAAGGCAATCGCTTTCGACCGAGTCGTCGCTGGTCAAATCCCTACTGGATGGTCTCACAAGGCATTCGGTATCCCCGACGATATCGCCGCTCAAGTCGATCGTACCTCGCTTTGGGCACTCGTTTCGGTCGCTGAAGCTCTCATGATGGCCGGTATCACCGATCCTTACGAACTCTACAAGTATGTTCACCCTTCGGAAGTCGGTTCTTCGCTCGGATCCGGAATGGGAGGAATCGTTTCAATCTCGAAAATGTTCAGAGACCGTCGCGAGGAGAAGGACGTTCAAAAGGATATCCTTCAAGAGACGTGAGTTCTCTCTCCTTCTTTCTTCCTCTGCTCCCTTGAGATTGACAACGGTCCCTGTCCAGTTTCATCAACACTGTCGCTGGATGGGTCAACCTTCTCCTTCTCTCGTCTTCGGGTCCGATCAAGATTCCCGTCGGAGCTTGCGCTACCGCTCTTCAATCGGTCGAAATCGCTTGCGACACCATCTTGAGCGGCAAGGCCAAGGTCATGATCGCTGGAGGTTACGACGATTTCTCCGAGGAGGGATCTTACGAATTCGCCAACATGAAGGCAACTTCGAACTCTGAAACCGAATTCGCCGCTGGTCGTGAACCGAACGAGATGTCTCGTCCTACTACGAGTACTCGTGCTGGTTTCATGGAGGCTCAAGGTTGTGGTGCTCAAGTTCTCATGTCGGCGAAGACTGCGATTGAGATGGGTGCTACGATTTACGGAATCGTCGCCTACACCGCGACTGCTACCGACAAGGCTGGTCGATCCATCCCTGCGTGAGTCTTTCTTCTCTCATCAAGCGAGTGAGTTTCCTGCTGACCACCTTTTACGTCGCTAGTCCCGGACGAGGTGTTATGGGTACCGCTCGTGAAGTTGCGTCGAAATACCCTTCGCCCATCCTCAACGTCGCCTACCGCCGTCGTCAACTCGAGTTCCGTCGTCGTCAAATCTCTCAATGGCTTCAAAACGAGAGCGAACTCCTCAAATTTGAAGTCGAATCTCAAGGTCAAGCCGAGAAACTTCCCTCCGACTTCGTCTCTGAACGTCTCGCTTCGATCGAACGTGAAGCAAAGAGGCAAGAGGCTGAAGCTCTCGCAACCTACGGAATGCTTTCGGGAAGTGATCCCTCAATCGCTCCCCTCCGTCGTGCTCTCGCCGTTTGGGGTCTTACGATCGACGACGTTGGAGTCGCTTCCGTGCGTAGCTCTCTTGATCTCAGTTTTCCTCAAACAGAAAGACTGATGGTTTCGGCCTTGCGCACAGTTCCATGGTACTTCGACTGTCGCTAACGACAAGAACGAAGCGAACGCTTACAACGAACAATTCCGTCATCTCGGACGTGCCAAGGGTAACGCTTGTCCCGTCATTGCTCAAAAATGGCTCACCGGTCACCCTAAGGGAGGAGCCGCCGCTTGGATGCTCAACGGTATCGCCCAGACGATTCAATCTGGTCTCATTCCCGGTAACCGGTACGCCTCTCGTTCTTCTCCTTTCTCTCGTTCTTCTCCTTTCTCTCGTTCTTAACGCGAGACTGACTCTCTCTCTCTCGACTCGATAGAAACGCCGACAACATCTCGCAAGAACTTCGTGCCTTCGAGTACCTCCTCTACCCTTCGAAATCGATTCAAACCGACGGAATCAAGGCTGGTCTCCTCACCTCGTTCGGTTTCGGTCAAGTCGGAGGACAAGCTCTCATCATTCACCCCGAGTACCTCCTTGGATCTCTCGAACCTTCGACTTTCGACTCGTACAAGGCTCTCAACGATGTTCGTCGCAAGGGTGCTTACCGACGATTCAACGATGTGAGTTCACTCTCTCGACGCTATTCTTTGCTGTAGCTCACTCGTCTCTTCTCTATACAGTTCTTCGCCTCTGGAAAACTCGTCGTCATCAAGGAAGGAGCTCCTTACGATCCCGAACTCGAAACTCCCGTTCTCCTCAACCCTCTCGCTCGTACCGTCGACAACGCCAAGACTGGTTCGTACGCGATGCCCAAGAACCTCCCTGCCTCGGCCTACCCCTCGGACAAAGCTTCGAACGCTGCGATCGCTTCGAAACTCGTCGCTGCTGCGACCGCTGGAGTTTCATCTGTCGGAACCGACGTCGAACTCATCTCGGCGATTCCTTCGGACAACGAAACTTTCCTCGAACGTAACTTTACCGCGAACGAACTCGCTTACTGCCGATCCTCCCCTGACTTCAAGGCTTCTCTCGCCGCTCGTTGGGCTGCCAAGGAGGCTACTGTGAGTCTCTTCACTCGCTCTCTCATCTCCTTCGTCCATACTGACGTTCACTCTTCGCCTCGTCGCAGTTCAAATCGATGAAGACTACCTCGAAAGGAGCTGGAGCTTCCCTCATTGACATCGAAGTAGTTTCGACCGAGACGGGTCCCACGATCGCCCTTCACGGAGCTGCGAAGTCAGCTGCCGACGCTGCTGGTATTACTTCGTTCGAAGTCAGCCTCTCGCACTCCGACGACGTCGCCGTCGCTGTCGTCATCTCGAAGGCCTAAGAACTCGTTTATTTCTTTCTCTTATCTCTGTTCCTTTGGGTTCTTTGTCTGCTTATCTTGGAATGGAGCAATACGTTTGCTCTACATCTCGCGTTGAGACCGTTCCGCAACATCGAGAGAGAAACAGATCTAGAGACAGAGGGAGAGGGTTCGCTGAATCCGACTTGCCATCGCCTGACGCGCGCAACCTGAGAACGACTCTGCGAGAATTCGAGCATGTTCAGACGAATCCCATTGTGCTACTAAAGCCGTCTCGATTACTGTTGTTGACACATACACACAAAGCTGCGTAACAATCTCAAAGAAGTTACAAGTTTTCTCCAAAGCTCCTCCTGCAAATTCCCTTCTCTCACTCACTCCCTCACTTTATGCCACCTCCTTATAAATCTTGATCGTCTTGTCCGCCGCTCCCGTGATCAACCTCGAACCCGTCTGATCGAAAGTAGAACAGAACACTCCAGCTTCGGCATCCAACGAACCGGGTTGAATTTTCGGATCGAGCGTTTGGAACGGAAGTCCAGTTTTGTAGTCCCAGAACGTCATCGACCCGTTATCGGCTAGATGGAGCGCAGCAAACCATTCGTTAGAGTCGGGAAAAGAGAGAAAGAGAGGAGAGCAGGAGGGAGACCTACCGCCAGAAAAGAACACTCCATCAGGATTAACCGAAATCGTATTGATGATCGCATCGTGTCCACTGAAGTTGTGCACGAATGTACCCTGAGGACACGCCCATTTCTTGATATTGTTACCTCCCGAACTCGCCGAGGCGAAAGAATATTCGGTCGGGTGAATCGCGAGAGATCGAACGGATTTGTGGTGGTGCGTTAGGGTGGTCATCGTTTTACCGGCAGCGAGATCCCATAATCTAGAAACGAACGAGAACTGTTTCAGAGGAGGAAGAGAGAAAGCGAAAGATTCGGGAGATGACTGACCGAACAGTCGAATCCATACTCGCGGTAATGACTTGAGGATCACTCTCTTGAGTTTTCACATCGGCGATCGTTGCCGTGTGACCCGTCAAGACGTGCACTTGAGCTTTTGTTCGCATGTCCCAAACCTGTAAACGACAGCGCGGGTCAGCGAGATTAACGGAGTCTCTGATCCGAACGAGACTTACACGAGCGGAAGCATCTCGACCGGCAGTGACGAGTACATCGAGAGTGGGGTGGAGACTGCGGAACAAGAACCCGAGAGTGAGCCTCGACTCGAGCGGAGTAGAGGATGCATAAGAACTCACGAGAGAGAGTAAACACCAGATAGATGACCGTGGTAATGCCGAATGACCTTGTTCGTTTCAAGATCCCAACATTTCACCATCTGCAACAGCACAACATCGCAAAATCAGGATTCGCTCGAGAGAAAGGAGGAAAATTGATAGGGAACGTACCTTGTCTTCGGCACACGAGAAGAGGTAAGGGTGTCTCGATGAAACTGCTAGACCTCGTACAGTCGAGATATGACCCGTAAGTGAGAGTTTGAGTTCTCCCGAAGCTAAATCCCAGATCTGTCAATTCCTCGACGAGTTCCACGTCAGTCTGGGTTCTCTTCCGAGACAACGTCGAAGCTTCGAGGAGAACTGACCTTGATGACCCTATCTCCTGCACCCGTCGCGAACCATTTGTTCCCTGGTTCGACTGCGACTGATCTAACCCAACCCAAATGACCCGAAATGACTCGCATGAGCTTCCATTGTGCGTGGTAGTCGGGTTTCACTTGTCGTGCTTCTCTTCGACGAATGAGGGATTGGGAAAGGAGGGTAGGTTGGGCGTGAGAAACGGGAGTAGAAGAGGATGTCGTCGTCAAGGCTTGAGAACTATCGAATGATTCACAGTGTTCTACCTCGTCAGTGGTACATTTTACTGCGGTAGAATGATGCGAACTCACGACAAGTTCTCAACTGCTTGTCCCATCGCGGATTGAGGACCTAACGAGAGAAGAGGATTCGGAAACATGAGCATCCGAAACAAGAGCGAATATGAAGCGAATCCTCTCTCACCTTCAATGAGCTTCCTCTGAGGTCCCTGAGCTGCTGCTGACTGTGGTCCATTCGGTCTAGCCGGTCCTACTCCTCCTTTCTGTTGTGTCAACAGAGCCGCCGGTAATACTTTCGCGTTCCTATACTCTGCCTCGATCTTGCTCGCTAGTCGTACTTTCGTGCTACTCACACAACGTCACAACGAGTCAGCTCTGTCATCAGAGAGTGGGAGAGGAGGAGAGGGAGATGAGATTGACCTGGGGAGAGATGCATCGTCTGGTGTCGAAAACGCTTGCTCGGCGGAGAAGAGCGAGTGGGCCCGTTTGGTAGACCGTCGCACTAGGTGGTCGATAGGTGGTAGAGAATCTGTCATCGCGTTGGGAGGGTGGAGGAGAAAGGAGATGGAATTCGCTCGTTGATCTCGTTCCTATCAGTCACTCTCTGCGATCCCTCGTGAGGCTGCTCTGGACACGACCAAGACCTCTCTGACGTCTGGCACGAGCGATCCAACTGAAATCCCAAGCCTGCGTCGAGAATTGCTCAATTTCCTCCGACGAATCGATTATTCGCCTGTGCAACCACTGTGTCGCTCCGGAGGCTTGGAGCGCCGTACATGGAGCAGTCTGAGTGAAGATGAAGCTACGGAGCTGCTCAGCTTTCGCTTCTCGTCCCCTCGGATTGGCGAAATCGCTTCGAATCGCCTTTAAACTCCCTTTTATTCCTGGTCTCCGCTCTTTACATCATGATTCTGCCTTACAGTACCTTCACAAAGTGTCAATAGCATGCTCCATTCCGAACCGAAGCCTCAACGAAGCTTAGCCGTGCCCCAAGAAGCCACAAGTTCTGAAGAATTGCTAAAACTTCGTTGCGAGAGACTGCAGAAACTGAACAAAAGAGGGAGAAATGCTAAGTGAGAACAGATTAAGGGATGAGTTGACGTAAAGGCGGGAAGAAAACCCATGAGTAATCGAGAGTGAAATCACGAGAAAGAGGGAGAGGAAAGGGCGATGGGAATCTAGCTAAGCTTTTTTGGGTGCCATACTCGACTCGTTCTCTTTGTACCACTGTACACGCCATCGACGAAACCGAGTCAACCCCAGACATGCGGAATGAGGAGAGAAAGAAATGAGAACGAACCGCTACTGCTCGCTTGATTCCTTCTTCGACTCCGACGATAGGTTCGTACCCAAGCACTCTTCGAGCCTGCCAGAGTCGATGAGCATCAGTTCTTGGATCGCAAATGAAACAGCCTGATAGACTCACTCTTTCAATGTTGTAATACCGATTCACCGTCGAATAGACGACTTTCCCCCTCGTCAAATTCGGAGTTTTCCCCAGCAATCCACTGATCGCTTCCCCAATCCCAGCAAACATCAACCCGATCGGTGCTGGCAAAGGAATCACGAAACTCGGTTCATGATGATTGTATTCGGCCCAAACGGCACGAGGGAAATCCCAGAATGGGATTGGAGATCCGTTCGTGACGAAGAAGGCTTGACCTGCTACTGTGAGATCGGACTCGTAACTAGGAGTTGAACCTTCCTCCTCCTCCTCTTCTGGGATTCGGTTCGAGTCGACGGCGGAATAAGCTGGTAAGTGATAGAATTGATCGAATCGATTCCTTCCCGCCAATAACGGATGATCTCCTTCCTCATCCTGTTTGAACTCCGGGTTTAATTCGAGTTCCTTCGCGAGTAAAGAAGGAGGTCGGAAATTCGAAGTGGGTAATTGTCTCCTCTTGACGTCGAGGTCGATCGGTAGAGCACGAGAATTGAGAGCTTCGGGGGAAGAGACACGGGAGAGTCGTTCAGCGGCGATGAGGTGGGCGTGAACGACGTTGTCGACGTAGGTCCAGTCGAATAGGTTCTCGTTTGAGCCGACTTGGAACTTCGTTTTACCCGATTTGAGAACTTCCATCACTCCCGGAAGGGCTTGACGATCTCCAGGTCTAAACACACGATGAAGAGGATCAGTTTGCCGTTTCGACGAGCTGGATCATCAGAATAGGGAGGGATTTACCCGAAGATTCCAGCGGGACGAAGTGCGACTGTCAACAACCCATTTCTCCCATTCGCCTCGAGTACGATCCTCTCCGCCTTTGCCTGACCGATTCGAACAATCAGTGACAGCCCAGTGAGTCTCGTCAGAGAGTGAAGCAGGACGTACTTTTGTAACGTTATAAGGATCCAATTCCTCCTTCGGAAACGGCATCCTCTCGTCGACATTGATCAAATCCACACCATTATACACCGTTCCCGCACTACTCGTGAACACCAATTTCTTCACTCCCTCCTGCACACACGCATCTACGATCGTCTGAGTTCCCTCAACGTTCACTTTCTCGCACACTTCTTTTCCCGATCCAGTCCAAGGGGACGCCGTATGGAAGACGGTCGTAGCGCCGGATTGTCGGATTGCGGAAGATAGAGAAGGGAGAGAGGTCAAGTCGGCAGAGTAGAAAGTCCATTCCGATTTCGAGGGGAAGTGTCGTTGAACGAGATCGAGAGAGGAGACGGGAGTGTTCGGGTATCGAGCAAGGAGTGCTTTGACGAGTGTAGAACCAAGGAAACCGTCACCTGTGAGACGAGGGGAGGGGATTAGAGATGAAACACGACAACGAGTAACGACAGGGAGAAGGAGAGTTTGAGACGCGTACCTCCAATGACCAAGTATGATTCACCCATCTCTGCGTAACGTCCGAGTCGATCGTAGTCGTAAGGAGGTGAGGGAGCGGAAACGAGTCGTTGTCGAACGATTTCCACGCTTCTTGGCTCCCTCCCATTCACCCACCGACTCTACTCGACGACTCGTCATCCTTGTAGCGCTAGCGTATCAGTACCCCTTCGAACGCGCACCCGTCCGACCCAAGAAACCCCGTCCCGATGTCTGAAACTCCTCAAGTCGCTCCTCCTCCGGCTCCTCCAACCCAACATGAGCGCGATGAGAATCGAGCACGCTTCGAGACAGAAGTAGAGGTGAGTTTGTATCCTCCTGTTTCCAGCCGAAACTCGACTGACTCGTAGTGTGCTCGTGGCAGTTCGTTCAATGTCTCGCGAACCCTTTCTATCTACAACGTTCGTCAACGAAGCTCCCATACTCTGCAGTACGCTCACATATTGACGAGTCGGTGTTCCTTTTGGTACGAACAGATCTAGCTCAACAAGGACTCTTCGATTCCGAACCTTTTCTCAAGTAACTTCTCTCGCGTCTCCTCTCCCATCTTCCGTGACTCACCCCTGCCCACTTCCCAGCTATCTCAACTACCTCCTCTACTTCCGTTCCCCTCGCTACTCTCGTTTCCTCCAATACCCTCAATGTCTCCACCACTTGTCCCTCCTAACGGCTCCCGGAGAAACGGGGAAAAGTTTCAGACAAGCGTTCAAGGATCAACCGTTGATGGCGCAGGAATTGGCGGGGAAACAGATCGCTCATTGGGCAGGGTGGAGGGAGAGGGATGCGATGAGTGGAACGAATGAGCAGGGCGGAGGCGGAGCGAAGGAGGACGGGAAATGAGGGAGATGGGTTGCAGTCTCAAGCGTAGACCAGTGAACGCTGCGCTGTCAGACAACCGGGAGAGCGAGCTGTAGGCTGGTCAGAAGGCCCACCACGAATCGAACTCAGTGAGTCTTCACCGCGTTTCTTCTCAGTCTATGCTTTCTTCTTTGCGATGATTACGTCTGACTTCTTCGCTGCCTTCAGAAACACTGCCCTCCCTGAGTATGAGACGTTCTTACGCCAGTCGGTCTGCTTTATATTGCGAGACTGCAAGAAAGGGAAATCGACAGATACAAGAACACCTCTCTTCGTGACACGGATATCGGTTATCAACTCAAGCACGCAACGTCAAACCACCTCTAGTATCGTGATAGAAGGAAGAAGCGGAGAAAGAGAAAGCGAGGTTTACGAGACTGTTCGCCGAAACCACTGAAAATACAGCTTTATCGTCTCAATTTCTCGCGCGTCATCTGGTATAGACCATATCGCCCATTCTATCGTGCGATCGTGAGATCTCCGCGAGTGATTCAGGACAATCAGATGCGAAAATAGCTGCGTATGCGATCTCGTCGGCGTTCGGGTCTTCCCTTTCTCCCCTCTTTCATCTCGTTTCCTCCCGATCTGTCCTCCTGCTTCATCAAAGCCCTCCAAAGTCATCAGCAAAACACCTCAGCACCATCAGCCTGCAACCTTCCAGCGACCACACGAAGCGATGCCTCCCGACCGGACTTCGTACTCCCCGGTTCCTTCAACCTCTCAACAGCGCGATAAGGCCGCCAGTATAGCCAGAGGACTCGTAAGCACTGTCTCTACTCATCCAGCTCCGCTTATGCAGTCGCTGAACTCTCACTTCTTTTGATCATTGTCGGGACCTCCCGCTCGCGAACAGGCTTGTCTAGCATGCAGGAAACGGAAAGTCAAGTGTGACTCGATGAAACCGATCTGTACAGGTTGCTACAAGCACGCGAAAGGGTGAGCTTACACTCTCCTTCTTTCTCTCGAACCCCCTCTTCGGATTCTGAGCTAACTCCGCTTCGATCTCAGGGATAATTCGACGATTTCCTGCGTCTACGACGATATGAATGCGCCGAAGAAGAAGAGATCGTCGCCGGGGACGTTAGCTGCATTGGAAGCGACGAATCAAGCCCTGCGAGACGAATTAGGTGAGCTCTTCCTCTGATTCTCTCACTGCGACAGGATTTGAGCTGACAGGAGGACGACACAGCCGAACTGAAGGATTACATGACCCAGATGCGAACGAGTACTTCGAATCTTCCTCTACCTCCGAGTCACAACACGCCATCGTCTTCTGTTGAGGGTTCTTCGTATCGCCTCCAATTCGCTCCGCCTCCGCCTCCTCCAATGAACCCCGCTGGAGACTATGGATCATCATCCTACGCTCAAGCTCCGGCAGTCGTGACTGTATGCGAACCTCAAGATCCTCGAGGTTCGGCATATTCAGCTTCTCTCGATTACACCCTTTCGAAACCTGAAGGATCAGGAGGAGGAGGAGGAAACGTCAACTACCTCAACACTTCCAACAACGCTTCCCAACCGACTCCTCCCGAATCACCCCCATCCGATTTCTGGAACCAATTGATGTACCCCGGTTGGCCCAGAGATCTCCCTTCGTTCGACCTCACGTCTCGACTCATCGACGTTTGGTTCTCAAAACCTCATTGTCTGACGGGACTGATCAACGAAGCTCAATTCCGAAGTTCAATGTTGCACCCACCGTCGACTTCGTCGTTCCCGCATTCGGCGTTGATTCATGCGATGATGGCGATCGCTTCGATGTTGGTGAGCGAGGAGTTCTTCATGAATGAACCAAGGTACTGGCCAACTGGACAGAAGGTTTCGGAATATCACGCTGCGAGAGGAAAGGTGAGCGAGTGCTTTCTCTCTGTCCCCGTCCACGGATTTTACTTCCCGCTCGTCTCATCTGGGACCATGGATACTGACTTTGGTCTCGCGGTGAATAGGTCGCTCTAGATCAAGCTATCGCGCATGGACAAAGACTTCTCCAAGTTTCTCAGGCGGTCACGATTCTGTGCTATTGGGCTGTAAGTCACTCGATCGATTCACTCTCTGTTCGTATCCTGACTTGAGATTCTTTGATCAGTATACTGCGGCGCGATTCGTTGAATTATGGCTTTTGTGCGGAATGGCGACTCGAATTATGACTCCTCTCGGTTCGTTCCACCTCTCTTCCGCTTCACCTTACGATTTCCGCTCACAGCCTCATCTCCTCGAGTAGGTCTCAATCAACTCGCGGCTCCCTCCAGCGGCGTCACCTACAAGATGCACCTCCTCCCTCCTCCGAAAGACGATTCCGAACTGTACGAACGCTCGATCAACTGCTGGTACGCCTTCATGAGTGATCGAATGGCGACGGCGTGTACTGGATGGGCGCACAGTCTCGACGAAGCGGACGTCGTTTCCCTATTACCGACCGACGCACCTTCGACTCTCGCGGGAGATTGGGATTCTTCCCCTTTGTCACCGAAATCTCCTTCGTTCTTTTTGGCTCATCCTCCACATCTTGTCGGACCGAAACAACTCGAGTTGAAGGCGATCATCCTGTTGGGGAGAGTCAATACATTCGTACAACGTGAGACAAACCCACTCGTTCTCGTCAGATTTGATCTGACGTTCTTCTGCGATTTCGTTCCCTGATAGGCGCTCCTTTGGCTTCAAAACGCGATCAGAACGGTCCTTACGCGAGTGACTCCGATGTCCGAAAGAGGTCAGTCGAATCTTACTTTCAGCTCGAAGACCAAACTGGGGAGCTAAATGCGGTCTCGATTGTACAGCGACGCGTTCCGCAAACTCGAGAACGACATCATCGGTTTCCAAGCTTCGATTCCACGAGAATATCAATCGACATGCGCAACGACCGTCGACCCTCGTCTTCACATCGTCCATTCGTTACCTCCCGCTTCCATGATCCTCTTGCACGAAAGATTCGTCACGGCTCAAGCGGACGATTCGAGTGCTCCTCTCACGTTGCGATACGCTCAGCAAGTCATGCAAGTCTTGCATTCCGTTGTCAGTACTTCCTTCGAGATTGGTTTGCTTTCACCATTCATGAATTACGTGAGTCCTTCGCATCCTTCGCTTGCTTCCGCTTGCTTCTGCCTGCTCTACTAATCACCTTCGACTGATTGATCAGGTATGGGTCGTGGCTGGCCGAAATATCGTACGAGAAATCGCTTTCCGAATGATCCGAAATCAACCTGCTGGAATCGATCAACTCCGAGGCGACGTTCAAACGATCCTTCTCGCTCTACACGCTTGCAAGACTCCTCTCGCTTGTGAGTATCCGACGCTCCGACGCTGTACGCGAGCTCCAGACTGACTCTCCCTTTACGAGTAAGCTTCGACCGCTCAACAATTGCAAACCCTACTCGACGATCCTTATCGAGCTCTTCCGAATTCGATCCAGCTCAACAACTGTCCTGATACCTCGAATGTGAACCCACAAGCGATGCCAGGAGGAGGAGGACAGCCCTTCAACGATTTTGACGCACTCCTCCGTTCCAACTTCCCTAACTACCCGATCGAAGCAGACTACGCCACTCCCTCTTCTTCATCCTATCATCTCTTCACTCCCCCACTTTCGACTCCCTCAGCTCACGGTTCACTACCAACCGGCGGTGCACAACCTCGAAATCCGATCTCCTCATCGAATGCTACTTCGGCTCCGAGCGAGAAAACCTATCGAGAAATCGATGAGACACTCGCGAGAAACGGATTCTTCGGAACTCTAGGCGACAACTCGTTTGGACCCGAATTGGATGCGTTGATTCACGGGTCGAGAGCGAGTGCGCCTTGGATCCTTGGAGGGAACGTGACGGCTGTATCGCAGACTCATAATCCCAATGTGTCGAACATGTCGAATGTCAGAGGGGAGAATGCAATGAGAGGCGCAGGAGGAGGAGGAGCGAGGTTCGAAGAGGTAGAAATCTTTGGAAATCAGTAGAATCGTAGTCTTTGTGTTGTGTTCGTTCTCTGTTTGAATGGATTTCGCTGGAGTATTTCGTTTCTCATCGTGTCTCTCCCCTCGAGTGTGTAGATGAGCCACACTAAACAGCTCTTTCATGGATTCCGACAAGTACTAATCTCATTCCTAATTACGTTCCTCTGCCTTTTCAACCAGCACTCCACTCTCTCCCATCGTCATATGATTGATATCTCCCTCCGTCTCGTCCAAAACGGCAGAGTTGGCGGGATCGGCCGGAGCAGTCGCTGCGATTTTTGCCCAACTCGCTCCGTCCGTGTTATCAGTCGTCGTCGTCGGCTGTTGCTTCTTGGTGTCGCTGGAAGTCGAGGAAGAAGAGGGAGATGAGGACGATGTTTTCGTGTCCTGAACGAGGTTGACAACCATTTCGACGATCGAGTTGAACCCGAAGTAGAAATCGCGGTCGGGTCCTTTCGCTTTCGTCTTGTAGCTCGTAGGTACGTTCTGTGGAACAGAATTAATAGAGAACGTCAGTAGTGTTCGAGTCGACGAGGATTTTCGTGATTTACCCAGTCGTGAAGGATCCTGCGAAATCGAATGGCGAATGTCAATACGCCGGCTCGAGCGCAGGTCACAAAAGGGGCTAGAGGAGCACTGACCAGTCGTGAGCACGGAACTCGGCGAAGATACGACGAGGTTCGACGCCAGCCTGGCGAGGTGACGAGAGTCAGCGACAGGTCTTCGGCGCGACAGACAAGGAGAAAAGCTTACCCTGCCCATGGTATGATAGAGAGCTTCATCGTCGTCGGCGAAGATCTCGTTTCCACCTATCGGGCGCGGAGAACTATCAGCAACGAACACGAGATGCGAGAGCTCAGACCAACTCACCCCAACAAACCGCCGTGTTTCCTGCGTGAGGACAAGCCTCTTTCCACCATTCATCGTCTTGTACGAGACTCGGGTTGATGTACGGGTTCTTGAACAATTCTGCCCCTTTCCAACCTCTCCAATCTTGTTCGTTCGAGTTGAGCTTGCCTTCAAGAAGCCCTTTCGGGAACGAGAATGAAGGGAGGGTGAACCACGAGAGAGGGTTGAAGGTAAGATAAGGGATCTCGCGACGAGGAGGAGGAGCGACACCGATGTAATCACAGGCAACTCGGAGACAGGAAGAAGGAGCGATGAAATCGTAATTGACGTTTGTCGAGTAACTCTTCGCTCGTGAGACGAGGTTGACCA
The DNA here is from genome assembly GCF_050403485.1 of Sporobolomyces salmoneus. NCBI lineage: Eukaryota > Fungi > Basidiomycota > Microbotryomycetes > Sporidiobolales > Sporidiobolaceae > Sporobolomyces > Sporobolomyces salmoneus. The sequence continues at coordinate 538,416 of NW_027481159.1, read as the reverse complement.
TCGGGGAGATGAGGAGTGCAGCCTGTACAACGCAGAGCATTACTTTATGAGTTCTGTTGGGTCCTGGATTCGGAGAATCCTTGAAGACTCACTCCAGGTCGTCCAGGCAATTTGCCGAGCTTCTCGGGGGTCTTGATCTCCTTCGCAGGTCGAGCGAGATGAAGAAGGAGCGCAGTGGAGAGGTTACCTCCGGCCGAGTCACCTGCAAGGAGGATCTTGCTTTCGTCGATTCCGAGCGTGTTGACGAGGTATTGGTATCCAGCAACAGCCTCGATGAGCTGAGAAGGGTACTTGTATTCGGGTGCGAGACCTAAGTCGGCACGTGGTCAGTTTGAGCCCTCGCTCAATTTAGGGGACGGGAGACGAACGGTAATCGAGGCAGAAAACGGAGCATTGGACGCCTCGCTTGAGGTTGAATTCTTTCGCTACATGAGTGAGGATCTCTTGCGAGTTGCTACCAGTGTCGACAACGAATCCTCCACCTGAACGAACATGGAGACCGTCAGCGTTACATTCAAAAACGGAAAATGAAAACTTCGAAACGAACCGTGGATGAAGAAAATCACGACCTCATCCTTTGTACGATCAGTTCCCGGCTTCGCGATCCATCTACCTCCAGTGCCATTGACCTTGACATAAGAAAGCCATTCGCGATCCTTCTTGATGTAAGGAGAGTTTGACCAAATTCGTTCGTAAGATTTCTTGCGGTCGAACAGGATACGAGTTTGCGCCGCGTCACATCGACTGAGGAGGAACTGAGCGAGGTTCGTGACGAGGTTTGATAGAGGTGTCCTTCCGATCTCTTGCACGTGAGGAGAAAAGACTCGGAACAGGACGTGGTGCCAGATCAGACGAAGGGGTCCGACGACGACTACTCAGTCGAAGAGTGGAGCAGTTAGCCTCCCTAAGTTACATGGAGAGAGAGGACGAACTTACGAAGCCGAGGTAGGAGGAGATAAAGGAAGTGAACGATCCGAACAAGCGTGAGTTTCTGAGTCTCTGCACCTCGTACGAGGGGTAGCTCGATGTCGGCGTTGAGCTCAATCGCCATGGCGGAGTGTCGGTGTCGAAGAGAGAGGAAACAGCGACAGAGTGGTGCACAAATCCAAAATCAAAATCCGCCGGCCCGACAAAGTCCCCGTTGTTTCTTCCTGCACTCGTCCACTCCGGCGCTCTCGACCCATCGTGGCCGTGGTACTCGTCCTCTTCCGCCCTGTCGTGCTCCGGTCCTCCATCCTTCCCGCTCCGGCGCTGTGACTCGACACGGCCTGAGGCTGTTTTGATCAAGTTCACTCCTCTCCGGGCTTGCTTCGTGACTCGAGTCTGTGCGGTTGATGCGTGTCAAACATCGATCAGAAGAAGGAGCAGGTAGAGTCGTCTCGATCACGAGGTTTGGCGGGGTCGACGTCTCCTGTCTCCTATCCAGATTCGGTTTCACCGCCGAGAAACCTCGCTCGTTCCTCCTGAATTTGAGCTCAATCCTCCTGTCACTTTTCTCATCCTACTCTCGCTCAAACTATGGGGAAGATGAAGGACAAGGCAAGGTCCTCGTCGATCCTCATCTTCTCTTCTTCTTCCTCTCTTCCTGATCGTCCTTCGTCTTTCGTCGTTCCTCTTCTCATCAAGATCTCACACAAAGGCGCCAAAGTCGACTGGATTCGACTTATTGGACATCACGCGACCTACCTGAACACACGCGAATGGACTCGTACACCTCGTTCGAGGGATCATCGACCTCTGAAGCACCCGCTGTAAATCCCTTTGCGCTCTTCCCTCCACTATCCTCTTCTTCCTCGTCGTCGTCTGCACCGAATCCCGAATCAGTACCCACTTCGGCACCCTTCCACTTCAGCGCTCCGTCCCCTCGAGCCCGCACCCAGTCGACCGCTTCAAGCGCTAGCTCGTTCCAGTCCTCGAGCTATCTCGACACGACGAGTCCCGACACTTCTGCATCGACGTACAATCTACCTCACGATCTTCAACCCCCAAACATGGTGTCACTCTCGCTTGATGGGAATGGAAGAGGGTTCCGCGTCGAAGAGTCGAATGTTGGAGGCGCAACTCTCGTCGAATGGGACAAATTGGTTCAGCTCCTCGTACATCGTGAGTGCCAGCTTGTTGTCGTCAAGAACTCCAGTAGCTGACGTCGAAACTTTGTTCTCAGCGGACACCGTCGCGCAACTCCCTCCTCAACATCCGATCGCGCAAGCGAGCACTCTTCTTGCTTGTAAGTCTCGCTCTCGCAGCTGTCGCCTATACGCGCCCTTCAGAACTGCAGTGACTGACATCTCCAGCCTCGTTACAGCTCTCCCCGCTCCGACATTCGCGCATCATCCCGAATCAGTCGATGCTCAACCTGGCGAGGAGGACGTTGAACCACTCAGTGCTCGTCTCGGTGGTTTCAACTTCAACAAAGAGGAATCTCAGGGTCCGGGTCTCGGCGACGAAGGCGACAACTACGACTCCCCTCAAACTGCCCATCCATTCAGGTCGAATTTTCCTCCCTTTCCGCTGCCTCGTCAACCGGTTCCGACGAGTGCCCTTCCTCCAATCCCTCCCGCACATCGATTAGTCGATTCTCGAACCTTCAACTCACCACCGGTCGCTCTCCCGCCTTTCCCACCGAATGACGACGCTGCTCTTTCTCTCCCGGTCCCTCCAGCTCGTCTCCGTCGCGGCGATCCCGATTTCGGTTCCTCCTTGACTCGTCGAAACACTTCTTCGCCTTGTGCTCGACCTCCTACGTTCTACAACCATCAGCATGCACATCTTTCGAGTTCTTCCCTTCAAGATTTCGCTGGATCGGTCCCTTCTTCTTCGGCAGCATCATTCCGCTCTCTCAACGAGGTCCCTCCACCGAGAAGTCTGACGAAGAAGGCGATCGACAAGAAACACGTGAAAGGGAAACGACTGCTCAACGGAGCGACGGAGAGATACGTCTGGTCCTTTCACAAAGCTCAACTTTTCCGACTTGCCGACGACGCTCCTCGCACCGCAGACTCGCTGTTGGAGCAAGGATGGGATGCGAATGGCGAGGCTATCACTTTGTCCATGGAGGAAATCGTTTTCCCGCCCAAAACTTGTTAGTTCTGATCTTCTGATTCTTCTCAATCGTCTCGTTATTTACTGACAGCATCGATGTGAGACACAGACTATCGATGCTTCGACAACGGTCGCGAAATCTTTCCCTGCGACGCTACTTCTCGAGTCAACGATTTCCTTCGCGGTCAACACTGCGTCCCGTTCTGCAACTTCCGCTTCGAAGGGAAACGACCTTCCGTCATTCGCCATCACGTCGTCTCTTGCAAAGCGAGAGCTCGTGAGATCCCCGATCCCGATCCTCTCAAACGACTCTGCGAATTGCAACTCCAAGCTCAACAGAACATCCACAGACAGTTAGTGTTTCACTGCTCTTTTTCCTTCTGCATTTTGTAGGCTGAAACGATGTACTCGCTGGTAGCAGACGCCGAGCACACGACCAAGCTTCCGAGACTCTTTCGAACGACTTTGGCGGTCAAGACGAACGTTCTCACTCTTCCGAGCGAGGAGGAGAGGAGAGCGACGTACCGGACGACAATAGGAGTATCTACAGCTTTGAGAGCTACGAGTCGTCGAGCAACTTGTCTACTCGAAGAGGTCACCGTCCGATTTCGTTCGTCGATACTTCGAATCCTTCTTCTCCTCGATCCGAGGTTGATGTGAGTTCCGTCCCCATCCAATACAGAAGTTTTCGTTAGCTGATGTATGTTTCGGGATTTGGATTCGCAGGCCACGAAGGAGGAAGAACCAGAAGGAAATTGGTGGTCGACGAGACGAATGGATTCGAACGATCCGATTCGAGCTATGCTCGATGCCAGCACGTTCATCCCTCCGGACGACCCGCACTCGTCGACCTCCACGGTAGAATCAAGTCAATCGTTATCGAAAGAACCTGCACGTACCTTGAAAGCGACCCTCGCTCAAGCGTTTTCTCCCTTTCTGACTTTTTCGTCTCTCTCGCAGTATCGCGGACAGGACTGGCTCATGAACTACGGTCTCAAGACTCCGACGCTTCGTACTGCACTCGAACAACAACAGCAACAGCAACAAATGGCCCTCGACTCTCCTCGCAATTCTGACTCTTTCTTAGCAATGGATTGAAATAGACACTTTTATAGACACTGTACTGTGTTGTATTTCGTTTCGAGTTTGAGTTTGTTTGTCGGAAAAAGAGTCAGAGAGATCGAATTGGTCCGGCAGAAAATTTTCATCAGCGTGCCGTTCCCCTCCTCCTCCCTTCTTTCTCTTCTTTCTCCACTTGATACACCAGTCATGTCTGCCCGTACCGCCCTCAACACCCTCAAGCTCGCCGCTCGTCAGGCTCCCAAGGGACAACGTGCCTACTCCCTCCTCACCGGAGCCAAGGCCGTCGCTGCTGTTGCTCCCCGAACTGCTTCCCTCACCGTTAGTTCTAGCTACTAGTACCCACTTTGATGCATCATACTGACTGTATGCATCGATTGGTAGGCCACCCGTGGTGTCAAGACTCTCGATTTCGCTGGAACGAAAGAGACCGTCTACGAGCGAGCTGGTAAGTTTTCTACCACTCCATTCGGCTAGCTCTCTTGTCTGTCGGTTCTCTAGCACACTATACGAGTCATCCGGATCAATCGGCACTCGAAGGAATTCGCGTCAGATCGATGAGAGTTCGAATGAAGTGGAGAGGAAAATCACGGAATCTGGGGAAAAGTTCGAAAAAGATATCATTCCGAAGATTGCCATCGATTCGGGTTTGGAGAATGGAGAAAGCGCGAAGGAATTGGGCTGGGAGCGCGACAACTGTGGAAAAGACGGAGATTGAAGCGGAACATTGACGAAATCATTTGTATATTCCGATCAGACTGGCCTCTTCCCAAACTCCAAGAGTACTTCAAGAACGACACCCTTGCGCTCATCGGATACGGTTCCCAAGGTCACGGACAAGGTCTCAACGCCCGAGACAACGGAATCAACGTCATTGTCGGTGTTCGTGAGGGAGGAGAATCCTGGAAGCAAGCTCAAGAGGATGGATGGGTGAGTCCGCTTCGCTCTCAGGCAAAGCTTGAGCGCGAAATTGATCCGTCGCGCTTGTTGCGAATCCTCTAGGTTCCCGGAAAGACCCTTTTCCCCATCGACGAGGCTATCAACAAGGGTACCATCATCATGAACCTCCTCTCTGATGCTGCTCAATCCCAAACTTGGAACGACATCAAGCCTCTCATCGTACGTCACGCGAATCCATTCCCTTTCGAGCAGAAATTGAAAACTGATTGAAAATCTCGCATTTTCCAGACTGAAGGCAAGACCCTCTACTTCTCCCACGGATTCTCCCTTGTCTACGCCAAGGACACCGGAGTTGAAGCCCCTAAGAACGTCGATGTAATCCTTTGCGCCCCCAAGGGATCGGGACGAACTGTCCGAACTCTCTTCAAGGAGGGACGAGGAATCAACGCCTCGATTGCTGTCTGGCAAGACGTTACTGGAAAGGCCATGGAGAAGGCTCGCGCTCTCGCTGTCGCTGTCGGAACTGGTTACGCTTACGAGACCACCTTCGAGAAGGAAGTTTACTCCGACCTTTACGGTGAACGTGGTGTCCTCATGGGAGGTATCCGTGAGTCAAATGGCATCTCTCTTCTCGCATCGCTGTACTGACCCGACTCGTGTACGTTAGAGGGAATGTTCCTTGCTCAATACAAGGTTCTCCGCGAGAACGGACACTCGCCGTCCGAGGCTTTCAACGAGACTGTCGAGGAGGCTACCCAATCCCTCTTCCCCCTCATCGGTCAATACGGAATGGACTACATGTACAACGCTTGCTCGACCACCGCTCGTCGTGGTGCCCTCGACTGGGCTCCTAAATTCGAGGCTGTGAGTTTTCTTTACGACGTTTGCGAGATCCGAACGAGTTGCTGACTTACTAGCTTTCTTCCACGAACCAACAGGCCAACAAGCCCGTCTTCGAGGCCCTCTACAAGGCTGTCCGTGACGGTACTGAGACCCGCCGATCTCTCGAATTCAGTGAGTTCTCATCGTTCTTTCCGTACCTTTCTACGTGAATCTGATTCTATCCTTTCACTCGCAGACGGACAAAAGGATTACCGTGAGAAATTCGCTATCGAGACCAAGGAGATCGACGAGCAAGAAAGTGAGTTTGCGACGAAATCATTATTTTTCTCGCTTTGTTTCGATAGCAGAACTGACATTCCCTTTCTCTCTCCAGTCTGGCGCGCCGGAAAGACCGTCCGTTCCCTCCGTCCCGATGCCAAGAACTAAAGCAGGCAATCTGTGTCCGCCTGTTTTTGATTTCTTCGCATCTATTCCACCCCTCTCTATTCCTCCCTGCAGCAGCTAGCACCCACCCCACCTCGCCTCCTTTATTTCACTTCTATCTTTGTCGTATCGTGTCAACTTTTTTCTTACCCCGTCCCGACCACAAAATACAATGCCTAACGACGAAACTGGGCGATAATCAGTTTTTCACCAACTCTCGAGTTCTTTTTCGGGTACCCCAAGAGGAGCTGCGTCCGCTCGAGTGCTTTCGGGCGTTGTGAAATCGGGGGCAAGCGAAGTGCAAAGAGAATCGAGCGTCGAAATCCGCTCAAAACTTGCTTTTCACTCAACCATTGAGCGATGTTCGGTAAGCTCTCCTCGCTATGGCCCGAGACTCGGGATAAGCTCACTGTGCTCGTACGTAGACGTCGCTATACTCTGCGTGTCCGACACGGCCTTCTCCGACCCATCTTCAGATCGAGTCCTCCCCCTCATTTCCGATTTACTCGAGTCAACCGGCATCTACAAGGTCAAAAGCACCGCGATCGTCCGCGATGAACCAAAGGAGATCACTCAAGCTGTATCAGGGTGGATCGATCAGGGGATCGCTCTCTGTTTGACGAGTGGAGGAACGGGATTCGGAACGAGAGATAACACTCCAGAGGTACGTCTAGCTCTGTCCTTCTGGGTCGAGGAAGATCTCTGATGCTTGTTGTACTGCGATAGGCCGTAGCGTCTTTGATCGACAAACCTGCGCCAGGATTCGTAACTGCGATGCTCCTCGGATCTCTCAACATCACTCCTCTCGCCGCTCTATCCCGTCCCGTCGCTGGTGTCGCACTGTCTCGACAACCGGGAGCGAAGCAAGAAGGAAAGGGGACTCTGATCGTCACTTTACCAGGTTCGCCAAAGGGAGCGAAAGAGAATTTGGAAACTTTGCTCAAGGTTCTTCCTCACGCTCTCGAACTCGCTGGAGGTGCTTCATCTCGCAAGACTCAAGTACATCAACAGATTGAGAAGGGACAAGACGGAATGAAGGGGATCGAAACAGCAACCAAGAATCAGGCTCCAGGTCATTCCTGCTCGCATTCTCACTCTCAGTCTCATTCTCATTCCCACTCCCATTCGCACCACGCCCCTCGATCTCGAACCCTCATGTCTCAAGACCCTTCTGTCGCGATCGCATCTCGACAGCGTCAATCCCCTTGGCCTCTCGTTTCAGTCAAAGACGCTCTTTCGCTCATTTTCGAAAACACTCCCGTAACACAAATTGAATCAGTAACTGTCGACGAGAGTCTCACTGGCTACGTTCTCTCCGACGACGTCAAGTCATCGAAGAACATCCCGAACAGTCCTTCTACAAATATCGATGGCTACGCCGTTCGCTGTGAGACTCCTCTCCCTCCTTCTCAGCTAACTACTTGCGACTAATCGAGCATTGTGTCAAAAGCTTCTGACGCTCCTGGAGTGTACAAAGTCGTCACTACTTTCCCAACCGAACCTCTCCCAGCTGGATCAGTCTATCGAATCGCAACCGGAGCTCCTTTACCGGCTGGAATGGACGCCTGTATCATGGTCGAAGATACCGAGGTCGTCTCTCGAGATGATCAGGATGAAGAGCTCGAAGTGAGATTACTCGCTCAGGTCGACGCAGGAGAGAATGTTAGGAAAGAAGGAAGCGACGTTCGAGAGGGAGAAAAAGTTCTCGAAGCGGGAGATGTGATTACGCAAGTTGGAGGTGAACTCGGCACCCTCGCTTTCGTCGGGAAACAACACGTGAGTCTTTTGAAGCTCGCGAGACTTGCGTAATATCGCTGAAATAGTTTCTTTCCTTCGAAGGTTCTCGCGCATCGACGACCGGTTGTCGCAGTTCTCTCGACTGGAAACGAGCTCGTCAATCTTCACGACAAGAACAAGTCAAACACAGCATCGTTTTCCTCTATCGTCGACTCGAATCGACCTACGCTTCTCTCGATCTTGAAACACCTTCACTACGAGACTTTGGACCTCGGAATCTGCTCCGACTCGATGGATGCGACGAAAGCTGCGCTCAAGAGAGGTACAGAAGAAGCAGACATTGTCATCACGACTGGAGGTACGAGTATGGGAGTGAGCGATTTGTTGAAGCCCTGCATCGAACGAGAACTAGGAGGCAGTGTCCATTTCGGTCGAGTTGCGATGAAACCAGGGTACGTCTCCTCCTCTTGTTGACGGATGTACTCAAGAGCTCACTCTCGGCGTGTAGAAAACCGACGACGTTTGCGACTGTTCCACCTCATCCTTTCGCGCCGACTCGGAACCCAAAACTCGTTTTCGCTTTGCCCGGTAATCCCGCTTCAGCACTCGTCACATTCTACCTATTTGTTCTTCCGGCCTTGCGAAAGATGGAAGGTCGAAGACAAGGTGAATGGGAGCTAGCTCGAGTACCTGTCTCTGTATGCTCCTCTCGTTTCGATTTTTTTCAGATCGTTGTACTCATGCGTTCTTTCATAGTTGACGACTTCGATCCCCCTCGACTCCCGACCCGAGTATCACCGAGTTCTCGTCCGACCTACAGCGAAAGGACTCGAGGCAGTATCGACGGGAGGACAACGTTCAAGTCGAACTGTCAGTTTGGCCGGTGCGAATGGATTGTTGGAGCTTCCTGCGTCGAAGGAAGGGGAGGATTCTAAGCAAAAGGGTGATATAGTACAGTGTGTATTGATTGGAGATATCATGTGAGAAAGTGGAATGTTGTCAGTTCTGGAAAACGAAATTCCCGCGAGAATCACCAGGAGAGCTCAGAGCGAAGTCGCGAAATCCTCATCTTTCCCGCTCAGCCCACCTCCCCGCCGCTTCTTGTGAGTTATAGCAACGAGTTCAGATTGGCCCAGCAAGGTATCACAGTAGCTGATCGCACGGCTTCTCCCCCTCGTTTTCCGCCAATTATCTCGAACCTCTCTCATTGCCCGACTCCATCTCATCAAGTTCCGTAAGCCCGTTTCGCTGATTCTGGGTACTACGAGTATTCAAGCTAATCAGATTTGTCTACCGCCTTTCACCCGTACACCTCCGACTTCTTCCTTCTCTCTTGATCCTTATAATCGTCAATCACCGATCACCTCCCCTTACGCTACTCCCGATTACGCCCCGACCTTTCAATTCTCCAGCATCATGTTCTCCCGAGTCGCCCTCCGAGCCGTCGCCCCTCGCGCCCTCCCCCGCGTTCAACCTGCTCGCACTTTCCTCACTTCTCTCCCCCGTTTCTCCGACGCTGAACCTACCGTTCTCGGTACGTCCGACACATTGCATCAGTCAAGGAGAAGAAGGCAGTTCCACTGATGCAGTGTCGAGTGTGCATTATCGCAGGTCCCGGAGGAAAGACTGGACAAGTTCCTACCGATATCGAACAAGCTACCGGTCTTGAACGTTTCGAACTCCTTCACAAGCTCAAGGGACAAGAGGCCTTCTCCCTCGAGCCCCTTCAAATGGACCGTCTCGGCACTCTCGATGACCCCATCATGGTCTTCTCCCTCGTAAGTTTGCTTAGTGTCCGGTGAAGTTTGTGGCGTCGACGAGGATGGCGCTATCTGGGATGGGACGACGGGCAGAAGGCGTGTGGGGAGGAAGCGTTAGGAAGAGGGGAGGCAGGCGATTTTCGTCCCACTTGTGCGGACCACAGAAGGCCACAAATGCTGCCCGAGCGCTCGAGAGCAACGTAGAGGAACGAATGATGCCAAGCGTAGGGTAGCAGAGGCCGAAGCGATAGGAGAATGGCCATTTTGAGGCCAAAGATGCGCTACCGCACTCGCAAAATCCGAGAATTCCCCGCTAATCACGCTTCTACAACTCCGGCTAATAGGACAAGGAGCGTATCGTTGGTTGCACTGGCTACCCCGTTGACTCGTGAGTTGATTCCGACGCTCTCTCATCGTTGCCAGAACATTTTTACTGAATCTCTTGATTTACGCTCAGCCACGACACCATCCTCTTCCCCGTTGGTGCCGAGAAGCCTACACGATGCCCAGAATGTGGTTCGGCTTTTCTTGCCGATGTGTCTCAAGGGATTCACGGGGAACACCACGGAGAACACCACCACTAAACTTCGACAAAATTCGGTTTTGAGTGGTTTGGAAGTTTAGACGACGCGGGAGGGTTGAGGTGTTTTAATTTTCCGAGATGAGGTCCGTATTCTGCTAAAAAGAAACTTCATTGCTTGCTACCCATACTCCCAAAGCCGAGAGAGGAGAACTCCACGGGCCGGATGAAGGAAAAGAAGAGGAGGGACCAACGAGGTGCCGATCGAACGAGGCATGAAGAGCGCCCTCACCTACAGCACCTCATGTGTCCTGGTATACTCGTAGGCCTTGCGACTGCGAATCAGCCCGCGCGAGTGAGCGCTTCGGCGAGGAGCTCAAACGCGGTGTGAGGTTTGCGAGCCTGCGTTCTTTCAATACGTCCGAAGCGATCCCGCAACTTCCCAGAGTAAACCTGTCAGGCTAGTCCTGTACTGTGACCCGCGAAGCAAGGGAAATCTTCAGCACTAAGAGAAGAGGCGGATTCTCGAAGTCTGCGAAGAGCGCTGAGCTTCAACGCGCCTTTCACCCTCTTTCACTCGACTCGCCGCTCGCAACTGAGTACCAACAACTTAACTACCGACTTCTATTCTAGCGACTCGACGCAGCCCTACGCAATCCCAACTTGATCTCTCTCTCTCTGTCTCTTATTTCCGACTACAAGTTACTCCTAACACTCAACAACGCGAATGTCTACTACCGGATGGCCACCAGATCTCAAGTGAGCTCCGAATTCGATCGTACCTGCGCACTCCGAGTTGTCAGCTGACGAGAAAGATGAAACGGTTTAGGGCATTCGTCAATGAGACTTTCGCCAAGTGTACCGACTCGAATAGGGCAGCAGTTGAATCAGAACTCAAGGCAGCTATCTACAAGGCGTATCAGGAGAAGACTCTCGCTTCAACCGATTGGAAGAACTTTCAGCTTCAAAGGTCAATCTCTTCCCTTTCCGCTCACTCTATTGAGGCGGGACTTGCTCACATATGTATCTGATGGGATTCTAGTCTGAACCCCCAGAAGAAGCGCAAGTAAGCTCTATGTTTCAAGGTTGAATTCATTCAAATGCCGAGAGCTGACACTCGTGCTTTCAGAGCTTTCATTCCATCGACCCCAGCTTCATATGGTGTCAGTCCCCAGCTCAGTGCGGAAGACGAACGGAGAGAGAAGCGGGCGAAGCGATTCGAGGCGCAGAACGGAAACGGAAACGGCGCATCGAGTTCAAGCTCTCAAGCTTACGGCTCGGGAGGAAGGCTCGTACAAGGAGGCGTACACTCTTACGGTCGATATAGCGGTATCTCAACACCAGATTCGGAAGCAGTGTATGATCCCGTGAGCTTCTCTCCCTTGTTTGCGAGACTTTTTCACGTCGACTCATCACTTTTCGCTCGCAGAACGTAATTGATTGGGATCAATACACGATTGTCGGGTCAAGCACGAAATTGGAGAAGCCATATCTACGACTGACCACTGTACGTTCTCTCCCCTACGGATTCTGACTCAGTCTAGATGTACAGCTGACGCCCATGTTCGCCTCTAGCTACCTGATCCAACTACGATCAGACCTTTGCCTATCTTGCAGAAGACTCTCGATTTGCTCAAACGAAAATGGAAGGAAGAAGCGAACTACAACTATATTTGCGACCAATTCAAAAGCATGCGACAAGATTTGATTGTTCGTTCCAGTCCTTCCTCTATCGACCGAAACACATTACTGACGCCACTTTGTCCGGATCAGGTTCAACGGATAACAAACGATTTCACTGTACAGGTTTATGAGATACACGCTCGGATCGCTTTGGAAAAGGCGAGTATCATTTCGCTCTCGGCTCTTCGCCAAGCTGATACTGACTCGCTGCCATCTGAGCCGCAGGGGGATCTCGGAGAGTTCAATCAATGTCAATCTCGGCTACGGCATCTTTACCAACAAGGCTTGAATGGACATCCGATGGAATTCCTCAGTTATCGAATTCTCTATCTCCTCTTCTCTCGAAATCGAGCAGGTATGCCCCCTTCTTCACTATCGATCGAGCGCCTATGGACTGACACTGACATATGCTCCTACCCTGCAGAGCTCAACAATACTTTGGCAGAATTGACTCCGGATCAAAAGGTCGACGAATCCGTCTCTCACGCGCTCGCTGTCCGACTCGCCGTTTCTCAAGGCAACTATACCCGCTTCTTCCGGCTCTTCAATGCTGCTCCGAAAATGAGCGGATACGTGATGGATTCTTTCGTAGCTCGTGAGCGAGTGACTGCTCTCGTAACGATGTGCAAAGCGTGAGTCCTCGGCTCCCCGTATTGATTAGACCTCTCGAACTGACCGTTCTCCTCATAGCTACGCGCAAGGTGTCCCCATTTCTCTCATCACTTCTCAACTCAGTTTCGATTCGGACGACGAAACTCTCGAATTCTTGACCTCTCACCGTGCTGCTCACCTGAAACCTTCTCCTCCCGATACTCCTCTCGGTAATCAACAGTTAGACAGCAAGAAAGCTGCAGGGCCTCTAGGAGAAGACTTGGGTAATCTGCAGAAGAGTGATCTGAAGGGACAAATCTAGGAACGGGGTTAGCGGGAGTCGGAAAGGGGGGTAAGAAGTCCTCTCGCTTTCTCTAACTATCTCCATACCAGTCTTGTTTCCTCCTCTTCCTTTCTCTCACCTTCTCTCTCTCGCCGTTCGTTTCCCTTTCGAGTCGTTCTCAAGATCCAAGCTTTCGGCGTTCAATCGGCATCATCTCAACGAACCGATTCGCCGTCCTGGTTTCTTGGCTCTCCTTCTTCGCAACAATCAATCGCATTCAAATCATCGTTCGGCAGCCCAGGCGCGCGGCAACCTGTAGTATTAGCCTTCGCCTTCTTTCGTTATTCCCTCTCTTTGTTTTGCTTCTCTCACTTCGCAATGATACCAAACTTCCTTCTAGTAACACAGGGAGACAGAGATACGAATTCTATCACCAACCGTAACTTTCTACGTGTAGCATCTGTGCTCGCGGTGTGAAAAGCATCAGCTCGCTCATATCCGTCGAAACTGCGAAAATCTGAAGACTCACAACGTTCAAACGGGATTCTCCCTTCAACACTCGAGATGGGTCTATGATATCTGAAGACGCCCTCGCGACCTCCTCTGTCAACTTGGACGGGCCACACGTCAAAACGGCTACAGATCCCGAATACGAGGTGTTTCCGACGACTCGTTCGACGGTATCGCGGGGTCGGCACCGCCCGGGAATGAGAGGGATCTCGATCGAGGAACGGGGTGGATCGACGAGCGTTGAAGAAGAGGGGTAGATTTCCGGAAGTGGAATAGGCGGAAGCATTGAATCGGTCGGAGAGGTCGGGAGATAACCGAAGGGAGTATGATCAGAGGCCACTGAGGCTACTGACGAACGATGCGATTCGAGAGAGTGTCGGCTCGAGGACGAAACGGGTTGAATCGCGACAGCTTGGTCCTCCTTCCTCTTCAACGATGCCGAAGAACAACTCGTCGTCGTTGTGAGAGGTGCAGACATTCGAGTGACGTAGATCTGGAGCTCAAGGAAACCGGGAGGTGCATATTGTATCGCTTCTCGAAGCTCGTCTCCGATCCATTCGACCTCAGCTTTATCCCTCACGCTCCACACGAACGTCAACCTCTTCGTCGACAGCTTCTTGCCTTGTGTGGCGTAGAGTTGCTCGACGCGAGCTCGACGGACGAGATCGAGGAGGAATCCGACGGCGAACGTAACTCCTGTTCCTCCGACGAGCAGAAGAACCGATTCGAAACGGTGGAGTCGCAGATTATGGCCGTAGGGACCTAGTCAAGCGAGGAGGCAAGACCAGTCAATAAAGTCTGAAGAAAGCGAGTCTGTTTGAAGGTACTCACCCTCGCTGAAAATGGGGGAGAGCTCAATCGACGACTCGCTCTCTTGCGTTGGTTCGTCTATCATCTTCTCTTGCGATTCCAATGCCCGTTCCTTCAGCTTCAACGTGAACCCTTGATGAACTCGAATGATGAAAGATTGGGTCCCTTCGGTAGGAACTTCGTCTCCTTCGACATGCGTAATCGGGAGAAAGCTTGACGCGACTAGTCGGGAGTCGAGTCAGTTCAGAGTTGAAGGCCAAATAAACAGCTACTCACTCGAGAAAGGATGTCCTCCGACATCGACGAGAGGAGCGTGTAGGTAAGCGTGAGAACCTGGCATTGATCCGCAAGTCAGCAAGCGTCGATGAAGGAAGTGAGTGACTTACCAGGTTTCCATCTCCGTTTATTCTCAGTCTTGACTCTGATCACATCATCCGAGAGAATCTCAACTGTCGCTTTGGCTCCGCCTCGTCGTGAAGATCGCAAAGCGTAATAAGCTACGAGCAAAACTCTAAAGATCCTGTCGCTAGAGTAGATCACTGCACCGGCGATGAGGTAGGGCGCGACTTGAGGACGATGAAGGGACAACGCGATGAGAGAGAGGGCAAAGGCGGAGAGATGGGAGAAAATGAAGAACTTGTAGAAGCGAGCGCGGATCGCTCGAATTGATAGAATCGACATGCTGAGCCAGAGGATTAGTCCAACGAGACCCCAAGCCTTTCCGAATACTAAGAACGTCAGTACAGGTCACCTCAGTGTAAACAGGAGTAGTGTGCTTGCCTGATATCCAATCGTCAAATCGATTCGAGGTGCGTTTGTGAAGAGTCGCCCTGAGACATGCACCATCGCAAGGACGATTGCCGAACGACCGATCCAACGATGAAGCGCTACGAGTGTCGCGGAACTACAGTAAACGGTCATCAAATCAGCCTAGTATCTTTTGACATTTTTGAGCTTGATCTGCGTACTGAAGCCCTGTCTGAACGGAAGACAACGAGCTCAGTAATCGATCATGGATCCGGAGGCAAGCGAGGGGAGTGAACTCACGACCCAAGCGATCACTCCGAGTTCTCGGCTTGCGAGACCAACGAGCAATGGGATCTGAGCGAAGCAGAGTCTTGCGCAGTGATGGGCGATGTAATCTATATGACCGAGAGCTGTAGCAAGAAAGAGTTGTCTGTAAGCATTGATATCGAAGAGAATGGTGTCCGCAACATACCTCCAGATATTGCGAGCGAAAAGGTGATTATCGAATAACCCAGAATCACCGTCTGCGTTTCGAGTGTCAGCGACGTTGTTCCGAATCTTTGCAGAGCGAAGAACTTACTGCCTGTCCCGCACTCTGAATCCCGAGGAACTCGAGCAGTATCGACCGTCGATAGGTCCACTTTCGATAAGTTGCCAGTGTAGCGAGCCAAAACAGCCGGGACGGCGAATTCGTGCTTTCGTCTCCTCCTTTCCTTGATCGAGGACCTCGAGCGTAGAGTATTCGATAGATGCCATTCAGACTTGCGAGGATGACGAGGAACCCGAACACTGCAGCGTAGAAAAAGTATTGAACGTTGTTGTTGTACCAGCGGAGGTAGTCGAGCTCGGCGTCTGTATATATTGGAGCATGGGTAGGTAGCATGTTGATCAGAGGGAAGGAAGATGTCTACTATCGTCGAACGTCTGTGTGGACGCGCGTTGATCGCTTCGAGTTGACGCTCGAACCATGATCGAATGAACTCCGCGGATACGGCCGAAACGGGTCTCACGAAACCTCGAATCACGTCCAGTATCTTCCACAAGCGGGGGTATACGGGTTGGCGTGAAGTGTCGAGGGGTCCAGAGACCAACCTGCGAGTTGAGCTCCTTCCACACCTTCGCAACTTCGAGCGAAGTCCACCAACGCAGCCCTCGTGCAGCTCTACGCTGTATCAAAACCTGATCATACGAGAGAAGTCACTCCGTATCGATCGTTGGTCGAGGTGGAAACTTACACTCGCAGGATCTCAATTTAGGTCGAACCACTAAAAACGAACGACCTCGAAACCTCCTCAGAGGAAGAACTTTGCATTCAGATAACTCTCAATCATCGGATTACTCCCGTCCCTCGTTCGAGTTCTATCCGTCTCACCCCATCGTTCCAAAAAGTCGGCGTGATCAACGACTTGCAATCCTTTCGAATGACCCAGACCCGGTAGGACTGCGTCCTTCTTTGTTGGTGTTACTGAAGTCGCAGGAGATGAAGAAGGACGAGGAGAAGGGTGGGAATGAGGAGAGAAGAAATCGGCGGAAAGTCGAGAAGGAGGTGCATTCGGCGAAGGGGAAGGGGTCAAGGTGTCGTGGTTCAACGTCGGAGTCGATTCTGACTTTGACGAGGAGGAGGACGATGAGAGCTTGCGAGGTTGGGACATGACGAGCGTGTACATTTCTCGAAGAGCCTCGAAGTCGGTAGGGAAGAAGATGTCGAAGAATCCAGGTTGAACGAGGTAGGTCGTGCAAGGAACAGTCTGTAAGGCATGTATCAGCTCCACATCCGTATGATAAACGAGAGGCGAATGAGGGCGAGTCGCTTACCTCTCCCTGATACCTCGTCTGGACAACTGGCGCATTGACTCCCGCGACCGCGTCCGGTAGTTTGTCGAAATCACTCATGAGTACCCTATGATTCGGGAACTTGTCCCTCAAAACCTCTAGCAGCTGTAGTTGTCGAGTCGGAATGAATTCTGGTTGTGTCAAATTCGGTGCGAAAGGCATCGACGAGTAAATCTTTCGCAAGAGAGGGGAAGAAGCGAGGAGCGGATTGAGAGCTCGTGATTCTCGGGAGGAAGAGGTTGAAAGGAGCTTCGAGCGGAGAGAAAGGTAGCGAGCGATGAGAGGGTCGTCGACGGGCGAGTACAGTTCGTTGTAATCACCGGAAGCGTCGATCGAGATTGTGCACTGTACGGGTTCATGAGTGTCGGTCGTGTACCGAATCACGTCGTGTGCAAAATTGTCCTATAGCGCAAACAAGGATGAGCTCGACATAGAATAGCTCGAAGAAAGTGAATAGAAGACTCACGAGTACCTCCATCGCGATGAAGAAACAAGGTTCGTGAACGACTCTATCCCATTCGAAGATACTCTTCCCGATGACCTCAACTCTGTCTCCGTGCCCTCTTCTCCTCGCTTTCTCTCTTCCCATTTCACCTTCACTCATTCCTCCCTGTTCCTTTCTCCTGGATCCACCTGCGACTGATCCTTTCTGTTTCCCCACGAGTCGATCTGAGATTTCGATAATGCGGTACTTCGTTCGAGCGTACACCTCCGGAGCTTCAACAGCGAGAAAATCGAGAATGTCGGCCATCAGGGTTCCGTTTCCTGCTCCGATTTCGTAGATGATCAAGTCCGAGTAAGGGTAGAGGTTGAGTTTGTAAGTCGCCAGGAGATACCTAGCTAGAGCTCGACCATACCAGGGCTAAAGGAAATCCGATGAGCCGAAATTTTCGTTTCTTGCGAAAGTTCAACGAAACTCACTTTAAACAACTCGGTGGGAGTATGCCAGACCTGTCTCCCTGGACCTTTCCCAACTGTGCCAGCTCCTTGATCTAAGCCTTCGAACTGCATGTACCTCCTCGCGACCTCCTCTTCGAATTCTGCCGTCGTCGCAAAACTGTCAAACTCGAATCCTTCCGCCCTGTCGTCCTCCTTCTCCCTCGGTACCCTTTCTGATCGTTTCGAACGTGTTGCCGTAGTCGTATCTGGGTCGAAGATATCTACTTTCGTCGAGAAATATCCGTAATTCGGATTGTAGAGTGAATCATCGATGAAGTCCCTAACCAGCATCCTCGCTCGTTTCGGAGGTTCCTGGTTTCGTTCGAGATCTTTCGCCGTCAACAGCCGGTACGTAGATGCGAGGGGATCGGCTGGGGTAGGATCGAATGGAGAAGAATGAGGAAGGTAGTTGAACCGTGGTTCGGTAGGGTCTCGGCGAGTAGAGAGGGCTGCTCGAGGTTTCTCATTCTTGTTCCGTCGGCTGAGAGATGCCTTTGCTGAAGAAGGAGGAGGAGTCGAAGGTTGAGAGATCGGAGAACTTGTCGAGAAGGATTGGGCTTGCGAGAGAGACTGCGGTATCCTGGCGAGTGTGGTCCGACCAGATCGCAAAGAGCTAGCCATGCTCCAAGTGAAGATTGGCGGCTAGCGATTGATGAGCGAAAGCGAGAAGTGGAAATCGTTGAACTCGCTTGAAATGTTCCGCTTGTCTCTTTCCGCCTGCGACACAGGCGAGGTAGCTATGCAGACTCTGCGGATTCAAGTATGATTGCTAAGAGACGAGTAAAGGACAAAACACAAATAGGAAAGAAAAAGAAAATCGCAAGAGCCTGCCAGTCCGCATCTCTCCCTCCTCGAACGACAGCCAGGCATGCGTTTTGGGAACATATATCACACACTCGAGAACAACCAGATTCATCTACTCTTCAGACTTGTACTTGGAAGCATCGGTTCCGTGGTGTTGGTGGCTGTCGGAGGTGAAACGAAGGAAATAGGTCAATGTCATAGCCTGAGAGCAAGAGAAGGGAAGCGGAAAAATGAACATACTTGACCAAGTTGAACCAAGGTAGAACACCGAACTTGAGCTGGTCAAGCAGCGAAAATGGACGCGAGTCAGTTTCAGAACAAAAGAAAGGAATACAGAGAAAACGCAAGCTTACCTGACTCCACATGCTGTTTCGGTGAGCAACACCTTGAATGTATTCTGGTAGATCCGTCTCTCCATACAGGGGTTTACCCTCTTGCGCCAATTGGGTCAATTCCTTCTTGTCCATCTCAATCTCTCGTGCGTTCTCTTTCCATCCCCAAAGTCGGACTGTCCTCGATCAAACGCTCTCTCCTGTCAGCTTGTGAGCTCTTTCAGAGGACGGGAAAGGAGTCAACTCACGGGAAGAGGTTTGGTACGCGAGAAGGAAACCTCCCGCGAAACCAAGCCAGGTCGCGAGTCGTAGAGTAGGTCGAAGTCCGCGAGTACCGAGTTTGGTCGTAGGGTCTGCCATCTCTGTTCACTCGTCGTACATCCCAACAGCAGAGTCAGTTTACAAGAGATCAAACCCGATGAAATACAGAATGGTGTTCTGTCTCGCTCCGCCGCGAGTTCCAAGGTCACCATGCTGTAAGAAGGGGTTGACTCACCCATGGCGTAAAGGGCAGCGGGAGCAGCGGCAGTTCCGGCAGCCCAGAGAGCGTAATCTGTACTTCTGAAATAACGGATCACTCGTCCAGCGTGAGGGTCCGCGTCGACAAGGGGGTAGGGCGTTTTGAGGTCGTTGACATCAGTGACTTGCGACATGATGTATAGCTGATTTGAAGGTATCGGAGGAAGAGTGGAGAAAGCGAGAAATGCAAGAGATCGCCCTGTTGGCTCACGACTGTACCTCTCACTCATTCCATTCGATCCGAATATCGCTCACAAGAGGGTATCAAGTACTCCCGATACCAAAAGATCGACTCTCGAAGATGGCGTCTGAATTCGGCTCGATCGAGGCAACTGAACTCCCTCGGGACCAACTAGGAGAGCCTGGACCGACTCTGAACCCTCTGCCAGGACCAATACCGTCTTTCCAAGATCTGACGGATTCGAGCGGCGAAGAACCGGATGATGATCAAGATTGGGAGGCGATTGTTCGTGCAGGTTCGCTTCGCAATCCCATCTTCAATCCATTCCTCTGCCTATCAGGATTGACTGACCCGGAGCTTCGACTCGTGATGTAGCCGAGGAGGCATTCTCGGAGGAACAAATCACAGAAATGACGGAATACTTGAAAGAAAAAGGTCTGTTCGCATTCGTCAACGAATATGTCGACCGAAGAAGCATTCCGATTCGTACTCTCCTCCTCGCCTTTGGTCTTATGATTGTCAGTCATCTTCTCTTTACCTCGCGTACGGCCTCGTGACTGATTGTATCCCTTTCCAGCCTCTCGAAACTCCCTTTCCCGATCAACTGAGAATGCTCAAAATCGCTTGTTCAAGAGTGTAAGCTCGAAACGTGCTCTACTGTGGCACTTTTGACTGATATCTTTGTCTCGTTCGTGTTGAAGACTCCGGAACCGAGAACGGCTGGAACAATACCAAACGATCGAGGACGCCGTTTCACTGATTCGCAAGTCGAAAAAGATTCTCATCCTCACTGGCGCCGGTGTCTCTGTCAGCCATTTCTGTTCACGTCTAGGCCTCTACCTAACCGAATCACTGACTGACATCGTCCATTTCCGCGTCGCTTGTAGACCTCTTGCGGTATTCCAGATTTCCGTTCTCCAACCGGGCTCTATGCGCGCTTAAAAGCAGAAGGTACCTGGGAACTGGACGATCCGCAAGACATGTTTGATCTGAGGTTCTTCAGAGAACGACCCGATGTGTTCTACAGCTTTGCGAAAGTACGCCTTTTCCTCCCCGCTTCCCCTTCTCTCACGTCGTCGAAGACGAGACTGCGCAGGTGCTGACTATCGCTGGTCGAGCCTGCAGGAGATCTATCCGTCTAACTTTATTCCGAGTCCATGCCATCGATTCGTTCGATTGCTTGAGCTGAACCACAAGCTTTTACGAAACTACAGTAAGCCAACCAGCTCAGTCTCGATGTGAGATATCGAACCACTCACTCCAATTCTTCCCACAGCTCAAAACATCGACGGCTTGTTCGAGCAAGTTGGAGTTGAGAAAATGCTCAACTGTCACGGTTGGTTCATCTTTGCGTCGATCTTGTCGGTCGGAGAGTCGTCGTACTGATGCCGCAGTATCCATAGGTTCTTTCGCTACGGCCTCCTGTCTCAATTGTCGTCGACGCTATCCCGGATCTCACATTGAAGCCGACGTTTTCGCCTCTCGAGTACCGCTGTGTCCCCCTTGTACCGCTGTATCCGAATCGGTTCGTCTCGCCCTCGAAGCCGAAAAAGCTCGACAACTATTCGAAGCTCCTCCGAAGAAGAAGAGGAAAGTCGAAGATTGGGAGCAGGAGAATGGAGAGGATGGCGAGGGAGAGGAAGAGGGTGGAGCGGGCATGTATGGGTATGGGAATTTGTGGAAAGATAAAGCGATCATCAAGCCTGATATCGTTTTCTTTGGGTCAGTCTCTCCTTCCGCTCACTCTAACGGAGCCCGACGTACTCACTTACCCATGAGATCGATACAGAGAAAACTTGTCAGATGAATTTGATCGTAAATTACTGGCGGATCGGGATGAAGTGGATCTGCTGATTGTCATGGGAACATCACTTCGCGTGAGTCTTCTATAAGTGTGCTGCAATGCTTCGGAACTGACCCTCAACTCTCGACTCAGGTCTCTCCCGTCGCGCAACTACCGTCACATCTACCTCATTCGATTCCTCAAATCCTCATCAATCGAGATCCAGTTTCGCATCACAATTTCGATATTTGCTTACTCGGAGACGGAGACACGATCGTCAACTACTTGTGCGAGCGACTACAGGAAGCTCATCTCGGCGAAGTCGAAGAGAACGAGCGCGATGCAAGGTTGAAAAAGGAGGAGGAGAAAGAGAAGATGGAGTGGGACCTCGAGACGAGAGTGCCGATTCAATCACCCAAGAAGAAGGAATCTACCGCTCCCGATGAGACGAGCAACCTCGATCATCTGAATGGGAGGCAGGAGGAGATCACGCCCGAGCGCGTGTCAACGTCTCACGTTTGGCTCTTCCCGGGCGTCAACAAAGAAGCTCGGTGGATCAACCTGGTACGTCAAGCGTACGACGAGGAGGCGATTGACTCGGAAGATGCCGAATCAGTAGATGCTGGGGATCAGAATGAAGCAGGAGCGATAGGGAACGGGGAGAGGCAAGAGGAGGGGACGGTTCAAGGTCATCTCGAATTAGCGGCGGATCTGGCACCTGGAGTCGTAGCGGGAGAAGGTAGCGACCGGGAAGAGGGCGACTCGAGCGAAGATACTGAGAGTGAAGATGGAACAGAGGAGAAATTCTTCTCGAATGTCCAGTAATGTTTCTTGTTTCTTCTCGTCGGATAGTTTGAAATAGTGTTGTCGTTTCTTACTACTTGAGACTGGTGTCGGAGAGACGGCTGAGTCGTGTATGAATTGCGTAACAACAACAAAGTACAGAAAATTGCGAAATACGAAGCTTTGGGAGGCGCACAATACTACAATTCCTCCTTTGATCGCGATGACACCACGTCCGGTTCACTCTTTGATGACTCCAGTACTTGGTCCTCGACTTTGCCCCATTCGACACCACCTTCGACCCTCAGTTTGTTGTCTACTTGATCTAGAACTTGTTGTAATCGATCACGAGCGAGGTCGACGAGGAAGTGTGCGATGATCAATGATGCAGCTTGTGCGAGTTGAGTCTGCCAATCGAGCGCGTGAGCACCACTGTCAACACAAAGACAGACAGTCGAAGCGAAACTCACCTTCAATCCCTCGAGTAACTTGTTGACCACCTTTTCACCCAGCTTCTTACCAAGTTTACTCCCAAGTTCTACCCTCGATTCGATACTTGTGAAGTCGCTGATACTGAGCGCTTTTCCCGAGTCTTTTCCTCCCTTGACTCCAAGCGCTGCGACGTCTTCTTCGACGCCGAGGACGATCGGTGCTCCTTCTCTTCCTGCCCTCGCCTTGCTCAGCTTGAGTCGGATCTGGAGAGTCTTCGAATGAACTGTCGTTGTTGAAGTGCCTTTCTCTCCCAACTTGTCCATTCCGGAAGCCCAGGAAAGGAGGGGATTCTTGACGTCGGCGGTAAGGGAAAAGGAGGAAACGAGAGTGCAAGATAGGGGAGAGACAGTGATGACGAGTTCGCCTCCTCGGATTCCAGGCGAGTTTGCGGGAGGGTCGAACGCGACACTGGCGCTTTCGAATGAGATGGATTCGAGGGATGATTTCGAGATGAGGAGTTTGAACTCGGATGTGAGGAGGTTGAGCGACTGGAGAGTATTGCGAAGCCCTTTGCCGTCTGAACGGTAAAGCTCTGGGGCAAAATCGGGTAGTCTAAAGGAGTGTAGGCGAGTCGGTCCTCGGAGATGAGCGTGGAATCGAAACGGGGTTGAGATTGAGCTCGGCGACGGAGAAGGCGCTTTACGATCGATTGAGGGAGAAGGATCAGAGCTGGAAGGAGATGAGGCATCGGAGGATAACGAAGGTGGAACGAGCGAATTCGAATCGAGGGGCGTCGATAATTCTTGTTCCCTCTCGTCGTCGACAATCCCGCCATACAGCTCGCTGTCGACGTGCTTTGAAGCGAAGTGTGCGAATTTGGCGAGCAATTCATCGACTGGTCGCCCCTCCACCGCTTCTCGGATCAGATAATCGCCCATGATTCCGACGGGATAGCTCACTAGGAACGTTGATCGAATGTAGGGGATGACGAACGTGACGAGTTTGCCGAAAGGATGGAAACCCTTGAGTTGAAGCGAGTCAATCACTCCAGGGGCGAGAGTCGTCGAGAGGACCGAGAGCCGAGGAGAGTCTGTCGAGGATTTTGTGAGTTGTAGCTTGAGGTGAAGGAAGGCGTCGTGTAGTTCGACCTCTGTCCGTCCTGACGTTCTCCAACTCCATTCCTTCTGTTTCTTTCCCGTGTCCGCTCCTTCGTGACCTCGTTTCGCGCCGACCTTTATTCTGAACCGCATGCCCGTGTTTCCCTTCATCTTGACTTCCAACCCACTCGCTTTCACTTCGAGCGGTTCTCGGTTTGTGTCCTTAGCCTTGAACGACGAAGTTGCGACTCTCAATCTCGAGAATGCCATTTCTGACGAAGAGATTTCGAGGGAGCATCTCAACGCAGATTCCGTGAAAGGGATTGGGATGTATAGCTTCAACGGAGGTAGATGTGTGCTACATAGACGAGTCAAGTGCTGGTCAGCTACGAGTGAAAACGAACAGGAGGAAAGATTGACGAAATTGTCTCCACTCACACGGGCAAGACGTTGAGACCATCTAGATCCAGGTGATCTACACTCGAGGCGATGACTAGACCCGGTGAGCTATAGAGGCGTGTAGTTGAACGAGTCGAGTCTTGAAGCTTTGGAGCGGTTGCTGAATGAGTCGAGACCGCGAAGAGACTCGTGACCAGTAGGACGCTAGCTATCGATAACAGGATGGCGATCCATGAACTCATTTCGGAGTTCAGCGTCGAAGTAAGGAACAGCTGGGAGAGTTACGAGGAAAGGTTCGAGGAAGAGCCAAAGCTGTACCCTAACGTCATCGAAAAGGGAAAGATTTCCACTCTGCTGCGTACTTGGAAGATCATCAAAAGTTTGTCTCGTTGGTTCCAGCTCTTGACGGTTTGCTTGACCTCGACGAATGAATCTCAAGGTCAGCAGACTGTACAGTATGTACTGCTAGCGGAACCGTTACAGTCAATCAAGGTAGCGTAGTTTGCCACGAGAGCCTGAGGGGGTTTCCGCGCCTTAAACTTTTGAGCACGGCGAATTGCAAAAGTCAAGGAAGGTGGCCTTAGCGTGCGCGTTTCCGCCTCGTTCGGAGAAAAAGTTCCGAGACTCGCGAGAGGAAGCGAAGCTCAATTGCAACTGAGATATCCTGAGCTTCGCCGTGGCAAGTCGATTGAGTGATCGTTTGCGAGGGAGGGAGGGGAGCACACTGAAACGAGCTGCAAATTGAAGCGAGACACAACCAAGAAATAGAGCGTTGATTCCACGAGAGCGAGCCAAAAATTGAAACCCGTGGCGTGCCTCGGAACCGTCTCGACTGTTTCGTCCGAAAAAGGTTTTCTCTAGGTCGAAAGAGCCGCGCTCCGTCATTTGATCTGACAGGTGTTCTGACTTCTGCATCCAGTACAGCCGCCCATGTTCTTCATCCTTCTCCTTACGCTCTCTTGAGCTCCTTCGACTTTCGAGTGGCACCCTCAACGAGATCGGACCAAACCATCAGATCATGCTCACGACTCTATCGACTCCCGTCCTCCTAGGTCTTGCATTCAAACCCGAGTCTCAATCGCCCCGTCGTAGCTCTGCCCATACCTCGAACGAGCAGGATTCCCCTCCGAGAAGAAGTCGCTCCCAATCTCCTTCCACTCGTCGTTCCCTCCCGGAGCTCGCCTGGTTCTCTGTCGAATCGCAAACATCTTCGTCTTCCTCTTCTTCTCCCACACCGATCCCCTCAGCTTTTCGACGATCCATCCTGGACCCGGAGACCCCAGCATTCACACCTCTTTCCCCTCCTGAAGACCGTTCCTCATCCTCGTCGAAAACGATTCTTACCTCTCCAAACCGTCGCAAGACTCTCGAGCTGCCTCCTTCTCCTCCCGACTCGCCTCCTGCCTCGATGGAAGAACCTCTTCTCTCCTTCGTTCGACCAAAATCGAAAACTTCGAGAGGTCGAGCTCCTACCCCGCCGTGGTCTCGTTCAAGGCCTCGGGCAGCTCAGACTCCCTCCACACCTCGACAGCTCGTTTCGTCTCCTGTTACTCGAGCGACGGCGCCGATTCAGGAGGAGGAGGAGGGAGAGGCCGACGAAGGAAACGAAGCTCAACTTGCGGACGACGACGACGAACGGTTCCTTTCTCTCCCTCTCCTTCGTCTTCGTCATCGCCTCTCTACTTCTTTGATTCTCAGTGCCTACACCGAAGCGGGCGACAAGAAGAACTCGATCACCTCGTTACCTTCGGAGCGTTCGACGAGCCCAACTCAACGTCGTCGCAGGTTGTTTCCTCCCGGTACCGTTTGGGCAGAGCAGTCTCATTATCGACTCTACGCTCTACAGAAATCGAAAGCCGATCGCACCGCTGGAATCGGGTACTGGAAGAGGTGGGAGGGGATCGACCTTGATTAGATTTTTACCCCTTCTCTCTGATTTGTGTCCCGCTTTGTTCATAGTCTCTTTAGATTTGTTGTCCCTTCATTTATACCGTCCTGCTGTCCAGGGTTTCTCCTCCTCGCGATAGTTATCGAAAGTTTGTCGTTTTCATTTCCCTCTCTCCTTCGTTGCCATTCTTAGATGCCTTGCGAAATGCTATACCGTCTGTAGCTACCTGCTTCGAGGTCCGCGAGTCTGTTCGAGAGGTGTTTGTTCGGAGGATCAGAATTGATTCATTTCACTGAGCGCGGGCTCTTCGTCTTCCCTTCTTCCTAGTGCACGTGCTCTTGCTTCAGAGCAACTCTGCGTTCCGAGACTAGAGAAAGATTGTGTTTTCGAACGTGAACGGACATGTACACACCGAAGGAAGCTGTTCAGTCGAGAATTCAGAGCCAGCAAAAGAGAAAGGCGTAGAATGAATTCGCGAGAAACAGCGAAAGAATACTGCTGCAGCCATACAGTAATCACTTGATTTGCACGAGTGAGAGGATATCTGTCGACGACAAAGGGTATAATTTTTGCTAGAGAACGAAAGAACGAGATTACTGAGCAACGACTGATTTTGACCGCTTCTCTTCTTGAAACTGTTCTCGACACTGGTAGTGAGTGACCTCTCCACTAGAGATACATTGAGGACGAACGAGTCAGTGTGTGGGTGTGCAAGGCGGGACTGCGAGGAGACCTACTGAGGGTTGTGAATCGCGATAACGCTGTTCCCGATTCTCTTGTAGCATTGCGGGCACCTGCGAGACAGCGAATATATTGTCAGATATACACTCGCAAATGAACAGTGAGTCGAAGGATCAAGTCACGACGCACACTCTGCTGTCGGAGATTTTCACTCGACGTTCTTCGAGGTCGACTAGGTCTCGCTCGTTCTGTTCGACCCAGCTTCTCCCGACATTCTTCACCATCACGGCTTCTCTCCTGCGTTCCGTGCTGCGTCTCAGCGTCTTTGTGAGGTAAGTCTGCATGTCGCCGAGCGAGACGAGAGGTGGGAGTAGTTCGAAAGCTTCGAAAGGGTCGATACGAGCAGCGTGATTTGAAAGAAGTGATAGAGCGGGTGCAAAGAGTAGAGGGTGCGAAGGTCTAGGTCGGAGGTAGAGTCGCAAGAGGAGGGGGAAAATTGTCGACTTCATAGCTTCGTCAGATTCGTAGACTCTCTTGCAATACCTGAAAGAACCAGATTCTCGACCATTAGTGTCACGATTCGTAGCAGAATGATCGGAAGAAACCGTATGGACGCACTGTTCAGCTGTCGCATGATCGTCGATTTGGTAAACGTAGATTTGCAGAGCGCCTTCATGTCGACCCAGCCTTCCAAGAAGGATCGCACGGACTTCATGGAGGTCTTCTGAAGGTAGTCGACCGAGGATACGTTCAGCTCGATACGAAGTCGATTGCTCGAGGAACTCGATCAGCTTCTTGTACGATTCAGATTTTGACGGTGTCGATTCGCGTTCTCCTGCGCAAGTGGTCAAAGCGACAAAAGAAAACGAGCCGTTAGCTTGTCTGAACGAGAGAGCGCGAGTGAAAGGGAAAAGGGAAGGGAAATGAATTGAAATGAATTGAAACTAACGTTTTTCGGCCGATCTGACGGATCCGAGATACAACTCGATCAATTTCTCATGAAATTCCGATCCCTGCTCACCCAGGTCGTGCACTATGTGCTCGAGGTACTTGGTGCAAACCTCAGGGTCAACGGCATCGAGATGAGCCAAGACAGCATGGCGAGGTAGAGATTCGACCTCTTCTAAATCGGCGACAAAGATCTTGGCGCGATTGCGACGACTCTCAGCTTAATGGATTAACGCCATAACGTGGAAGAGTGTAGGGACATACCTCGAGACCGGCCCGTTTATCCTGTTCAAAGACCCATTTCGATGCTTGAAAAATCACGTCGAGATGGTCAGGTCCGAGTTTTTGTAGGTAGCGTACGGTGTCGCCGAGTTTCTCCTCTGGGTCGTCCTCGTCGTCACTCATCCTGAGAGTAGTTCACACTAGACGTCAGATCCGTTGCAACAGCCGACCCGGTCCGATGGAAAGAAAGGGGTCAAAGAGAGAAAATAAAGAGTAACGTACTGACGAAGAAGCTGGACCGCCTTGGTGTGCATACTCTTGCCGTTGTAGAGGTCCAAAAGTTCCCGACGTTTCTGCGATGGAAGACTCAACCCGGATTAGCGGAAAGAACGTGGCGAGAGAGGTGCGAAACTGACCTTGGCTTGGAGAAGCAATTCCTCAACTTCTTCCACTTCACACCAATTCTCGATCCTGCATAGCGGCCCGATCATAATCGGTTTCGTTGCGAGATAACTCCTGAAGAGCGCCGTGTCAACCACTTGAGCGGTTCGAGCGAGTTGATCACTTGAGAGTTCGGTGAGAGGGAGGTTCGGAAGCGAGAGGAGCTCTTCCGGTGATGCGCTCGGTCGATGCATCGAAGGCGAAGGTCTCGACGAGGGGACCAATGCGGCGAGAGCTTGGGAATACTTTTGACGACGATCAGTTAGATAGCGAATCAATTCGTCGATAGAGGTCGAGTAGTTCTTCTGATCGAGCTTCGCTTGTCGTTCTCGATCGACTGCGTAATATGCTGAAAATCAGCGGAGCTTTACAGCAAGAAGAGATCTGGGGATCAAACTCACTTTCCGCCTTTTGAGCGTTCTCCTCGACTGCGGTCAATCCCGTCGAAGGTTCTCGCTCCCTCAACCAGCTCCTCTTGCCTGTCAAACGACTACTGACGCTCCTGATCGACATCTTATCTTCGTCTTCCTCGCGAATCAGGTTCCTTTTGGCGGGACTGTAAGAGACGTTCGTCTCGACCTCGTCTTCTCGTTCGTTTTGTTCTTCCTGCTCCCGCTCGACTCGCGCAGCTTCCTCTTTCTCCACGTCAACCTTCTTCCTCCCTCCGAACAATCCTTCCTTTCCGTTCTCGCCGACGAATAATTTGCCCGAGATCGTTTCTGGATACAGAGCGACAACTTTGGCAGGCGAGAGGTCGAGGCGAATGAAGGCGTCAACCGCAAGAGCGTAACGATGAAATTTGAACAGATGGAGAGCATGAAGAGTCGAAAGACGGCGAAGTAGTGGAGGCTGCGAAACCTTCTGCATCAGCTCCATTTGGGCAAAGAGCGAATCAGACAGAAAAGTACGAACCGGCAACGAGGTTCGACCTGTGAGAGCTGGCGAATTCCGGAGTAATCGAATTGCTTCTTCCCATTTCCCCTGTCGACCCAATTCCTCGATTTGTTCTTCCCAACTTTCCATCCTGCCGATCCAAAGTGTTTGCTCTACAGGTGAGCTCGTTGTAGTATGAGGGCTCGTCAGAATCAAAATCGGCGGTTGAGTTGACGAGGATGATGCGGTGAGAAGTCGAGCGGTTTGAGAATGTATCAACGAAACGGAATCCGAATCGGGAGGGACTGCGAGTAGTTGGACGGAAGCTAGAGATTCGAAGTCGTTGATGGCAAGTGTTGGGGGCTCGAGTTCGCCTTGAGCGTGTGCGAGAGGAGGTGGCGGAGGTGAAGCGAGAAGGGAAACGACGTAGGGAGGAAGCACGATTGTTTCGTCGACGGATGAGGGGTAGTTGATTGCCGAGGTCGAGGACGAAGAGCTGCCCGTACTTCGAGGTTTGCCCTTTGCCGAGACGGGAAGAGCGATATCTGCACGAGGCGAAAGACGAAACAGGTCAAACCGGAGATCAGGTGCGGGAAATGAAGTTTTGACCACCTACTGTCTCGCACGACCAGGACCTCTAGATTCCTCTCGTCATTCTCGTCTTCCCATCCCCATGCTTTGCCCCACAGCCAATCGTCCTCTCTCTTCTCCGGCTCTCCACTCGCTGATCGCTGTGGCATCTTTCCCTTTCTCCCCTTCAACGTCGGTACTCCTACGACACCATTCTTTTCCAACTTCTTCCCGAGTGCCAGTCCACTGAGCGCTCCCAATCCAGCCCCAACTCCGCTCAATCCAAAATTGCTCAGTCCTCCTCCTCCTCGATCCGTCTTGGGTCCGTTCCCAGCTTTCTCTGCGATCGGCAGCGGTAAAGAGAAGAGACTTCCGAGTGTTGGCGGGTCTTCAGATCCTTTTCCTTCGAGGGGAGCTAATGAAACGATTCCATATTCTCCCGTCGAGAATCCAGCCACGATCTTCCTCCCTTCGAACGCCATCCCTCGAATCTGGTGGGGTAAAGCCGTCTCCACTTGAGGATTCCATGTTCCATCGACCCAGCTGAGGACGAGCAGTCGTCTTCGACAAGCGAGAGCGAGGGTTGTGTGAATTTCGGGAACGGGAGAGGAAGTCGAAGGATGATAGATCTCGGTTGAGAGGGCGAAAAGCGAGCAAGTTCCCTTCGTTTGTGTAGCGAATGAGGACAAAGGAGAGAGGTCGGGGAACGACAAGAGGGTTACATCACCGCCTGAGAGAGAGAAAAAGAAAATTCGATTTAGTCGAGGTCTCTCTCCCTCTTTCAGGCCGGACGAAAAGCTGTGCTTACCACTGAGACAGACAAGAGCATTGAGCTCTTTGATAACGCCTAGCTGGTCGATTGACTTCTTCAACTGACCCGGATGTTTCGAAACGAGAGTCGCAGCGGGAGGAGCTTCAGACGAGCAACGCGCGGGATCAGCTTCGAAATCCTTGCACGGTTAGAACGAAAAACTGACCAGAGCTCGTAGACGCATGCGACAAGTCAAAGACGAGCAGACTACCTTTCTCGGTACCCAACATGATCCGATCCGCTATTCAAGCTTCGGGTATCAGCTCGACTGTACAGATGTATGTCTCTGCATAGTTTCAGACGACTCACCGTGCAACACTACCGCAGTGATCGCTTCATGACCCAGTTCCGATGGAGGAATGAGGCGGGAAAGGGAGAATGGGTTGTGCATCGTCGATTGAAAGGTCCGCCCCTCTGTTGGGCCTTCTTTGCGGTGGTTCTGTGCTGACTAGTGGTGTAGAGGTCGGAGAGTCGTATCGAGCGCGAGCAATCGGGATTCAAGAGTGGGGCGCGATCTTCTCCCCTCTCTTCTCTCCCCCTCACTCTCGATATGGCGCCTATCGACCCTTTGCAAGCCGACAAGGGACAGGCCTTCCATGTACACTTGACGGGATTCGGGGTAAGTCCTGATTCTCGCTTTGATCCCTCGTCGTTGGGTTGAACTTCTCTCCTCCCCAGCCGTTCAACAAAGTGCCGATCAATCCTTCATGGGAAGCAGTCCAGAAGCTTCACGATACAATACTACCCAACTCGCCTGGCCCAGACGAGAAAAGCTCGACCCGTCCTCGAGAGATTCGCCTAACTTCCTCGTTGATTCCCGTCAAATACGCTGCCGTCCTCTCGCAAATACCGCCATTACACTCTACCGGCTTCGAAGGATCAGTACCAGACCTTATCATACACGTCGGAGTCGGCCTAGAGGGAGCGATTCGCCTCGAACAAAGGGCACGAAAATACGGTTTCGAGAAACTCGACGTCGATGGTCAACTCGGACCGCTAGACGAACTCGAGAACAAGAGAGGATTCAGAGGAGACGAATGGATCGAGATGGAGGAAGAACTGAGGACAACAATAACAGGCGAACGGGTTGTGCAAAGTGCGAAGCGACGGGGTCTGGAGTTTGTCGAGCTTTCGGAGGATGCAGGTGAGCCCTTCTCCTAGCGCTCACGCAAGCGACGGGTACTGACGATCTGTGATGTTCCAGGCTTGTATTTGTGCGAGTTCACGTATTACGCCTCACTCGCTTCAGCTTCGAAAACAAATTCAGGTCGGCCAACTCCCGTTCAGTTTATACACGTCCCTCCGTAAGCTGAACGCTTCCTCTTGTACCGTAACTTCAGCACTTCGTGCTTCGATACTAAGAAACCTTGTCCTCATTCAGGCTCGAAAAACCGTATTCTCTGGATCAATTGACTTCAGCGCTCAAAGTTCTCATACTCTCAATCATGAACGAAGGAGGACTGCGTGCCAGAAATGAATGACACCCATTAGAAAGGGCTCGCGGCTACGGAGTATCGACAAGCGATGAACAGGCGCAAGACGAAATCGATCGGAAAGGCTTGAACGTGCGAGAGAAGGGCGTCGGCTTGTCGACTTATGCGTACGGAGGAAGACATCAACTTATATAGCGGGATCACCGTGGCTCGAGGGAATCCGAGGCGAGGGGTGACGAACGGTTCAACCTTGAGGCTTACCGGAAGACTAAGGACTTTTGGGACGACTCGATGGTTCGGCAAGGCTCATTCTATGTAACACAGTAGGCAGGGCGCGGGGAGGTATGCGAGACTTGAGACGACGAGGGGACCATCTTCTTATGTTTTTGCATTGGAACTACAAGCAGTACTTGGTCTGCGAAATGGAGTCACTCTCAACGAAATAGAGTCACTCTCAGTTCTGCCCTCACGATCTTCTTGACGCTCTTCCGAACGAGATTAAGGTTGCAAGTAGCAGATGTGAGAAAACAAAAGTCGATTCTACCATTCATCGTTACTCCACCCTCCAGTCTGTTGTTGAGCTTGACCTCCCGCCGGTGCCGAGTAGCCTCCGTAGCCTCCTCCTCCCGGTTGCAGTTGGTGAGCGTTGTATTGAGGACTCGCTCCATATCTCGGCATCGAAGGACCTTGACCTGGAGGAGGAGCAGGAGGAGCGCCCCCATAACCGCCATAACCTGATCCGTATCCGTTCATTCCTCCGCCTGGAGGCGGTGGCGGAGGTTGATTGAATCCTCCTTCTCCGTCGAGTCCCATCATCGCCGCATCTCCCCCGATCACGTTTCCATCCAGTCCCATTGCTTGACCTGGATTTGTCAAATCGTGTAAACCTTGTCGCAGTTGACCCAGTTGAACGATAAGAGCATCGAAACTCTGAAGACACAGAATAGGACGCACGGGGGGTGAGCGATTTTTCGAACAACGAGGAAAGCGAATCACATACCTTGAGGATAATTTCTTCCGGTTTCAGTTGACCAACGGCTTCGACATCATAGTAGAATCGTGAAGGTTTCTCGTTGAACTCGAAAGCGTCGTTCTCTTCCGGTTTCTTCTCATACTGTTGCGCGGCGATAGAGAGATTGTCAATTTTCTTTTTTCTCATTCTCTCATCCAATTTCGAGACTGACCTTTCCATTCTCCGATACTGGCCATTCATCTTCCGGTTTTGTGCCAACTTCGAACCACAGATCAGTGTGCCGCAGTTTGTTGTAAGGATCGTACTCGAATCCGACTGCTGAAACCGGAGACCATTTCGCGTGTTCGAGAGCTCTTCCCTATTCGCGAAGACGTTGACGGAAAGAGTCAGCTCGCAAGGATTTCGGAAAAGAAGGGAAGACTGACCTTGACCGCAATGCAACGCATGTGAATTTCTTGACCTTTGGTCAGTTTCGCCAACATGATTCCCTGTGATAGTTTTGGATCCGAGCCTGAACGAGTCGATACGAGTCAGCTCATGCCAACACAATATGCATAGAGATAGAAGGAGAACTCACTCGTCGCAGGTTGACCGACAGACATTCTCCCTTGACTCTCGATCAGCAAATGTTTAGTCGTCACTTCCATCGTCGAGCTCGTTGTGCACACTGCGTCTAGAGTGAGTGTGACTGAACACTTCTCGCAGAATGAATCGCAAGTACATTCCTTTTGGCACGAAAGAGTAGATGATCAGTCAAGCTTCACGAGTCGAGACGGGCGAAGGGGGGCAGCTCACTCGGTTGTAGTTTGGAATATGTCGTTCCAAGTTCTCAGAATTGAGCGGTACGAGTCCCAGCCTGTGAGCGATCATCTCGTCGGGAAGAACGCTCGTGTTTTCGGTAATCTGCACTTGATCGATCGCGAGGGTATCGATACGCGAGATCATTGCTCTCCTAAGCGAGTTTGCTAGTCTACAACTCGCGCGCGTTAGTCGTCGAGCGAGCAATCGACTTGATCAAAGAGGGAGCGGAATTGATGAACTGACCCAAGGTGAACACCGTCTAGAATGAAATGCAGACTATCATCCTTCACAGAAGTGATCTTGACCCTCAAATCTGATCCATCGAGCGAGCCTGGAGGTTTGAGAGGAAGCGCCATGTTCGAATGAGTTGTAAACTCTAAGTCCGTGTGCTCTGATGTGGTCGAGTGATTTCGGATCTAATCGTCTGTGTTCTGGCGTGTGGTTGGTCGGGAGCTGCTGTTAGTCGATGATATGGTGGGAGAATGAGTTCAAATTGCACCGGTTCCGGTGTTTTCCCGCTCTTTCCCATCTTTATCCTCCTCTATTCACTTCAACAAGCACTCTCACGCAGTACGACATCACTGCAACTCTGTAGCGGCCGGCTGCCAATCGATCTTCACTCTTCCAGTCCCCTCTTTTCCTCCATTCTCCCCACTTCGCATTCCATCGACCTCATGGCGTTCCCTACCTCCCTCCACGCCGAAATCGATCAGGCTGTACAAGATTCCATCAGCGAATTCGTCGAAAAGAGGAACTCTGGTCTCCCTCGCGCCGCAGTTCTCGCAACGACCTCGAAGGAAGAAATCGTCGTCAACAGCGTTGGAGGCTTCGTTCGAGTCGAAGACGACGTCGCATCCAGCCCGGAGATCACAGACGAGAGCTTTTTCCCTTTGTGGAGCTCGACAAAGCTCGTTACGGCGATCGCAGCGATGCAATTGTACGAACAAGGCAAAATCGACCTCAAGGGCGACGCATCGCGATACGTTCCAGAGTTGAAGGACCTCAAAGTACTCAAAGGGCTCGGAGACGACGGCGAGCCGCAATACGAGGAGAACACTCACGTCTGTACTGTCGAGAATCTAATCACCCATACTGCCGGTAAGCTACTTTCGTTCTCTCTCGCGCACTCGGCTGGGAGACAATGCTCAT
Source organism: Sporobolomyces salmoneus (assembly GCF_050403485.1). Taxonomy (NCBI): domain Eukaryota; kingdom Fungi; phylum Basidiomycota; class Microbotryomycetes; order Sporidiobolales; family Sporidiobolaceae; genus Sporobolomyces; species Sporobolomyces salmoneus. Next base: position 503,595 of record NW_027481159.1, on the reverse strand, counting down.
CTCCGGCTTGTCGAGCTTCTCTGTAGGATTCAAGTATCAGTACGATCCAGCGTACGCGAAAATCCAAGAAGAGCTAGGACTCACGCAAATCTACGAGCAGAATTCGACCAGGGTGAGCATTCTGGCGCTTCTCTCTCGTCTGGAAATGTGCACTCACTCTTTTTCGAGGTTACAGGAATCACTCACGAAGTCTCCATTCTTACTGTGAGCCGGGAGGCTCTCTTCCTTTTGACAATGCTCTGACGACAATCTCGCGAGACTGCAGGCCTCCCGGCACGGCTTTCAGCTACGGAACCGCGAACGACTGGCTCGCGCTTGTCATCTCGAATGTTAGTGGTCTACCCTTCGGAGAATACTTGCAGAAGAACATCTTCGAGTACGTTGTTTCATTCGTTCGCTGAGCTAAGAGCAGCAATCAACTGAACAATCTTTCGCCTTGACTGCAGACCTCTCGGTATCAACGACTTCACATTCAAGAACCCTTCCTCTCGTGTCAATGTCGCTACCGCTCCCGAAACCGGTGATGGACCTTTCACGTTTGACGAAGGACGACAATTCACGCAAAACATCGCTTGGGGAGGCGCTGGATTGACTGGTTCTCCCAAGTCTTATCTCAAGATCCTAAGGATGTTACTGAACGCCGGGAAATCATCAGCAACGGGACAACAGGTCTTGAAACCTGAGACGGTCGATCTGATGTTCGAACCTCATTTGGAGGGGGATTTGCTCAAGACCTTTATCCCATACGTTGAACAAGGTAACGACCCTTGGTCGCACAAAGCGAAGAAGCAGTTTGAGGGGGCGAATCACGGGTACGGAGGCGTTGTTTGCGGTAAAGGGATTCCATCAGGACGCTCTCAAGGAGCCTTGACATGGTCAGGTTACGGTGAGCTCTCTCTCTCTCCCTTCCGCTCACCTAAGCTTCAACTAGGATGATCCTGACGGTTTCTGTCTCCACAGCAAACTCATTCTGGGTCGTAGATCGAAAGAAGGACGTAGCTTTCATCGTTTGGTCGTGCCTCCTTCCGCATTCTCATCCCTCGATCATGGCATTGTGGGAGAAAGTCGAACCGAAGATCTACGAGGGTATCGCTCAAGCATAGAAGGCCTAGACGAGGGAAGTTTGGTGGAAGTTTGGGTTGCGACGAAATTTCTGCAAACCCACATCGTACTATCTATTTTTGCGGAAGATTGGCTTAGCCGCGGTGGCCCTCTAAGGTAGCCTGCGTCTCAGAGAGGTCGCCTCCTGAATTACTCAAGTGAGATGAAGTGAAGAGAAGTCTGAACGTCATGCCAACTTCTCCTTCAACTTCTACCTCGATCCTCCGCCAGCTCCCCGTGCCTCGCCCTAGATCCATCCAGACACCTAGAAACGCCAAAAAGAATCGATTCAGGATGTCCACGGCCGTTACACCAACTTCATCTCTTCCCGACGAGTTGCAGAAGACGATCGAAGAGACGGAACAGCAGATCGTCGAAGGAAAGATTGATACAGTAGAAACGGAAGCTCGTTACCTCGGTAAGTCTCCGGTGCACCGCGACAGGTGGACTTGGCAGCTGATCCTGTTCACCTCGAACAGGTTACCTCGGACGATTACGACCTGTCCTTATCGCCTCGACAAGGTACCTCGCATACTCATCCGACGTAGGAGAATCGTTCAGACCGGTTGTCAACCCGCGAGTCGTTCAAAGCGCCTATGGAATCTCTTGGTTGTATGTGGGAGGAGATGTCGCTTATGAGGGATACAAGGCGAAGCTACGAGCCCAGGAATACTGTCCCGAAGCTTTGGCGCAAGTCGTTGGATTGACGACGGCGAAACGGGCTATCTTCCAGGTGCGAACTCAATTCTACCTTTGTGTTCTCGAGAGACGCTCTGACTCACCGGATGACTGGAGACATAGGCTACGGCATCTATGCTACTACCTTCATTGACAATTCACTCTATCGTCAAATACTCTGCGAAGTTCATCAAGAAACAAGGGATTCAGAATGTTCGAATTCGTCAATGGGGACCTTCGGCCTTAGGTGAGCCTTCCTCTCTGTCTTGTGTGTCGCACAAGACAAAGACTCACGCCCGATTGCTTCAACAGGTCTCGGGTTCATTCCCGCCCTTCCTTTCCTCTTCGATGAACCCGTCGAGCACGTCGTCGACGCAACTTTCGACAAAATCCACCGATCTCTTTACCCCGACGAAAAGTCGCCCGTCCTTCGAGCACTGAACGAACATCATGGAGCTAACGATGAACCTGTTGTGACGGAAGGAAAGGTCGTCGGTGGAGTAGACAAGAAGATTTAGAGATATGTCGCCCGGAAAAGTAAAACTTGTAACACTATCGACTAATATCTAGACTATCACCCATACGCAATTCCATCATCTTATTTGATTCGTATATACTGTCACGACCGTAAGCACGCGGTGAAGTGTAGTTGGGATTTCGAGATGCGAAACTCGAGCTCGCGGTCTGCTTCAACCTCCTACGATCATCTACTCGCTTCACCTCTACCATGTCTGATATCGCTTTCCTCAAATCGAAACTCGGTGTCTACCCAGGTAAGAGCCCAATCCCGTCCACCCTCAACAAGTTTGATCAAAATCCCTTGATCGAAAAAAAGTCCTCTCTCCCTCCTACCACTGCTGATGAGCTCTATGACGGTTGTGCAGGATTCCCCAAGGAGGGTATTGTCTTCTTGGATGTGTTCCCCCTTCTCGCTGACCCCAGCTCGTTCGAGGTCAGTTTCTTTCTCTCTCTCATTCAACTAGTGAAGCCGACCTCGAGCTGACTCTCCTCCTTGCGGACCGTCGTGCCATGTAGACTTTGATCACCCACTTCTTGCACCATGTTACTTCGGTCACTCTTCCCAAGTTGAGGGAGACTCAAGGTCCGGATGCTAAGATTCACTCGGTTGTTGGTCTTGATGGTGAGTTGTCCTTGCTACTGTCCTTCATTTCTCCCCTTCTTGCAAGCGTCGGGCGCGGAGGCAAGTGATGGGAACGATTGGAACCAGCTACTGACTCGCATTTTACATTTCTCTCCTCTCCTCTCCTTGCCGCTCTCTCCTCTTCTCCCTCGCCCAATATCAGCTCGTGGATTCCTTTTCGGTCCTATCCTCGCCCAACGATTACAAGCTGGTTTCGTTCCCGTTCGAAAAGCTGGAAAACTTCCCGGAAAGTGCCTGAGTGCTTCCTACGAGAAGGAGGTCAGTCTCCCACTCCCACACTCTGCGTGCGTGATTTCTCGAGACTGACGCGGCTACTTCTACTTCGATTTTGGGACGCTATAGTATGGTGTCGTAAGTTTCCTTCTCTCTTTCTGGTTTTGCTTCCAGCCTCGTTTTACTCATTCTCTCGATCTTGCTGTCCCCTTTGTACAGGACTCGTTCGAGATGCAAGAAGGTAGCATCAAGTCCGGATCCAACGTGCTCATCATTGATGACTTGATCGCTACTGGTGAGCCTCAAAGCGAGTTTCTTCTCAATCGTGCAACGAGTGCTCATCGGATTTTCATTGCTCTCAGGTGGATCTGCTTCGGCCGCTGGACAATTAGTCGAGAAATGTGGTGCTCAAGTTATCGAAAACTTGTTCGTCATTGAAATCGAATTGTACGTTTCGTCTCCCTTTTCCCTCTTTCTGTCTTCGGTATACTGATTGCTGATTCATCTGCGACAATAGCCTCAAGGGCAAAGACGCTCTCAAGGGAGACACTTACTCGATCATCAAGGATTAAGCCGAGGAATGGTTAGGGCGTCGGATCTTTACTTTTATCGAGATATGTCGACGGGTCGCGAGGAGTTAGGTACTTTAGAGGGCATTCTGTTGTATCATCATTATCAATATTTCATCTGGGCAAAAGAAATAGAGCTCCCATCTTCACTAGGAAACGATGGCTCTGCGAGAGAGAAGTCGAGGCAGAGCTTGTAGGAGAGGGATTATATCAATTACAGAGTCAGAAGGGAAAACAAGTCGATACGGGTTGACGGTGCTTTGCGAGAGCGAGCTAGAGGGAGAGACGGAGTAGGGGCAGAAGAGTAGAGACAGGAACGAAACAGGAACAAGGCAGAAAACAGAACAACGAGACGATAAGAAGAGAAGCAGGCGGGGACAGGGTGAAGCGGAGAGGGCATGTCGAAAGGTGGGTGTGTGGGAGGCGTCGACAGGCGATTTAGTCCTCTTGGAGATCGGGGACGAGGAAGTTGACTGTTCAAGAGAACGCTATGCGTCAGTTGAAGGCCAAAAGGTAGAAGAGAGGGTATCGACGTACTCCACAAGTTGATACATGCAGCAGGTTCCTCATCTTGAGTGTAGACCAAAGCGTCTACTTGGAATTTAGCTACGGAAAAGCGATTCGTCAGTTTTCCTTTTCTTCGCAAGTTTTCTCAAAGCGTTGAAGGGGAGAGCTCACCTCGAGGAATCTCACGAGGTAGAGCGACGGTTTGAGTGATGGTGTGAGTCCCAGGAGCAATAGGACACCTCAACGTCGCGTTGGCATTATCTCTGTGCATCAATCGACATCAGTTCAAAGCGATCTTGAAGGATTTGATGATTCTCAAGACGCACAATTCTTCGCAGACATCGAAAGTCTTCGTCAATAGCTTGATCAATCCCAATTTAACGGTAACGTCTGCATAAGTTCCAACCTGCGCGAACAAAACGAAAACGGTTTTCATTGTTTTCGTCAGCTCTCACCTCGATTCCGCTGTTTCGACGCCAACACGGGTATTGAGTAGGCGTACATCGATCTTAGATTGAGCTCTTCCAGATGCTACGATAGTTAAATCTTGACCGGGTTTAGGAGGATCAGGAGTAATCTTGATCGAATCGATTTGGAGGGCGTCCGATGGCGAGCCTACACCGCGCAGTCGCACAAAAGATTCGATCAGTCATGCAGTCGCCTCACATGCAGGGGGGAGAGAGGAGTGGTCGCTATCCCCCACTTTCGATACCAACTCCCTCTCTTCCCTTCTTCCTCGATAGGGAGCAGTAGAGCGAAGGAAGACTCACCACAATCAGTCCAATCCCATTTCGTCAAAGTTCCGACTTGGCCATCTTTCGTTCCGATTTGGGATAGTTTGTTTGCGCCCCAACTGACGCCGTCGAGGACGACTTGCTCTGTGTTGAGTCCTCGGGGTTCGAGTAAGGGAGATGCGAGAGCGAGGATACTCGTTAGGAGGAGGAGGGCGGTCGATCGAAGCATGTTGAGTGGTTGGAAGGTTGGAGAGAGGAGAGAGCAATGACGGCTTGAGATCGCAATTTGGTCAACAATGTGCAATCATTTCGATTGTACAGACAGCCTTAGCAACGTAGAGAAAAGAACGCTGAAGTATGCAACGGCCGTCACGAAGGAAGAGGGCGACTCCACAAGACGCTAGATTTCCCAAACTTTTGCGTTCTTTCGATCTTCGGGCTGGCTCCGGACGCCCCCATCTAGTCGTGCGCGAGCTCGCAAGCCTCGAGTGATCTTGGAGTCGACGACTCGTCTAGGGCTCAGGCGGTTTGGGACGCCCGCCTCGGGAACAAACCAGAGACCAACTTCCCGACCTGATTTCGCAGCTCTCCCTCTCTCGCCATACTTCTGCAGCTCTCCTTGGTCTCAGACCAGATCCTGTCCTCACTAAGTTTGTTGAAGATGTTTGATGCGAGTTCACAGCTCGAAAGGTTGCGATTGGTATCAGAACAGAATAAAGTATGATCTACCGCCCAACACTGCGATGCAACGAGCAACCGACATCAGTTCAGGCGCTACGTAAGCACGGAGAGGAACCATGAACGTACTTTGCCCTTCCAGTTACGGCTTGTTCATGTCTCGCGATCAATTTCTTCAACGCTTCCGATTGTCCATTCAAAACACTAATAACTTCCTGCGCCAACCTCTTCCCAAACTCCTTTTCCGCTCCCGTCCTCTTATCACTCGCTTCAACGATCCATTTCCACGCCTGTCTAACCTTCTGTTTCTGGTTCAAAGGTTGAGGAGTTTGCAGCACTTTCGTTCCTTTCCTCCTTCCGACGATCCGTACTTGAGGTGAAGTCAATTCGAGAGCTTTGTACAGAATAGGTAAAGGAGGGGATTGAGTGGAGAGTTGGAGCTGGTCGAGCATTTCTGCGAGGTGAGTGTGAGACCGGGCGAGTTTCCCATCTTGCATGATTAATCGTGCGAGGTAGTTGAGAGTTTCATGATCCGGGTCGACATCCGTTGGTTTCGAACTCGGGGTAGTCAAGGAGGTAGAAGGGACAGGGGAAGATGTAGAGAGAGGGAATGGAGATGAAGATGGAGAAGGAGAAGAGAGGGCAGCGTCGAACGCCGAGGCGACAGAGTAGGATCGGACTCGAGGGGTAGGAGCCGTGAATAATGGTCTCAGGAGAGTCCTTGTAGCTAGTCTCGACATGGTTGATTCAGTTGGTGGAAGGGGAATCTCAAAAAGACGGAACCTGCTTTCTCCCTCTCTCCACTCATTTACCCGACCTATCCGACTCTATCAACAGCACCAGAGCTGCCAGGAACCCATAGAACGAACAGCAGCGCGCGCAAAGAGCAAAAACATGGCCACTCCTTCTCGTACGACTTGTCATCTCTCTCGCTCTCGTTCCCCTTCTCCCTCCACGCTGACAAGCTGTATGGCGCTGTGTAGATACTATCACGTTGGATCCTACCAAGTATGACCAAGAACAGATCAACCTGATGGAAGAACGATTGATTCTGTTGGACAACGACGACAACGCGATTGGTGAAGGTTCAAAGAAGGACTGTGCGTACCCTCACTCGTCATCTACTCCCTCGTGTATCCCCATCTGAAGCTGATGAGCTTTGAGAGGCGCGTTACAGGTCATTTGATTCCTCCGCCTTCTTCGACTTCGTCCTCAGAAGAACGAGGCAGATCTCCCCTTCACCGCGCATTCTCCGTCTTCCTCTTCCACCCTGAGACCGGCAAGCTGTTACTACAGAAGAGGGCGGACGAGAAGATCACGTTCCCGAAGATGTGGACAAACACTTGTTGTTCTCATCCGCTCACTTCGTTTGGGGAGATGGAAGAACCTGGTCAAATCGGTAAGAACGAACACACTTCTTCCTCGCTTGTTGTGAGAAATGAGAGAACTGATTCGATGAGGTCGTTGATAGGTGTGAGAAGAGCCGCTTCGAGGAAACTGGAGCATGAGTTGGGCATCCCAATCACTTATGACCTCGAAGATTTTGCTTATTTGACTCGAATCCACTACTATGCGAAATCGGATGAGATCTGGGCTGAACACGAGAGTGAGTCTTCCTCCTCTGCACTCTCAATCCCGGACTGCGAGAACTGAAAACTCTCTTTCGCATTCACAGTCGATTACATTCTATTCCTCACACTATCACCGGAATTTACCCTCAACCCTAATGAAGTCTCGGCAACGAAATGGGTCTCGAAAGCCGAACTGGTCGATTTCTTCAAGGACCCTTCTTCGACATTTACTCCTTGGTTTAAACTAATCGCCGAAAGCTTCCTCTACAAATGGTGGGATGCGCTATTAGAATCGAGGAAAGACGAAGGATCATTGCTGGATGCGAAGGATCTGAAGGTAGTTGTGGAGAAGGAGAAGGAGACGATGGGAGAAATTATTCGCATGTAAGGGAAGAGAAACAAGGACTAGGGGATGGATCGGTTTCGGAGGCGTTCTTATTATCGGTACTTTCGGTTTATTATACCCCAGCTAGTCTTGGACTCGCTTTAGAGCAATAGTGATTTTTCGTTCTTCATCGCGAAGTTTCAAGTTCGTGCGAGACTTTCAGCGAGAACCATCAGTCGTGCTTTTCTCGCTCGCTCTGTCTCCAACCTCTTGTTGTGTATTGTCCGCAATTGTCCAGCTGGTTTTTCGCTGCTCAGATAGACAAGTTTGCGATGATGAGATCCGATATCCGACTCGCTCAACAATTCTCACCGCTCTCCTTCCCCCCTCACTTCGCCTCGAGATCATGCTACTCAATTCGCTCCGTACATCACTACGTTCCTCTGTCGCCACAACAACATTCCGATCCATGTCTACCTCCGCCTCGCTTCGATCTCCCGTTGGTCTCCTCAAGCCCAAAGAGCTCAAATCACTTCTGTCGGATCAAGAAGAGGTAGTAGTGCTCGATGCATCATGGTTCATGCCCGGTACCGAGCGTTTCGGCTTCAAAGAATTCAGGAAGAAGAGGATTCCGAACGCTGGATTCTGGGACTTGTCAGTCTCTTCTCTTGGCCGGGTCTTGTGAGATCAGGCTGATACAGAAGCTCATGGCGTCAATAGGGACTTGATCGCTTCGAAGTCGGACGTCGGAGTTCCCCACAACATGCCTACTTCTTCTCAATTCGAAGACGCTGCATCACGATTAGGGATCTCGAGAGATTCCCACGTAATCTTCTACGATTCGACTGGAGTCTTCTCTTCCCCTCGTGCCGCTTTCACTTTCAAGGTCAGTTCGAGCTTTCTCAGAAACTTTCCAAGTTTCCAAAATTGAGAATCCTCTCGTTTTGTATTATACAGCACTTCAATCATGAGAAAGTCTCAGTCCTCGATGGTGGTCTACCACGATGGGAGTCAGAGAGTCTACCAATCGATACCCAAATCCCTTCGCACGTGAATCCGCATAGTCTCGAGGAACAGGGAAAGAAGTTTCAACCGATTTTCAGCGAATTGATCTATGCGACGAAGCCTAGGATTGAATCGTACTTCATTGCTGACGTAAGTAACCGACTCCTCGCATGAGGTCCGCCGAGACTTGATGATCAGCGAAAGAGAACTGAATTTCATTTCCGCTGATTACAGATCGAGGAGCATTTCATGGATTACAAAGTCGAGAAGGGGGCCGAGAAAGAAGGAGACGTACTACAATGGAAGGACATGAACGAGAACATTGAGAAAGGTGAACAAGGAGCGATCGTTCTCGACGCTCGACCTGCTGGACGGTGAGTTCGACTCTTTTCCCGTGGTTCCTCTTGCCACCCAATCGCAGTGCTGAGTTGCTATATTCTCGCTTGATCAGATTCGACGGTACTGCACCTGAACCTAGAGCGGGTCTCTCCTCGGGGTCGATGCCTTTCTCTCTCAACCTTCCCTCGTCGTCCGTCTTGACTCCCGATTCCTCGACTACTCCTTCGTACAAGACAATGCTACCGAAAGAAGAACTCGAGAAGGTCTTCATTGGCGTCATGGGAGAGAAGAACTGGGAAATGGTCAAGAAGGGAGAGAGAAAAGTGTTCAACACTTGTGGCTCGGGAATGACCGTGAGTTGACCCTTTCAGATGCGAACGTCGTCATCATAGAGTGTGAAGCTGATTCTCTTCGTTGGGTTTCTTACACAGGCTGCAATTCTCTGGTTGGCGCTTCAAAGAGCTGGAGCGAGTGACAAGGTTGCGATTTATGACGAGGTGAGCCCTACTTCTCCACCTTCTGATAAGCTGTGCTCTCACTGATACCTTTGTGGCGATTCCGCGTCGTTGCGTTGCAGAGCTGGACTGGATACGCCTCGAGACCTGAAAGTAAAATCGTCAAAAAGTGAGCTTACCTTCGACGTACTCGTTTGATATACATAGAATGCAGTGCAGGAAGTCCTCGAGTCCCCCATGTCGTCGAGTCTCCCTCGGCCATTACGGAGTCATACGAAGCGAGAGATTTCCTTGTTGAGCTTTCTCGAGGAGCGTCACGATCGTCTCTGACAGAGGCCGAATCTAGTGCGAGTTGGACGTCTTTCTCGCGTTTGGGCGTTCGCTTCTTTGCTGCTATCTTCTCGTTCAAGAGACCGTTGAATCGCTCACAAGACTACTCGAAGCGAAGATTCCTGCGCTAGGCGACTATTTTTCGAGAGTCCGACTTGGAGCTCGCGCGCGTTCCTCTTCTTCTCTTTCTTCTACTATTCACTTCGTCAACATCTTTCAATCCCAACAATGCTCTCACCAATCACTTCAACACTAGCCCTCCTCTCCCTCCTCTCTTCCCTCTCCTCTGCCCTCCCCACAGGGTCAGCAGCTCCCGAATTCGACGAGATCCTCTCCCTCTCACCTCGTGACCTCGTACCGGCCTACCTCGATAAACGCGATGTACCAGACTACCCAGCGCCGAAACCCATCAAGCAATCTATCGCCTACTTTCCCTCGATCGAGACGCCCTCCGCTGGGTCCGTCTGGTCTGCTGGCTCTTACCTCACCGTAGCCTGGTAAGCATTAGCTCTCAATATACTCTCAATTGTACTGTGGGATGTTGGGACGCGTTGGAAGGCGGGAAGAGCAATCAAAACAAGGGAAAACAGTCGCGACACGAGAAGAAACTCCTTATGGTTGGACGCGACGAAAGGCGACTGGGAACCGCTTGCGACTAGAGGAAAGAATGCTTGACTAACTTTCAGACTTTCCTTTCCTTCCCTGCGTGTAGGAACAATACGAAACCCGATTACCCTCCCGAGCAAATTCACAATTTCGCTTCGTTACTCCTTGGTTTCCGCAACGCTGATGACCCCGCTTCCGGATTGAACCTCGGTGAGTCCTTGTCTTTACGAGTAGGAACGACAGGGCGCTGACCATCCTCTGAGCTGTAGACATTGAGCGACCTCTCGCAAACATTTCTCTCTACGGTTCGGAAGATCCGATTGAAGTCCAACTCCCTGATGACCTAGTCACCCGTTCGACCTACCTCCTCGTCCTCGGATCGACCGCAAACATGTCCCCTCTCTTCACTATCGAAGGAATCGATTCTTCAGACGATGACTCGAGCTCATCTGCTCGATCTTCCTCTCAAGCCATGTCGACTCGCACTATCGTCGCTGCAGCTTCCTCTTCCTCCTCTTCCTCGCCAGCTCAACGACAAGCGTCAAGGACGACCGTCAACCTTGAATCACCTTCTGCCTCGTCCCGAGTAGCAGCAGCTCAACAAGACTCTTCGTCCTCCGATGTTTCCCCGTCTCCATCATCTGAAGACAACACCATCGCGGCCCAATCTCCTTCTCCTTCTCCCGAGGTCACCTACGCCCGACCCTCTCCCTCATCTTCATCCTCATCGTCGAGAACTCAATCCGTCGCAACTCCGATTTCGGCCTCTGGAGGAGCTCTCGCCGCGTCCTCAACCCCTACTTCCGGAGGTTCTTCCCTTACTTCGACCATCTCCATCGCCTTCGCTGGTATTGTCGCTCTCGCTTGCATGATCTAAACGCGCTCAACAAATGGACACTTTGCCCTCTTTCGCATTTCACAAATTATCCCTCTTCCTTCACTTTATTTATACGCCTCCTCGCTCGTAATGGTATATATCATCTCTTCCTGTGTGTGTGTAGTTTGTGTAGATCATGATCAATACGCAAGTTTGTCTGTGCAGATTGGTGGTTATAAGGGATAGCGTGATCACGCTTTACGAGCAGTGTCAAGAATGGCTTCAGTGAGTTTCATCTAACTTTCTCACCTTTGATCACCTCTCCCTTCTCGAAGCGTCGCTTCCATTTGGCTAACACACGCTCACCTGACGACTACGCAGATCATTGTATCGCCACAACAGCGGTTCGTAGCGCGGATAGCAGCTGCTTTCGTTGGGTTATTGGTGCTAAAGTGGATCTTCTGGGACTCAACCGTGAGCTCTTCCGGTCTCTTAAGCGGCTAGACGATGACAATCTTAAGCTGATGGGACGTCGAGATGTGCTTAGCCGAAAACACGTGCAGGAGAAATCGCTCATCCAGCAATTCTCGAACGAATCACCCTCGGCTCTCCCTTGTCTGGACAATCCCTCGATACCCGCAAATACTCGTTCCTACAGTCCCGAATCAACCGAGACGAAACCCACGACGTGTTCGACAATGACATTCACGCTGGATTGACGGATTTCTGGACGAGGTTTCAAAAACCTTTCATGACGGGGAGTGAAACGATGCATTTGGATGAGCAAGTCGTTAGGGGAGCTATCGACGAGTTACTCGGGTTCAACGGATGGGCGGCGGCGGCATGTTCGAGTTTGACGAGACCGTTCGGACTCGCGAAGAAGGAGGACGATTGGAGTGATCTCGCTCGACCGGGAGCGTTGTACTATTTCGCCCTCGTCGTTCACGGAGCCGATCATTTCCTCATCGATCAACTCGCCGTCATCGTTCAACTCTCGAAACGATTAGGTCCCAACTCGGTTTTCGTCTCGTTAGTCGATTATGCATCCACCGATTCTACTCCTTTCATATGCGACATGGCCGAAGCGATCATGATCCTCCTCGGAATCTCTTACCGAATTCGTCAAGTTGATCCGATGACCGCCGACCCGACCGCGTCTTACTACCCTCTCGAAGAAGCCTACACTCGCAACCTCGCCCTCGAACCTCTCCAAGAACTGTGGGAACGTCGCAAGGTCAAGTTCGAACGAGTCATCTGGCTCAAAGGATTCACCTGCCCGAACGATATCCTCGAAACGATTCGAGTTTCAATGGTCAACGAGGCTTCGATGGTTTGTTCGATGGATTGGAAGGAACACAACGGGTTCTTCATCTACAACGACCGGTGGAGGACTCGAGATATGGACGGTAACCTGTTCCGAGGATCGAAATCGACTTCGCCCATCGACGAAGCCCCTCCACGAGACGCGTATGGAGGAGCTCGTTACACCCTCCATCTCCCCTTCCAAGTCTTCTGCTGCGAATCCGGTACTCATATCGTCGATCCTCACAAGTCTTACTACCACGGAGTCACGTATCAATCTTCGGCCGAGGGAGTCTTCAACACCTCGTCGGCGTCGGATGGAAAAACTCCTCGATGGAGCGAAGGACCTTGCATGGATTCAGCTCAACTTCACTTCTGTCGAGACATGTGGATGGTAGCGTTCCGGGAAGGGATCAAGGAGGAAGCGAAACGACTCTCGAACGAAGAACGAAAGGGGAAACCTCGACAGGCTCATCCGTTCATGGACGAGCTCATTCAAGGAATGCTCGCGAGTTACGCCCCGACGACGAACCCGAGGATCGGATACCCGAATTCGGGAGATTACCTCGCCGACGAAACGGGAGCTGCTCCAGGAGGTGGACCGGGAATGGACAACGATATCGGGAAAGCGCTCGAAGGTAAAGCGAAAGGAGGAGGAGGAGCGAAAGTACCTGCTCAACAAGCTGCCGCCGCGGTCAAAGGAGGAGCAGCAGGAGGTACCGACGAAGGATCGACGACGAACGAGGGAGGAGAAGAGGAGGAGGAATCAGAAGAAGATCTCCCTGACGACTCTTCGAATCAAGCTTACGACGAAGATGGAGGAAAAGGACGACCGATCGATCTCGCCGTCAAGATGGTCGACGAAGAAGACGAATCCGACATCGGTGCGGCTCAAGACGCAGCTCAAGTCGGTCGCGGTGCTCAAAAGGTCGTCCCTGCCGAAGACAAGAACGCTGGACAAGGGAAAGCCGTCAAGGAAGAACCTGCGATCGCTCAAGATGGACCGGGTAAACTCGAATGGCACAAAGTTAAACCTGATGGACCTCTCGCTGGTAAACCCGATTCTGGACCTGCCGCTTGGCACAAGGTCGACGCTGATGCCGATGCGGCGGACGCTAAAGACGTCGCTGCTGAAGGTTGGCACAAGGTTGACCCAGCCGAGAAGAGAGACCTCGACCAGGAGGAGGAGGCGAGGACTCTCGAAAAGCGTGGATTCTTCTTCTCCGACTCGAACGAATCGAAACCGGAAGCCACGAACTCTGGAGAAACTTCGACTCACCACCTCGAAAAACGACGACCTCGCTCTCTCCCGAACAAAGCATTCCCGAACGCGATTGCTCGTATCCTCGTCAACCCTCGTTGCGTTACAACCTACGCTGGTGTCTCGCATACTCAACTCGCTCTCGATTTGTTCGGAGAAGGAGAAGATCGGGAACCCACGGCGAGGGAAGGTGGAAAGTACGAGTTGGACGATTGGAGAACTGCTCCCGAGAGTTTCGTCTGTCAAGAGATGAGGACGACTGGAGGTGAGTTCTTCTTTCTTAATATCTCTGTGACCGTCACCTTCGAGATGCTGATTCGTTCTTTTCTTCGATTTCAGGTCGAGTCGCACCGAAGCAACAGCGAAGAACAGGATTCCAACAAGCGCGATTGTTACTGAATGGATGGAGACCGACGTAGAGAGGGCCATGATAGGTTGCTTAGAGAGAGCTGGAAAGACTGGAAGCGGAAATCATCGGTTTTTTATTTTGGTTGCTCATTTTTTGCATCATTTTTCCCTTATATATAACCGCATTGCTATTATACATCAGACTACACCGTCGTACCGGCTAGCCTACCTCGAGAGATTCGCGAAATTCGGAAGTCAGCGAAAAAAGTTCGAGATTACTTTTCATCTTCACTCACCAACTTCGACACAAGATGGGACGAACGGCACCTCGTGGACACAATGGTATGAAGAAGAAGGGAGAAGCTGGTGCTTCAAAGAACGTACGTGACAGCCCTGTTGCATGGGAGATCTTCTCTTCCTGATTTCTTTCAACTTGGTTCCTTCCCGCTGACTGTCGCCTCTCTTGCGAGTAGTACATCACCCGTAATCAAGCTATCAAGAAGCTTCAATGTACTCTTGGTGATTTCAGGCGGCTGTGTATTCTGAAGGGTGAGTTGACTTTCCTCTCTGCAGAATAATTTCGAAAGATCTTACAAGCTGACTGACGCATTGCTCTTGCTCAGGTATCTACCCTCGTGAACCTCGTAACCGTAAAAAGGCGAACAAGGGATCCTCAGCTCCCGCATCTTTCTACTACGCCAAAGATATTCAATATCTTCTACACGAACCCGTTCTTGACAAGCTACGAGAGCACAAGGCATTCGCGAAGAAGCTCAGCAAGGCAGTAGGAAGGGGAGAATGGGCACTCGCAAAGAACTTGGAGGAATCAAAACCTGTCTACAGGCTTGACCATATCATCAAAGAACGGTCAGTTCTCCCTTTCCTGCGCTCTTTATGCAACGATCTCTCGAGTGCTCACTCAGATCGTTCGTCGGTAGATACCCCACCTTTGTGGACTCCCTCCGTGATCTCGACGACGCCCTTTCCCTCATCGTTCTTTTCGCCTGTCTTCCCGCTTCGCAAACCGTTCCTGCCTCGATCATCGCCAACTGTTCTCGCCTCGCCGCAGAATGGCAACTCTACGTCATGCGAACAAAGTCACTCCGCAAGGTCTTCCTCAGTATCAAGGGTATCTACTTCCAAGCAGAAGTGCAAGGTCAAACCATCACTTGGCTCGTTCCCTACATGTTCACTCAAAACGTACGTCCTGTCTCCGTCAGTCGTCTAGTAATCGTTGACGGATGCCCGTACTCGACGTGAACAGATCCCGTCCGACCTTGATTACCGTATCATGCTCACTTTCCTCGAACTCTATCAAACCCTTCTCGGATTCGTCTTCTACAAACTCTACACCGACAACAACCTCGTCTACCCTCCGAAACTCGACGCTGCCCTCGATGAGAACGGTGCTGGAATCGGAGCTTTGTTGCTTGAGGAAGCGGGATCAAAGGGACTTGTAGTCGACCGAAGGGAAGAGGAGGAAGGCGAGACGAAGGAAAAGAAACGAGTTTACGCGAAGGATGTCAGGAAGCAGATTCACGAGATCCAACAGACTGGATCGAAGGCAGAAGGAGGAGAAGAGGAGGAGGCGGATTCCGTCGCTGCAACTTTCGCCGGAGCTCAAGACGACGCGAACCTCGAACTCGACGTTTTCCCTACTCCTTCCGGTGCCGACGAGTCCGATCCGACAACGATGGTCGTTCAACCTTCTTCCCTTTCTTCCTCTACCGACCTCTTCAGCCCTTACTACTTTTACATCTCGCGAGAAGTTACTCGACCTACCCTTGAATTCGTCATCCGATCGTTCGGAGGTCGAGTAGGATGGGATGACGTTCTCGGAGCTGGATCTCCCTACAAGGAGGACGATCCTCGCATCACTCACCACATTCTCGATCGACCTGTCCTCCCCGCTTCCGCTGCCAGTCACCCCGGAAAACGAGCGTACGTTCAACCTCAATGGGTTGTCGACTGCATCAACCGCAAGACTCTCCTTCCTACCGACGAATACAAACCTGGATCGGTTCTCCCTCCTCATTTGTCTCCCTTCGTCGACGACGACGAGGTTCGACAACGTGGTGGATACGTACCGATGGAAGCTGAAGATGGAGAAGATGTCGAGATGGGTAGTGAAGATGAAGACGACGACGATGAAGAAGATCTCGAGGAAGAAGAGGAGGAGGAGGAATCCGCACCGACAAAGAAAGCTTCAGGCAAGAAGGGACGACCAGCACTCCTCGCTGCCGCCCTTGATCCTTCGAACGACGCTCTCCGACACGCTGCCGAACTCGAAGCCGAGGGACGAGGGGTCGCACCTGCTGTATTCGAAGCTGAACTCGCGGCCGAATCGAAGAAGGTCAAGAAGGACGCTGCTGCCGCTGAAAAGGCCAAGGGACCCAAGAAGGTATCGAGAAGTCAAGAAGAGCAACTCGCGAGTATCATGCTCACGGGTAAACAGAAGAAGCTGTACAACAAAATGGTTTACTCGAAAGATCGCAAAGCCGAAGAGGTGAGCTTATTCTCTTTCTCTCTGAAAGTCTGATTCGACAGTTCACTGACTTGTTTCTTGCTGACTAGACTGCGAAACTTCAAGCTCGCAAGAAGGAGGTCGAGAAGCGAAAGAAGAAGGACGCAGGCAAGGTCAACCTATAGCTTTCTCGTCGTTCTCTCTCTTTCTCCAGGATCCTTTCCTTGTTCTCTTCTCTCGCGTTGTACTCGCTATCCCCCCTGTTCTTCCTTGTCCTCTGTCATTATCACCCTACTAGGAATTCTTTTAGACTCTCGTTCCGGGTCAACGAGCTGAGGATTCGCGCGTTCGAATCAGCCTGCTCACGGCGAGAAACTGCAGCGCTTCCCAGTCAGTCTTTGGTCTCGACGAGCGTGATGAGCTTGCGAAACGAAAGAGTGCAAAGCTCGATCGGTCGAATTTGTCGTCTTCAACTCCTCCTTCGCTTCCCACCACTTCAGCTCGCTGCCGATACTCGAGACGATATGTCGGGATTATCACAGGAAGCTATCGCTTACGCTCAACAGGTGTGTTCCTCCTCTTCAAACCTTGAGATCATTCAACTTGCGGTCGTCTTGATCCCTTCACACCTCGCCTGTGCTACGAGAGTGCTGACGACACTGAACATTCTGCGTGATCTCTAGTTTTTCGATGCCGCTCGAGCAGGCGCCGTCGACATCCTTCAACCTCCTCTGGAAGCGGGACTACCTCCGAACCTCACAAATAGCAAGGGAGACACCCTTGTCATGCTAGCAGCTTATCATGGACATATTGAGGCTGTGCGGCTCCTTCTGAAGCATGGAGCGGACCCAAAGTCAGTTCTCCTTCCTTCCCTTCCTCCTAGCTTTCGTTCTCCTGGCGGAATGGTTTCCTGTTCCCCGTGCTTGATCTTCGCAGGGCTCATTGATTCCCGCTTCTACTTGTGTTGCAGTCGACTGAACGATCGAGGACAATCACCCCTATCTGGAGCGATTTTCAAAAACGAAGAAGCCGTCGTAGAAGCTCTGCTCGACGGAGGAGCAGATCCCGACATCGGGCAGCCGAATGCAGTCGATACTGCAAAAGTGTTCGGCAAGACGGAACGATGGGAGAAAGCTTTCGAGGAAGCGAGGGCGCGAAAAGGCGAGAAAGCTCAGACGACGTAGGTGAGTTGCCCTCTTCTTTGATCTGCCGTGCGGTCTGAACCTCGGCTCATCGTACTTTTCCCTCGCTAGACCCAGGCTATGACCCACTTTGACGTTGCGAATATCCTGTTGTAAGACTTGCGAAGAAGATAACGTCCGGTCTTCGTTAAAGCCTCGACGTCTTGTTTGACTCACCGCGCCATCGACGAAACTCGAGTTGCCTCAGCTAAAACGATAGTCCCAAAGGGAGTAGTTGGAAGTAGCCGTGGGATAGAACGCTTCTCGCAAACACGGTTTTCGCGGTTTCGCAAAGGTGCGCACTCGCTCCGCGACGTTTGCACCCGCCAGCGGCCGCCAGTACAGCTCGATCTGGTCTACACTCTTTCCCTATGTTTGTGTGCAGGCCTCATGTGACAGCTTGAGCTCAGGACGGAGAATTACGACATTCGAAGCGTTTCTCGAATTCTCTGAAACTTCTACCTTCGATTGGTCTTCCTCGCCTGTGTTACACGTCGCAAGCTCTCGCGCTCGGATGCGACGGAGAGCCGAAGCACTGTCGAAGACCGCTTACGCGGCTTACGGAACCGAGTTTCGGGGGGGTGGAGGCCGAAAAGCCCGCGCTCAATCGATCGGCACAAGTAGCTGACAAGTGCTGACTGAAGACGGATGCTGGCTCATTCAGCGACCTCGCTCCACTCCTCTCCGGTGGATCCAAGGCTCCTTTCTTCCTTTCCCATCCTCGAATTTCACGCGACAAGGTGTCATGGGTTTCGGATTCCTTCAACGCCGTTGTTCTCAAGCTTCGTCCATCTCGTCTACCTCGTCCGACACTTCGACAGCCTCGCTCTATTTTCCTCTCGAGCCAGTCGAAGGGAAGGTGCCCAAAGAACTACACGGGCTGCCGAAGTCTACGAAAGGAGCAGCAAAGTGCACCCTCGACATCGAAAAAGACGCTTGGTCGAATCCTTTCGTGAGTGACTTTCCTGTCAGCCTGTTGCTTTTCTGACCTACCTCGTCTTCCTTTCACAGTCGTTCCCTCGCTCTCACACTCATCACCACATGTGCCCAAAGCATGGACTTCGTCATACCCCCTTCCTCGCTCTGCCTGGAAGAGACGAGAGGACGTTTGAGGCCGGTCAATACAGGGTGACAAAGGTACGTGCTTGCTCATCTCTCGGATTGACCCTGCTTCAAGTGAGTACTGACTGACAGTCCTGGTTTCGTCCTCAGGTCGCTTTGAGGAAAAGCAAAACCAACAAGTTCTGAATCGCAAATTCTCGCTGGAGCTAGTAGCAGGCGACCGGGTCACCCTTTGTCAACCCTACGCCAAGCCGACGAAGTACGTCAACGCCCTAACGACCTCCCGTTCGAATCGAACGCGGTGGATTTGAATCGATCCAAGCTCAAGCTCGAACTGGAATATGATGAACGGTTATTCCCTACGCGCTTCACGCTTCTCTTCTTCGTATATACCCATTTCTTCTCCTTGCCGTTGTCGATACCCTGCGAGTGAGGTACATCCCTCTTTTCATCTAGTTCTTCTCTGTTGTTTCCAATTGATTTGTTGTTTTGCCGTTAAAAGTCCGTCCCTTTCACGCCCGGCACTTCGAGACACTGGCATGGGAGCGCCAAGACCTCAACTGGAATGCACGCGGATATTCACTTGCGAAAAAGCGCAACGATTGATTGAACGACGAGAAGGAAGAAAATTGCGTAGCGTAATCTACTGAAGCAGTACAAAGAGAGAACCAGAAGCACAAATGCGTTGCGAGGAGTACGAAGGGAGGAAAGGTATGGAAGAGGCGTTTAGAGATAAGGCTGCCAACCTGCGCTCGACAGAAGGTACTTAGTCGCCAGTCACGAGGACACGACACGAAAGGAAGCAGAACGTACCGCAAAAGATAGCAGAAACGTTGCGAGGATCCGTCGCTTCTTGAATGACTTGATTTACCGAATACTGAACGCTGAGTCGAGTATCAAGTTTTCCACGAACAATCGAAAGGGCTCGATCGGCGTCGTCCGGTAATTCGTCGATACCTTCAGCATCTTCAGAGCCTTGTACACGCTTCGCCATGTCTGACGAGACGGCCCTACACGATGTCAGAAAGAGATTAGCGCTTCGAGCGCGCGCCGCGAAAGACCAAGGGAGCGAGAAGAGCGTACCATCTTTGCAAGGGATCATGCTTGAAGACTTCGAGGATCGTCATGAGGATGTTTGAACGATCTCGTAGAACCCTGAGCGTCTCTTCCGAACACCTCCTGAAAACGCCATCGACTCCACTCGATCCGAAGCCGTCAATGAGGTTCTGAGTGAGCCGGAACGGAACGAGTTCGGGAATAGGTAATCGTTTTCCCTAATGAGCGACCACTATTAGCACCAGGCGGAGTGGACGCTCGGAGGCGAAGAAGACAAGGAAAGGCTTGCCTGTTCGAAAGCGATACCGAAATCAATGTGCACGAGTTCACCAGTCGATTCGTCGATCAAGATGTTCGAAACATGTCGGTCACCGAGTCCGAGGACGTGACCAATCATCGAAGTCGTTGCGACACTCCTCGAGTAATTCAAGCGCATGTCGAACCACAACGAGGGAACCTTTTGTCGTTTCCAGAATAGATGTCGCATGAGAGGAGGTATCCTCTGGAGGATCTTGTTGAACGTCTCGAGTTTTTGCTGTTTGAGAGTTTCGGGGTCGATCCTCGACTTCAGCTTTTCGATAGCACCCAGCTCATTGCGGGCGGACTGAAGTAATGGCTGATCACTGAGTACACGCAGAGATGGGAATCAGTAGGGTGAAAGCCAAGAACAAGAGACGGAGAAAACTGACTTGTAGAGTTGACTGAGCGACGAACCGAGGGGTGAAGTTTTTGCGACAAACTCGAGCAGACCGTGTGAGTTTTGCAGCGGGATGACTTTGTAGGTACGGATGTGAAGCCTGCGACGACGAGTTTCGACATCTTGCACGAGGAGCTTGTTGACAAGGACGAAAATTTGTTCCATAACGGCATCTTGACGAAGATCGTCGTCTCCTTTGAGCTGTTTGCAAAGATGTCTTAGTGCACATCGCAACAAGGAGAAAGAGAGCGGGGACGACTTACAAGTTGACGGTACCGTTCCCCGTCGCTACCGATACAAAGAACAATCTTTGGAAGATGAATCCCTCCTGCCGTGTCGAACCTGTCTTCGTATCCGACGATCGAAGGGAACGATGAATCGGGGTAGACTCCGGTTGGATCGATCGGGAGGTCAAAGGTCGAGACTGGAATAGGTTGATTCTTGAGCTTGCTCTTGATTCGCATCGAAGGTAGGATTCTTTGTACTCCTTTCTTCAGGACTCCACCAGTCGCGTAGTGCGAGCTTGCCTTGAGATCGAAGGCGGCCCATTCTCCGTATGCATCGCATGCGAGTTCGAGACTTGCGATCCTTCCTCGAACTTTCTCGTCGCTTTTGACCGATTCGATAACTTCTGCCGCCGCTTGCGCTCTTGAGCTCTTCGCCGAGTCGATCTTCTGGGCGTTGACGGAGGAAGAGCGACGAGAACCTTTGCCTTGAAGGGGAGTGTCCCGAAGGGCGTGAACGGGGAAGAAAGCGTGGAAGGGATGCTCTCGACAGAGGCGTTGAACGAGTCGGCGGATATTCTTGGATGAGGTCGACGGACGAGCTGAGAGCGATAGACGAGCAGAGAGCTGGTAGGAGAGGAAGACAAACTTGTGGGAAGGAATCGCCGGGAGGAGAGGTTTGATTTGACTGTGGACAGCTTCATCGTCTGCGTGAGCGAGCCAGAGACCACAGAAGCGGAAGACCTCGTCGTTTGATTCGTCCGATTCGGTGAGGGCGAAGGCGTAGTTCTCGAGAGCTCGACGGAGCATGTTCATAGTCGTACGTTCAGACTCTTCGAGTTGTTGCTGGTCTTCCCTCAGGTGACCTTCTGCGTCTTCCTTGTGTTTCTTGAGTTGATAACTGTCGAGCGAATTGCTTCCGCTGTTTGAGGTGCCTGATCGATTCACCGCTTCGAATTCGAGGGCCTTGCGACGATGATAGGCGCCGAATCGAGCTCGTTTCTCTTCCGTGACTCTCGAGAGTTCCTCGTACTGTTGATCGGCGAATTTGGCGAACGATTTGTAGACGCGAGCTCGATCTAGAGGCGAAGTTGTCGAACTAAGAGCAGCGATTGCGGGATCGAAACAGTCTTCGAGTACCTGGAGAGGATTGCGAACTCGTGCTTCTCCCGTCCATTCTCCCTACATTTCGATGTGTCGGAAGTCAGCTCACGCAAAGGAAAGACAGGAGAGAATTTCTACTGACAAGGGTAGCCCAGATCGTTGGATCGCGTTTCCCTGATCGTTCATGAACCTTGTTGAGAAGAGTGATCGCAGTGGTGTGCTCTCCGTGTTTCCAGAGAACGTGAGCGAGCTCGCGATCGACTTCGATGGTTTGAACGTCCTCGACGAGAGTGTTCGCGGTTGTGATCGAGTTGAGCGCAACTTGAAGTCGATTTGCCTGACGAGCGGCTTGACTCAATTCGATCAAACAAGCTCGTTCTTGGTCCCTGACGATCGAGTAGATGGGCGAGTCGAAAGCATCTCCAACCGCTTCTAGTCGTTCTTGTTGTCGAACGGAACGAAGTCGAGAAATTCGAGTCGAGAGCACGAGTTCGACTTGTTCGAATCTAGGGAGAGTCTTGACGTTAGCTACAGAGACAGAGCTGCGACGGGACACGAGGGGGGGAGGGAGAGAAAGGTGTGCGACTCACGACGAGCCATCAGAAGGAATTTGAGCGAGATTCTTGAGTCGGTTGATTGAGATGTCGTCGCCGTGACCGAGGTCGACAAGGTTGTGAGCCTCTCGAAGGGCGAGAATAGTCGAAACGACTTTCGAATCTGGGCTCGGAAGGCTCAGATCCACCTTTGATAACTTTCCGATCTCGCTCACGAGCGATGATTTTACGACATCTTGAGCGATCGCAATGGGGCGTCCAGGTCGAGAAGCCTGAAGAGCTGAATAGAGTGTTGCACTCGATGTGTCGGCCGCTCGTCGTTCGATCGGTAGATCCCAGACATCCGTCCTCCAAGCGAGTTCGTAAGGTAGGTCTAACGGGATATCGCCATCTTGTAGAGTTCCCTCGAGTTGAGCGGGGTGGAGAATCGACATTGCGAGACGGTTGAATCCGAACGAGGACAACGAAGACACGACTCCAGCAGTCGAAGCGCGGTCGACGATTCCAAGTGAACGAGATTGAGTTTCGTGACGGGCTCCATAGGTTCGGAATGCATCGGTCCATCGAGATTCGTGACGATAACGACTGACGAGAGATTCTCGAACGTCGTCGCTTTCTCGAGCGTAGAATCCATCGGGTTCTTCGATTTTTGAGTAGATTTCGTAGAGGAGGGTTTGCGCTTGTTCAATCGTCCTTTGATCTTGCTTCGTTCGGGTGGAGAAGAGTCCTTCGTATTCGTGAGCGAGTTCGAGGAAGAGGAGGCCATCGAGGTAGGCGCGAGTCTTGACAGCTCCGTCGGCGAGGAGGACCCACGGGACGCTGAGCCAACGATCGAATCGAGATGCCGCGGTAATTGACGAGTCGGTTCGAGGGTGACGACGAAGTTGCGAGGCGATTTTGACGATTACGGAAAGCGTTCGAGAATCTGTCGATTTCGCTCGGAGGAGTTGTTCGAAGTAACGAGAAATGACCAATTCGACGTCGAGGTCTCCTGACGACAAGGCTTGAAGCAAGATCGAGTGAACGAGGTTCGAAATGATTGTGCTTGCGAATCGAGAACTCGACTTGATCAACGGGACGAGTTGAGCGTAGAATCCGTCGCTTTCCGCTCGAACTTCTGCGACGAGTTCAGCGAAGTTTCGAATCCATTGATCGTGATCTTCAGCTTGTTCGATCCACTCTGGTCTTCCGAGCTCGTCGAGTGATCGAGTTTGACGTTGACGGAGATCTTGCGGACGGAGAAGGGAGGGATTGGAGAGGAAAGTAACGAATGGTCCGAGTGAGCGACCAAACAGAGGCGGCTTGAGGTGATCTTTCGAGTCGGAGACGCTCAGTATAAGCTTGGCGGTACTGAAAGCGGATGAGACGATTTCTCGGTCTTGATCCTTGAGCAGTCGGAGGGTATGACGGAGAATCGCTCGCTGAATTCCTCCTTCGTTCTCGATCGGAGCCTCGTAATCCTCTGCAACGAGTTCATCGTGACTGAACTCGACGATTCCGGGCGTTTCGATTCGACCTCCCAATTCGGAGAGGAGTTCGGCGAACGCGAGACCTTGCTCCGACGTGATCGATTCCGTTTCTTTCACCGACTGCACCAACCTCCACATGATTCTTCCTCTTTCAGGACTCTCTAGGATATCCTTTCGACCTCTGAGCGCCTTGACGAATCCGAACTTGCTGATCGGGGCGAAAGGAGAAGCGAGAGCGGCGTAAACCTCCGAAGGTGCGAAAGTCGAGGTTTCGACGATGTCCCGTGGCCAGAGGATGCAAGCCTCAGTCGCCGTTTCCTCTCGAAGTCCACATAGTCGTCTCAGGGCGTCGTCGAGGAAATTGGCGAAACTTTCAATCCTCGGATCGGAATCGAACGCTTGTCGAAGTTGTTCTGAAGCGTGGGCTGCCCGTATGAGTAGGTCCGAGAGTGCTCGATGATCTGGGTGTTCCGATTCGTTCGCCGTGACGTCGGAGAACCAGCGTTCGATTGACCACCTCAGCATCGGGATTACAAGAGGGAGGAGATCGATTTGAGGTAAGAGGTCGACGAGACCTCGTCCAAGCGCTCCGAGGATTGACGTTTCGTTGACGCAGCGATGACTTAGCGCCAAGGCGAGTGAGAGAGAGAGGAGTCGCCTCTGTTTCTGCAAGACGAATTGAGCCGAACGAACTTTGGCGAGAAAGTTGAAAACGATCGAGAAGACTGCGGCCGGCTTGTTGAAGACCGAATAGTCCTTGCTGAACAGTACAGCTGCTGCTACGGTCTGGTTTGAGGAGTAGAAAGGAGGAGGCGGTTCGTGGCCAAAGGTGAAGTCCTCCGAGAGTTGAAGGATGTCGTGGAAAGTTTCGGCTGCGACTTTGTCGTGCGTCTCGAGTGCAGGAAGGAGTTGATCGTGTCTCCACCTCTGTTCGAACGTTTCGGCGAGAGTCTCCGTAACGACGTTGTCCGCGATCGAGGAGAGAAGCTTCTCTGCGAGATGAGCGTCTCCGGCGCCAGCTCCTTCGGCGAGTAGGTTCAGTTGGGTTCGAAGCGTGTCGACGGGGATCTTCGGGTCGTAGTAGAGCAAGACTTGATGTCGAATGATGACGAGAGCTACCGTTTCGGCGAGACAAGCGAGTCGACCAGCTTGAGGCGAGATCTTGACGGTCGCGCAGAGAGTCTTGAATGCTTCTTCCGTATGTTCGCTCTGGAGCAACCAGCTCGCCGTCCTCTTGAAATCGGCTCGACGCGCGTCTCGTAGGTTCGCGAATCCGGCCGCTCGGAACTGGAGTTGCTGAAGAAAGTCGGAACCGACTTGTTCACCTTCAGGGAGACCATTCAAGTTCTTCATCGGGACCCAGACGATACATCGCGCGTATTCAAGGTAGAGAGACGAGAGAGAGGGGAGACCGAGACGTTCCGAGACTGCCGTGAGGGAGGCGATGGTTGATTCTCGAAGATCGGGATTCTTCGCGGCGATGTCGAGGAGGAGATCGTAGGGACCCCGACGGCGAGCGGCAGAGGCGATCATGATATTCGCATGTGCGAGAACTTGAGTGAGGACTTGCTCCGTTTCCGTGAGGTTGAACGTAAGATGCGATTTGATGTCTTCGAACAACGGTTGGCCGGCGATTCCGATTTCGTGGTACACTTGGAATAGTCGAGGGGCAGAAGACGACGCTCGGAACCTCACTCGGAAATCAGAGTCGGCGAGCATGAACGGAATGATGTTGTTCGGACTGATGATCATTCCTCCATCCGAGACGACGAGCACGTTTCCGACTTTCCAGTAGTGTAACGACGGGTCGACACGAAGATACTCGTCGAAGAGCGCCATGAGCTGACAAGAGAGATAGAGTCATGAGCTCGAGTCAACAATGGGATGAGGTCGAACAAGACCAACTCACCTGAAGTCGAATTCTCCAAGATGCGAGCACCGTTTTGCGCAAGGCGTTGATGTAGAACGCACAGAGTTGTCGAGCAAGAGTTCCAAACTCCTCTGTCGGACCTTCTGCCTTGATCCAGGTTGTCGACACGCAGTAGAGGAATCGAAGTGCGACGAGGTGGAACCGTTCGTCGCGAGCGTAGCGATAATCGGGAAGGAGGTCGTTTCCGAGGTAAGTGAGGATCGAATCACATTGTGCGAGTCCCAACGAGACGAGTCCACTCCTGATCGCTTTGAGAACTTGCTCCGCGACGATGAGCCCATCTTCTCCTTCCGACGAAGTAATCGCCTCGACAACTTCCGTCAACCTCACAGATCCGTTCGATCCTGACAGGGCCATCTCGGCTGAGACGAAGCCTCGAATCGTCATCGACATGTAAGCTTGAGCAGCGCGTCGAGCTGTCATCGAAGGTCCGAGAGATTGAGCCGTTCGGTTCGAAACCTTGATGTCGTCGAATTCGTCCTTCTTCTGAGTTGACTCGATCTCTTTGAGTCGTTGAGAGGCCTGAGTGGAGGGGGTTTGACTCATGGTTCCGTTCGAAGTCGAAGTCGGGGACGACTCAGTCTGAGTGACAGCGCCGAGAATGAAACGGAGAGCGGAAACGATTTCTTCGAAAGATTCACGAGTATTCGGAATCTTCCAAATGGTTCGAAGGAGAATGAAGCGAGGTGATTCGAAGTCAGATCCGGATTCGATGCGAGGTCGAGATTCGGAGAGAGGAGAAGAGGAAAGTGCGGATTGAGGGATGTCGGACGCTGGACCAGCCTCGAGGAAGACGGGGTATTCGATATCGACGAGCTGTTTGATCGGAGCAAAGACGAGGTCGAGTCCCTGGAGGAGGTGAGCTCTCTCCGCTGGTCGCCATTTCCTGAGAGCGAGAGTCGGGGCGAGTCGAGTTATGATCGAGTTCGCGTTTCGAACTGCTGGACTCTGAGGACGGTTCGACGATGACGACAACGATCCAAGGGAGAGGAGCCCTTCGACGCTGAGGGTGATAGTCGCAAGGTCGAGGTGTCTTCGAGCCAATTCGAGAGACATGTTGGTCCAATGAGTTTCTCCTCCTACTTCTCCGTCTTGAATAAACCCTTCGAGCGTCTTTGCGAGCCACGCCGACAACCTCCTCTGTCTGATCTGTTCGGTCTCCTCCGATGTCGCTCCTCCAGTTGCGCTGAGAGAGGAAGGAGTTCGCCAGCCGGAGGTTTTTCGATGATAAGGAGGAACTCGAGCTTCGATGAAATCTCGTACTCGCGCCGTCTCGCATAGATCGAGGGCTTGAGATCCAACTGCGCAATCCGGTACGTAAGTCGGTTGGATGAAGGTAGGCATGACTGGAGAATGGGTAAGACGAGCGACGAGAAGAACAAGGCCCGAAGGCGAGAGGGGATCGGCGTGAGGACGAGCTTGACCGAACGAATGAGACCGCGAAACTCCTTCGAGAGGTCTCCAAGACGAGGTGAGCCAGCTAACGAGCTTGTCGGAGAAGTGAAGCCGGAAGAGGCGACCATCCGAGGCCGAGATTGCGAGACACCATTCGAGAAAGAGGCAAACGGAATCGGAGGGGAAGTTGGGTCCTTGAATCTCGAGGTCGCGAACGAAAGTTTCGACTGCCTCGACGACGACGGGAGACGATGCTCGATCATGGGCGAGGAGGATGTTCGCAGCGTGACAGGCTGGTCGACAGGTTTCAACGATCGCAACCTTGCGGAGGACGAGAGTCCAGATCTGATCCCACGTCTCTGCTGGAATGTTGCCTCCGTTCTTCTTCTGCCGGTTCGTTTTCTCGCGTTGATCGGTAGACTCTGTTGTCTCGCAAGAGAGTAGGCCGTTTCTCGCGATTGCCCCGATGACGAGCAGGTTCCAGGATTGAATCTGAGAGTCGACAGTCGAGGAGAGCAGTTGAGTCGAAGTGGAGAGAATGCGTCGGCTAGCTTCATTGTCGAGAGATTGCCAGTTTCGATCGACGAGGAAGAGGAGGATCTGAAGGCGAGAAATCGAAACGGCAGTCGGCTGAGTGATGTCGGTGATCGACTCGAGAAGCAGAGATAGAGGATCCTCAATCTGTAGATCAAACGTTTCAGTCAGCAGCGAATTCGTCATCGGATCTGATTCTCAGAAAGTAGAGCTAACCTTTCTTCGCTTTCCTCTGGCATTATCGCTCAATCCAGCTTCGTCTCTTCCTTCTGTCGCATCCGTCACTTCGTAAATCCTCGCCAATGCATCTGCTCCCAACTCTGCGACACTCCACGCGACTGCGTCTTTCTCGTCAAATCCCGATCCGAGGCGAAAGGTTTTCCCGTCGAACGCCTTCCTCTCTCCGTCTTCGTCCTCTCGAAGTCCGACAGCGAGATGATCGAGATCCAGCGAGTAAGATTCCCTCCACCTGATCAGCGGTTCCGTCAACACTGCGTCGTAAAGTTCTTTCGCTCGAGCCGTGACCGTCGGTTCGTTCGTCGATCTGTGAGGATGTTGATAAGGGATGACGAAGGGGAAGAGGTAACGAAGAGAGATGATGACTTGTTCCTTCAGGAACGCGTTCTTCGTCGACCACAGGGCAAGAATCGGAGTCCAGAGGTGAGGTCCGAGTCGACGCATCGAGCTTTGATCGTTGAGATCGAGTTCAGAGAGTGCTCGATTGAGGGCGACGAGTGCCGGGAGATGCGCAGTCGTTTCAACGGGGAAGACTCGAAAGAATCGAAGGAATTTGCGAAAGATGGCTTGGGCGTAAGTGACGAAGGGGGAAGAGTTTGATCGAAAGACGACTTCGAGACAACCGACGAGTTCGATTTCGAGCGGACCTGCCGAGCGTTTCGGTGCTGTAGGAAGGGCGAATTCATCGTCAGAATCGGCTCTCAGCGCTCCCCCTGGTCTCGAATCGTCTTCGTCGACGTCCATCGCCTCCGAATCTGCGAAATCTTGACCGATCTTGACTTTGTCTCCGAGTGTAGCAGAGAAGCAGAGCATCGTGATGTCGGTCCATTGTCGTTCGTCGAGGTGTTCGAGATGAGGAGGATAGCTGAGAACGGTTCGAAGAGCCTTCGCGTAGGTGAGGGCGAACGATTGAACCTTGCCGTTGACTGCCATCATTTGAGTGAGGTGATTGATCAACGCTTTGGCAACCTTTCTCGACAGAAGTCGGTGAACTTTTTCGGCGATCCATCGAACCATTTGAGCTGCCTCATCGAGTCGTCTGTCGGTTGCCGCGGTCTTCTTCGATACTGAAGCGTTGCGTTCGATAATGACGATGTGGAATAAGGTTTGAAGAGTCTCGAGCCACGAATAGTTGCGGTTTTCATTGAAAGCTTTGAAATTTCGCTTCGACGATAGGAATTCGCGACATCGTGAGATTCCTTCCGCTCGCTGTTTGATCTTGTCCGACTCGAGGAGCTCCTTGATCTCGTTCCAATCTCGTAAAGCGCTCATGGAGGATGACTGTTGCTGAAGACAAGGGGAGTCGAGGTCAGATTAGACCTCGTTCGAAGATAAACCCAATGACCGGTTCGCCTCACTCGTAGTCGTCTCTTGTCTGACACACTCGAACTGTCCAGTCAAAGATTTCGAAGCGTCCCGCAGGAGACGAGGGTTTGAGGTCTGCGAGAATGGTTCAATTCAACCGCATGTCAGTGGGACACGCTCGAGGGACTCTCATAGAGTGGATCAAGAGTCCCTGCGCAGGAGAGTCCAGCAAGGAAGCGGAAGTAGACTCACGAGAACAAGCTAGATCCTGCTTCTCGATCTTTCTACTTCCCTGAAGGCCCTAGAGCGTGTCCGATTTTCTGTAATCTTTCCAGCAGGTCTCAGTAGCCGATCTGAATAGCTACAGGAGGGCTCTGTGTCGTCGCTGCCTCGGAGATTGGAATTGTTCAATGAGATGAAGTCGGTTGAGGAACACCAAGGAGCAGAGGCTAACCTGTGCTGAGAGCTAGCTGATCCGAGTACAAACGAGCTCTAGAGATGATGCGGAGGTCGAAAGTCGGCAGATCGGATGGAAATGGAGAAAAGAAACGAGACCTTCAAGTTGAAGTTCCGACGCCGGCTCTCGCACTGGCAAATTCGGAGAAGCTGGGTTCAAGAAGTCATATAATACACAAGTTACTAGATACCGCAAGATAGCTACGATATACGGGAGATAGAGAATAGGTAGGGGAAAATGAACGACGAAGAGAAGAGGAGAATGAGTGGGGAGTTTTGCGATCAGCTGGAACAATAGCGTGGTGAGCGAGAGAGGTATACATGCGAAGATAATGGTGTAGAAGGATAGATGTGAGCTAGGCACGAGAGGAGCTCTTTTGGGGAGGTTGCGAGAAATCGTTAAAATGAAAGGAGAAACGTCTATTTAGAAGGGAAAACTTGTGGTTTATCCCGAAAGCTTGGTGACGATACCGGTACCGACTAGGGAACAGAATGAGACATCATCAGTATCGGCGAGACAGCCAAAGTTGAGAAGAGGACAACTCACCAGTCTTTCCTCCCTCTCGGAGGGTGAAACGGGATCCAACTTCGAGGGCAATCTCGTGAACGAGCTCACCGACGACTTCAATGTTGTCTCCGGGCATGACCATCTTCTCGTCGGGGTTCTCGGTACCTTCAGGGAACGTGAGTCCGACGGTGACATCGGAAGTTCGGATGAAGAGTTGAGGTCGGTAGTTGTTCATGAAGGGGGTGTATCGTCCTCCCTCCTCCTTTGTGAGAATGTAGCAAGAAGCCTCGAACTTTCGGGTGGGTTTGACGGAACCGGGAGCGGCGATAACCATTCCTCGCTTGATTTGTTCACGCTTGATACCTCGGAGAAGCGCTCCCATGTTGTCACCAGCCTCTCCTCGGTCGAGTTCCTTGTGGAACATCTCAATACCTGTTCTCAAAGACACCGAGTTAAGCGAAGGGAGGACGGGGAAAGGAGAGACGGGGAAAGCTCACCGGTGAGGGTAGTCTTGAAAGATTGACCCAATCCAACAATCTCGACTTCGGCACCTTTGGTGATAGTTCCTCGCTCGACACGACCAGTAACGACGGTACCTCGACCTTGAATCGAGAAGACATCTTCGACGGGCATGAGGAAAGGCTTCTCGAGATCACGAGGAGGTTGATCGAGCCAGGCGTCGACGGAAGCCATAAGTTCGAGGATCGCTTCTTTTCCAATCTTGTCGTCTCGGGATTCGAGAGCGGCGAGAGCGGAACCCTTGACGATCGGGGTGTTTTCTCCATCGAAACCGTAGGTTGAGAGGAGGTCGCGCATCTCCATGTCGACGAGGTCGAGCATCTCGGGGTCGTCGACTTGGTCAACCTTGTTGATGAAGACGACGAGCTTCTTGATTCCGACTTGACGGGCGAGGAGCAAGTGCTCTCGAGTTTGAGGCATTTGACCATCCGAAGCGGAAACGACAATGATACCTCCATCCCTGTATCGCGATCCTCGTTCGTCAGCCTTTCATGAGAGCAAGAGACAGAGCAAAGAGGAGAGAAAACTCACATTTGAGCGGCACCAGTGATCATGTTTTTGATGTAATCGGCGTGACCCGGGCAATCGACGTGAGCGTAGTGACGGTTGCTGAGAGACATGAGGAGTGTCAGCTCTCGTGTACCGGAGTGAGAATGCAAAAGGAAGAAACGAACGTGGTTTCATATTCGACGTGAGCGGTGGCGATCGTGATACCACGAGCCTTCTCCTCAGGAGCCTTGTCAATCATGTTGTAGTCCATAACCTTTCCGTTTCCAGAAGCCTCGGCGAGAACCTTGGTAATGGCAGCGGTGAGGGTGGTCTTTCCGTGACTGACGAAATTGAAAAGCATGTTAGTATCGCCTCGTGCGAAGCACGAGAGACTTGGTAGGCTTACTCGACGTGACCAATGGTACTGTGCAGTACGAGAAGGAGTGAGCAAAGCTTGACAAGCGAGAGAGAGTCAGGAGAAGACTCACCCGATGTTCATGTGAGGAAGCTTCCTCGAGAACTTTCCTCCGGCTTCAGCGGCATAGGTTCGGACGGGTCCAGCTACATTCTCAAAATACTCGGTGAGCTCCCGTACCGTGCCCTATTCGGAAAGAGAACTCACTAGCACGGGCAAAGACGGCAGCTCGAGGAAGAGTCGCTCGGACACCAGCGAGGGCGGAAACTCGGGCAGCACGAGTAGCAGCCGAGACTATCCCATCACAATAGAATGGCAGAGTCAGTCAACTGTGAGGAGAGGCGAAGATGTTCGGTAGAGATGAGGGTAGGAAACTGACAAGATCGAACCGAAGCGGCGATCGAGGGCGAAACCTGCTTTTGGGCGGTCAATCGGAGAGCTTGGCGAGTAGCGAGCATGCTGTACAGCTGGAGTTAAGCGTCGGATGCGAGAGATCGGGAGCCAACCCAAAAAGATTCATTCGCGGCTTCTCTCCTCCCATCATCTCTAGTTCGATCGACACCTCCATTCACGAAAGGACGAGAAGTTCAGGAAGCTAGAGGACCTACGACATGCCACCCGATTCATCACCACTCGTTTCCCCTGTAACTCTCTCCGATACTTTTCGATGACTTTCGGTTCACCTTTCCCCGTTCTTACACCGCTCAAGGCTCATTCGCATCAGGAAGCATAGCACTCGAGCTACAGGGCACAACGCGCCGCAAGGAGGGCTTGCACAGCTGGAAGCGACGGTCGGAAGTTTCGCAAATTCGGTGGCTTTTCCTTCTCGCTCGGACAACGCACACTGCTGAGGAAAATCGATGTAGGCACTATATCAGCGTCGATACAGCTATCGAGTAATCTCGGGAAGCGAACTAAAATCGTCGATTTCTTCACCTCCCTCGTCTCGCATCAGCTCCTCCCGTCTCGACCTCTGCGCTCCGTACACGCCTTTACTCGCTCAGGAATCATTATCGTCTGTACTTCCCGCTCCGTGGATGTCCTGACTCGGCAGCGCTCACGACTACCCGCATCCAAGGTGAAACCTCGACAGGTTCGGATCAACCTCAAGAATTCGCCTCTTTTCGATTCGGCTGCTCTCTTCATTGGGATGCTCCAGTGCGTAGCTGATATACGCTCGATGGCTCTATGGTATGTCCAGTCCGCACATTCTCCACTCCGGAGATGATACGCAAGTGAAAATTGGATCTTGCAGTTGGAGAATGTCATCTCGAGGACACCAAGTTGTGTCACTTGTGACGACCTACGCCGTAGTCAGAAGGAGCTACTTTGGCCAATCAACGCCCGCGCTCCGATTCATGTGGAGTTTCACGAGCACCGTCACTTCTTCCGCACGCTCACACCTCTGAGTTCTCCCGCGCTTATTGGATGCTCACTTTGGGGGGTCTGGCGTTCGTCAACTTTACGTCTTC
This sequence comes from Sporobolomyces salmoneus, assembly GCF_050403485.1. Classification (NCBI taxonomy): domain Eukaryota; kingdom Fungi; phylum Basidiomycota; class Microbotryomycetes; order Sporidiobolales; family Sporidiobolaceae; genus Sporobolomyces; species Sporobolomyces salmoneus. The sequence continues at coordinate 470,523 of NW_027481159.1, read as the reverse complement.
TCCGTCACGAGCTTCGTGCGCGATACGATCGAATCAAGTCTTACTGCGCGTGGTCAGGTGGTCAAGACTTGAGGAGATGACGATCATGAAACGGTTTAAGGTAAGAGCTGCGGCTTGGATCACTCGTCCGCTTGCTCGATCCTTCTTCTCTTCTCTTCTTTCTTCCCTCCACCTCTCACAAACCAATCTAAACGTCAAATCATGCTCGGAAACAACACTCACCACAACACGAACGCACCCGCTTACGATGCTGCTGGAAACCCAGTTAACGCTGGACACCGTTGAGTCCCATTTCAACCCTCTTTCGACGTCACTCTAAGCTGACGTTTGTCGTCGTCGATCTCGTAGACAACACGTCGACTACAGGAACTGGAGGAGGAATCGCTTCAAAGAGTGAGTTACCTACTCTCTTCTTTTGTCGTCTCTGAATCTGACCTCCGATCGTTCTCCTCCGACAGTTCCCGGGACCAAGGAGCACGAGGCAAAGAAGGAGCGTAAGTCGATCCGATCCATCGAAGGGCAAAGGCAGAGACTTGAGATTTCGTTTTACAGTTGAGCACGGTTACGGAACCAACACCGGTGCGGGTCACTCGGCCACAGGAACTGGTCCGGTACACGGACAACCTGGAAGTGTCGCACATGGTGAGTCGCCCGTCAGGGTTTTCTTGCGATGGTCATGAAATGTTGACAAAGCTCTTCACTAGGTTCGCACGCCCCAGGACATCGTAAGTTTCAATGGATCTTCAGTGTCCTTCTGCACGTTCAGCTGATCTCAGACATCCCAATAGACAACACTACCCACTCGTCGACTCACCCCTCTGGTCCGGGCGGAATCGCTGCTAAGAGTCAGTCTTCACGTCAGTCTGCTTTTTTCATGGCTGACTTCTCCTCCTCAGTCCCGGGAACGGAAGCCAACCGCGAGAAGAAGATGTGTAAGCCTCTCGAGAAACACTGGCTGCGAATTCTGAGCTAATACATGTCTCTCCTTAGACGAGAACGAAGCCACTCCTGGCTACGGAAACGCAGGAGCTACCGGAGCAGGATACCCTACTTCTGGGACTGGCACCGGATACGGTCACTCGGGAACAGTAGCGCCTGGTAAGCCACCCTTTTCCAATCACGTTCAAACGAGAAAGCTCCATTGACCTCTGTTTCTGCGTTAGACTCTCACGCTCATGGACACCGTCAGTTCTACACATACTTCAGATGCTCAAGATGACGATACTGACCTGGCACTCGTCTTTCCAGACAACATGACTCACTCCTCGACGGGCGCCGGAGCTGGAGGAATCGCTAGCAAGAGTCAGTCTTCTTTCTTACTCTTCCTTTTTCTCCCTTTCATCCTCACATAGACGCTGCTATCGATATTCCAGTCCCTGGAACTGCCGCCCACGACGCAACTCGTACGTTTTCTCTTTGCGATCTCGCTCGAGCTAGTAGAAATTGACGATTCTCCTGGTTCCCTCTTCGCTAGACCCAACTCATCACAACACGACCACTGGAACTACCCGTAAGTACCGCACAATATGCGCAAGTATTCGAGCAGAGCTAACCCACCTTTTTTTTTTTCTTTCCTCGCGACCAGACACTGGACCTCGTAAGTCCAGACGGTTCCCTTCAACAGTCCTGCACGTCTTACTGACGACGCTTGTATGAGATAGACACCGGAAATACCACGCATGGAGCTCACGGGACTCATGGAACTCACGGTACCCACCACGACGCATCTGCGAAACCCTCGATGACTGACAAGGTTCGTCCTCTGAAGCCCATGACGCTCCACGCCTCTATCGTACTGACCTCTCACCCTACTCTATCTCTAGATCGGAGGCAAGATTGACGTCGCGATCGGCAAAGCCACGAAGAACCCGACCAAAGTTCGTTTTCCTTGTTGTTCCTCCGTCCACTCCCCTCAGATACTGACGCTCGGTGACTCGTCGCATAGGTCGTAGAAGGTGAAATCAAACAAACTCAAGGCAAAGCCGGTCTCGAGCACAACGTTGCTGGAACGACGGGAACTCACTACTGAGCTTGATCCGTGTCCCTTGTCTTCTCTCTTTCCCTTCTCTTTGTTGGAATCGCCCTGCCTATACTCTAATCTTTTTCCTGCCTCTTTGTAAATAACGGACTCGCAATGTCAAACGAAACATACCATTTTACAAGTTTTGTTTTCCTTATGTTTTCGAGTTTATCGTTGCCGCGAGTACGAGCGACTTCCTGACCACCAAACCGCGAATAAGCTTTTAAACGCCAAGTGCTTAGAAATCGTAAACTGCGAGAAGACTGCGACGAACTTCCCTGTTCTCACTCACTCATTCACCATCATGTCAGAACAACCTAGTAAAGGCTCACAACTGCTCGCTTCTGGTAAAGAGCTCTTCTCGAAGCTACCCAAGGACCTCAATTCACTGTAAGTCCTCTCTCTCCCCTCTCTTTCTGCACCGCCCTCTGACGCATCTCTTCTATCGAAACAGACGACAACAAACGACACCCTTGACTTACCGACACACTGAAACCCTCAAGTTACAACTGTACGTTCGTGCGTTGAAGGGAGTCGGGACAGAGTTCGCAAACTTGAGTCGAAACTCTGGATTAGCGAGCAAGAATCTCTTCGAATGGTCTCAAGAGGATGCAGGACAGGACGTGATCGATATCTTTGATCGCGCGGCGTTCTTGCAGTACAAGATTAGCGAGTTGGAAGCGAAGGCGGCGACGAAGATCGAGGAGAGTCGGATTCTCCTCAAGGATGTCGTGAGTTCTCTTCCTTTCGCTCGCTTTGTCTCGCTCCTCGACGAAGAGAGCACTGAGCAGTAGCTGACTGTTATTCTGCTGCAGCGCAACTTTGAGAACGATTTGTCAAATCGTCGCAAGAACCGAGCGACTCTCGCAACGAAACTGCAAACTATCAAGGACAAAGACTCTCGCGGAAAGAACGTCGACCAAATCGCCTCTCTTCAGACTGAGCTCACGCAGGCCGACTCGGAGATCGCAACTTTCGAATCCTCCTTCTCGGCGCTTAAACGTCAAAAACTTCACGAATCATTCTCACTCCAATTCGCGGCTCAGAAGGAACTTGGGGAGAAACTCGCGATCGTCAGTTCGTATGGAGAGTTGTTGATCGAAGGGATGGAGACGGATGGAATCGAGGGAGATTACAAGGGAGAAGAGAGAACGGCTCGAATCAAAGTTGAACTCGAACACGCGTTGAGCGACTGGCAACCTCGTGCCCCTCCTACGCTTGCAAACAATGCATCTTCGTTAGATCACAGCGATACGAGGTGGGTTCTTGAAGTCTTCACTTATCTGAGTGAATTTTCGACTCCTCACGAACGATTTTCTGATCTCCAGGTCTTTCGGTGCGACTCACGCCGACCAACTCTCTCAACTCGGTACCGACGAGCCCACTCCCGCTTCCGCACCCCACTCTCGCTCCCCTTCAGGAAGTCACGTCCACTTCGTTCCTCCTCTCGATACGATTCCCGCAACTCCTGGAACTCCCGGCTCCCTCGAACCTCATCAACGATCCGTCCCTCCTCTCCCCGCCCACCAATCACCCTTCGACGATCCCGCCCCTCCTCTCCCTCCTCGTCACAGCTCGATCTCTTCCCCTTCGCCTTCGCACAACTTGAATCTCTCCCCGACTCCTCAAGATCTCGGCGCCGGATTCTCTCCCCCTCAATCGGCGCACGGTTACCCAGTACCTCATCCTCCTGTGGGAGTGTCACCTCCTCAACCAACCGTCGCGGAAACTGGTGCACCGAGAGTCGGGAAAAACGGACCTAGCTCGGGTCAATTACGTCCTAGATCTTCCCAATCAGCAGGAGGAGGAGTAGCTACCAATCAAGCGGAAGATTTGACGCCGTTACCCCCATCAGTCATGCAGAATCCTTCTTCGATGCCCGGGTCGCTCCCCTTCGACGAAGCAGGATGGGATGGAGTTAGTTCGAGTGGACAGTCATCAGTAGGAGGAGGAGGAGGTGCTGCGGGAAACGAGAGGTTACCTGGATACGGAGAAGGTGACGAAGAAGCTCTTCGTGCGAACGCAGAAGCGGAACGAATCCTCGCAGCTGAACGAGAGGGGAAGAGGAGTACAGCTTAGTCTCTCGATTGACACTTTCTTAGCAACTTCGTAGTAGTACTTTGTTCGATGTTTCTGTTTGTGTACAAATGACAACAAAGAAGTTCTTACAACAATGCTTTCGACATTTGATGGATGGATGAGTACAGTACAATATTCGCGTGTTCATTCCCTCCCTCTCCATTGTCTAACTCCTTTCGCTCCTAACGCCCATCCTCCCAGCGGACTAATCCCAATCCTCCAAACCCACAACCTCCCGACCTCCTGCACCCTCCTCGCCGCTCGATCGTTTCCCCCTAACCTCTTGACGACCAAACTTGACAATTCGATCCAAGGAACGAACAGATTCAAGGGAGAAGGTAAAGGAGGAGTCGAGAATGCCGATGCCAACGACTCAAGTCTCCTTTGACCTACCCTCGGTTTCGTTGCGTGAAGGTTACTGTTATACGGTACGGGAGGGACGAACGAGAAGTATCTAGTGATCGCTAATCGTTCTCTTCGAGATCGAAACGCGACTTCACGTCCGTACCGATCCCAACCGTCTAGATCGTCGAGTTCTCGTCGAGGAGTGAGAGGATGGAGCGGGTAAATCGGTTTAGGGGAAATTGAAGGTCGTCCTCCGGCGAAAAAAGCGAGAACGACTCCGAGGACGAGGGTGAAGGCTAGTGAGGTACGCGCTTCGATTGGAGAGGTCGATTTCCCTTTTGTCGTGAACGTTTCATCGGAGGAAGAAAGGAAGACGAGAGGGAAATGTAACATTTGTAGTAGAACTCCGGGATAATCAATCTCTCCACTCAAACTCCATAGAGTCAAAGCTCCGAATACGGCGAAATACGTCGCGAATTGAATCAATCCTCCTAAATTCGCTTCGAGACTCCTTAAAGCTCGATGTGAAACGGGCACTTTTTTCGGTGGAGGTCGATACCCTACGTCTCGAGTTTTACGACCGTCTCGGATCTTTTGCCATTGTTGATGAGTTGGAGCTCCGAACGCGGGAGAGTTTTGAGGGAGAACTCGAGAGGCCGCGAGGAAGGGAACGGACCAGGCGAGGAGGGAGAGAGAGGTAGCGAGCATGAACGAAGGACGGCGTCGAGGAGTTGCGATCCAGAAGGCGACGGCTCGGAGGAAGAGGGAGACGAAAACGAGGGCGTGATGAAGGAGTGGTAACAGAGTCGAAGGCGAGAGAGGCAGAGAAGGAACTGGTCCGCGATGTAGCTGCGTAGCGACGAGCCGAAACCATCAGCACGTCGACACTGAAATGATGGAACGGAATCGTCAATTACCCAAGCCCTTCCGACTTCTCCAGCCCAACCGAGCGTTCCTGCGACCCACAACCACCACACCAACCCGGTAAAGATACTCCACGTCTTCTCCGGTCTCCCATGCTGTATCGGAAGTGTCCGAGGGGCGTCGGGAGCGAGAGCGTTGAAGGAATCGAAATGAGAATAAGCGGAGAAAATTAAGATGTAAACGGTGATGGCGGCGTGTAGAGTCGAGAGGATATAGCTCTGGGAGTGTAGAATCCTACATAATATACTTGGGTATCAGCTCGATTTGACGTTGGGCTGAGAGAACAGAGGAAGACTTGCCGTGGAATTGAAAATCGATCGAGTCTGACGAAAGACTCTGTCCAGGTTAAAGATTGACCTTTCTTCGGAGGCGGCAGAAGTCCGTTACGCCAGACGTATTCTGTACAAGCGAGAACGACTGGGTGTGAAACGAGATCTTCTGCCTCGACGAACGGGAACGACGAGAGATTGAGCAGTAAATCGATCGCTGATCGAACGAAAGCATGTCAGCGTCGCTCAGCGGATTAGCGAGGAGAGGGAGAGACTGACCGCAAGTCGCCCTGTCCATTGAGTCGTAATTGAGCGGGAAATCGTGAAACAACAAAGTGACCAAAGCGTCTTCCTCCTCCTCTTCTTCTTCCCTCTGTTCATCCCCACTGACGAGGTACGAGTCCAACAATCCCTCTACTACGGCATACAGCCGTTCCCCTAGTTCCCTTCTCGCTTTGAACATTCTCAATTCTCCATCGACGCCTCGATCCGTTTCTTGTACGATTCCTCTCGGTTCGGCTTGTAGCGAGATGAGGAGCGAAAGGAGGGAGGATAGGAATAGAGCAGAAGGGGAGGTGATGACGGTCGTATCGAGAGTTTGGGAAGAGAGGGGAGAAGGACGAGCTGGAGCCGAAGAAGAAGAATTGTTCAATGATGAAGAACTCGTTCGACTACTCGTGGCCGTCGCGTTCGTCGCCAAGATTGAACCCGAATGAAACGATAAACTATGTCCGCTGATCATTGTTGTCGTCCCACTCGTCGGTTGTCCTCCTCCTCCTCCTCCTGGCGAATTGAGCAGCAAGTTTGGTAAGAATTTATCCAAAACTTTCCGATGTCTCTCTACCGTCAACACCTTCCTCAAGAAAGTACATTCCGCCTCTGCCTCATCGAGTGGCATATCCGGTGGTAGGGTCGGTAAACCGGGAGGGAGAGTGTAACCTCGTTCTTGTAATTCCTTCAACAAGGCCAATACCATCCCTTCGATCGCGATATCATCTTCGGTCAAGATCAATCCGGCCGCTGTGTTCAATGGAGTCGTCGAAGAGAGAGGTACTGGTGATGGTCGAGCGGTGAGAGACGAGATGGAAGATGAAGATGATGAAGTCGAATTAACGAGTGGAGGAGTGTGAACTATCCGTGGTGTTGTCGTATTCGGTAACAGTGGACTCCGTTCGTGTGCTGTCGAAGTCGGCATCTTCGTCGTCGCGACAGAAGTGGAGAAATGGAGAGGAGAGACGTGCTTTCGCAAACTTTCTCCCTTTCGATCATTCCTCTGACGTGTTCTCTCTCTCTCTCTAACGAACGAAATCTCAAAGCTATACGTGAAAGCGATGATGCGGAGTATTGCAACGAGAAAAGAACGCTATCATTTTTTCCCTCCCCCGCTAAATTTGAATCCACCTTTAAGCGGATCCTGTCTCTTCCCTCCTCCTCCTGCTCCTCCTCCTCTTCCTCCTCTTCCACTTGCTCCACCTCTACCTCTTCCTCTACCTCCCGCCGCACCTCTCGCCGACCTCGTCCCCGGTTTATGGAACGGAACTTGTCCGATCGTTCCCGTCGCTCCTCCTCCCTCGGATCGTTCCCCTCCAGTCGAGGATGATTCGTGCTGGTTGTTCGCGACGGTGGCATCGGAAGATCCTACGGCCGCGATGCGAGGCATGAGGTAACCTGGGACGTGCTTCAAGTGAGGTTGGACGCGAGAAGGGTGGAGAGGTTTGTCGTGACGAAGGAATGCGAGATCTCGTGGGTTATCTTCGAAATGTGCCTACACGCAACGTCGGTCGAGAGGTCAATATGGTTCTGAAGAATAGTGGATGATAGAGAGAGAGAGAATCGCACCTTTAGTTTCTCAGAGTTGACCACTTCATTCTTGATCTCTTTAATCCTCGCTTCCCTCACTGCCGCCTTCGTAACACTCCTCAAACCATCTTCCATCCTATACCTGAAACCCTCGACCTGTTTCAAATCAAACTTGTATTCCTTGACTTCCCCTCCCTTCCCTTTCTGACTCTTCTCGATCCTCGCCCAAACTTTCTCATCGTATTTCGCCGTAGGTAAACTGACATCGTTCTTTTTTTGTTTACCCCATTGTTCGCGGGGGACGATGAATGAGAGGGAAGTCCCAGTTCGACCGGCACGAGCCGTACGACCAACTCGATGGGTGTAGGAACGGGAAGAGAAGGGGAGGTCGAAATTGAGAACGCAGGCAACGTCGACGAAATCGATACCGCGGGAAACTCCGTATTCGGTCGTGGAAGGTCGAGAGGAGGCGGTTCCATCCTTGCGTTTACGTTTCTTCGAGGGAGGTGCGGTCGTCGTCGTCGTTGTCGATTCTTCCTCTTCTTGAGCTTCTCCTTCGCCGGCAGGTTGAGTCGAAATCACTAGTGAACCCATTACGAACCCTCTATCAGTCTACAATGAATCCTGATTGAGAGCTCGATAGACTCACGACCTTGTTCCTTCTCTTCTTTCGTTTCCGTTCCCTCTTCCTCCTCCTCGACCTCTGCATCGTCCCTGTCGTGACCCTCCAATCCACTCTCGTCCGTCGCAATCAAATAATCGAAAACCCCACGATTAAACTCCTGTACCGCGTGATACCTGTTTCACAACCACATTGTCAGTCTCGAGCCTCGGAACGCAAGACTGAATAGGGAGTTGAGCTACCTCGAGTTGAACGGCAGTTCCGCGTTTAGGACTCCCGATTTGATCCCGAATTTCTCTAGGAACAACTTCACTCGATAACCTCGATCGGTATCGTTAACGAAGATTAAACATTTCCCTTTGATCAATTTGAGTTTGAGGATCACGTAAAGTAATAGGAATTTATCTTCTTCCGTGCACCTGTAATTCCTCCCAAATGATACATCAGTCTTCTGTATCGAGGAAGAGACGGAATCTGGGAGGACATACCGAACGCAGAATTGTGATAAATTTGCTAATTCACTCTCATCCTCTTCCAACTTCAACACGACCGGATTCTTCAGTACGACTCCTTTCAGTTCTTCGACTTCTCCCGTCAAAGTAGCACTCATCAAGAACGACTGGTATACTTTCGGAAGACCTCCCGAGCTGGTAGAACTGGATGAGGAGGTTGCACCGGAGAGGAGAGCTCGGATATCGTCGGAAGAGTGTCCGTAGGAGAGGATGAGATCGGCTTCGTCGATTACTAGGTAGTCGAGGGTCGAGAGATCAAGAGTCTGTAGCAGTTCATCGAGAAGTCAGGGCACAGAGCTTTGAGAGTAGAGAGAAAGGAGGGAGAACTCACTTCAGATCTCAAATGAGCGAGAGCTCTCGAAGGAGTAGCAACGACGATCTCTGGTCTATCTGCCAATTGTAGCCTGTTCATCGTCGTTACGCTCATCAGTGACCCACTCACTGAAAAGCGTAGCAGGAGAAAACAAACCTTTCAACTCTTTCACCTCCCCCCGCCGCTCCATTCGCACCTTTTCTCTTCTTCCTACTCCCCGTTCCACCACCTCCCACAATATTAACCACTCTAATCCCCTTCTCATTAGCCGTATCATCAATCCCCAATCCTTCTACCAATTTCCCAATTTGTCCTCGAACTTGTTCCGCCAATTCCCTAGTAGGTACTAACACTAACGCTCTCGTTCCTTGTCCCAACCCACTCGAAGTCGAACTTGATCCCCCAGAGGTTGAATGTGATTGGGATTGTTCACGACGAGCTAAGATTCCTTGAAGGATCGGAATTGAATAAGCGAGAGTTTTTCCTGAACCCGTACGCGCTCTCGCAAGGATATCACGAGAGGACGAGAGAGCTAAGGGGATTAGGGTAGCTTGGATTGGGGTCGGGACGGGGAAGGAGAGGGAAGAGAGGGAACGGAGGAGGAGAGGATGAAGAGCTGGTTCGAGGGAGGAGAAAGACGTCGGTCGATCGCTGACAGTTTTGTTGGATGGTGCCATGTTGCAAGAGGTGTTCGCGGGCCTGGCAGAGCAGGCGGGTTGAAGGAGAAGAGAAGCGCAAAATGTTTGATCAAAAAGTTCGCAAAAAGTCGAGGGTGTCTCATAGTTTCGCAAGACAAGCTGTCGACAGGTTGTAACAAGATTCCGAGTTGCACTGCTGACTGTCGCGCGCTAGAACAATATGAGCAGGCGCAAGAAGAAGAAAAAAGTTTGGAGAAAAAAGTTTGGAGAATTCGTTCTTCCTTGTTCCGGATTGAGCGCTGCAAGCGTCGACCAAGTCATTGGAGACTGGACGAAGAACAGAGGCAGGAAAGAGGCGGAGAACGACAACAGATTGAACTATTTCAGAAGACTAAATGAAACGAAAACTAAACAGCGAGACGAAAGGGATCACAAGAGCGAAGCCGGAGACGAGACATAGCTCGACTTTGGGACGCAAGAGGACATTGTAGAGTGGTGGTTTGAGTGGTACAGGATTAAAGGGAGGAGCGAAAGAGGATCGAACATCGAGCGGAAAGAAACGAGAGACTGTCTTTTCGTCGAGCTTGGGAGCTGGTGCTGAGGGCGGGTTTCGAGTACGATTTTAGGAATCCTCCGGGTGTCGGGGCGAGCTCAGGACAGTGAAGTAATCGCTTTCTTATCTGCAACCCCCAAAATCGAAAATCGAAAACTTATCAGAAAACTCTTTTTTCCGAATAGACTCTCATCTGAAGTGACTCACCGATCGGTAGTCCATCTGGTCCAATTCCAGCTTTCCTAAACATTCTCTCCATATGGATCCTCCTCGCTTCATCGAAATCTACTCGATTCCGTTCCATGATCCTCCTCAATTCCGTCAAGGTTTGATCGTCCAACCCGGCTCGTTGATCCCCGGCCATGTTCGCTGAAAGGTCGAAATTCGAGGTGGAGAACCCTGTGCACGTCCAGCGGAGAGAGAGGAGAAGGAGGAGGAGGGTCAGTCGGAGGTGGGGGATGGAAATCGAACGGGAGGAGAAGGGAGGATGAGAGGATGGACGTACCTTGTTCAGCAGCATCCTCGAATGTCCTCAATGGAGCGTAATACCTCAGTCGAGAAGAGACGGACGCGGGCAAGTAATCCAAGTAATACGATCGGAAATGATACACCAAGTATGCGACCGCGCAGATCAATCCGAAGATTGAGAGGTTGAACCGATAGCCCATAACGGGCCTCAAGGTGAGAGGGGTCGGAACGAGCTGTGAAGGGGAGATGAGAGAAAGTTCGACGACGAGTTTCTTGGTTCTTCATCTCATTTCCGGCAGTCCATAAGCTCGGCAGGACATAGAAGGATGCAACATCCAGTTCAAGCGCTCGCAACAGTCGACTCCCTGTTGATCACAGCATGCAGTTCGACTCTCAATTGTTTTGATCTCTCGTTCGTAAAAACCACCTCTCTCTCGCCTCCTACCTAACTAGATTGACCCGTTGAGCTCGTAGAAATTCCACTCAAGTATCCACTTCGACTCCTCACAAATCCCTCATTCGTTCCCTTGCAACTTTTACCGATTTGGCTTCTTCTTCGCAATATTTGATCTCGACAGGTGAAGACAAACAATTGATCGTATCGAAACTACCTTCGTTGGAGTTGGTCAGTCAGAGGGAATTGATCAAGCGGGCGAACGCGTTGGAAGTGACCAAGACTGGAGAAATTATCGTAGGAGATAAATTTGGAGATGTTTATACGTGAGCTCTCTCTCCTTCTCTTCTGACTGAGCTCTCTCTGACTCTTGCTCGTTGACAGGTTCCCGCTTCATCCTCGCGCTGCTCCTACTCCCGCACCTTCAACAGCCGGCAAAGAAAAGAAACTCGAACCAGAATATCTCCCCATCCTCGGCCACGTCTCGATGCTCAACACTCTCGCCCTCCTCGGCGATAAAGAACAATACATCGCAACCGGAGACCGTGATGAACACGTTCGAATCTCGAGGTTCCCCTTAGGTCACGTTATCGAAGGGTTCCTATGGGGTTCAAAACATTTCGTTTCTTCCCTTCTCTGCCTCCCTCCTTCGACGACAGACGATAGATCGTTACTACTTTCTGCGGGAGGTGATCCGACGATTCAGGTGTTTAAACTGAATTTACCGACGAACGTAGGGGAATTGGTTGGACAGTATGAGATCTCAAGTTTGTTGTTACCGCATGTTAAAGTTGCGCCGGTTTTACCGGATCCAGTACCGGCGGGAAGGAAGAAGGATAAGAAAGGGAAGAACAAGTCTACCGCGGGTGAAGGAGAAGCGGAGGCTGAGGGAGAGGGAGAAGTCGAAGTTGAGGAAGAAGAAAAGAAGGAATTGAAGACTGGATTGGCAGTGATCAAGATGCTTCAAGTCGGGACGGCAAGAGAACAAGGAGGTGTCATTGTTCTCGCAGCTGGGTTAGTTTTCACTTCCCCTTTGTTCGAGCGCAAAACTGACACCTCGTTCCTCTTTCAGTTGTACCGCCCTCCTCTACATTCCCTTCTCCTCCCTCCTCTCCACCTCCACAACAGACCGCTCTCATTCCCTGCTCGAATTCCCAGCGCCAATCCTTGATTTCACCCCTCTCCCAATCCCCGTTTCCTCGACTTCCGCTCTCGAATTCCTCGTTTCCCTTGACCTGACCCGTCCCTCCGACCCCTCTTCCTCCTCAATTCCCTCACTAGTCCGAGTCTCCCTCGATCAATCCACGCATCAACTCTCTTTGATCCCCTCCGAAAACACTCAAGATGAAAACCTACTCTCCTCGTTAAAAACGACCGAGACGACTAAACAACCGGATATCGCGTCGTTGTATCCCGTATTAATGATGTTACATCATCCAGGGGACGAATCAGATCTTCTCGAAGGAGCCACTACTGGCGGAGGAGGAGGAATTGAGAATGTAGGGGATGGGAAACCTAAAGGCGGGATCCGGGCTCAGGTCCCTTCGAAGAAACGAACTTCGTCTGAACGATTAGATGCGGATAGAGAAGGAGATGGGAAAGAAGAGGCAGGGAGGAAGAGCGGGAAGAGAGCGGTGGGAAGGGCGGAGACGTTGAGGAGGTGGGAAGAGGCAAAGAGGAAATTGGAGGAAGGGAAGGGAGTTGAGAGTCTTTCGAAGGGAGAGAAAGAGGCGAAGGATGTGATGGAAATGGAGGAACAACAAAAGGAGGAGGCGAAGTGATCCGAGTGGGCTGGTATCAGCAGTAGATGGAAAATCGCACGAGAGCGAACTCTCAATTCACGGCATCGAGCCTGTAACGAGTGGACACATGGAACACACTCTGAAGAGGCTTTCTCACTCGTAGCAGCAGCAGAAAGAGAGAGATACGAGAGTAGAGGAGTTGCATTTTGCGAAATGTGAGAGAAAGTGGATACAATGTATAATCTTCTACAACAAGCGATAGTCCTCTAAGTCTCTCGCGACGTTCAATCGCAATGACCGTCTTTCCACCCATCTCTCCATCTCTCTCCAACGTTCATACACTCAAACTTGTCTTTGCCCAATCTCTCATTCACCTCGTTATGAGCTTTACACATCCATTCCTCAACCCCCAATCTCGTCTTCACCGCTTGTTCCGGTGGATTCACTTTCATGTATTCCCCTAAATGACCGGCACAATCACCGCAAGGGTAAAGAGTTGGGAGGGAACGAAGTAGGGAGAGCATCGAGGATTGTTGGTGAGGAGTTGGAGAAGGGGGGAAATAGGATGCGGTAGTGTGGAGGAAGGTCCAGGTGTGTCGTCCTAGTCGTTCGACGTCGGGTGGACAGTCTGAGGGGAGAGAAGAGGAGGAAGAGGATTCGAGAGAGGAGGAGGCGGCGAAACCAGAGGCAGTGGCGCCGGCGGTTGTGGAGGACTTCTTCTTGGTAGCACCTCCGGTCCAGGCTTTGAATCCTGTGCAAACCTACTGGCGCAGAGAGCAAGAGATTCGAGAAATGTTGAGTCAGCTTTCGACGAGCGAGAAAGAGAGGTGGTGAAGAGCGCACCTTGCAAGGTTTCCCATCTGGACCTAATACTTCTCCTGGTTTCAGTACTGGCTTTGACGTTGTTGTAGAGGCTGTTTCGGTCATCGTTATTGATGAAAGAACGAGAGAGAGAGTTCTCTCAGAAAGTTTCTCCTCTTCTCCACCTCTTTCGGAACCTTAAAGCATCTCCTCTTACTAGTTCGACCGACTCAGCTCGAAGAAGACAAGGGAAACCCGACCGAACAGCTTTCTCTCCCTTCGATTCTCCTTCCCCTCTTTCGACCGACTCTCACTCCTCTCTCATCCCTTCGAGATGTCAAGGATTCCGTCAGTGAAAGATGCAGTAATTGGATTGATCGGTATGGGTGAAATGGGAAAGATGTACGCCGAGCGGTTAGCTCAAGCAGGTCATTGTAACCGGTAAGCTCTCCTTGACTACCTCTCTCTCCTGTGACGAGGAGCTGAGTAGTAGTGAGCGAGTTTAGGATCAACGTGTGTGACTTGCCGGAGAAGTACGAAAGTCTCGTCGAATACTGTAAAGGTTCGTTCAACCCTTTTTCAGACGTTTTCTGGTTTCTTCTGAATTTGACTTTGTCTGTACGTTGTTGGTTGTTCGGCAGACAAGGAACGACTAGTGCCGATGAAAGATGGACATCATGTATCAAGAGAATCAGATTTCATCATCTACTCCGTCGAAGCTGCGTTTCTCGATAAAGTTGTCGCTCAATATGGTCCCTGTTCGTCTCTTTTCTTCCTTCATCTGTCATCGTCATGGAGTACTGATGGCAAAGGCGTACCGAACGTAGCTACGAAAGTAGGAGCGATCGTTTCTGGACAAACTTCAGTCAAAGCTCCCGAACGAGAAGCGTTCGAGAAATATTTACCCAAAGATGTTCAAATCGTTTCGATTCATTCTTTACATGGTCCTACCGTACCTCCAGATGGTCAAGCTCTCGTACGGTCTTCTCTTTCTCAGTACCCCTCTGACGAGAGACTGAGTCGAGTTTAAATCGTACAGATCATTATCAAACATCGAGCGGAAGAAGAACATGTCAAATTCGTACAAGAGTTATTGGCACCGTTGAAGTCAAGATACGTTCATCTGAGTTACGACGAACACGACGAAGTGACTGCGAACACTCAAGCTGTAACTCATGCCGCTTTCCTATCGTAAGTATTTCTCTCCCTGTTCGCCCTTCTCTCAGCTGACACTCGCAATCGATGCATTCAGTATGGGCACGGCTTGGAGATGTACTGGACAATTCCCATGGGAGTTAGGTCGTTACATCGGGGGGATCGAAATCGTTAAAATCAACATTGCTCTCCGAATCTACGCCGCAAAATGGCACGTTTACGCGGGACTAGCGATCCTGAACCCGACAGCCCGGAAACAAATCCATCAATTCAGTGAATCCGCTACCGATTTATTCAAACTGATGATCGGAGGCAAAAGAGACGAGTTAAGGAAGAGGGTTTTCGACGCGAGGGATTTCGTTTTCGGTAGTGAAGGAGGTGGACAACATCCGATTTTGTTATCGGATAAAGTATTGGATCGATTCTCGATTGGACAACCTCCTTCAACGGTCGATTTTCAACCTCCTCCGAATTCACATCTCGCGTTATTAGCCATGGTCGATTCATGGCATCTCTTAGGAATCCGTCCGTTCGTACACCTCCAACTCGCCGCGACTCCAGTCTTTCGGTTTTGGATCGGGGTCGCCGAATACTTGTTCCGGGATGAGAGTCGATTAGAGGCGGCGATTGAAGCGTCGACGGGTCAGGGGGAGGGAGTTGCGTTCAGTGCGGACGATGCAGAGTTCGTAATTGCGGCGAGGGGATGGAGCGATACGGTCAGGTATGGGAGTTTCGAGGCGTATAGGAAAAGGTTTGAAGAGACGAGAGTGTTCTTTGAACCGAGATTCGAGTGAGTCCTACAGCTCTCTCTCTCCTTGAATTCTTGTGGCTTCGTTTGACGTCGGGGTACTGACTCTGACTCACTGTCCGTGCGCGTTACTAGGGAATCGAGAATAGCGAATCGAGACATGTTTGCGTTTTTAGCTCAAGAACCGATCAAACCTCCAACCCCTTCTTCTTCGCAATGAACGTAAAGGAAACAATTGACGACAGTCAAGAACTTCGCCCCTGTCGCACTCTGCGACCTTGAGACGTCGGCGAAGAGTTGTCTTTGCGCGATGAGCGGATTAGCTACTCTCAAAGTTTGGTGCATTTTGTGTGCGCGTCGAGAGAGGATTGATAGTAAAGATGACTTGCAGGACAGCAGCAAATGAATGGATGAGCTGAGGAGATAGAGGGAGAGCTTGGTATAACGGAAAACCGACAAATAGAAAACGAAAATCGGAATGAGATGTGAAAGGGGAGAAAAACGAAGAGTCCAGAATGAAGAACGAACGGTTTACTGATAGAGGTCAGCGAAGGGCTAGTCAGTATCGTACAGATGGCTACGGAAGAGAGAGAGGAGGAAGAAAGCTCACTTGACCGAGGATTTGGTGAACGAACGAAACGTAGTTGATGTTTCCCTCTCTGTCACGAATCGAAGGTATTCAGACTCACTCCCCATAGAGCAGTACAGACACGCTGGACTCACGGAGTGACCTTTACACCCTGAAGTAACTCGTCAACTTCTTCTTCCGACAATTTCTCCCCTAAACTCGTCAACACATACTTCAATTCCCCTTGTCCAATGTACCCGTTCCCTTCTTTGTCAAACACTTGGAACCCTCTAATGAACTCGTCTGCCGTTCCAGCAGGTTCGAACCCTCCTGGTCGATTCAAAATCGACATGAACGTATTGAAATCAACTGTCCCATTTGGCCTCGCTCAGTCAGTCTTGCGGAGAGAGGAAGCGACTGGAGGAATGAGAGTGAGAGAGGAACGGACTATCTTGGTTCCCTACGGATTGAGCGAGTTGAGCGACTTGATTTTGAGTTGGATTTTGACCCAACGCTCGAAGAACGTCGCCGAGGGATTGAGAAGGGATCGCTCCCGCACCGCGTTTGTCGAACAGGGCAAAGGCTTCTTTGGCTTCTACTCACATGGAACCGCGTGTGTGTCAGTCTGAGAGAGTGAAGGGGAACGTGTTGAAAGAGATGAGAGATGGGAAACGAACCAGCGTCAGAGGCAGACTAGACAACGAGCGAGCGGGTAGGTGAGCATACAGAGTGGATATAGAGTAGATCAAAGCGCGTACCATATCGTTTGGAGAGTTAGGTGGTGTTGATCGAGAAGCAACCTCCGACGAATCTCTCTCTTCCTTCTCCCTTTCTTCCCAAACCTCCAGACTATCGTAAGTCACTGACAGTACACTCGCTCAGAACTGTAGAGCTTTCCGCTCACCCCCGTCTCCTCTCGCAGCTCACAACGTCATGACCACCTCTCAACCCCGAGCGATCATTTCCCCCTCTGTTCTCGCCTCGAACTTCGCTGATCTAGGGAACGAGATCCGTCGTATGCAAT
Source organism: Sporobolomyces salmoneus (assembly GCF_050403485.1). Lineage (NCBI taxonomy): Eukaryota > Fungi > Basidiomycota > Microbotryomycetes > Sporidiobolales > Sporidiobolaceae > Sporobolomyces > Sporobolomyces salmoneus. The sequence goes on along the minus strand of NW_027481159.1, from coordinate 453,548 downwards.
CCTGTGGTGCTGAATGGGTCCACATGGGTCAGTCTCTCTTCTCCCTTCGCTTTCCTCCTTTCTCCAACTCACAATGGATCGCCTCTCTCGCTCACTTCGCTGAATGTAGATGTCATGGATGGACATTTCGTCCCCAACATTACGATGGGACCTCCCGTCCTCGAGAGCGTACACAAGACGGTAGAGAACGTATTCATGGATTGTCATATGATGGTTTCCGAACCTCACAAGGTACGACCACATTGCGCCATACACTGCTCTCTCTTCTCTAAATCGAAACGAGAAACTGACATTGTATCGCGTTGTTGGAACGTAGTGGGTTAAACCTGTGGCCGAAGCAGGGGGAAAATCTTTCACTTTTCATTTGGAAGCTTTGGAAGATCCCGGTTCGTTCCCGTCTTCTCACCTCTTCTTCACGCCGGCTGTGACTGATGTGTTGACTCGGGGAGTATACAGAGTCGGCGCATGAGCTCGTAGAGTTGATCAAATCTACGGGAATGAAATCCGCCGTTGCGATTTCTCCTTCAACTCCTTCTAACGCAATCACCGACAAGTTGGGTAATTCGGTCGATATGATGCTAGTAATGACTGTTGTACCCGGTACCCATTACTCTCGCTTCATTGTCCAGAGTGACAGGGACTAATGGACAGATTGAGTGGTTGATACAGGAAAAGGAGGACAAAAATTCATGAAGGAATGCGTACCGAAAGTTAGTGAATTGAGGACGAGGTTCCCGAGTAAAGATATTCAGGTAGATGGAGGGGTTGGACCGGGAACCGTCGGATGTTGCGCGAGAGCAGGTAAGAAGAATTCTCTCTTTTCTCCCTTCTCTTAAGTCTTGGGGTCTTTCTCTCGGCTTGTCGAGATCTGAAGTCACCAGGGATACTGATGCGACATAATGTAAACAGGCTCGAACGTTATCGTAGCTGGAACTGCATTGTTCGGAGCCGAAAACCCGAAAGAAGTATGTGACGGGTTCAAGAAAGCCGTCGATGAATCGAAACCGGTTTGGGGTACTCCTCAAGCTCTAGAGGACGCATGAACCTGGTAATGTCCGGCTTCAGAGGCGGGTAATTGTGCATAGGGTTCGTCAGAAGTAGAAAGTGAAGTATAGAAATATGAAATCGTTTTTGCAGTTTCTTCTGTCGCTGTCGCTTCGCTCTTTGCCGCTCCGCTGCTAGCTGTTCAGATTGGCTCTCGCATGCCAGACAAGCAGAATTGCGCAAGTTGTGAATCCATTTCTCTCCCCGCTCGGCGCCAGTGCTTCTCCCTCCCGAACTCTTCTCTCTCTCACTTTCACTCGACCCCCGGCTAACTCCCGCTTGCTACCGACCACACTGTACCCTGTGAGTGCTGGACTCCCCTTCCTACTCTCCCGGTCATCCTTCGTTCGGCGCAAGACCTTCGTCAAACGCTTCATCTTTTCCTCTATCTCGCTCGACTACCTCGCCTCTCTAGGACTCCCCCGATGTACCAAATGTTGGAGATAGGTCTAGGAATGATATCGCAAGCTGGACAGACAGGAGAAGCATTGGCACAAGACTAATCTGGAGGAACGGCTTTCAATGGCTATGCAGGCTCCTCTCGAGCCATTTACTGAGGTGGAAGAGGCGTGGAGCAGTCGAACTAGGCAGTATCTAGAAATTGCGGAACCTCCAAAATAGAGCTGATACTGGTATCGACCCACTCGCCAGATCTTCCCCTCCATCGAATGATTCACACGACCTCCTACCTCTTCTCTGACCTCTCTCCCGATTCCCAAACCTTCTATATCACTCCCTGTTCTCCTCCTGCCAAACGAGACGCATCCGAACCGATCCCGATAGAAATCTCGAACCTCGTTTATTTCGTTCAACATCCGTCTTCATCTCGATTGACGGGCTACTATCTCGGCAAGAATTCAGACTCCAGCTATACCGCCTTCACTTTCACCCTCGATGAAGATTCGCCGAAACTTCCCGAGGAGCTCGAACGGTTTATCGTTAAGAACGACTCGACGCGCAAGGGAGGGAAGAAACGAAGGATTGATGTTGTCGTGAATCGGAAATCAGGACACGGTTACTCAACGGGTTTATTGAACGATGTCGTGTTACCGTTATTGAAACCGTTCGAAGAGTTTGGGCTGATTGAGGGAGTGAAGGTTTGGGAAACTGAGGGTGAGAACGATGGAGAACGGATAGGGAGGGAACTAGTACGAGATCACGAAGGAGACAAGACTGTGATTGTACTAGGAGGAGATGGAACGGTACATGAAGTATTGAACGGGGCAGTTTCGCTAGACTCAAAGGAGAAGAACTCGAGTTTGGATCTCGTTCTCATGTGAGTTATTCCACTATTTGAGCTCTTTGGCACAGACTGAGTACTGTATTGTATGCAGACCGACCGGAACCGCCAACGCAATGTACTATCATCTTTTCCCGCCCGAATCTCCTCTCTACCCAACCTCGACCCCTCTCTCTCCGTTCTATTCCCTCCTCTCGTTCCTGCGTCAATCGTCTTCTCCTCATCCACTTCCTCTCGCACTCAACACTATCGATCGTCCCTCCTCCTCATCCCCATCATCTTCAGCCTCGCCGTCAACTTCTCCTCTCCTAACTTCCGTCGTTACTTCCGCCGCACTCCACGCATGTCTCCTGCACGACGCCGAAGCACTCCGTTCGACTCATCCAGGGGTAGAAAGGTTCAAGATCGCGGCTCAGGAGAACGTTAAACTCTGGTGGAATGGTTCTCTTATCCTTCGAGGAGGTACTCTGAAACGCTATGATCCCTTCACTCAATCCTTCCAGCAGGAAACGGAGGAAGAGGTAGTATTGAAAGGACCATTCGCATATTGGGTCTCTTCACTCGTTTCACGATTCGAACCGAATTTCATCGTAGCTCCATTTCGATCCCCTCAACACTCACTCGCTCCCTCCATCGCCTCGGACGACTTGGATTCGATCGATCTAGTCGTTGTGAGACCGTTGAGACATGGACCGACGAAGGAAGCGTTTGAGAGAGGAGAAGAAGGGTTGGGAGAGAAGTTTGCGGAGCGGGTTTGGAAAGTTACTGGGGGGATGTATGAGGGTGGAAAACATACGGAGATGAGTTATCCGAAAGGAGAGGGTGTGGACGACGAGGAAGGAGAAGGAGAGGAGGGAGAGGATGGGAAGACGACGATTGTAGAGGTTTGGAGAGTGAAGGAATACGTTTGGACTCCGGTAAGCTCATACTGTCTCTCTTTTATGAGCTTGACGAGCTCCATTGTGAGCTCGGTCAACGTCCCTCTCTCGGTACAACAAACTGATTGCGAAATCGTTCGTGTATGACCCAGGATCCGTCGTCAGATCTCAAGCAAAACCTCGTTTGTTTCGACGGAGCACTACACGATCTAGAACGAGGAGGATCGTTGAAGACGAAAGTGTTGGATACGGAGCAGACTCGAGTGAGGGTTTGGAGATGATAGAGCTCGTTCCGGAGAAGCTTGGAGAAGGGGATAGAAACTCAAAACTCCCAACTCGGTGGACGAACCGACGCAGACACTTAGCTTTATCTAGACGGAGGCACTACAGTAGGGAGGTCGTAGAATGGTAGAGTGGTGGACCAGCTGGCTGGCCAACCGCGTAAGAAACCGATTTGACTCTCCCTCTTTTCCCCTCGAACGAGGAGGATACGATCTCACCAATCGATACGCTCGAGATACTCGAACCGTATCGGTAAGCCGGGGAACACTTCTTCGTCAAGAAAGAACCTCTCAAAGTTTTACGAGTCTGATCGAATGGCGATGCTTCTCAGTTCCGATCTTCAGCTCGAGCTTTCGAAACTGACGCTCGGGCTTTTTTTCTTCTTCGCAACTTCAAACTGGGTGGTGCATCCGAATCGTGATTGGATCCTCTCAAATCCGCTCTTCCTCGCTTGCTAGCTCATTCTCTCACATCGAACGGATCAAAGCTCTGTCTCCTTTCATGGGAGGGTCAAGAAGATAATCGAGAAAGAGTTCGAGGTTCATTGAGCTCGTTGCGAGAGTGGGCTGTGTTGTTTCGGAAGGGGAGAAGAAAAATAGAGTGATGTCTTTCCGACGAATCGAGCGAATTTTCGAAGGGCGAAAGCAAATTGTCGAGTCGCGCTCGCGTTCTCTTCGCTTTCTCGTTCTCTCTTCCGCTCTCCCACTCACGCTCGAATCGGCATACATCTCCCCACCTCACGACTTCTAACTCAACTACCACACCCTAGACAGCGACTCGACCTCTCTCTCCTTTCCTCCCTCCTCTCTCTCTCTCTCTCTTCAACCCAAACTCAGACGCGTCTCCCTCGGTCACGCTCCTCCTCAAGGGAACGCACGCACGATGCTAGAATCTCGACCTCAACTCTCACTCTCGATCGGACTCAACAGACGACCATCGTCTCAACTCTCGGTTCCGGGCGCGTCTTCTCCTTTGTCAGGACCTCCGATTACTCCGCAAACAAACTCGTTTTTCCCTCCTCTCCTCGATTCGTACTTCCCCTCTTTCAACCAGGGGCAGTCTGGACCATCTACCCCTCCGATCCCTTCCTCGAGTTGTTCGATCAGTGGGAATGCATTGTATCCGCCAGTGTTTCCGGGTAGGAGAGGTTTATTGAGGAGGAATTCATCGTTGAGTTCAGTATCGAGTTCGATCGGGGACGATGAAGAGGATATCGAACGTGAATGGACTTTACAAGAAGAAGAAACCGTTAGAGCCGTACGTTTCAACTCCTCCAAAATTTCACGCGTCGAAGAAAAGAATCTCTAGCTAACTCGTTCGGATGGATTAGACGTACGATTCCTGCGTTGCGAAACATTCCCTCACTGAAGCACCTTTCCCAGCGAACGGACCACCTCCTTCGAATTTCACGAACAGCGTCGCGAGACAAATCATTCGAGCTCATCAAGGTCCCGGGAGAATCACTCGTTCGAAAACAAGGACTGCCGCAATGAGATCCTCGGGATCGTCGGATGTCGAGGATAATAGTGAGGTAGAGATGGACGCGCCTGCTCCGGGGAAATGGAGACATGGATTGAGAGCGACGAGATTGAAAATTCTTTCGCTTGGTGAGTTTCAAGCTCTCTCTTCGAGTCGGGCTCAGTACTGACTACCTCGATCCTGTTTGACAGTCAAAGAGCGACAGAACGCTCATCTCGAAGCGACTCCCCGTCAATCGGATCCGGAAGCGACTCCGAAGAAACGAAAACCCATGGTCAGACAGGGTAGCATGGATTTCTTACCTTCAATGGACAACACAAGTACTATCGCTCGGTAAGTCATCAGTCACGCTGTCTGAAACAGTGCAGTAAAGCTGACTGTGAACACTCTCGCAGATTGGGATCAATGCTTCGACAACCTTCAAACGATTCATTCGGCCCCAAAGTCCCGAATACAGCTCACCCATCTCGTCAATTCAATCGAATCCGAATGCAACGTACGAACTCACTCTCGACTATCGCCGGTTCCCCCTCTCAACCTCTGAAAGAGAAACCCTCTCCTGCGAAAATCCCGACTCCCGCTCCAGCCTCTTCCCACCGAATGATGCGACTCGGTTCAGAATCGAACGTCTTACCTACCGCTTCCGCGGCCCCAATGGCTCGTACATTATCGGCGAATCAAGGAAAAGGATTCGAAGGATTTCAACGCCCGTCTCACCACTCTCCCGTTCCTCCTCCTCCTCCTTCTTCCTCCTCGGATACTCAAGCAACGAGTTCTTACACCTCGATCACACCGAAGAAGAAACCATCCCCTCTCGTCCTCGGTGAAGGGTTCAGTAATCTCGAGACTCCCCTCAATCTTCACTCGAAACGTCCTCCTCCGACATCTTCATCCGGTCTCGGTTCGGCGTTCAACTCTCCCGTCGTTGGAGTTTACCCGACTCCTGAAAGTCTCAGGAAGGATGGCGATAAACGAAAATCGTGGAAGAAAGCAAAACTCGAAGACGATTCCGAATCCGAGGATAAAATGGCACTCGATCACCAACAGCCCGGTACCAAACCGACCACATTCGTCACTCAAGCACAAGCATTCGCACTCCCCTCTCAAACGGACAGTGTCGACGCTCTCGAATTCTCGATCAAACGACGATTACGTCCTTCCCTCTCGTCTTCCTCTTCCTTCTCGAACGCTTCGACTTCTTCCTCCATCGATTCAACCTCCGACGATGTACTTCCCGTTCCGAGAGTCGTTCTCACTCCCTCTCTTTCCCCAACTTCTGATTTCTCCTCCTCGTCTCGAGCGGCGAGAGAAGAACCTGGAACTCCTTCTCCCCTCTCTTCGACTTTCGATCTCAACGACCTCAAACTTGAAAACATTCGAGATGACTCGACGACTGAGGAAGAGCAAGAGGAGAAGACGGGATTAGGGTTTGGGTTTTTGGATCGAGCGTACGTCGAAGCTGGGAACGAAGCGAAGAGTTTGAGGGAAAGGTATGGGGATTTCGCTTGGGCTATCGAACAGCAACAACAACAACAACACCAACAACAACAACAACAACAACAACAACAACAATAATGTTACGAGGGAACTACTACCCCCCTTGATATGCTATCTAGACATAATCTTAACTTATTTTTCATCGAATTCTGATTCCCTTGTAGCCTTATAAATTCCTCTCTTACTCTCTCTCTCTCTGCTTATATCTTGTGAATAGTCTCGACTAATGATTGCTTGTTTCCAACGCTTCCTCTCTCTCTCTCTCCTTTGTATACGTTCAGAGATTTGATTCTAGAAATAACACATGCAACTTTTCTAAACTCATTTCCAGTAGAATCTTGACACTTGTTGTCGCCGTGAGAGTCGCGAGAGAAGAAGCTCCTTAGGTCGCTTTCAGTCACATCGAACCGTTGGAGGAAAGAGATGGAATGAAGCAAGTTTCATTCGATTGATTGATTGCGAAGCGGACGAAGATCTGAGTGTTTGCGAAGATTAGGTTGATGTAGAAAGTAGGTAGAGAACAAGAGAGGAAGAGTACATCGAGTAGCAAATAGACAAGACAAACGAGAGAGAGAGAGAGAGTCGAGCAGAAGAAACGGAGACGAGACGAGAGGAAGGAAAGGGAATCTTGCGTGCGAAATGTTGAGATGTTGCGAGAGCGAGAGCGAGAGCGAGATGAATAATAGTACAAGAAAGGGTGCGGAAGCTAGTATGTACAACAAAGAGATGAGAGAGACAGGCTATTGAGCGAATTCGAGACCTAATTTCCTGAACCACCAACGAGTTTTCGATTGTAGAGTGTTTTCGAAAGTTGATACCATCGCTTCCGTTACTTCGTGATTCTGAGTATGAGAGAGATGATACGCCAGACCTAATCGCGGGGGCAAGCTTCAGTCTCAGACACCACGAATCAGAAACGCGAGATAACTTACCAGCACTCTGTTTGAATCGTTTCGGACAACGATCGACCGGACACGATAACTCTCTCCCGTTCGGTTGAACGTCTTGTTTAAACTTTTTCGTTTGACGTTCCTCTCCCGTTTTCGAATCCTTTTCGAGTGTGAGAGAGAAGTGACCGTTCGCTGAGGCATTTTGGAAATGAAACCTTAACCCTGCGAGAGATTCTGCACGTTCGATAGAGTCGTCAGCCTCTGCAACTACCGTGATGAGAGACGAGGGTGAGGAGAACTGACTGAAAGTTTTCCCACAAGGTTCCAAAGCGCATCTGAACGGTAAATCCGGTCCCTTCCCATCCCTGACGGGTCCCCCTTCCTCCCTCGTCATCTGTTCCAACTCCTTCAACTTATCCATCCGTTCTTTATGTTCCCTCTGCGTGTGTTCCCTCAACTCTTTCACCGTTCTCCAACTGACTTTGTACCCCTCGTTCAACGATTCTTGTTGTTCCCAATAAGCTCGGATCGCTGGATCGACCGTACGATCCAAGTAACAATAGTTACAACCGTAAGGACGTACGGAAGGATCGTCTTCGACCGCAGGGACTTCAGTTTGTCGACGAAGTTGTCCAGTGATTGGATCGATCGAATTCGGTAGGATAATCGACGTGGGTCGTGCACCGTTCCCTCCATTCGCGTTCGAGGTAGAAGCGACAGGTTCTCGAGTGAATAATCCTCCTCCGAGTTCTTCATCTTCTTCTCCGTATTCATCTTCATCTTCTCCTCCTTCTTCCTCCGTATGAACTCGTTTCCTACTGGATTTCCCGTTCGATGATCCAATCGAAGTAGCTCTTCCTTTCTTTCTACCACTACCTCCACTCGAAGAAGGTGCTTTCGGAGGTACGAATCCAATCGAACTCGAACCCGCAGTCGCAATGTTTTCAATCATTTTCCCTTTCCCCTTTTCGTCGTACGCTCTCTGTAGAGTCTCAATCGTCGCCGGAGGTTGCTGGCTCGTGGTACTCGTCATCGGAGGAGAATTCGCCAATACCCCTGGACCAGGAGCCGGTGGACAAAACCCTAAACTAGTCGTTACGGGTGAATCAGGGTACGAAGTCGTGGAAGCAGGAGACGGGCCTCCTCCTCCTCCTATGTTGTTAGTCGTCGACAGGAGATGGGAAGGGAATTGATGAGTCTGAGTTTGATTCGGGGCTGTCGGGGCGGAAGGGAGCGAAAGAGCGATGTAAGGTTCAGAAGGGTTGTATCCTTCTCCACCCGCTACATTAGAGGCGGAGGTCGATTGAGAGAGATGTTGGGAGAGGTAAGGAATCGAAGAGGAATGAGTTTGGAGAGGGGATGGATAAGTTGGGTAAGTTCCTCGAGGGGAATCGAGTACTGAACCTCCTGCACCGGTACGATCGTTAGAGGAAGTACGGATTGAACTACTCGTCGAGGGAGTTCGTTCGTGAGTTCTCCCTCCGCCTCCTCCTCCTTGATTGAATTGAGCTGGAGGTGGAAGTGAGAACGTCGGGGTCGTAGAGTTCGGTTGTTGCGGTAGAGGGTACATCGGTTGCTGATGAGAGTGGTGAAGGGATTGTTGATTCGAGGAAGAATTGGCCGAATCAGGTCGTTGAGCAGAAGCAGAGGGAGAAGGAGCTGAATTATTGTTGAGGAGAGAATACATCGAGTTTGTCGTCGCGTGGTGTTGTGCTTGAGCTGCGGCGGCTTGTTTCAGGAATCGAATGTAATCTTCTTGAGTGATTTGGGAGGGGAGGGCGTAAGGATTCGAGGAGGAGGAAGAAGTAGAAGGAGTCGGAGGAGGGTTGAATCCATTGAGGAACGAATGAAGCGCGATTGACGAGGCGAGCGGAGGTGCACCAGTCAGTGAGGATTGGGAGTGTGGATCTCCTCGAGGCGATTCATTCGGGTTTGTCGAAGGAGAATTGAGCTCGAATCCGGTAGAAGATTGAAGTCTCGGTTGTTGTTGCTGCTGTTGCTGGTGATTCGGGTCTACGATGTTCTGTAGAGAATTCCTTCTCGCTTCGAGTTCGACGTGGGATTGGTAGGGAGAAGAGCGTTGGGGTAGTTGTTGCTGAAGAGGAGGAGGAGGAATGAAATGGTTCGTCGAGGAAGAGAGCGGGGATCCTAGTTGTTGCGAATGACTGCCTTCTAGCCCTGCATCCTTCACTTGATGTCCTTGTTCAGCGGTAGATGGTTCAACATTGTGTTGAGGGAACCAGCTCGACCAGTGAGAATGAGAACTCGATGAACCGTTCTGATCTAGCAAATTCAATCCATCCGTCACGTAAGGCTGGAATGGCGGAGACTAGGATCCAAGCGAAAAGAGGGAGAGGTCAGCTGATGATTTTCCGATGAGAGAGGAGAGAGAGAAGAAAGTTCACCTGTTGAGGAGCAGAAGGGAGTAACCACGGTGACTGATCGAATCCGAACGAGTTGTACTCGGTCATAACACTCCCTTTGAGCCACCCTCTTTTCTTTCTTTGTGTGTGTCGAAGGCGAAGAGGAGTAAGTTAGATCAAGAGAGAGAGAAAGAAAATAGAGCGGAGACTTTCCTCGTCTCTCCCACCGTCACCGCTCATTAGCCGATCTCGACTATGGCGTTAGTAGACTACGGTTCAGACTCAGAAACCGAGCAACCGGCAGCCGTCAAATCGAAACAACTAGCACCCGTTGACGCCAATTCGATCGAACACGATCAAACCTCGAACAACGACGACGAAGCGGCAGAGTTTGATCCGACAGATGCATTCGGGATCAACCAGATTCAATCAGATCAATTACCAGCACAGTCTACGAGTAGCGGGAACAAAGTTGTCGTGAAATCAGCTCCCGACGTGATCTCCTCGGTTCGTTCCTCTCTCTCCTCCCTCTCCTGTTAGCGCTGTACTGACGTCGAGTCGTATTCGATAGGACTTGCACTCTACCCATTCATCCCTGATCACCCGACCCTCCGACAACGTAATTTTCTACAACGCCTCCTTCTCGGACCTCTCGAAACCCGTTCAAGGACCCTCAAACCCCTGGGGGGACGATCACAACCGACTCGCGAAACAAAACGCGTTGACGGGACACGTCGAACAACAACATTTCTCGGAATTCTCGTTCGCGGAACAACAGAGGAGTTTCCATGTCCTCGGCTACGCCGCGAATCCTTCCCTCAACGCTGGGATCGATGAACATACGCCGGCGATGGTGGGAAACCAAGGAGAGGTGTATAGGAATGGAGGAGCTTCGGTTAGTCAGGTGAAACCGGCGAGGAAGGATGTTAGGGCGACGAAGAGAAGGAGAATGGGAAAGGGCAAAGTCGGAGTGTTTGAAGATCCAGATGAGGAGGACGAAGAGGGAGAAGGAGAAGAAGAAACAGGAGAGGGAGAGGAAGTTACGGAAGAGGGGGAAGGAGAAGGGGCCACATCAGGAGCGGGAAAGAGAAAGAAACCAAAGAAGGAACAGAAGGAATATTTAGGACCGTGGGCAGGCTGGGAAGGAGAGAACTTGACTGTCGCGGTACCGACAGAGGAGGAGTACGAAGAGCAAGAGTTACAGGGAGGACCGTTGTTGAACAAACAAGAGAGAAGGAGGAAATTACTCGAAGATGCGAATCGCAAAGAGGTTGGATTCGGGGAAGAGAAGAGTGTCTTCCATGGTATGTTCTCACTCACTCTCACCTGTCCACGTAGCGTGAAGGACTGACGTGAGATCGGTTGACAGGCAAGGAAACTCACGATTACCTCGGACGAACTTACCTCCACGTTCCTCTCGACGTCGACGGGGTCAACCTTCGTGGCAACTCGGGAGAACAAGAATGTTTCGTACCGAAGAAATGTGTTCACACTTGGTCTGGACACACGAAAGGGGTTTCTCGAATTCAACTTTTCCCGGGAAGTGGTCATCTTATCCTTTCAGGTTCTTTGGATACGAGGATCAAGGTGAGTCGTCTCTCTCGTACAAGCAAAGGCAATGCGGGTGCTGACATTCGCGAGCCGGCCCCAGCTTTGGGACGTTTACCAATCTGGAAAATGTTTGAGAACATTCATGGGTCATTCGAAAGCGGTTCACGACGTTCAATTCGATAACACTGGAGCACAATTCCTCTCTTCTTCGTTCGATCGTCAAATGAAACTCTGGGATACCGAAACTGGTCAGTCTTCTATTCTTCTAACATTGCTTTGTTTCCGATTCTCACGATGTTGCGGTCTTTGAACAGGTCAATGCAAACAAGCTTTCTCGAATGGAAAGATTCCCTATTGTATCAAATTCCACCCTGAACAACAGAACATCTTCCTCGCTGGTATGAGCGACAAGAAAGTCATTCAGGTTCGTTTCTTTCCATCCTCCTTCCCTCCTCTCATCTCGCTGACCTTTCTTGTTCACGATAGTACGATATGCGATCCGGAGAGATTACTCAAGAATACGATCAACATTTGGGACCGGTCAACACGATCACGTTCGTCGATGAGAACCGACGTTTCATCACTTCTTCCGACGACAAGACGATGAGGGTGTGGGACTTTGATATCCCCGTACCGATCAAGTTGATCGCGGATCCTACGATGCATTCGATGCCTGCCGTTGGGTTACATCCGAATGGTGAGTGTTTTTGTATACAGAGCTCAAGAAACGCATCCGAGCGCTGACTAGTTACTCACTGAATGCTTGAACAGGTAAATGGATGGCTGCTACGTCTCTCGATAATCAAATTGTCCTCTTCGGTGCCGACACTTTCAAACAGAACGTGCGATCGCCTCTCTCCTCCGCTCTCTTTCTTTCGTCACTGACATGCCTTCGAATGACCCCCTCTAGCGAAAGAAACGTTTCGCCGGGCACACTATCGCCGGATACGCTTGTGAACCCCGATTCTCCCCCGATGGAAGATACGTTAGTTCGGGAGACGGAACGGGAGATATGGTGTTTTGGGATTTCAAGACGAGTCGAATCGTTTCGAGGATCAAGAAGGCTCATTCGAAGGTCATTATCAGTCATGCTTGGTTACCTCATGAATCGGTATGTCTTGCCTCTCTCTTTGTCTGGAGAAGGTGTGAGAAGGGAACTGATGAGAGTTTGCGATTTCGATTGAATAGAGTAAGGTCGTTACGAGTTCATGTAAGCTTCCTTCCCTCGAGCTTCCCTATAGTACACAGGTAAAGATGACTGACAAGCTATGCTCAATAGGGGACGGTCTCATCAAGCTTTGGGATTAAATCGTCGAAAAGGAGAAAGAAAACCGATATCTTCCCGTTGTTTGCAGTTCTCCCTCTGTCCGCGCAATCATCTTTTCTGTATCGTAGTAAATCTCGTCTCTGTGTGTGTACATAATGAACCGATCATATCCGAGAATTCGCTCGAACATTGAGAGAAATATTTTGCGGGAGGCGATGAATCTCTTCTCCTTCCTCACTTCTTCACTTTCGGCCCTCTTCTCAATAATACGCCTCTCCGAATCGCTCCACAACCATGTCAGGAGCTGAACAAGTAGCCCGTACAGCGAAAGAATCGTTCGACGCTTCCCAACTTCTTGACTCGGCAGAGCGACACCGGGCCTTGATCGCACTCAAGCAGGCTCTAACGGAACACAAGGATGAGATCTTGAAAGCTAATCGATTGGATATCGAAGTGAGCCTTTCCCTCCTTCTCACTGTTGCAATCGAGCGATTCGGAGATCAACTTTTGGCAGATAGCTAATCTCTCTCCTTCTCGTGTCGGATTGCGATGACAGGCCGCGAAGGAGCAAGTAGCAGCAGGCAAGATGTCCTCATCCCTTCTGAAACGACTCGATCTCGAATCCTCTGCCGATAAATACGATTCAATGTTGCAAGGCATCCTCGAAGTCGACTCTCTCCCCGATCCTACTGGACAAGTAACGTATGCAAAGACGCTAGACGAAGGATTGGAGCTGTACAGGGTGACGTGTCCGATCGGAGTCTTGCTCGTCATTTTCGAAGCGAGACCGGAAGTCATCGTCAATATCACGGCTCTCGCAATCAAATCAGGTCAGTGGTGACATCTACGGCTTTGAGACAACTTGCAGACTGACTCGCCGGACGTTTCCTCTGACAGGGAATGCGGCAATTCTGAAAGGAGGGAAAGAATCGCTCGAAACCCAAAAGATCATGTCCCGAGTGATCCAGGACGCGCTCTCTACGACCTCCCTCCCTCCCGCCTACATCCAGACCGTCTCAACTCGAAATGAGATCGCTTCCTTACTCGCGCAAGATCGATACATCGACTTGGTCATTCCTCGAGGGAGCAACAGTTTAGTCAAATCGATTCAGAACGATAGTCGGATACCGGTTATGGGCCATGCGGATGGACTCTGCGCGGTCTACGTCGATGAAAGTGCGGTGGAGAAGAAGGCGATCAATGTCGTCGTCGATTCAAAGGTGAGCACTTCGAGACTTCTCTTCGACGTTTCGCACAGCTGACTCGTTAGCTTGTTCCGTCGCTCGTAGACTACCTACACAGCGGCATGTAACGCAGCAGAAACCCTCCTCATTCACGACTCTCTTCTCTCCTCTTTGTGGCCCAACCTCGCTTCAGCACTGCTCGACTCGAAAATCGCCCTCCGTTGCGACCCTTCTACCCTCTCCGCCCTTTCCTCGAACTCGACCGTTTCTTCCCATCCCGCCTTCTCTCAACTCGTCTCTGCCTCAACTCCAGAAGATTACGAAACCGAATTCCTCGAGCTAATCCTCGCCGTCAAATCCGTCGATTCCCTCTCGAGCGCAATCAAACACATCAACACTCATTCCTCGCACCATACGGATTCGATCGTGACGGAGAACGATGCGAACGCGAAAGCGTTTTGTCGAGGAATCGATTCGGCGGGAGTTTACGTCAATGCGAGTACGAGGTTCGCCGATGGGTTCAGGTATGGGTTTGGAACTGAGGTTGGAGTGAGTACGGGAAAGACTCATGCGAGAGGTCCTGTTGGACTCGAGGGGGTAAGTCACGGGTCTCTCCATCCGCATCTAAAGAGAAGATTGCTGATGTACTTCGATTCCGTTGGCTTAGCTCGTCATCTACAAGTATCAAGTGAGGAGTACGGCAGATGAAGGTCATGGAACTGCAGTGTTTGGAACTGGGGAAGGGAAAAGACCGTTCTTGCATACCGACTTGCCTTTGGGAGATTCGCCGTTCTAGAAGATCGCTTAGTACCACTGTCAGCATGTAAGTCAATTATATCTTGACAGATCCTTCGTCAATGAAGACAGATTACATCGAAGCCAAGTCGTGCTGTGGAGCGAGGTCCAGTCGAATTACCACATCGTGATCCCACAAAGCTCTGGTCTCAAACTCGTCGCAGCACTATCGAAGTTGAGACTCGGGACGATGAACGCGTGGCTCTCCTCGTCTCCGTACTCCCACAAAACTGTCGAAACCCTCCAAAACTCTCTCAGTCGCTCTCACCACTCAAATCGCCTCGCTGCTCCCGGTTCAAGCTCGATCAACCACCTTCTGCGAACTCGTGCTTCGGCGTACGATCAGCTCCATCTCGGTGATCAACCTTTGACTTTCGGGCTTTCAAAGCTCCAAACCTCCCGATCAAGATCTTCGTTCTTTCCTTCCTGCACCGACTTCTTCCGACATTCGACTCGATAGCTAGCTCTGTATCGACTCACGGTGATGAACTACATACCACTCTCGACGCTACCCACGAAAGCCTACTCGGAAGATGAGGGAGAATCACGTTCAACTCCGTTCGATCACTTTCCATCACCTTCTTCCTTTCCTCCGATGCCGACTCGGCGAACGAGCGACTGTTCAACGTATCACTCGGAGGCGGCCAACAGCTGGATTCGACCGCGACGAGGAGGAACAGCAAATCGAAAGATTCTCATTTACCTCTCCCTTTCGCTCTTTGCCGTATTTCTCGTCGTGTTTTGGATTGGAACGAGCTCCAATGCGGAAGATCGAGAAGAAGGAGGCACGACAGCATGGGCGCTCAGTGTACTAGGAAGGAGGCAGGATCGATTCTTACTGAAGAGGCCCTTGAAGCGAACTCCTCATTACGCTCGTCGAGTCCTCACGAACCCTCTCGAACCAAAACAACGACTTCAATACGATGTCACTCTAACACTCGACTCTGTTCCGGACCGGATCGTCGCCGGAGAACCCAGCTCGATAACCGTGAGGTGCGCTCACGCCGACTTGGAACAATGCGCGAAAAGTTATCGAATCCTATTCGTTGGTCCTACGATTCGATCGACGTTCCATTCAGACTCGCACGTGATCGATTCGAGGCATGTACAAGTCAGGTTCAGGATAGATGATCCGGGAGAGTATCAACTTTGCGGATGGCCGGAGTTTGAAACTTGCGATTTTTGGTCGAGGGAGAAGTTTTGGACGGGACCCAAATGTGAGTCGTCGACTCTCTTTCCTGGAGTGCAGCCGCTAAATCATTACTGCCTACAGTCTATACGCTTGCAATCGGAGGAACCCCTTACCAGATTGGGGTCGAGGGCAAAGGTGAGCCGCAGTACCTCTCTCGAGTTCTCGTGACGATTAACAGCTGATACGAGATCGACCCCCGAGTTCAGCGCCGAAGGAAGAGAGTCGAGCCTGCACGGCTGAAGACGATTTGGCTGGAAGATGGATTTCGAAAAGTTATCTCGCACCAGAAGCTCTCGAGGTCGGCTCGCCGTTTTACGAATGGGCTCGAACACACGTAAGCCATCTCACCATATGCACTTCTGCGAGAGTCACTAATCTGACTCTCTCTCTCTCGCTATTTTCACTCAGCTCGACCCCTCGCCGCCTGCGCCGATCGACGCCTTCCCTCCTGTGCGCCTACTCGACTACAAGAGTTACGGATACGTCTACATTCCTTACCAATGTAAGATTCCTCATCGTACAGCATTCGAATGGATGGACGAGATCAAACCAAATTCGATTCTTGTGGTCGGCGACGCGGTCACCAGGGATTATTTCTGTATGAGTGTCGGAGTGAAGGACCAGGAGGTCTGCCGATACACGACGGATCCAGATCTAGATTATCGAGAAGCGTTCGTCCGTAGTTCCATTTCGTCGACTAATCGAAATTCTCCCCTGATCGCGGTGTTTCTCGACCCTCCAGGAACAAGCGAACATCCTACACTCGGTCAGATGGAGGAACGACGGATCTATACTTCCATTGGAACCCGGTCGCATGGGGAACTGGCCTTTTCAATTTCCTCGAAACTCTTCCTTCTCCGCCGTCTCACGTCTTCTTTGCCGCAACGCTCTGGATCACCCGACGCAACTATACCTCCGAACATTACGTCGAGACGATACGGCCTTTCCTGAAGGAGATGATTACGCTTCTTCCAGACGCGAAGATTATCACTCGAACGACTTCTTCGGCAGTTCAACCTCTCGTAAGCTCTACCCATCTCAGCTGCTCCTCTTCTCGGCTGATCATCTCGTTGTACTCAGGGCTGCTGGGAACTCGCAAACATTACTCGACCCGTTCTCGAACCCGTCAATAAGGCTTTCCTCGAGTCAGTTCCCCCTCTGTTTGCTCTTTCATTCTTCGGGGCTGATCTCCCCTCCTGGCAGACTACTTCGAGTAGAGTTCCCTTCGATCAAAGTACTGGACGCCTATCCTATCTACAACGATCGACCCGAATCGTCTTCGGATGGAGTGAGATGGGAGAGGTTTCCGGGTTCGAGTCACGCTCGACCAGAGGAAGGGGCAGTCTCTCACACTTTGACGGATCTTATCTTTGAGACTTGGAGGTTGCAATCTTAGGGAGGAGAATCGAATCAGGTTGTAGAAGTTTTGGGTCTTTTGCGAGGGTTTGCATTTCGTTCTGCTTTCTGTCTCATCCTCTCTGTTGCCTGAACGGGTTTGTTCACACGTGAACGCATGTCAGACTGTCTCTCGCTTGCACCCCTACAGCTGTACTTGTTTACTGGCGTGGAGGTCAGGCTGTTGCGAGCTTCTCATCGAATCCGTCAGCGTCTTACTCGCTTGACGGAATAGCGTACTGAAAGTCCTCATTCGAGCGCCCAGCACAGCTCGACGACGATGAAGATAGCGAGCAGGCAATTGTTGGAATGTGAAGTCACCGAATTTTGGCGCCCCGGGCTCAAAAAGAAACTATTTACACTTTCGGGTCACGGTCTTCTAGCGTCGTGTTACGTCGCGAAGAAGGGCAATTGGAACGTCGTCGCGCGTTGACAAATGCCGATTCAGAACAGAAAGAAGCGTTTGGAGCACTCCCAGAACAATTGAAGATCGACTTTCCCTCCTTCTTTGAAGTTCTGCACCTCTTCCTCTCGCTTCGCCCATGTCGACATGAGTTACACAGCTATCCCGACGTCCCAATCTCAGCCTCGATCGAGCACCTCGTCAAGTGAATCGAGTCGAAGAGGATCCCAGCCTTCCTCACAACTCTCCCTTTTGCCGACTTCTTCCTCTCGCTCTTCCGACGACTACCGCTACAGACAGCTCGACGAGACGAAAGATGAGACATATGGGAAGGGATGTACCGAAGGTCACGACACTCGGCGGAACAAGAAGACCTCAAAGGTTATCAAGCTCTTGCTCCTGACATTGGTTGTGATCACCTTGATCGGATTCGCATACGTCGTCAATGAAAACGACCGAGTGGAAGTGACGAGTTGGATACAGGATCGATTGAAGAGTGAAGTCAAAGTCGACAGCTTGCTCGTTCGAAAAGTTGAAACGGCAAACGGAACACACTTCAGCTACTATCCTCAACCGCTGACGAACCCGCTATCGCCTCAGTGGGAGCTCGACTTCGGTAAGTGTGCCCTACTGTTTCTCGGAAATGTCAGTGAACTGACTCCACAATCCGCAGACGATAAACTCACAATCGAATCCCTCCCTCAAAACGTATCAACTTCCGCTCCTTCCTCCCTCGTTTTCCACTGCGCCCATTCGAACCTCACATATTGCGCCCAAGCGTATCGCGTCCTCTTCGTCGGTCCAACGATGCATTCTCCTACTTGGTCCGAATCGACTCAACTTGACGAAAGAAGAGTCCAGGTCAGCTTCCAACTGAGGGATCCGGGAGAATACCAGGTTTACGCTTGGCCAGAGCACGACGAATGTAACCCGTTCCAGCCGGAGTTGCACGATTGGAAGATTCGACCTTGTGAGCTCAATCTTTCGTTTCTCCTTGCCGACCGAGCTAACCCTCTACGGCTTTCGACAGACTTCAAGCTGGCCGTCACGGGAACTCCAGCTACGATCACAGTCGATGGACCTCCACCGGTCGATAGCGCTCGAGAATGTTCGCTCGAAGACGATTTGACGGACGGTAGATGGATTTCTCGCAAGCATCTCAATCCAGCGCACCTCGAGGAGGATTCTCCGCTGTACGAATGGGTACAAAGTCATGTGAGCGAAAATCCAAAACGCTCGGTAGAGAATGAGCGAAACTCCGTTTTGCTAATTGCCACAGAATGAGCTCACCCCATCGCGACTCGTCTACAGCTTGATCCTCCTTCGACGAGTATCAACACGATTACAGATTACCGCAAATACAACTACATCTTCGCGAACTACGACTGCAAACTTCGACATCGAACGTTCGAAGGATACGTCAACGAGATCAAACCGAGTCATTTGCTCTTCCTCGGCGACAGCATTACAAGGGATCAGTACTGTATGCAGTACGCAACAGCGGACCAGTCGTTTGGGGCCTGCCTGTTCGGAAAGTGGGATAATCCTTACGGTCACTGTAAGTTCTTCTCTCGCTCCCCCCCTCTCTTCTCTCGCTCCCTCCTGTCTTCTCTCGCTCCCTCCTCTAATCGTGAAGCTCCTCCTCTAGTCGTGGAGCTCAGAGGCTGACTCCAGAGATCGATTCGAGAACAGTGGACAAGAACGTTCCCCTCCTTCGGACCTCGGACAACGAAACAACGATGATGAGCTTTCACTGGGAGCCTCTCGGAGACCCCGTCGATACCGAGAAATACCTCACCGCCCTAGCAGAACCACCTTCGCACATCTTCTTCGAGGTCGGACTGTGGCTTACCGAAAAGGACACTTCACCCGAGGCGTTCGTGAACGGAACGAGGCAGTTCGTCGAAGCTTTGACGAGACTCGCACCGGAGGCGAAATTGATGACTCGAACGGTGACGAGTGCTGTTCAACCAATCGTGAGCCTCTCTGCGATCTCGTTTGGAACGAATTTCGAACTAACCTTGAGTGATTGACCTGGTAGGCTTGCTACGACAAGAGACACATTCAGCGTCGTATCTTCGAACCCGTCAACGAAGCACTCCTCAAGTGAGCTGTCGTTTCTCCGACTTCATGTCCCGTCTTTCCCCTTTCTAACTCCGTCTCACCTATCTCGTAGATTCATGGCGCAAGAATTCCCTCAAGTGGCCATCCTAGACTCGTACAAGATCTACAACAACCGGCCCGAATCGTCTGAGGACGGAAGGCATTACGAGCGAGTCGAGGCGGATCCGAAATGGTCGAAACCGGAAGAAGGAGCTGTGACTTATGCGATGACGGATATCATTTTCGAGACGTGGAGGCTGCAGGGATTGAAGGAGAAGGAGGAGGGGAATCGTTGACGTCGATCGGAAGGAGGGTTTCGTCGAGTTTGATGTTCTTTTCGCGCTGAGGCGAGTTCTGGCGAACGGATTCTGTTTGTTGCTTGTATATCTTTCCGGACTATCTACGATCCACCTGATCGACGTATAATATCCTCCTACCTTCGGCTGTTGCTTCGTTTGTCGTCTTTCTTCTTGACTGTACTCGGAATTAGATGTATTCCTGTTTCACTAGCTTCTCCAAACGCTGTACGTTCTTGCCGTGTCGAGATACGAGCTGTCCTGATGCTGGAATTGTCGAGGGAGCCTGAAGGAGGGGTAGAAGGGGCAGAGCGAGAGAGGATTCGATTCCTGCGAGGCACGGAGTCTTTCGGAGGTAAATGGTGAGCCTGCGACTGCCGACTGTCGATTGTCTGATGCTCATATGTAGTAGCTCGTCGGGTAAGCTGAAGTCTGGACCTAGACGAGGGTGACGAAACTCGTAGCGGAAACGAAGTTCGAGGATTTCGATGTTGCGAAAGCGGAGAAAGTTATAGACCCGTAAGGACGAGCGTACACTGAGCAAGGATCGATCGAGCACATTCTCCGGACGTATCGTCGATTCAGATGTGAGAGGTCGAGGATGAACGAGCGAAACTCCTCCTCTTCACTTTCTCCACTTCAACCCTCGATACCGAAAGTACAACATGCAATCTGATCGAATGGAAGTAGAGTCGATTGACAGTACGTACTCCCGCGTCCCCTTCCTCCGACTTGCCATCTCATCCGACTCACGCTTCTCTCTCATCTTTCCACAGGCGCAGCATTCAAGCGTAAAGGTCGTGGACACTCTTCGAAAGATGGTAAGCTATCTTGACTCTCTGTCCAATCCCGAGCAGCTCAGCGTGAGGTGGAGGAAGCGAATCATCCTTGATCAAACAAGGTCGTCTTCATGACCTTGGGACGACCTAGCGCTGTATGGGAGCTTTGAGACTGATGCTACTTGTATCGGGTCGACAGGGAACGACACCGACTCAAAGACGACGGCTTACACAGGAGTAGATGTTCCTATGGATGATACCGCTTCGAACGCTCAACGATGTAAGCCTCATTATTCACTAGACTCGCACTGTATCATTCAGAGCACCGCTGACCGAGTACTCTGCTCTTTCCTTTCTTCCCCGCGTTCGCCATCTCACTCGCGTCAATCCTCTCCCTTTCACCCTCACACTCGATCTCTTTACTGCCACAGCTGTCGAAGGATGGATCGTGATCGTCACGGGAGTACACGAGGAAGCGGCAGAAGAAGACGTCATGGAGCGATTCTCAGAGTACGGAGAAGTGAAAAACTTGCATTTGAACTTGGATCGTCGAACGGGTTATGTCAAGGTCCGTCTCTCTCTCCCTCACTGCACTGAACTCGGCGCTCACACAGAGTCGTTGTCATAGGGTTACGCATTGGTAGAGTACGAAACGAGGGAAGAAGCGGAAAAGGCGATCGCGCAAGCTCCTCAAGAACCTCTATTGGAACAAGAATTGTCGTGCGATTTCGCCTTCGTTCGACCACCAGTTGGGTCAGTCCTCTCTCGCTCGTGACCACTACCTCTACGGTCGCGGGGGAGAATATTGACGAAACTCAATGAATGAAACAGAGCGGAAAAGGCAGCAGTTTCTTCAAGACCGGCAGCAGCAGCACGAGGAAGGAGCGCGAGTCCTACGAGGAAACCTCTGGTCACTCGAATCGATTAGAGAGCTGAGGGTCATGATGGGACAACTCCTTCTGAGGAAGAGTGAGCGGAGGAGAGGAGGACTGTGTAATTTTCATTTTCTAAATAGCAGTTCTTTTTGTAACAGAAAAACTCGTATCGAGTGTTATAGCTTTCACGTTGCCCAGCTCGAATGTCGAAAGTAAGGCAAGCCGAAGAGAAGCGAACGAACGCATGGATCGACCTCGTTCGTTTGCCGAGAGAACTTTTCGAGCGACGAATTCTTTCCTTTCCTTTCCTTCTATTCACTCCGTCTCAACTCCTAAGTCAAGCCATGTCGTTCTATCCCAAACTCGAAACTCCTTCGTACGAATACAAGTATCTCCGTCAACCTTTCACGGCCGGTATCGTCGGTTGTCCCTTCAGGTCAGTTCTCCGAACTTCTCCATTTCCGCTCTCTCGGCTTTCAGTTTGAAGCTGACTTTGACTTCACTTCGCGGTGCAGTGGTGGACAACCTAAAGCTGGTGTTGACGTGAGTGCTTCTACATTACTCTGGAGGAGAGAGAGGATCGGGCAGACGAATTCCGAACAGTTCGCTCATTCATCTAAGTCCTTGCTCTCGTGCTTTGAACGCGTGTCTAGGCTGGTCCCCTTCAATTAATCGAATCAGGCCTCGTACAAGATATCGAGGTGAGTCTCCCTCAAGCTTGAGAACAGGGGAGAATCGCTGACAGTTCTGAGGAGAATCTCCTTTGTTACAGGGCCTCGGATGGAAGGTAGACTTCCAAGGTGCTGATAAACTCACTCAATCTATTCACTCGAATGGTTCGGACGATCCCGATATCGGAATCCTCAAGAAACCTCGACTAGTTTCCAAAGTGCGTACTTTCCTCCCTCTCTCGCTCTCTCTGATCTCGATGACAATTCTTTTGCCGCTCTGTAGGTATGCCAAGAAGTTGCTGAACGAGTTTACGCTCATGCGAGTAAAGGGGAATTAACCGTCACTCTCGGAGGAGACCATTCCCTCGCGATGGGTACCGTTAGTGGTACTTTCAGGGCCTTCCCCGAGGCCGCTTTGATTTGGGTCGATGCCCATGCCGTACGTTACCATCCTCTCTCTCCTTGCCGAGCGTCACGAGCTCACTCGGGTTTATTCCAGGATATCAACACTCCTTTAACGACTCCTTCTGGAAACTTGCACGGTTGTCCCGTCTCGTTCTTGATGGGTCTACCGGGTACTTCGAAAGAAGAGATCCCTGAATTCGGGTGGATCGAACCGGTACTCAAGAGTGATCGATTGGTTTACATTGGATTGAGGGATATCGATGAAGGAGAGAGGAAAATCCTCAAGGAGAACAGTTAGTCCCTCCCTCTCACCCTTTCTCGAGCTGACGATGATTGTGTACTGACGAGCTGCATGGGTAGACATTAAATGCTTCTCGATGCACCACGTTGATAAATGGGGAATCGGTAAAGTCGTCGAAATGGCGCTCGAATACGTTGGAAAAGATCGTCCTATTCACCTGTCGTTCGATATCGGTACGTCTCTTTGCTAGACATGGCAACTCGAGAACTCGCGAGTGCTCATGCCGGGAATTCGACGATACAGATGCTCTCGACCCTACCGTCGCCCCTTCGACCGGAACCGCTGTAAGCATTTCTCACTTGATCAGCATATCCCTCAGTATGCATAGCTGAGGGCGAGGCATGCCATACAGGTCCGAGGAGGTCTCTCGTTCCGAGAGGGTCACTATATCTGTGAAGGTTCGTCTGAGTTTCGAACCGTTCTGGCCGGGTCTGCATCGAATCCTGCTGATACTGCTCGTTGACACCGACGCACAGCTATCGCCGAGACTGGACGACTAGTCTCCCTCGATGTTATGGTGCGTTCGCTCTCCCTGCGTGACTATTCGATTTTCTCGGCTTCTGACCTTGACTCTCTCGCAACTCGACAGGAAATCAACCCTTCCCTCGGAGCCGTACAAAGCGTCCAACAGACTGTCGACATGGGAAGAAGTCTCGTTCGTTCTGCCCTAGGAGAGACCCTACTCTAGAGAAACTAGAATAGCCTTTTTTCGTTTTCTCCCTCTCGCTTGTTTTCGCAAAGAATCATTTTCGCATTATTCCTCGTCTCTATCTCCTTGCAAATACATCTCCCTCGTGTAAACACTCTCTCGGATCTGAAGGCAAGCCGAGAAAAGCGAGTTTCCCCTCTCTTTGGCGGCAAAGCGAGAAAGCGACAAAGTTTAGAAATAGGCTTAGCTCGAGCTTCCTCAGCTTCAGATGTTTCGCCTCACTCGCCGAATCGCCTCTTCGTCTTTCCCTCTCAAGAGTTCCTCCAGATCGTTCAACACGACCCACTCTCCCTCTCAACTACCCTCTCTAGCTCCTTTCAACAGTACCCAACCTCTTTCTCGTCTTCCTCTTCATCGAAGATCATTTCACAACAAGATGCCTTCCGCCGTTTACGCCTCGACCGCTCCTGAAGCTACGATCAAAGATTCTACGATGCCCAAAGGTGATTTGAAAGGTCAACAAGCGAACCACCTCAAATTGGAACAAATCTCGAGGGATTTCAGAACGTGAGTCTACTCTCCTCCGGGCACTCGGACGGACTACGAGACGCGTTGGATGCCCTCAAGGGATACTTGGAGAGCTTTCGGAGGCAATGGAGGGCGGGATTGGAGGTTGATTTGTCACGACTCTGCCGAAAAATAGCGATCGGCGTAGATCTCACTTCAATCTCAAAGTCGTGTGATCTCGTTGCATCGAGAACAAGAGAACGGAGCAGAGGCTAGACGTTGGTGGATGGGCTCCCGTGGGATACTCTCAAGCATAGGATGGGGAAAGTTCGAGAATTCAAAACTGACTATTTTCGTTCAACTCTTTCGACCCTCTCAGGGATACCATCACTATGCCGACGGATGAGATGTACGATGTCATGAAGCACGCTTCGAGGGGTGACGATGTCTACGGGGTGAGTCTTCTCTCTTGGTTTCTGACCGAGGAGAAAACGAAAACTTGGAAATGTTGAACAATGAGGACTTAACAGGAGGATCAAGCTACGAACGACCTGCAGGACAGGATCGCCAAACTTGCTGGCAAAGAGGCTGGTCTCTTCTGCGTTTCCGGTACTATGGTCAGCTTCAAGCGTTTACAACTCTTTACCGAAAATCAGAAAACTCACTCTCGATGGCTTGTAGACCAACCAACTCGCTATCCGCACTCACCTCGTCCAACCTCCTCATTCCATCATTCTCGACGCTCGTTCCCACGTTCACTTGTACGAAGCTGGAGGAGTCGCGATGCACTCTCAAGCGAGTTCTCATGCCGTCCCTCCTCGCAACGGTCACCATTTGACCCTCGAGGAAGTTCTCGACAATGCCGTTTTCGGTGAAGACATTCACTCTGCTCCTACGAAACTCGTTTCTCTCGAAAACACTCTTTCCGGAAGTGAGACCTTTACTTTCTCTTTTTGCTTTACGCTTAACAAGACTGATCTTGTTTTCCTCGTGCAGTGATCTTCCCTCAGGAAGAAGTCGTCCGAATCAGTGATAGGATGCGAGCGGAAGGTATCATCATGCACTGCGATGGTGCTCGAATGTGGGAAGTCGTCGCGAAGACTGGTACGAGTCTCGAGGAACTCTGTCGACCATTCGATACCGTGTCTCTCTGCATGTCAAAGGGTCTCGGTGCTCCTATCGGAAGGTACGTAGAGCTCGGTCTTGCAGTTTTCGCGAGTTTCTAACGAGAATTGTAATCGTGGTCTCCGTGCAGTGTTCTCGTCGGTCCTAGAAAGTTCATTGTACATTCTTCTTCTCCCTGATCTGAACGAGTGCGCTCACTGACCCCGCGGTTCTTTCGTGAACTGTTCACAGGAAAAAGTCAAGTGGTTCCGAAAGGCGTTCGGTGGAGGTATCCGACAATGTGGTTCGCTCGCCGTCGCTGCTGGTTGGTGTCTCGACAACCACCTCCCGAAACTCTCTGCCACCCACGATCTCGCTCGTCACCTCGCTGTCAACTTTGCCGAGATGGGAGCTGAACTTTTACTCCCTGTCGGTGAGTCGGGCTCGCATCAGTCTCCATCTTAGAACCATCAGACTCACATAGGCGAATTCCCACAGAAACCAACATGCTATGGCTCGACCCTCAATCGATCGGTTTCAGCATTTCCGATCTCGCTCAGCGTGCGAAAACTCGTGGCATCACTCTCGGTTCGAACCGTATGGTCGTTCACCACCAAGTGACGCGTCAAGCCTGCGACGACTTGCTCGCGCTCGCGAGGGAAATGAAGGAAGAGTTCAAGGACGCCGAGAAGAAACCGATCGATTTCGAAAAGAACTTGCAATACGCTCAAGGTACTTACCAGGAAGCGATTCAACCTCCGATCGCTCGTCTCGGTACCGCTTACGGTAAATCGCAATAGACGTCTCCTCGTTTAGGAGGGGAAGATTCGAAAAGCGAACGAGTTTTCAGATTTCACTGTCCACCCAACGCCTAAGATTCGACCCTCTGCCTGTCATATAGATTTCCTTGTCGTTCTTTCTCTCTCTCTGGAGTAGCTGGTGGTAGACTCCGTCACGTTTCGTCTTACCCTTTACCCTTACTCTTACTCGTTTCCAGGCTGTAAATTAGATCTCCCTCCCTTCGCATTTCCACTCTTCCCTGGACTGATCGATGCCGAGACTCCTTCATGTAGAGGACTCGTGCCGTCACGTCTGACTAAATCGCTTTCGAACTCGTTAGCGCAGACCGAAAGAGCTTTTCGCTCTCTTGCGAAATTCGATTTTGGAAACTTTCAGTTCGATTCTCCTCTTCCGCTCGCGCCCTGAACGACTCCAACCGTCAACGACTACATCGTACTGCTAGCTCGATAAAGGAGCGCTCAGTATTTGCGGGATTTTCCCCTCATCATTATCGACGATTTCCTCGGTCTTTCTCATCGCTCTCTCACCTTCGAACCTGCTCGACTCTCGACGATGGCTTCAGTAGCCAAATCCTCTAATCCACTGCGATCAGTAATCGGTCCTATCGCTTCCCGCGCCTTCTCGACCTCTACTTCTTCCCACTTTCCCGCTTCCTCTACTTCCTCCCTCCCTCCCGCCCCTTCCTCCCCTCCAACCAAGTCGAAACCCCCTCCAACACAATTATCGAAAGCCCAACGTTTCACGCTCGATCCGGCAACTTCTCCCAAATTCCCTCATGGATTCTTAGCGACTGGATTACATTGCGGAGTCAAGAAAGACCATTCGAAACTCGATCTCGGCGTCATCATCTCTGATCGACCTTGTTCAGCAGCGGGTACGTTCACGAGGAACGCGTTCGTCGCGGCACCCGTAGTCGTTTCGAAAGAAGTGTTGGCTCACCAAGGAGGAATCGCTCGAGGATTGGTCGTCAATTCGGGATGTGCGAACGCCGTGACTGGATCGAAAGGATTAGAGGATGCGAGGGCGATGTCGGAACAACTCGATTCGTTCTTGAGCGCGAGTAGTTCGAGTAGTGGGACGGGAACTCTCGTTATGAGTACGGGAGTGATTGGACAACTGTTACCGATCAAGAAGATCTTACAAGGGATTGAAGCGAGTACCGCAACTCTCGGAAGTGGGTTCTCGGCGTGGAGTGATTGCGCAAAGGCATTCATGACGACGGATACTTTCCCAAAATTGAGAACTCGAACGTTCCAACTCGGAGGGAAAGAGGTCAGGATGGTTGGAATCGATAAAGGAGCAGGAATGATTCATCCCAACATGGGTCCTCCGACTCCGACAGCACCTCATGCAACGATGCTCGGAGTTATCGCAACCGACGCGGCAATTTCCCCCTCTTCTCTACAAAACGCTCTCTCGTACGCCGTCGACCGCAGTTTCAACTCGATCTCGGTAGATGGAGACATGTCTACGAACGATACCGTCGTCGCCCTCGCGAATGGAGCGTCTGGAATCAAGGAAATCTCGGAACAATCAACGCCTCAGGAATACGAACAGTTCAGAGACGAATTGACTAGCTTCGCTGCTGAATTGGCTCAACTCGTCGTCAGGGATGGAGAAGGTGCAGAGAAATTCGTCAGGGTTACCGTAGAGGTGAGTCGAGCCCAAGTTGACTCATTTGAGTGTTCTTTCGATCTCCTTGGCTCACAAATTCGTTCAACAGGGAGCACCTTCATACGAAGGAGCGCACAAGATCGCATCGACAATCTCTACTTCGGCTCTCGTCAAATGCGCTCTGCACGGAGAAGACGCGAACTGGGGTCGAATCCTCTGCGCCGTCGGATACTCTCAACCTCCCTTCACGATCGATCCTTCTCGCGTCACTGTCTCGTTCGTCCCCACCGACGGATCGCCCGAATTGTTGTTACTCAAGAACGGAGAACCTGAGAACGTCGACGAGGAACGAGCGAGCACGATCTTGAAGGCGGAAGATTTGGAGATTCGGGTTCATTTGGGATTGGGAGAAGAGAAAGCGACTTATTGGACTTGCGACTTCTCGCATGAATACATCTCGATCAACGCTGGTCAGTCTGAACTGCTCTCTCTCGAAAGAAGCGAGACTGACTCTTTTGCGAAATCGATTGTATCGCAGATTACCGCTCGTAAAGCTTTGTCAAGGGGATTGGATCCGTAGTATGCTATCTATTCTGTGTCGCTGTGTCTTTCTATGTGTGATATGTGCTTTTCGAAGTTGAAAAGGTTAGTAGTCACTGCTGTACAAACACACGAAAATTAGGATGTCTCTCTCGTTCCGTTGTTCAAGCTCCGTGTACTTCTCGCAAGGGCCATTGATTCTCGCGGATACGGGAATCAAACGAAAGATATGGTGTGAAAAAGCGAATTGATTGGCATTGGAAAAAGAAACAAGGCTTCGAGAGAAAAAAAAACGTCGAGGAATGCCTGCAAAACCGTCACAAGAAGCGAAAGGTCAGCGTACAGTCCAAGTAGAGAAGCGAGTGATTGTCGAGAGTAGAAGAGTAGAAGAGTAGTAAGAGAGGTTTGAAGGGTTCAGACAAAGGCCCGTTTAAACGGGAAGGTAGCTGAGAAAGTTCTCCAGTGGGACAAACCCTTCGTGGACCTCGACCCCTCGAGAGGAATCGAGCAACACGAAGGAGAGGGTCTCGTCGTGCCAAATGCGCTCAAGTCATCATGTAAAAAAGAGGGAGGAAGGAAGGGAGTGGAGCAAAGGGAAGGAAGCGTTGGTAAAAGGAACTCACGAGAATGGATAGCTGTAGGTGCTGGGCCGAAAACTGAGCAGAGTTGAGAGTCGAAAGCTGAAGTCGAAGAAAGTGAAGTGTAGAGAAGAGAGAGAAGAGACAGCCAGAAATTTCTTGAAGTCTTTCGCTCAGAAACCCGCATACACTCTCCTCCATCTCACCTTTCATCCCTTTCGATTCGACATGCCACCTAAGCAGACGCGTGGAGGATCCCAGCCTCTGAAATACACTTCTTTCAACGTGAGTGTTTCTCCTCCTCTCGTTCGTCGCGGATTAACTGACCCCACCTCATTCGCATCTGATGACAGGTCGTTGGCTACCTCAAGTGAGTTCATAATTTCTCCTCGCTGAGCTCCGTAGCACCCCTCGCTAACTTCCTTTCTGTGATTAGTGCGAAGAACGTCGCCTCGACTTTCGGCAAATCTGACCAACAATCGTGGTTCTCTCGGAGGACTACTCCCGAAGAATGGGACGCTTCGAGGGAATCAAAACGAAGGAAGCTCATGGCGAGTGAAGAAGAACTCGAACAACTCGGAAACAGTCAAGAGAAACCAAAGTTGAACGTTTTGAAGAGTGCTCCTTCGCAAGGAGTTCAACCTCCGAGAGAATCAGTGAGTCCTACCTCAATCTATTCACACAGTTGTAGTGAGCTTACATAATGTCGAGGTACAGAGCCCTAGCTCAACGGACCCTCTCGCGAGGACGATCGTGATTCATCCCGGTTCTCGCTGGCTTCGAATTGGAAGAGCTTCTGATGTCGCTCCCATCGCCGTACCGAACGTCATCGCTCGCAAATCTCGTTCCTTCGTGCCTTCAAATCCCTCGAACGGCAAAGGGAAAGAGCCGGAACTCGTCGCGAGGCCTCAAGCTCCAGTTCGAAATGGCGACAACTCGAATCCCCCTCTTCCTTCGTCTTCTTCTACTATCAAACAGAACACGAACGGAGCTTCGACTTCGACACTTCCTCCACTGCCGGTTCTCGCTGATGCGAATGGCGATTCAACCATGGCTCAACTTCCAAGCTCGAACGAAAACGACTACGATTCCGATGCTTCCTCCTCTTCTCGTGCCGTCGGTGCCGGTGGATCCGGTGGTGCGAATCTAGCAGAAGATCCCTCAGATCCTTTATCGGCGAAAATCATGTCGATCAAAGCTGATTTGAGGGCACGAATGAGGGCGTACAAGTTGAGGGGACAAGGGAACGGGAACAGTCAAGCAGCGACTTACAACGCTACGGTCGTACCTGAGAGTATGGGAGAAGAGTTTGAGGGAGATCACGAATGGACTACTGGAGAAGCTGAAGTTCGGGTTGGAAACAAGGTGATTTCCCTGTTTCGTCCTTGTCGGAAGTTCTTGTCTCGCTGACTCGCATTTCTCGCGTACAGGCTGTTCGGATACCAGATCCTTTAGCTTCTGGCTACGTTCTTCGTCATCCGTTCCAACGAGGAGGATTTAATACGGTCGGATACAGTTCGCAACAAGAGTTCTTGGGAGATCTCGAAGTTCTCTACGCTACAGTCTTGAAGGATGAACTAGGTATCGAAAGAGAAGAAATCAAGGTGAGTCTCTTTCCGACTTGGTCTCTCTCTCGAGGCGATTCTGATTCGCGTTCTCGTTCGACAGGATTACTCTGTCATTTTCCTCATTCCCGATTTGTACGACGAAACCTACGTTCGAGAGATGAGCAATCTTCTCCTGAGTACTCTCGGTTTCAAACAACTTTGCGTGATGCAGGTGAGCGAGCCCTCTTCTCACGAGTTTTTGCTTGAATTGACCTTCCGCCCTCGACTCTTAGGAATCGATTTGTTCGACGTTTGGAGCCGGAATCTCCTCAGCTTGCGTAGTCGACATCGGAGCGACTCTAACGACGATTACCTGCGTCGAAGAAGGTTTGGTCGTGCCCGAAACTCGGTGAGGGCTCTCGCTTTCCTCGTCCCTCCGCGTAGACCCACTGAAGTCGTTCGCGCGAACAGAATGGTGCTCGACTTCGGAGGGGACGACATCACCTCGTTCATGCACGTCTTGCTGAATCGAAACGGGTTCCCGTACAAAGAAGCGGACCTCTCGAAATGGCACGATTGGATCGTTTTGGAGGATCTCAAGGAACGTTCGGTCGTTCTCAGCGAAGTGATTCATCTGGCTGGTTACCTTGTGTGAAAAGCGGCTGACGAGGTCTATGCACGAAAAGGGAGATATCGGTTTGAATTTGTACGATTTCTACGTTCGCCATCCAGGACTCGCGACGCAGAAATACACGATGAGAATGTACGATGATTGCATTCTCGCTCCTTACGTGGGTCTTCCGCTTGTCTACCGTGCTCGAAACCCTTTCGCTGACGATGGAGTTACAGGCTCTGTTCGCACCTCGAGTTATCGATTTCGAGAAGAAAACGGTACAACAGCCGGAACTCTGGAACAAGAATGTCGACGATTATGTCGAGATCGGACAAGGAGGAATTGTGAGCTCGCCCTAGACTGATCCGAGAAGAGCGAGCTACTGACTCGTTCTCTTTCTCTCCAGACGAACGCGATGAAAAACTCTACTCGTCACTTGTTCCTCTCCACCACGTCGGTCCCTCTCACAGTGCAAGCTCCTCCTGTTACTCAAGCCGCGACAACCGGTGAATCATCTCGGTCTGGAACTCCTGCCGCGAATGAAGATGCTGCGTCGACGGGACTCGCTCCGATCGCTCTCCCACCTCTTCCCGGTCTTTCGGCGACTCCCTCTCTCGGTGGTTCACCGGCTCCTGCAGCGACGACGGCTCAACTACCCGCTCTCACTCCTCAAACGATAGATACTCGATACGAATCTTCGAAAATTCCTCTGGACGTTGCCGTCGTCGAATCGATCTTGGCAGCAGGAGCTGAAGAGCGTATGAGGAAGGTCGCAGCGAATTTGCTCATTGTTGGTGGAACGGGAGGGATTCATAACATTGGTTTCGCGGTCGAATCTCGGTGAGCTCGAATCTGGCTTCAGTCTCTCGATTGATAGGACTGAGCTGGAGCACGGCGTCCACAGCATCGCACCTCAGTTGATCTCTCGACAACCTTCGCTCTCGGGTCACATCTCCTACGTTCCCGGACCGCGAGAGATCGAACCTGAAAACTTGGCTTGGAAAGGAATCTCAGTCTTGATCAAGATTGAAGCTTCGAATGAACTTTGGGTGAGACAGGAAGATTGGGAAGAGTATGGAATGAGGGCGGTTAGGGAGAGGTGCTTCTTCTGGGCGGGCTAAGGATATGAAAGGTGAAATGTTCAGGCCCCGAGCAGCGATTTCAGCAGTTTCTTCCGCTTGACCTCTCTTTGTGGTGTGTTGCAGAGAGATGACCGAGTCTTGAGTCGTATGACAGAGCCGTAGCTGACGTGAGGTAGGAAGAGCTTCAACTCGTGAAAATTACAACAAATTCGTTTCGGTTCTCATTTGTCCGTTTCGGGTATGCTGACTCTCACCTCACGTCTCTGAAGCTGGTCTTGCTTAGCTTGCTCACTCCCGCTGCCACTCACCTCCTTCAGGTCGATGACTGAGGGGGTCCAAAACTTGGAAATCGGCTTCGGTAAGAGGCGCATCGTTCTTTCCCTTCAAGCCTTCTGCTCTCGCTTCTACAGAACACACAGCAGGTTTAGGTCAGCAGTGAAGCGAGCAAAGCGCTTCGGGTCTTATTACTCGGACCATTGGCAGAATGGAATGAACGAAAATCAAAACTCACGAGTGTTGGGGTCAGTCGGGTTTGTCGCGAGTTCTGCTTCGGACGCTCCTCCCGTTGCCTTTTGGTTGTCGCGATGTTGATAATCCTCGTGAGGAGGTGCGACTGTCGTCGAATTTGTAGGCGAGACAACCTTTCCGGAGGAGGAATCTGAAACGGTCAAACGGACAGCCGCAGCGTGAGCTCTCGACTGGACAGGGTCGTCGTGGGCGGAGCACTCACTTGTGTTGAATTGCGTGGTCGAAGACATGTTCTTGAGTACTTGGTGATTTAGTGCGTCAAGCGTGAGGGGAAAGAGAGGGAGAGAGCAAAGAGAGGGCTTTCGAAATGCGTGCGTATTGATTCTGATGTTACGAACGTCTTCAAATACATAAAACTCGTGTGGAGAGGAGCGA
Organism: Sporobolomyces salmoneus; assembly: GCF_050403485.1. NCBI lineage: Eukaryota > Fungi > Basidiomycota > Microbotryomycetes > Sporidiobolales > Sporidiobolaceae > Sporobolomyces > Sporobolomyces salmoneus. The sequence continues at coordinate 420,720 of NW_027481159.1, read as the reverse complement.
GGCAATGATGAGGTATTATTCGATGAATCGCGACGGGAAAAAAAGAAGGCGAAGCTGAAGCGCTGCCAGAATCGCAGAGAGTTGAGAGCTGAGCTAGGGAGTCTGTCCACAGCTCATAGTCATAGCGCACCAAGACTTGAGTCGAGGAGAAGGAGGAGGCTGACCCGCCGAATCGATGTTTCGCAAGCGAGCTTTGGGCACTGCAAGAACGGATTTCGTAGAATGCGAATCAGCGGCGTCGGTGCAAAGGACTTCGAACCATCGACTATCGAGCCATCGACTCATGCTGTGATTGGCTCACATCTGGGGGGAAAGGCGCGAGGGGAGGATTCGTGAGGAAGGCGTCCAAGGAGAAAGATGAGGACAAGGAGAAAAAGAAACGCCTGTAGCTTACGCGCCCATTTGACCCGAGTTCACGATAGGCCAATTTGGAGCTGGACTCACTGTCAGAGAGGCCCCGTCTCAGCGGAGGAGCAGGGGAGTCTGTGCGAATGCTGCAAAGGCTTCAAGTCGGATAGTTCGACGAAATCTGCCAGAGTGTTCCCGGTGTTGCTCAACGCGCTCCGTCTGTGTCCTCTCCAGGGTGGACAGCAGTACGGGAAAAGATAAGAGGTGGGAGCAAGGGTGATGGAGACGACAGATACAGCGATACGAGAGAGGCTCTTCTCTCCTTTTCACCTCTCTCTGCACCCCTCGACCTCGAACATGCCCAGGAAGGTCAAGGGAGCCTCTCAAACTACTCCTGATGACTCTCAAGGTGCGCATCCACCATCCGTTCCACTCCCTGGCCCGTGAAATCGTCTCATCAATGTTGGCAATTCAGCCGCTCCTCCTCCTCCGAAACGCGCTCGCAATGCTCAATCACGTGTAAAAGGCAAGAAAGGAGCTCTCAAAGGTGTACTCGAGTTGCCAATGGATCTCATCTGGGAGGTGAGTCTCGTTTCTCGCTCTCCCAACTCTCAGACTTGTTCACTGAACTCGGCACTCACTCGAGAATAGATCTGCACTCACTTGGATGTTGGAGATCTACTCGCTCTCTCGAACACGAACAAAAGTTTCCGCTCAGTCGTCACTGGAGAATCTTCTTCGATGCTCTTCAAACGTGCTCGTCAACGAATCGGTTTACCTGAACTACTCTCCCCGATGCCTGATCTTCGATACGCCGAGTTGATGTTTGGAAAGGGTTGCAACATGTGAGTCTCCGCTCTCGCGTTCGTTCGTCGAGATTGAAGCTGACTCTCCCTCTCTCCTTTCAGTTGTGGAAAATCGAACGCAGGCAAAGTCGATCCTTTGTATCGAGCTCGAATCTGCTCAGCTTGCCTCAAAGACAAATTTGTCGAATGGACGAAACTCGAAACGAAAGGCTTAAACCGTTACGCACAGTCTTGTCTCTATGCAACCGTTGCGAAGAAGGGAGGGTTGCCAAGCAAGCTCCATCTCTACTCAGTCGCCTAACTGAGAAGTGACCGTTACTGATTTTCGACTCGCGCGCAGAGTACTATCCCGACGACTTGCGACGAATGTCGACATTCTTGAATGCGAAATTCCCTGCTTCCGCGACGAGCGGTCTCTTTCTCGACGAGCAGATGGAGGAGGAACTGGAAATATTTGGCTATGGAGCCGATCTAGACGAAGCAGAACTTGAAGAGCGACGAAAAATCCGTGCTTTCCAAAGGTCTGATTGGTGAGTCGTCTTCCTCTTGTTCCCTTGTCCTTTTCTGCCGCTCACGTTCACATGAGAGCCTACAGGGAATTCGTCTCGCTCGTGCGTAAAAACAATGCGCCCTCTCCCGAAGGAGATTTCCAGAAGTGGTATCTCGAATTTCACAACGAACGCAAATTGCGAGAGCAGGTGAATACTCGACCTTTCTTTTCCCATATATAGCATACTGACTCAGTCCCGGTGATCCTAGGACTCACAAGCTCTTCAAGAATGGTTGAAAAAGATGGAAATCAAGAAAAGCGACGAAAATGAAAAAACCCGTTCGGGTCGTCGTGAAGAGTGAGTCAGAGTCTTTCCCTCTATCTTCGATCGACAGTGAATAGACTCAGGACGTTACCTCCCCAGAATCGAACGTCGCTTCGAAGCAATGGGGTTCGAAAAGAGTGAATTTCGAGCTCAAAGTTTCCGCAATCACCCCCAAGTCAAATCAACTCGTCCTCTATCCGACCGTACCTTCTCGACGACGGTCGAACCTCCTGTTCGCAAAGTACTCGAAGACAATCGTCGCTCTCGACTCCGCTCAATCTTGAGAAATCGATACGAAAACTTCGTCAGGGATCACGCCGAACGAGACTACCTTCCGCCTTCGAACGTGTACCTTCAATTGTCCATTCTCGAACCTACTCTCAGCGACACTTCGCAGAACCCTTCGAACTCTTTTGTTCTCCCACTGACGTCGCATCTTCTGCTCGACAAGAAACCTCGAAACTCGTTCGTGACCGTCGCGAGAAGCTTCTACGCTCGATCGTCGCTGCCGACACCGACCTCGCCGACGAATTAGACAAGAAGAAAAAGAAGAAACAGAGTAAAGGCAAAGAGAAAGGGTTTTCGCCTTCGACGAACTACTGTCCCATCGACAAACTTCCCCTTCAACTGCCACGTCTCCCTCCTTGGCTCCCCCGTAGCAACGACGAACCTATCCTTGCTTCCGACGAACAGCTCTTGACCTTCCTCGAGTCGTCTTCCCTCGCCTTTCGAATCGAATGTAGCAAATGTCAAAAAGCCTTTTCAGTCCGGGAACTCTTCAAGCACTTTTCCAGCCCTCGAAGTCATCCTATCTTTTCCGAGTCAGGAGAGCGCATCGAGGAGAAGGCGACGGATTGGTTGAGGATCGGCGAATCGGATGACGAGGAGAAACCTTTCGCTCGATTCGACAAAAACGTTCTTTCGCTTTCACTCAAACTTCAACAGCTCGTCGAGTCGACCCCACTCATCGTGGACGAGTCGAAGCAACTTCCTTCGCTCGGAGACGAGGACTCCGATTGGTACGTCGTCTTGCTCCGTTGCGCTTGTCAGAGTGTCTTCGAAGATGGCTTGTCGCTCTCGAGGATGGTGAGTCCTTCACGCTTCAAATTATCCCAAACGATCTGGTCTGAGGCTTTCACTCCAGTACGACCATCTCATCAACGATTCGTCGAATTTCAGGAAGTGCAAAATCATGACATCCGTCGATTACTCGAATCTACACCGAGGACGCTGGCGCGAGCTTCGAGATCGCAAGTTTTCGGAAACGAACGAGTTCGTCGAGGAGCCTGGTGGTTATGATTTAGATTACGACTCCTCCGATTCAGGGAGAGTCTCCGGCGACTTGGTGCCACGTCGAGAAGAAGAGGAGGAGGGAGGATGTCTTGTGATGTGAGCTCCGAAGAAGGATTCGAAGAAGAGGCGGAAGGAAGGAAAGAAAGAATCTCTCGCTTGAAAATCGTCGCAAACAATGTCTAGTTCCACTTGTCTCTCTGTTACGTCTCTGTTTCTCGTTCTCATCAGTTGATTCTACAATCGTATAGTACTCTACTCGCAATCCTGATTGACCTGGAGAGATTCAAGTTGAGGGTCACTCGACCACGTCGCAAGAGACGACTGGACGTCCTCGCAAGAGCAATTTTCCTCCCACTGAGGTCTTTCTCTTCCCTTGTCTCTCTCTAGCGCATAGACATTCTCCCCCTCCCAATCAACCCTTCACATTCTGAACAAATACGCGCGACGGATTATCGGTGAGATCGATTCCGAAAAGTTATCGTTTTCCGTCTTGAGAACGAGGCACTCACGATCTAGCTCTTCTAGCGACTGAATGCTCTCCCTTGAGCCGTCTTCTTCGCTACTGCTGCTCTTTGACCGGACTTGATGACCTCGACAAGTTTCCTCGTTGGCGTTCTGAAAGCGAGCGCGTTCGGAGTATTCTTTCTTCCCCTTCTTGAGGTCGGGGATAGGGGACTGTCAATCGCTGCCACAGAGATCGAGCTGGCTGCATCTTTCGTGACCCAAGGCGTTTGCGAACTCGGGCCCTCCGACCAGGTCATCTCGTTATACGCGAACGACTGGCGCCGATTGTTCGAGTTCCCTTTCAACCGAGTTCAATGCACCACTTCCAGATCTTACGGCGACCGTATCCTCCATCACTGAGACCTCAGCTCATCCCAGTCAGAAACGAATGTTCGAAGCGGACGAGGAGATCGAGATGAACGGAGGAAAGTAGCTGAGGAGATCAGGTCCACCAAATTTCCCGAGGCAACTTGATTCTGGATCCGCAAAGACTTTAGGTCCAGCTACTCTGTCTCTTCGACGCAACAACACCGTGTAAGAGTACCGGGAAGGAGCAGGTGAAGCGCAAGTTGGGGACAGTTGTGCCGTTTAGAGATTTGCAAAATTGTTTCCCTTCTATGCGATGCTTTTGTTTATTCGTGCAATTCTACCGTTCTGTTAGTCTAGATGTTGAGTACTCTACCTTTGAGAGATGTGCAGAGAGAAGGAGAGTATGGTCCAGTCTGGGAGTAAACCCGAGCTCAAACGCGATTCCACGGTTCTTTGGTCGTTCAACGCTTGTGGGCCTCCAAGACGTTCTACTGTGCCACAGAGAGATGGCACCGGAGGTAAGGAGTGTCCTTGGACTGTGGGAGCTTGGGAGACGAGAAACGAAAACGAAAACGAAAAAAAAATCCCAGCGACCTCCAAAAAGAAGATGTCCTTCCTGGCCGGGAATTGAACCCGGGTCCCACGCGTGACAGGCGTGTATACTAGCCACTATACTACCAAGAACTCGCTTTGATATTCATTTGTCAAACTTGTAAAATATAAATTGTCTGCCAGCAGACGACCTGCTCTTCTCGCTCAATCGCCGTCTCTGCGCGCCCATCAGCAGCCTGCCGTTTAGCGAGCTCGCAGTCTGCACAGGAGGAGCTCATCCGTAGGTCGGAGAGAGGTCGCAAAACTAGTTCGTCATTTGACGATCGCCAAATTCTCCCCCTCTTCCTTCCTCCACCCTTCAACTCTCGAGCAGCTATTGAATGGCTTGCTGCAGATGCTCCATACTGCCTACCTTACGAGCAGGACCCTCGACTGGTCTCACTCTCCCGATCCGCCACTTTTCCTCCACATCTCTTCGACTTGCTCATCCGACCGAACTCGATCTCACATTCCCGACGAAGAAGAACCCTGACCCATTCGAGATCTTCCACTTCGCACGGAATGAGCCTCTCAACGCCAAGGTCGTGAAATCTCGTTACCTCGATCTCGTGAGGAAGTATCATCCCGATCGAATGCAACAAACGTCAACAGGGAGAGGGAAAGGCAAGGGGAAAGCGAAACAGGAGGAATCAGTCGAGTTTAAACAGATCGTAGCGGCGTACGAGTTACTATCGGATCCAAAGAAGCGAGCGAGTTATCTTGATTTCGGATTGGGGTGGGGTGCAGCGGGGAGTCCACCAGGAGGAGGAGGAGGAAGCGGTTCACCATGGTCCCAGTCGACGAACGAGTACCACTTCCGAAGAGGACGCCCAATGAGCTCGAGCTCGTCAGGACATCGATTCTCCGGAACCTACGATTTCTACAACACGAGTTGGACGGATCCTCACAACCCTCATTTCCGACCTGAACGAGCTGGGGGAGTTGGTAACACGTCAGGACCTGGATGGGAAGGGAGAGGGACGATCGGGAAGAACGGATTCATCTTTCTCGGCCTCGCGAGTATCACCCTCTTCATCTCTCCTCTTACGGCCTGGTACTCGTTCCCTTCGGTCGTATCCCCAGAAGAGATGGCAGCAGCGAATGGAGAGAACGGAACGGCGTGGATACCGAGGATGTACGATAAACGACATTTGGACGCCGCGACGAATTTACAGTTGGCGAGAACCGAGGCGAAACAGCAAGCGAAATTAGAAGCGTTTAGGTGAGTCTACGTCGAGACTGCCTCATTCTTATCTGTGAAGACTGACCCTTGATCGAGGATAGACGGCGAGCGAGACAAATAGAAAGGGAGAAGGCGTTCGAGCGAGCTCAGCAAATTCAAGCGATAGAACGTTCAGGAGGCACCGGTCATTTAGCTCTCCCTCCACCCTCATCCTCGAGTTGAATGAGATCCATCGAGCAAGGTATATAGATTGTAGAACAGACGGCGAGGGGAATAACGACCAAAAGATAGATCAAAATTAAGGGTATCTTGAAGAGAGAGGGGAGTTCTACCGAGTTGGCGTCGCCTGAATACTCTTCACAGTCTCCTCGTGCTTCTTCTCCATCATCTTCGTCTCCTTCTCGATCGCCCCCAGCATCGCCGACAATTTCTCCTTCCTCTCCTCCAACGACCACGTCGCCTTCTTCACATCTTTCCCCATCGCAGCATGTACCGCGATCCTCGCCGCACTCGTTCCCAGTATCGTCAAAGTGTGTTCTCGACCGAATCCGGCGATTCCTCCTCTCGATTCTCCCGTTCGAGGATCGACCGCTTCCGAGCGAACGGCGACGTCGATTTCTCGTTTCCGTTTCCGACCTGAAAGGATCGAGGATGTGTTCCAAGGGTCGAAGATGGGAGCGAGACAATCTTGAGAGACGGCGAGTCGGTGCATCGCGAGTTGTCGACTTGTCAGGAGATCGAGAACGTCGGCGGTTGGAGTTGTCGAATCGAGTATCGGTTCTCGTTGAACTGAGGGGATTGGAGCTTGAGCCTGAGGAGGGAAGGGAGGAATAGCGGGTTTGCGCGAAGAAGAGGGAGTTTGAGTTTGCGAGGGAGGAGCGCCTCGAGACTGCTGAGCTTGAGCGTAAGCAGCTTGTTGTTGTTGCTGAGCGACGAGACGTTGTTGAGCTTGTTGCTGAGCCATCATTTGCATCTGAGCTGGAGTTGTCCCGTAACCGAGTGGTACGTTTCCTCCTCCTCCCTGCACTTGTCCTTGTCCCGCCGCTGATGCCGCCGCTGTCGAAGCCGCGAGCGCTTGTGCTCGAGCGTGTTGCTGCATGATGAGGTGTTGTTGTCGCTGCTGAGCGAGAAAGGCTTGATTTTGAGCGGGCGACGCATTTGCGAGAGTTGCGATCGGTTGAGAAATCACTGGCTTTCCTCCTCCTCCTCCTCCGTTGTCTCCATTCGAAGTAATCGCGGCGTTTGGTAGTCGACCAGGACCCGGGAAAGGATACAGAGCCTGTGTTGGAACGTTCGGATCTCTGACAATCGGATAATTTCGAACCGGTGTTCTATCCCAGCCCATCGGGGCCTGTCGTCCTTGTCCCGGTCCCATCCCTCCGTTCTCGTCCCGTCCCCACCAGAAGAACCAAAGTGCCGGATACTGTCCATTCATAATCCTCCAACGTTTCCGAAATCGACTTAAACGCAACTCTGGAGAATTCGGAGGTATGATTTCTCCGCGGTTCATCGGAGGGAAATGTCCTTGATACGAAGTGTAACATTCGAGTTCGACCGTCATCGTTTGATTCTGCACTGGAGCGGAAATGGAAACGGGACAGGAGACGGTGTGCGAAGTGACGGTGCGTCGTTCTGGTGTATCGGGTACGGCGTATCGAAGTCCATCGTTCGGGGCGGGTCGATTAGGCGGAGATAAGAGAGCGAGGAGGGCAGTACCGGCTGGGAAAGGAGGGAAAGAACGGTTAGCTCAAGAAGAACAGCGGTAGAAGATAACAAGAGCTCACCCTCTGGTCGATCAATGTAGTCATAATGAAACGCTACTTCTCCCGTCTGCCAAGCTGCCCAAGGAGCCTTCGCGAGGACGTCTGCGACGGCTTGTTCGATGGGTTGTTGCGCGAAAGGTCCAATCGGATAATCCGCTTTGATCCAAACGTCGTTCATCTCGCCCTCGATGGAGTTCTCCTAGCTCTTCAAGGTACTGTAGGCCATCAGGAAAGGTCAGTACGCTGCTTCGCGAGCTATAAACCGATCGCACGAGACCAAAGGATGGCTCAGGGCGACCTCGTGGCGCTACGGTCCGATCGCAAGACCTGAGGGGTAACTCACAACTCGACTCTCCTTCCCGCAGAGCCGGTATCGAGAGAGGAGATCGGAAGTCGCGGTGGGAAGCGGGGAGAGATCAAGAAAAGATCGAATCGGAGGGGCGCCGGAGGATGTTTGGCGAGCTCGCGAAGAGGTGAGCTACCGGATTGTGCTCTTTGGCGCGTCTTCGAGGCGTTGATAGCGGTGAAAGAGCGAAAGAACGATCTTCGATCTTCGAACTTCTACTGTTCACTCGCTTACCCCTCTTTCGCAAGATGAACACGTCGGAAGCAGTCAATACAACAAGAGGAACGGAGCAACAGTACTTGGTGGTTCTCGCAGGCGTAGTGGGAAGTGGGAAATCCACTCTTTCCTCCGCTTGGTCTAAAGCTCTTCCTGTACGTCCCAAGTCCTTTTACAACATTCTGAACCATCGACTGATTCAATCCGTATCGTATAGAACTGGGTCCGAGTGAATCAAGACGATCTAGGTGATCGACGGACTTGTGAACAAGTTCTTCGTTCACACTTGAGCCAAGTACGTTCGAATCTCTCTCGTCCAGCTGTGTTCTACCTTGAATACTCACACAGCTTGACGCTATAGGGTAGATCTGCCGTTCTTGACCGACAGAATTTCGACCCTGGTCAGAGGAGAACTTGGATGGAGATCGCGAGCGAGTTTCCAAATGTAAAGGTCGTCGGAATGGTCATGGGCACCTCGAAAGAGGTCAGTCTTTTTACTCCGAACGTCTATGATGATCGTAACGGATCTGACTTCGAGCCCGCAGGACTGTCGCTCTCGCCTGATGGTTCGAGAAAATCATCCGACAATTGACAATCCTCGTCTCGCGCTCGATCTACTCGACAAATTTAGCGGGCTCTGGGAAGAACCGCGGATAGACGAAGTACGTTCGACGCTTACACTCAGTCTCGATGAAACTCGTCGCTGAGACTTGCCATCGTCTATTGCCAGGGCTTTGATCACCTCTTAACCCTACCCCCTCTCCCTCCCGGCCCGGCCATCGACGCCCCTCTCATCACGACACTGATAGATCTCGCTCTTGCGATTCCAGCAAACCCTCTCGCATCGCAACAACGCCAGAAAAAACCACCTCCGCCTCGTTCCCAATACGGAGTCGGCGCCCCTCCCGGTGGTCTGTATCGAAGACCTGACGGATTCGTCGATGACGGAACGTGGAGACCTCCTCCACGATCCTTCGCGCCTCCCGTTGCTCCGAATGTGGGAGGACAAGCTACTTGGCAACCGCCGCCAAATCAAGGCTATCGACCTCCTGTTCCTCCTCCTGCTTCTCAAGCATGGGGACCCCCTCCAGTCAGCAATTATCGAGCTCCTCAGCCATCTATGAACCAATGGAGTCAAGGAGCACCGCATGTTTGGGGTCAAGGGAATCGATTGGGAGGTCCACCGGCGCAAAATCAACAGCAACAGCAATACCCGCCTCCACAGTAGTTCAGCATTTATCCATACCCATAATTTATACACGAAGTTGCATCCTCATCTACAGCCTCGGGTTGGAATCGCCATACCGCGATCAGAGTGGGAAAGTAACGTTCGAAAACGTCAAGCGTTTCTTTCTTTCTCTGCTATTCACCTCTCCCGTACCAGTCTTCGACATCGAACAGTGCCACGACTCCCGGCTTCCTTACCGGTTATTCTCTCACGTCGTCCCCTGCCCTTTCCTGCCATCCTTTCCCTGTTTCGACGACGCTCAGATCACAGTGACGACGTTCGATTTTGTTCTCCCACCGCTCTATCCTGCAGGCATCTTTGTCTGATTGCGATACCTCCTCTTAAATGCAGGGGGTCATCGGACGTTCAACGCTCTTTCATCATCGCTTCGAGCATTGGAAATCAAGCGGTGCTTCGTCTTGAGGTGAGGCAACCGTTCTGGCTCGAGGTGTGCGCGAGATAAAGCAGACTGAACACGACTGAGCATCTCTACCAGAACGCCAAAAAGATAGGAGAAGAAGCAGCGGTCATTCGAAGAAAGAGACACAACGCAGAGAATCGAAACCGCAAGAAAGTGCGCAATTCGAGGTCTTCGCATCTCCCTCGCCACTTGCCACTCTTTACTCGATCTAGTGGGAAGGTACACACAGAGACTCGAGCTCGGCGTCGTTCCTGTCGGCGAGCGGACCTCGTTAAGGCTCTCGTCTGCTTTCGTTTCGCGGCTCATTTCTTACAGCGGAGACTTGTTTCTGGATGGAGAGACACGACGAGTATTGCAATAGCAAGAAAAACCTATGCAAATCTCTATCTCCTACCGAGGGCTTGAAGCGCCAAAGCTTCGAGATCGATCTTTGGTGCCGCAGGTCGTTCGTCGTCCTCGCCATCATCCTCGAATCTCGCTCGACGTTGCTTCTTCTTGTTCGGTCCATTCGAAGAGGATACCGAGTGGAAAGTAGGACGATCGAGGTCGTCGTCAGAATCGGCGGAAGGTAATTCGACATCATCGAAATCGGGGTGAACGATTTCTCCAGAAGGTCCAAATTCGAATCCTCCTTCTTCTCCTCCAGATTCTCCATCGGACTATACAGCGATCGAACGAATGAGCATTCATTCACGAAAGCTGAGAGAGAGCGAGTGAGCTTACACCTCGTTCGATTTCTTTTCTCTTTCGTTTCTTCTCCCTCCTCAACTCCTTCTGTCTCTCCTTATCCTTGATATCCTGTTCCTTCAGTTTCTCCTTCTCCATCTCGACGAACCTCTTCTGTTGTTCGGCCGCGTCTCCTTGTTTCTCGAAATCGTCCAAATCTCCCAATTCGTAAATCGCGTGACTGTCTCCTTCATCGTCGAACACTAACTTCGTCGGGTTCCCTCGAGTAGACAACATGGCTTTCTTCGATTGTCCTTGTTTGAGTTTACGTTTCGAGAGATACGAGGAGGAAGGGAGTTCGGCTTCGTTCAAGTCGTGATCGCGTCGTTTGATCGTGATGAATTCGTCTTGATCGTCATCGTCCCCTCCAACAAGCGAAGTCGAGGCTTTGTCCTTCTTTGGCTTCTCCTCATCATCGTCGTCGGAAGAGTGGTCGATGAGTTTTGTGTAGTGATCCGAGAGAATCGTTTGCGATTTACGGTTAAACATTCGATCGTACTTCGTCTTGACTCCCTTTGACTGTACACACAGTTCGTCAGCGCCTCCGGTACAGAGGGATAGGAGGAGCCCTCAGAAGAACGTACCTTTGAATCCTCTTCTCCGTCACTCTCCGCCTTCTTCCCAGATTCTGCTGCCTCGTCTTGCTCCTCTTCACTCTCGTCCTCCTCATCGCTCTCTTCCTCGTCGCTCTCATCATCCTCGTCTGCACTCTTCTCCTCCAACTCCTTCTTGAGATCCTCAACCTGTCTAACCTTGTTCTTCTTACTACTCGCCTCTTGTTTACTAACGAACTTGATTTTCGGTGCTCCTGCCAATCCCAACGAAGCGGCGTATTCTTCGAGTGGTAAAGTAGAGACATCGAAAGTTTCTTTATCTTTTTGAAGGTAAACTGATCGAACGTAGGAAATGAAAGCCTAATCGAAACGCAAACCGTCAGTAACGAACCCACGCAGAGAGAGAGGGAGAGGGATAAAGACTTTACTCGTTGAGCCAAGAATTTGATTTCTGGATATTGGAAAGCGGCGGATTGTAACTGACTCCTAACCGTTTGTCGCTTCTTCTCATTCGCCTTGATCTTCCCACAATCAACCTTCTTCGCCTCCAACCTCTTGACGAATCCTTCTTCTTCACTCGGTAAGAGGAACAATAAAGCTTTCCCTTTCGATTGATACCTCGCCGTTCTACCGACTCGATGAATGTAAGTTTCGACGTCTTCGGGACAATCGACTTGAACGACCCAATCGATCGAAGGGAAATCGAGTCCTCGTGCGGCGATGTCGGTCGCGAAGAGGATTGAGTGTTTTGCCGAGAGGAAACGTTGGTAGATTTCGAGTCGTTGAAGTTGTTTTTGTTTACCGTGCATGTGGAGTAAGGGAACACCAGGTCGCATGTGTCGGAAATTCTCGTATACGAATCGAACCTATCCGACAAAGATTCGTCAGTGATGGAGAGACGAGAGGAGAGAGGTGAGGACTTACTTGTTTCCCACTCGAAAGGAAAACAATCGTCTTCGTAAACAAATGAGTTTTAATAAACGTCCACAGTACGTCCAATTTTGAAGGTAAATCGACGACCATATAATGTTGTTCGAGATTCTTCGGTACTTCTTCCATCGCCTCCTCTTCTCCCTCTCCATCTTGATCGGCTTTCTCTTTCCCTTTCCCGTTCCCGTTTTCCCTCACGGCGACGTATTCAGGGGATTGGAGAGAAAGTCGAGCGAGATCTTTGACGGATTTCGTTTGAGTTGCCGAGAAGAGGAGGGTTTGACGAGATTTAGGTAAATTCGCGATGATTGCGTTGAGGGAAGCAGAGAATCCCATATCGAGGATTCGATCCGCTTCGTCGAGAACTATGTAGGAGCTCCGTCAGTTTGACGCTGGATGAGTCAGAGAGAGAGACCCATACCGAGTAATTGAAGATGATCGCATTCGAATCCCAAAGTTTGATCCATATGCTGTAACAACCTCCCAGGAGTCGCAACCAAGATATTCATTCTCGATAACCTATCCTGTTCATCCTTGAGGTTCTTTCCTCCAATGACGAGTCCAGCAGAGAATTGATGTTGATGTCCAATCTTTCTTAAAACTTCGAAAATTTGTACCGCCTATCCTCACTTTCCTTCATCAGCTTCGTCCCAAAATGCGATTTGGAGAGTTGAGACGTACTAGTTCACGAGTAGGAGAGATTACCAATGCTCCTAATCCATCGTTTGGACCCCATTTCTTCCTCAATAATGATTCTAAAACCGGAATCAAGAACGCCAATGTTTTCCCACTTCCAGTTCTCGCCGCTCCCAATACATCTTTCCCTTTGAGTGCCAATGGTAGGGATTTCGATTGAATGTCGGTGAGTTTCGTGTAGTAGGCAGATTTCAGACCCGAAAGAGTTTGTTTAGAGAGGGGGAGGTCGGAGAATTCTTCGAGGGGAGTAGAGAGATCCTACAGGTGCCTCCTCCGACTGATCAGTTTCTCGCGTACAGCTGGAGCGAGGGAGGAGAGCTACTCACGAATTCATCAACTCTTTGCTGCAATTGTTGAATCTGACTCCGTTCTTGAGATCGTTTGTCTTGTTTCCCGTTCTTAGGTTTACTCGCTGCTGCTTTACCCTTCTTGCCGTGGGTCGACATCGTTGCTGAGGTTCCAGAGAAAGCGAGAGAACCTTCGATGAAACTTTTCATCTCCTCGCCTCTTTCATCAGCATACACTCGCTCACCTCCTCAAAGCACTTCGATCTACATTCTGAGTAGGAGGATCATGCCAGGAGAAGAAGAGTCAGATGGTCCCGGATTCAAACACGTTCGTTCTCCGCTCCTCTCACTCCTCCGATTCTCATTCAACCTCACCTTGTTCCGATTATGCTCGAGCAGGCAACCATCCGAGAGATCTATCGCTTAGTACAAGAGCCTAATACACGCGGTACACTTTCCTCCTTTCTCCCTCCCCTCAAGCGCGCTGTCGAACTCATTCTCTCGCTCTCGTTTGGAACAGTTTCCGCTCCCGCTCTACACCTCTCCTCCGAATACCTCAAGCTCTTCACAGCCGAAGCTATCCACAGAGCCGCTGAAGTTGCACAACTCGAGAAGGACCAACTCGAAGAAGAACAGCAAGGGAAGGGATCAAAGGGAAAGGGGAAAGGGAAAGGAGTTTCCTCCGACCCGGCGAGTTCGAGGTTACTAGAGGTGAGTTGGCCCTGCTCGCTCAAAAGTCGTATGAGTGGAAACTGATGTGACTTTTTGAGAGAGTTGCTTGCAGACTCAGCATCTCGAGAAAATTGTAGCTGGAATGTTACTCGATTTCTGAAGAGAACGAATCAAGCTCCTCGTTCTTCAAGCAGTTTCCCATCTTTTGTTCCGTAAGCACTCCAGGGCCTCTTTCAGGATCATTGAACGACCATATACTAACCCCGGCTTCTCGCTCGGAGACAGGCAGTACTCAGTCTTTCGATTTCCTCCCACGAAAAATTGTTGTTTGTTTTCTAGTTCTTACTCCTTCCTACGCAATACACTCTGTACAGTTCATCATTACGCTCTCCGTGTACTGCTCGTCTGACTCTCCCTCTTCAGTCGGCCTGCAACACGCAAGAATCCAGAGGATATCGAGCATCGCAGAACGAAATTCAGCTCTGTTCCGAGCTGTTTATTCCATGAGACTCGGCAGGGATGGTCGAGAGTTCCGACCTGTACTGGCGCCGCTCTCTAGTCTGTGCAGGGAGAGCTTGAAGTCGTGTGAACGAGTACCGACAGCAGCTCGAGACTGGTTTCCATGGTGGAATTTGCTTTTTTTTTTTCCAGATTTTTTTCGCTCCTGCAGCTTCTATACCGGACTCCCCGCGACGTACACCCTGCGAAGCTAAGCTTTAGTCGCGCTGAAAAGAGTGAGATAATCGCTCGGCGGTCGGGCCGAAAGTCTTTCTCATCAAAACTCGTGTTCACCTCCGCCCTGTTTCTCCGAGATCCCCGAACAAAGTCCCGAAAGTGAGGATGACTGATCGACCGCAATCACCACCAACCAAGACTGTTTCATTCGCTTCTTCTCCTCTCGGTACCACTTTCTCCTCCTCATCAGCTCCCATCGTCACTTCCTCTGTCGCTTCCACTTCCTCCATCTCTCTCCCTTCAGACGAAGCATCCACCTCTTCGCTATCATCCTCCTCGACAGCAGCAGCACTCGACAGCACAGTGCGACCTCTCGGACCGAAACGTCGGAGATCTTCGATCAAACAAGGCTTGCAAATGCCCTATAAACCTCCGGCAGAGGATTACACGCATCGAGATCCGTTGATTAGGAGGTTGAGATTGAACAATGGGTATGGGAAACGAGTTAGTCTCGAACGAGAGTTTGGGAGGGACGTCAAATTGGTCGTGTTCTTCTTTGCGTGAGTGCACACCAACTCCCTTCACTTCCCTTCCCGAGAGAGACGAGCTGACGGGATTGTAAGGGAGAATTGTGCAGTGCGAGTTGGAGAGGAGCCTCGAAAGAACCTTGGGAATTAGTTACGAATTTCCAAAGAAGATTCCCTCATCAACTCAAAGTCGTCTTCGTCTCGATCGACGAAACGAAATCTTCCTATCTCCTAAACTCGAAAGACAAGAACTACCTCTCTATGGAATGGAACGATGGTTCAAACTCCGGTTCTCCCTCTTCCACAACCTCTCCCTCCTCCACCTCAGAAGAAGAAGAAGTCGAAGAAATCGATGAACCGCCTGTCGAGCCATTCCTCTTAGCGGGCGACACAGATCTCGAAGAAGAAACTTCGCTAGACCCTGCAACTCCTCCTTCCCTCTACCTTCGACCATACTCGAGGGTGTATTTGACGGAGAAATGGCAAGTTTTGGGAATGCCGAATTTAGTGGTGTATCATCCAGAAACTAGGGAAGTGTTGAGTTATCATGCGAGGTTCGAGTTGTTGAGGGAAGGGAAATTGGAATCTACTTGGGAGAAATGGTCAAAGGGGGAAAGAATCACTTTTGGAGTTACTGGTTCGTTCTCCATCCCTTCATCTCCCTGTCTCTCTCTCTCGGATGGATAGAGTGAACTGATACGGCTGTGAGATGGACTAGATTTCGTTTATGCCCTGAGATGGACAATCACGTTCCTAATTATTTCTTCGGTTTATCTTTTGGCCGTCAATCAAGGAGTCGTACCGAATTATATCGCGACTTGGTCTTCTGGTCTGAGTCAGGCGTTTGGAGCACCTGGAGCTGGAGGTGCGGTTGGTGGGAAGATTGAATTATAGTCCTTCCAGACACTCACTCTTGCTTATTGTTTCACTTTTCTGTTTATCTCCTTGATGTTTCTAATACCATTACCTTTCTTAGTGTGTTTAGTATGTTATCGAGATAGACCCTCTCGCTATTTAATCGCATACTCAACATACTCTCGGTCGTTCTTTCGTCCTGTCCGAGCTCTTTGAGAATTCAAGGGGAAAAAACGACTGATTTTTCAAGTAAAGAGAACTCGGAGGGCATTGATTTGCGAGAAAGACAAAAAAGGGATAGACAAACTGATAGAACGAGGAAGAGTGGATTGTCACGGACAGAGAGATTCGAATGAAACGGATGGGAAGAGAGAGGGAAGAAAAGATATAGCGACGAGGAGAGTTCGAGGTTTTAAATGGATTCCATTTGTTGAACGACCTATCACCGTCGCACAGCTTTAGTACACCGTCGTCGATACGCTCGAGAGAGAGAGTTCTTACCTCGTCGAGTTCTGCCTTCGACGCAGCGTATTTAGCTTGAGCCTCCTCACATTTCTTCTCCCATTGATCCCTCTCCTGTTCAATCCTCGTAACTTGTCTCTCGAAATGTTCAGCTTTAACATCGACCTGTCTCAATTTATCCGTAGTTTCCCTCAAACTCTTCTCCGTGTTATCCAACTCTTGTTCCAACATCTCGACTTTACGAGTCAAGGTCTCGTTGACGGATTTATGGGATTCTGAATCGACTTGGGAGGCGACCGTGTCGGAAAGTTTAGATTCTACTTTATCGAGATCGGATTCGAGGTTCGAGATTTTGTGTTGGAGAGAAACGATCTCTTGGTCTTTCGTCATTAATTCGTGTTCTTGTGATTTAACTTTCGCTTCAGCTCTACACGACGACAAGGGTGGGTCAGTCAGGTCGAGGGAGAGGAGGGGTCAACGCGTAAGAGTGGAGAGAGGAGGGAGAGGAGAGGGGAGATGCGTACTCTTCAGCTCGTGCGACTGCTGCATCTGCTTCAGCTCGGAGGGAGGCGAGACGCTAGACATTCACGACTACGCGTCAGTTTCGTTCAGAGGGGAGAGGGACGGGATGATGATGATGAGGATGAGAGATGAATCACTCACTTCCTTGATCTTGTCCTGTTTCGAGCAAGGAATGCAGTCGGTTAGCGTTCCGCTACAATGCTGGACAGACTGGCAACCCTCACCATTGTTCAGAAAGGTATAGAAAGTGTTTAGTTGTGGAGAGAGATCCGAGAGTCGTGTCGGATTCACTGTGCTTCCCCTCTCTCCTCCCTCTCCTTGCATTCACTCGCTTTCTTGCATACGACCAAGTCATGGATCAAGATCAATTCCGTTCGTTACTCGCAACCTCTACGAGCAAACCAACAAGCGCTTCGACTTCGAAATTCGGGAAACCTCCTCCGAAACCTACTGTTCAATCATCGTGAGCCCCTCTCTACTCTTCCCATACTCCAAAGCCCACTAGCTAACTCTTTGACTCCGCGGACACTCGCTCGACTCGAACGAGAATTGTGGTAAAACGACGGATTTCAAACCTCGGCCACCTTCAAAGAAATCCAACCCGCTCAAAGGAG
The DNA here is from genome assembly GCF_050403485.1 of Sporobolomyces salmoneus. NCBI lineage: Eukaryota > Fungi > Basidiomycota > Microbotryomycetes > Sporidiobolales > Sporidiobolaceae > Sporobolomyces > Sporobolomyces salmoneus. The sequence goes on along the minus strand of NW_027481159.1, from coordinate 403,377 downwards.
GAAAGAAAGCGACTGGTAGTGGAGATGGGTATCGAGATCGAGCAGCTGAGAGAAGGGCAGGGAAAGAATCGGATTTCGCCGGAGCCGAGAAACTATTACAAGTAATTCCTCGCTTTTCTTTCCTACTCTTCGACGCTCTGTGTGTCTGGAAATCGATGAGTGGAGATTTGTTGAGAGTTACAGGAGTTTGAAGCGAGGAAAGCCGCTGAACGGGAACGAGAACAAGATTCAATGATCAAGGAAGAAGAAGAACGGAAATATCTCGTTCGTCCCCCCTCTCCCTCCGTCCCTTTCCCTCTCCCTCGCCTGCTTTCTACTGGTCACTGAGACGTCAGGGGAGTTTTGTAGGGAGGAGACGCAGAACACTCAATCCTCGTAAAAGGACTCGATATGGCCCTCCTCGAACGTCGTAAACTCGAATTATCCGCAACTCAAGAGAAAGAACTCGAGGACGTCGAAGACGAGCTCGATCGACAGCTGGAGAAACCTACGAAGAAAGGGAAAGGAAAGGAGAAAGAGGGGACGAAGGGGAAAACGAGGGATGAATTACTGGAGGAGTTGAAGAAGAGTCGAAGTAGTGCGAGCGGGAGTGGTGGGTTCAAACCGATCGGAGAAGGAGAGGGACTCGGGAAAGGATGGAAGAAGCTTGGAGCTCCGACGACTACAACGACAGAAGGAGGAGGAGGAGGAGGGGAAAAGAAATTGAGGAAAAAGAAGAAGAAAGTCCCGGTCGAATCCTCTGCCCCGACCGCCGCTGCTTCAAGTCAACCGCCAGTCGCTTCTACCTCCTCTGTCTCGGTCCCTGTCGCACCTTTACCGCTACCAACAGACGAAACAACCGAAGGAGGAGGATTCGGTTCAGACGATGATATTTTCGGGGATGCCGGTTCATACAAAGGCTTCGATTCAGATTCCGACTCTGATGCAGACGCCGATGCTCCCAGCTCAAAACCCGCGAAGCCATTGACGACAATGGCGACGAAGGTGAAAACGGAAGATGAACCCTCCTCGACGACAACGCTAGGAGCGAAACGGAAATATTTCGACGACGATGACGACAAAGAAGAAGGAGATTCACAACCTATCACGACGGCTCCTTCAGCTGTGACGGATCTTGCGTCGCGACAAGCTTCTCACGTCGCATCGACTTCGGCTCAAACATCACGCGATCGAGGATTAGGTAGTGACGACGATGAGGAGGATGATGAGATGGATACGTCGACGGTGAAATTGCAGCCGTTGAGTGGAGGGAGAGGACCTAGTGTGAGGGAATTGTTGGAGATGGATAAAGCGGCCGAGGAAGAGGAGAAGAGGCAATCGGTTAGTTCCACCCGCTTGCTCTTGTCGACATCTCTTTGTTGACTGACTTTGTGGTCGTTCCGGTTCTGTTGAGTAGAAGAAACTGAAGAGACAGCAGAAAGCACTCGAAGATGGTGCCGACGGGAAAGGGAAGAAGGATTTGAGTGAAGCGGATAAAGCGAATCGAGATTATCTACAGATGGAAGCGTACCTTGCGAAGAAGAAGAATGGGTCGAAGACACCTGCGGAAGAGGAGTGATTGAGACGATGAAACGTTGAGTTCTCTTGATTTGAGCATGCCTCGAATTGCTCGTTCTGCTTGCGCCCTCTATGTGCTGAGAGAAGTCTCGAGAGATGTAGCTAAGAGAACGCACAGACTAGACCTGAAGTTGCAACAGAAATATGGACAAACCTAGAGAAACGAAAATCAAAGCTCAAAACCGAAAACGTATACAGTATACCGTCACCACTCACAAACCCTCACTCCAACCTAATCTCCGTGACTTCACTGCCCGTCCCACCGTTCACTCGAGCTTGTACTCCGAAGTATTCGTGAATTCCCCAATGAACCTAAACACTTCTTCATGCCATTTCAAAGAGTTTTGCGGTTTCAACACCCCTGTAAACAAAACCCCGAAGACCACCTTGTCTCGTCAATGACCGTGACCATACTCGTAGATGTGCTCCGAAGGGAATGCTTACAATGGTTCTCGGAGGGGAAGATTAGGAGTCGAGAAGGGATCCCGAGCCTTTGCAAGCTGTGCATTTCGACAAAACTTTACGATCAGGACACATATTCGATGTCTCGCGACGTAAGAAGGCTCTCGAAACTCACGTATTGAATACCCCTAAACCTTCACTCTCTACTAATCGATAATCCCTACTTCCATCTATACGTCCAAACATCTCGTTTAGCTCTCCGTAGACAATCGCTCGCGACCAAGAGAGGGCTGTAAGGGAGAATGGAGACGTACGAATCACGAGTTGAGGAGTCTTCCAATTCTTGATGAAATTCGCCGGATTGAATTTGTCGTATCCTGAGGGGTTCTCCCAGGGAGTACCACCGAATTCGCGTGTTGGGAAATATAGTTCTTCGGTTGAGTAATAAGTTTGGGCGAGATTGAACACTGTTCACAGGAGTAGGTGGAACGGAAGAAAATTAGTTTCAATTCGACGGTCTCGAGCTTGAACGCAAGGGAAGGGAAAGGAAAGCGGTTGACCTAGCGCAGTGGAGGGGGTAGAAGGAGAGGGGATACCAACAGGAAGGGGAAGAACAGAGTGAAAAGACTTACCTCCATCGTGGCAAACAAGGCATTTGAACCCGAAAGCGTCGTTATGACCTTGTATATAATTCGTCATGAATCCACCATATGATGCCTGTTCGTACGCCCAAAACCCCTCGTCAGTCCCGCGACGCACAGACCAACTCGGCCTTCAAAGACGGAACTCGTGGAACTCACTCCAAGGTTCGCCATTCTCTCCGGATCTACCTTGTCTTTCCACGCTCTCTTGACGTACTCGATCCCAGCAACCAAATCTCTAGACGGAGCGCCTCCCCAATCCTCTTTAATCTTGACGCAAAACTCTTGTCCGAACCCTGTAGAACCCGTACGATTCATCAAGACGGTTACGTATCCGTGAGCGGTGTAAGATTGTGGGTTCCAACGAGTTGACCAGGAGGAGGTCCAGGAGGATTGAGGACCTCCGTGACAGATATTCGCGAGAGGAAGTAGACCGTCCCATTTCGAGATGGGTTTGGAGGAGGTGGTGGGAGGAAAGAGGATCCAACCATGTACTTCTTGACCTCCCGAACCGGGGAAAACGAATTCTTCACCCTTTGAGAGGGATTTCGTCGATAAGAGGTTTCGAGTTAAACTAGCGACGAGTTTGAGAGTAGGTTCTTCAGTCGGTCCTTTCGCGTTGTCGTCTTGATCGTCAGAAGATGAGGTCGAGGAGATTGAGAGGAGGTAGAGTTCATTCGGGGAAGTGAAAGAATTGATCCCGAGTAAAAGTTTCCCGTTTGTCAAAGCTTGAACACTCGAAACCGTTCCACCTTGATTCGTCAATTTCCTCCTCTTCGCTTCTCCCTTCTCCGTCAATTGTAACTCGTAAACAACTACATGACCTCTCTCCTCCGTAGTGACCAACAAACTCTTCCCATCCCTCCCCCACTCGATGGATCCAGGACTCGAATCCCATTCCTCCGTGACTCCCTTCGTTTCCCCACTCTCAAGATCATGTATCATGACTCTATTCCGATCCGCTTCGTACCCATCTTCCCTCATCTCCAACCAACTCACCTTCCCTCCATCTGGACTGAACCTCGGACAACTCGAAGCACCTTGAGTACCGATAGAAAGTAAAGTAGGTTCCCGATCTCGGGAAGAACGAGGAGAGAGCGAGAACAAGTAGAGGTTTGTTCGGGTGTGCCAGGAGGGGGAAACTTGAGGGTCTTTCGAGTGGATGAGGAGATGGGAACCGAGAGGGGAGAGGGAATAATCAGAGGTGGAACCGAATGGACCAACAGGACATTCCTGTCCACGCGTTTTCGACGTTTAACGTTTGAGCTCGGACAGAGAAAGGAAAGTGAGATGAGACTAACGAGTTTAGTCCCTTTCATAGGTCCCAACACTTTCGGACGATGTTCCTTCCTCTTCACCATCTTTCCCTCCAGTTCTCTCTCGACGTCAATTCGTTCTCTCTCGAAACTCCATCGTCCTTCCCGTTCATCAATCTTTTCAAACTCCTCCTCCCCCTCCTCCTCTTCCTCACTTTCACTTGAACTCTCCTCCTTAAAGTCCTCTGGGTTCTTAGTGAGTCTAACAACGAATACCTGAGTCTTCTCCCCAGTCGTAGGGATCCATTCGTCCCAATGTCTTACGAACGTAGAATCGTATACTTTTATATCACTTCCTCCTTGTTTCTTCAAGAACTCGGAGTACTCCGAAGGGTACGTGTAGATTGAGCTGGAAGAGTTTGGGAAAACAGAGGCGGAGAACCCGAGGAGAACGGATGGGCTTGAGGAGGAAGAAGAAGAAGAAGGGAGGACTTGACGAGTTTGGAGGTTCGAGATCCTGAGAATTACCCAGTATCAGCCGAGTCGATAGAACAGAGAGAGAGGAGCAGAGTGACCGACGTACGGTACAGGGAATTGACCTAATAGGTACTCTTCTCCATCCTCGACGTTAAAAGCCCAAACTTGAGTCGCCTCGATTCCTCCCTCATTCTCTTTCTTCCAACTCGCTTTCAGACTCTTATATTCCTCATCGTTTGACTCTTCCACTTTCACTTTCACCTCGTCCATAGAAGTACTCGGAGCAGGTTCGAGGTAAACAATAGTCTTGTCATCTAACCAAGCACATTCGAGATTATCCAATCCCCTTTTCACTACTTTCCCTCCTACCTTCGCTGCTCCCGAGGTTCCTTTCTCGAGATCGATCAAATTGAATTGACGACAAGTTTTGGAGGCTTTGAAATCAAAGGTAGAAGAGGGCCAGATTGCGAGATTCCCTAGAGGATTCACGACGGGCGCCGAAGGACGAGGGAGCGAGAGGATATCGGTTTGTGTCAGGAGAGGGCCGGGAGAGAGCACCATCGTCGTTGCTGTTGAGGAGCGAGGGGTGATAGTGGAGCGGGGAAGTACCGCGTGGAAGCTAGGAGGAGGAAGAGGGAAAGTGGGGGAAATCGAAGAGAGGGATTAGGCGTGCCGGCGAGCGTTTCGCTGAAGTCGAGAGGTTAGCTGCCGATGAGCCGGAGAGTGAAATGGCAGGAGTGAGGAGAGAGACAAAGGCGAGCCGAATCGGAAGTTGTCCTCGCAGTAATCGCTCGGGTCTCATCTCTCCTTCTACTCGATTCCTTCGTATCACCCTACTACGACTCACAGAAGCGAACACTACAACGTAACCCCTCGCCAGATCAGTCGAACTCGAGTCTCATCAAGTTCTCCAAATCTCCAGAAACCCTCCCTCCTCTCTCCAGACCAACCACGCAGAATCAAAGTAATGGTACCTGAAGCAGAGTTACCAGTACTCGAATCACTAGTCCAGTCAGTCCCATCTCCCTTCCCGTTTCTCTCATTGAATTCCGGAATGATTTCATCATCTCTCTTCCGACTGACCCCTCCTCTTCTTCCATTACCTCCCTTGCGCTCATTCAACAGTATTCGTAACCGTTTAACAGCACTCAAGAAAGATCGTACCGAATACCTCCGAGCGAAAGATGTCCTAGACATTTACGCCTCATTGATGACCCAAGTCACTCGTTTGAACGAGATTCGGACAGTTCCTCCTTCGACTTCTTCTTCTTCTTCTGGTCAAGGAGATGATGAAGGAGGCGAACAGGAAGAAAGTGTGCAACAGGAAGAGAATAGGGTAGATACGATTTTGAACGACGTGTTTCAGGCAAGTTTACCTCCCTCCTCGCATCACCTGTGATTCTGCTCTCTGTTCGGACAGCGAGAAGAGTGCACTGATGTAATTGTCGAGGTGAACCTGCAGTTGTTGAGTTTGTTCTTTTTGAGAATTGGGAAATCTCGAGAATCTCCTGCGACTTTTTGTCAGCTCGGAACTATGAAACGACTCTTAACACACTGTACGTCCTTAACTCTCCTTCTTCTCCCTTCTCCTCACTGACACTGCTCCTCATTTCTAGTAAATGAATCCGGGATCTACACGGAAGCCGATCTAAAACCTTATCAAACTCGACTCTCGGAATTGAAATCAATCATCCGAGAAGGAGACCCTTCGAACCTCGATCGAGATCAGGAAGAGAGGAGAGGGACGACCCAAGAGGTAGAGGAGGAATTGGAACGGGATAAAGCGATGACGAGGTTGATGTTTGAGAAATGGGACGCCTGTGGTTCGTTTTCTCCCCATTCTCCCTCTCGCTTCTTCCCATCTCCTCCTTCTGTCACTGATGAGTGAGTTGTAGATAAACTCGTGAAGAAATTATCGACCTCCTTGACTCAATTATCCCCCGAACTCTACCCACTCCATCAACGACTCATCACCTTACGACGTTCACTCGCTTCAATCGCAGCGAGACCGAGACCTCAAATCGCAGATTTGAATCCAATCTTGACCGAGTTGAGAGGAATCGAAGAGAAGAGGAACGCGAATGGGAAATTCGTGATTCCTTGTCCCCAGGCGGCGAAACTGAAAGAAAAAACAAAGGAGAAGGAAAAGGAAACGACGAAAGAAGAAGATCCTGATACGACACCTACATCGACACAATCCGCCTTGCCCCTTCCACTTTCCTCTTCCACTTCCTCCCAACCTCCCTCGTCACTCGGCGCCGCAGAGAAGGAAGAGGAACCCGAGGAGGAGGAGGAGGAAATCTCATATTTCGAGCCCCCGAAAGGACAAGAGTTGTTAGCCGGGTTGTTACAAGACAATTTCGATATTTGTCAAGATATCAAAGCTCGAGAAGGGGAAGAAGATGTTGCAAGAGGACCTTTACAGGCGATTTACGATCGGTTGAGCGAGATCAAGGCCCAGTTGGAGAGGTTGGTGTTGACTCATAGATGGACTCTTAGGGAAACGGTACGTCCTTTCTACCTGTTGAGAGATTCGCGGCAGGGGCTGACTGAATTATGTGGAGAGTAGGATTTGTATAATTTTCAGAATGAATTGTCGAGGGTTGATGCGCTCAGAGTAGATGGAAAGGTAACCTCTCTCTCATTCCTCACAACTCGTTAGTCTCTGCTGATCGTCTGTCTTCATCACTTAGTTCCGAGATTCTCAAGGCAACGTTCCCGAAGGTCAAATCGTCAGTCTCTTAACTCTCTCAATCGAGTCTATTCTTCCATCTCGAAGGACACGCGAGATTAAAAGTTGTCTTGAGATCGACAGGTTCTACTATACTTGTTGAGGAGATGTTATGGATTGTGTTACCGATTAATGGCATCTTCTGAACCCGTTTCAGAAGAATTAATGCCTATCGCCAACGTCAGTTTCTCTTTCCTCACATTATTCTCCTGTGATGAAATAAAGTAGAAATTAACTTTTACTGTTTCAAACAGAAACTAAACACGATCAAACGATGTCTCAGTGCGTCTTCCTCTTCTCCCTTCTCTCTGTCCCATTCCGCGCTAACCCTCCCTCCTTCTATCGTCCTCGCAGTCGAAGTCGCTAAACAAGGCGGCCCTTTCACACCTCGCGATCTCTACCCGTTCCAACTCGCGCTCTATCAAATCGATTCATTGAGGAAAGAAGGGAAATTCGAAGGAAGGGACGGCAGTATCCCCGAAGGACAGGCGATTTTGAACGCGTTGTTGAGTGAGGCGCATGAGATTATCGAGATGATGTTGCTCGAGGAGGAGGAATAGAGAGGAGAGTGAAGCGGGGGGGAGGTTGGTTGCGACCCGAGCACGGATGAGTCGGGACGGAGGAAACTTGCAGGGAGATGTCGGGATTGGGCGATGAGGAGAGTGTCGTGATTCAATGCGTTAGTGGTCGAGTCTCTTTTTGTGCTAGAATAAGTGCGCGTTCTTTTCTGTTTTTTCTGTTGAATCTCTGTTTACTCCACTTCACCTCTTAGCGATTGTTCCTTCTTAGTGTTTGGTATCATTACTCGCAAACACTCTTTCGTTTACACCTCTCGATCCATTCTGTTTCGCGAACTCATGAGTTGCGAAAACCGGCGAAACGTTCTATCGCAACGGGAACCCGTTCGAGAATCGTGTTTCCATCTCGCTCGCTTCATCTCTTCGTCTTCCAGGCCATTCAGTAGACCCTATGTTCTACACCGAACCCTCACTGGCTGAACGTCAATGGCAGCGAATTCAAAACTCTCGAAGTGCACCGCCTCTGAACAATTTTTTTTTCGTCCCGCCTCCTCTCGTCACGACGCGATGCTACTGTACGACTCTAGCTTTCCCATGTAAAAGTCTCAGAACCAACGGCCGAATTACAGTACCAACAAGCCATCTCTTTCCCCTCCTCCACTTCTCTGCTCCATCACTTCCTTATCACCTGCTTCTCCTTCTCCTTCGTCACCCACTGAAGAAGCGGGAGGATGCCGAACACACCACCACCACCGACCTCATCAGCCTCGTCCTTGACCGGTAGTTTCCTCGAAGCCCTCAGCAACTCTCCGCCTTCTCCTCGTCAAGATCCTTCCTTCTTTTCTCCGACGACGACGAATGGAACTCACGAGACGAGGAAGACGACAGAGACGGATGGAACGGGAGCGACGGGGAGTACGGAGGTGAAAGGTCAAGCTACGAGGAGTTTAATCGAGAGTGTCGCAGGGAGAGAGGAACGCTCACAACAGCAAGAGAGTGAGCACGAGGAGAAGCAGAGTAGTAAGAGTAGCGGCGGACAGGGAAATAGCTGGATCGAAGTCGAAGAGGGAGGGGAGAAGAGCGTCAAAATCGAAGAAGAAGAAGAGGACGAGGACGACTCGCTCAGATTCCCAGAAGCTTTCCGTCTACCTTCCTCGGCCCTCGTCATCAAGCAAGAGGAGGAGGAGGACGAGGAACACGACGGATTATCGCTCCTTCGACACGAAGAATCTCAATTGTTCGATTATGAAGCTCATAGGCGAGTTTCGAACAGTCAAGAAGCGGAGGGATTGGAGAGGAGCGTGACGAGGAGTCAAAGTGATTTCACGAGGTGGTTGGAGGATACTATGAGATTGGCGAGAGGAGATGGGTCTTCAGTTGTCCGTTTTCCTTTTCAAACTCTTTTCGCGAAAATGGTCGAGCTCATTTCTGTTCGATCGCCTGTATAGATCGAAACGGACGATGCTTTGAGCTCGATCTTACAGGCTACGAGACAAACAAGGTTCGGACACTGCTCGACCGAGGACGACAGGTACTCTTCGTATTCGTCCGTTCTGGGTACTCCGATTCAACTTGAAGCTTCACTACCTTTCGAGGGGGAGCTGTCTTTCGAGCTTGACGGAGACAAGTCTCAAGAGTCAATCAAGGTGGAATCAATCGAGAAGGTCCTGGAGGATGATCAGGTCAAAGAGAACAGCTCGATCAGTTCTGACGAGAACGAGGAGGAAAATCGTTCGATCGATGCAGAAGAAACGTAAGTCGGCTTGATCATCAGCTGTTCGACGCTCTCAACTGATGCTCCCACGTTATTGCTTACAGCGACCGTCGTTCCGGCAACTATGGCTGGAAGCTTCTCTCCCTTTCTCTTTTCCTCGCCCTCGCCTACTCCGTTCATCGTCAACGCACACTCGCGCAATCTCTTCGACAACCGACTCCTTCGACTCGATTCGTCCCCGTCATCGCCGACAATTCGACCACCGTCTTCAGTCCGTTCGCTACTCCTCTCCCTGTCGCCGATACTTTCACCCTTCCGCTCTACGCTATCGCCTTTACTCTGCTCACAGCCGTACCGACTTCGATCCATTTACTACGACGAGGAGGAGGAAGCTCCAACCCGTCGACTGCTCACATTCGTGCAACTTCCCCTCTACTCGAGTTGAACGGTGACGCCGTCCTCTCTGCTCGCGAACGACTCTCCATTGGCGTCTCCCACTTCATCGCTCGTCGTATCCAACTCGCGATCTCGACCTTTACCCCAATCCTCGACTTGGCTTGTTCACCCGTCGACAAATCGGTCGCTTCAGAATGGTTGGGTCGTTGCTACTACCTCCTTGCCCGTCAATCCGGTAACGATCTCGAACTACTCGAACAAGCACAGAAATCACTCGAACGATCGATTCGATTGGATTCTACTCGAGCGGAACCGAGAGGAGGATTAGGGAAAACGAAGTATCGATTGAGGGACTATCGAGGTGCGGTCAAAGCTTTCGAAACGGCGATTTCGAGGGATGAGAAGCTTTGGTGGGCGTACGAATGGTTGGCGAAATCTCTGTATCGTCTCGAATCAGGAGGAGGAGGATCGTCGTCACTCGTCGAGAAACACCTCGAACGAGCGATCTCTTTGAACCCTGAAGGCTCCTATTCCGCTCAAGCGTTCCTCGGTGAAATCCTCCACCTTCAAGGTCAAACTCAACGCGCGCTCGAATCGTTAACCCGTTCAATTTCTCTCCGAATCGATCAACCTCAAGTTCACGCTCGCTTGTCTTTCATCGCGAACGAACGACTCGACCCTTCCTCGGCCGCTCATCATTTCCGAATGGTACTCTCGACTCGTCGATACGGAGGAAGAATCGATGAAACGTGTTCGGTATCGTTGGAGGCCGTCAGAGGGATTAATCCTCATTTATCTCTATATTTCGTCGTGTCCCCTCGGGAGAAGGAGGAAAGGTTACAAGTCCTTCAATCGGCACTCTCTGAATACCCTCATGACGATCTCCTTCAACTTCTCTACGCTATCGCTCTCGTCAAATCAAAATCGGAGTCGGAGGAGGGAGGAGATAAATCGTTGCTCGAAACTCGATCGAATCAACTCGAGAAACGTTCGGAACGATTCCCGGAGGATTCATTCGTCAAAGGTCTCTATGCTCTATCTCTACTCGCTCTAGGTCATTCGGAACGAGCGGAAGAAACCTACTCGGCGTTCTGGAATCAAGTCGGAGGATCGAACGCTCTCTCTTCCCCGGCAAAGACTCGCAACTCTGAGGAGAAGACGTTGGTTGTGGAGGAGGAGGAAGAGGAGATCGCAAAGAGGGAGGAGAAGAGAAGAATCGCGTTCTTGGTTATGGCGTTTTTCGAGATTAAACACGAATCAACCTCATCGACTCCGACTCCGACCGCCAGGCCGAGGAAGACAATTCGAGCCGCGACGAGCCCGTCACCAGTCAAGGGGAAGAAGAAGACGGTAGTCAAGAAGGTGGAGAAGGAGGTACAGGCGGAAACGGTTGTTGAACCGGTGGTTAGGAGGTCGACGAGACTCAGCTCCACCGGTCCTCGAGCGGCTTAGCTTTACGAATTATCTTTGATGTCCATCACGTCCCCTTATGTTTATGTTCCATCTGTATCGTTGTGTATTTCCATCTCGTCTCAAAAGTACTAGTTCACACTCGTCTCCTGTTTTGCCTCCTCCGGCACAGCTTACCCCGCTCTTCAATAAGAGGCCTTTGCTACACGGCACGAGCCCGAGTTAGTCGAGGTCCGAAACGAAGATCGAAGGAGAGAAACGACTTACTTTACAGCTCGGATCCTCCCTCAATTCTCCTCGATAACTTCCATCATTCGTCTCAGTTTCGCCGTCGCTGTGTCCAACTTCGCTTTCAGATCCTCGTTACTCCTCTCCAACTCCGAAACCTTGGCCGCGTGCTCCTCCTTCGTGCGCTGGAAGTCCACGTCTTGAGCAACAAGTTCTCGTTGAAGCTTTTGGATCAAATCGTCCTTCTCCTTCTCTGTGTGCTTCGATCGAACCCGTTCCGACCTAGCCCCGGTAACCTCGCGCGGGGTTTGAGCCTCATCGGAAATGATTTGCGGCGGAGACGGAACCGGTTCGATCACTTTCGCATCGGCGTTGCGCGGTGGGTTCGGGGAAGACGGAGAGGGTGAGCGCTCGAGATCGGGAGATACAGACTTGAGCGTTTGAGAGGGGTGAGTAGGCGAAGGAGGTGTTCCGTTCGTTTGATCGGAAGCCGGAGCAGAGGGTTGAAAGAGGGAAGGAGATGGGAGGGGTTCGTCATTCTTCTCCGCGCGACGTGAAGCTCGGGTTTGTCGATCTTCGGTTGACCTCTTGCGAGACTGAGCGACGGCGGCGGCGGGGACAGGAGGCGCGACTTTCTTAGTACGAGGCTGCGACGAGGGGCGAGATTGTTTTCGTTTGCGTGGGTTCTTCTGTGAATCGCGCGACTGTCGCTCTTCCTGTTCCTCCTCCTCCTGTTCGTCCTGTTCTTCTTCTTCTTGCTCTTCTTCTTCTTCCTCCTCCGGTCCGTTTTCCTTCGAACCTCGTTCTGTGTCGGCAACCGAAATGGAAGAGGTCGATAAGTTTTCGATTTGTCGAGGAAGTTGACCGCGAGCACGAGAGCGTTCGCCCGATTGGACGGTACTCAAGGCACGAAGGACTTCGTCCAGTATCTTGGTACCCCATCCGTCCTTTTGTTTCTTCTTGCTCTCCTTTTTCCAAGCGGAGTTGCAGCTCGAGATAATTGCCGCGAATTCCTCCTTACTCGATCCCCTCGAAGCCTTTGCGAGAGAACTGAGAAGCGCTATGGACATCGTAGGTTGAATGCGACCCAAGTCGAGATCGTCGAGAGAGGAAATTCGGAGATTGAGGAGGATTTCGTCGCGATGGCGGAGGAGGTTTCGCGCGGCGTTCAACGAAAACACGCCAGTCCCGGAGAGTCTGCCGAGGAGCTTGAGCATATCTGCTTGGGCAGTACGCCAGCTGGATCGAGTCGAAGGAGTTGAGGTGATGTTGTTTCCCTCCCGGTAGCAATATAGGACGATATCGGCAGCCGCGAACTGCAGTCGATACTGTTGGTCTTCGAACGTACGGATGAGACGTCCGACCGATTGAACGATGGCTGTACCGTTTTGATTGCTGAAGTAGTGATCCAAGAGCTCTGACGAGCGGCCATGGAACCTAGTGAGGGAAGCGATGAGGGTGGAAGGTTCTGGTCGAGCACCGTTCGGGGGTACAGCGGCTTGAGAGCTAGAAGCCTCGGCCATGGTCGACGATCGTGTAGCAAAAGGGAGAGAGCGCAAGCGCCATGGTCGAGGGCCGGCGGGGAGAGAGGAACCCAGCTTTGAAAGGGTCGGATAGCGAAATTTTCGAATTCCGGTACTGCAGACTTCGTCTCACGTTCCACGTTCTGGAAGATTGTCTTCGACGAGTACGAAGGCGAGCGCTGGCGAGAGGGAGGAAGACCAAGAACTTCAGTCAACATTTCCCTCGCTCGCGAACCCTCCTCTCGTGACAACCTTCATCGCTAGCTTGCTCGACACAATACGGAATCAACAAGACCTGAGTGGGTATGTCTTGGACTAGGCAATCGTACGTCTTCCTACATCCTTCCATTCCCCCTTTGATCAAGCCCTCCCTTCCCTTCTCTTCTGACGTTAACGCGCGTCATCCTGACTGTACAGTCCATCCTCTACTTCGACCTCCCCCTCCTCGATCTCCGCCGCACCACTCAAAACTCCCCCCTTCACGCCTTCGAAACTCCCTGCTGATTACTCGAATTCACCTCGTTCCCCTCCTCCTTCGACGGTCACGGTTTCGGAATCCCCAACTTCTGCGTTCCTCGCTTCGGCACTAGGAGGTCTATCGCTACGTGACGGAGACTCGCCGGTCAAGAGTAGGACAGGGGGAATGAATGGAGGAGGTTTAGAGGGGTCATTGAACTTTGCGACGACGAGGGGAAACGGGGCGAGTACGGCGTTTGGATTGTCAGAAACGGGACATAGAGGAGATTCAGGACGGGGAGATCAGATGAAAGGGCTCAGACATGCGACTTCTTTCGAGTGAGTTTTCGACGGATGACACTCTTTCCTCCGTGCAGCTATCGTGCTGACGAGAAGAGGGGTGTCGTCTTCCATCTTTCCACAGTGAATTAACAATGTTGGCAATCTCGTCGAGCTTGACGGAACTCTCCATGTCGATCGAAGAAGTTTCGACGTTGATTTTCGAGATTCAAGTTCGTCATGTCTCCTCTCCCCTTCATCCTGATACTAGGCTCACGTCAAGCCACCTGACTACAGGAACTACGACATACGAGCTCGACCAGTTCAAAGCCGACGACTTCGAACGAGACGTCAAAGAACGGGAATGAGGACTCGAACAATGCGGTTAGCGAGATGGATAAAGCGTTGATGAGACTCGATGCGAGGTTGGAAGATGTCAGAAAGGTACGAGCTCCTTCTCTCGACCTTGTCGTCACGACTGACCCGTTCAGAGTCGGGAATTGCATTTTCGCAGGAACTCGTCGAAATCGAGAAACAAGTGAAACCTCTCGTTGAAGGTCCAGCGTCAAAGGATGAACCGAACGAGATCTACTTCTTGAGGGAGAAATGGAAGACGACTCTCGAAGAATGGGATTCTGTTCAAAAGGATGCCGAGGTGAGTCGGGGGAATTCGTCGAGACTCCAAATCGAAAGACTGAGTCTATCAGCCTTTCCGCAATCACAGATGCTCGGGGATGAACTGAAAGAAGACAAATACCTCCTCGTCTTCAACTCGGTCATCAAACAAGCCGAAGACATGATGAGATCTCTCGAAAAAATCCTCAACCAATCTCACCAATTCGTATGGGACGTCAATCGACGGAAAGGGAAATCAAACTCTTCGAGCAGTTCCGACTACTTCTCGCCTTCGAATCGAACGTTCCCGACGAGCACGAGCGCGAGTAGCGTTTCGTCCCTTTCTTCGTCGGTTCCTCCTCAACTTCATCCGAATGATATTCAACCTCTCCTCTCCTCGTTCGTCGCCCTACATCGAAGTCTACATGCAAAAGTCAAGTATTACTCGCCGGCGTGTGATCGGGTATTGAGGATGTTGGGGAAAGGGATCGAAGATCGAACGACGAAGAATGGAGAAGTCTTGAGACGGTACGCCGAGATGAGAACGAGGTGGAAGGAGTTACAGGAGAGGATCACTCGGATCGAGGCGGAGATGAGGGGAGTCGAGGACATCTTGAGAGAGGCAGCTGGACCCGACGAGATGAAGGACAACTCGGAGAAATCAAAGACTTCAGCCGAATTCGGCAACACTCTCACTCCACCGAGAGAGTCTCCCGCCAACGGAGGATCAGGAAAGATTTCTTCACTTCGTCGACTCGCGAACAAGATCAGTCCAAATTCAACTCCGACTCGACCTGATCGATTCTGGCGACAATCTTCTCTCGGACCTTCTTCCGCTTCTTCTTCCCCTCCTGCTTCTTCCGCCATGCTACCTTCGACGAGTGGAACTTCGACCTCGCCGTCAGTCAAGAGTACCGGATCGAAAGCGACGCCACCTCGACCTCCGAAAAGCAGCAAACGTTCCGTCAATGCGTGCTCTACCCCTCCTCCCCCTCTTCCTCAGACTCCTCAGAGTCGACCGCCCCTCAGTCACCGTCGAAGTACCTCGGCACTCGCGGCGAGTACTGGAGCCTCAGCTTCAGGGAAACCGATCCCCCGAAGAGCGATTTCGCCGATGCCTACTCCAGCAGCCTCCCTCGCGGATCGACCTAGGTGGAATCCTTCGACGAAGAAAACGACGGAGGAAGAAAGAGAGGTTCTGACTCAAATAGCTCTCGGGAAAGGAAGACCTTCACTCGCACCGGGAGGAGGAGGAGGAGGAACACCACTCGCGAATCGAAGCGGACGCAACTCGTCGATGGGATTGAGATCATCTTCTCGGATGTCGATGAACTCTTCCATGTCGAGATCTTACAACGGTGGGAATCGACCTGTTTCTCCGGCGTTCTCGGACGCTTCCTCGGCGGTGAGAGAACGTCCTTCGACTCCGAGTCGAATCCCTCGACCTTCGTCCGTCATTCGACCTCGGAGCACGACACCATACTCGAGTTACGAAGGACCTGGAAACACGAGCATAATGCAAAGAATGGCTTCTTCTCCTTCGACGACCTCAACGAATCGTTCTCGCCCACCTCCTGCTCCATCGAATCGCTACTCCCTCAGTAGATCAGCCGGTCCCTCATCGTTCACGATGCCTCGATCTTCCTCCGCTTCCCTTCTCCCGACGACTTCGACTCTCAACGGAAACCTCAGTCCTCCTCGAGCCGTTTCTCCCTCCCCTTCCGCGAATTCTTCCTTCTCGTATCGAGGTCACACTCCCGAACCAAGTCTCATGGCTCACGCGAAACGACTCGCGAACGTTCGAGCTCCTCGACCTCCTCCCGTCCCTCGTCTCCCTTCGAACTCCTCGACTCCTCGAGCAAACCCTTCTTCCTCTTCGTCACGACCTCCTTCTTCCCTCGGCTACGGCGGTCGATCCGGTGCATTCTCTCCTCTCCCGAATGGAGAATCGACCGCTCTAGCGTACTCTTCGAACCCTCACGATCCCCTCGACCTCGCCGTTGGAGAAATCGTCAATTCCCTTCCTCTCGCGCTTCACGTCGCTCGAGTCGATCCTCATTTGACTCGTGCTCAAGCTGGATCAGTTGAGTTGTTCAGTGCGAGGTATTCATTCAGTCTTTCCCCGATCGAAGATTATCAGAGGAGGGCGGCGGCAGTCATGCTTAAACTCGTTGATCGAGTGGGACCGAGAGCGAGGAAGGGAGAGAAGAAGGTACTCGCGAGGGTTGGGGCAGGTTGGCAGGATCTTGAATCCCATTGTTTGTCGTTGATCGCTCAAGCTATGTGAGCTGTCTTTCGATTTTCTCTTTTTCTGTGCGCGTTTGTTGTAATCTTCTCTCGCAACTATGAATCACTTTGAGCTGTCCTGCTTCTTTGATCAAGTGCACTTTGCATAAGAAGACAACAAGTGACGAAAACAGAGAGGGGCAGAACGTCTAAAATCAGACTGCTTGATCAATCACTATCACTCGAATCTGCATCGAGCCGAGGTCTCTTGAGCTTCTTCACCTCCTTCTCCTTTCCTTTACCGTTCTTCTTCTTCCTCCGATTCGCCTCTTTCTCCTTCTCCTTCTCGATCTCGTCCTCCCTCTTTTTCTCCGCGATCGTTCGTTTCCGTTTCTCGTTCGCCAACTCTTGTTTCCTCTTCCGCTTCTTCTCTTCGGCCGCTTGATTCTTCGCCTTGAAGTTCGTTTCGACGTCCGATTCGAGATCGGAATCATCCGCGAGAGCTTGGGCGAGTGCGTTTCTCGCGCTCGAAACGTTCGTTTGATCCTTGATCGGAGAAGGGGATCGTTTCTTGTCCTTGTCCTTGTCCTTCTTCTTGCTCTTCTTTTGAGGAGAGGCGTTGATCGGAGAAGAAGCTCGACGTTTCTTCGAAGAATCGGGGGAAGTTTGTCGACGAGAAGGTTTTTCAGGTGAAGAGGCTCGACGCTTCTTCTTCTTCTGCGAACTGACCGTGACGACGACATCTTCTTCATCGCTTGAGGAATCGAGGACGAGAGGTTCTTTGCCTTTACCCTTTGATGAAGACGACGCCGATTTGGGCTTCTTCGCGACTTCCTTGTCGAGATCGGTTTCATTGATCCCTTGTCTCTTCATAAACGCAGCGATTCCAGGCTGAGAAGTGATAGAACTCGCGAGGGGTGGAGAGACTTTCTTCTTCGACTTGGGTTCGACGGCGTCGAGTTCGTTCAGGTCGGGAGAACTGGGGCGTTTCTTCGATGGTCCAGCGGAGCTTGCCGATGACGAAGGAATAGTGATTGAAGGAGATGGACCCGTCGTAGTCGCCTTGAGATTCGCGAGCGCTTTAGGTTGTCGAAATCGAGGAGTTTCCGCCGCGATCCGTCTCTCTTCCTCCTCCCTCTCGAGCCGTTCAGCTTCTTCCCTCTCTTCCCGTTCTCGTCGCACTTTTTCTTGTCGCTTCCGTTCGACTTCTTCCTTCTTCGCACGCTCGTCTTCTATCGCCTTCTTTCGCTCCTTCTCGACATCCTCAACGATCGCATGCGCCGCTTTCCCGAACGCTCGTGATTGTTCCAGCACTTGTCCAGCGCGTTCGAGTCCTTCTTCGTCTCGTTCGAGGTCGAGGTCGAGTCGGATCAGTTCGAGAGCGGTTTCGGGAACGAGGATTCGACGGAGGTAGAAATCGGACGAGAAGGGGGCGATGTGGGATTCGGTCAGGAGAGGATTGTCGGCCGTGAAAAGCTGTCGAAGTGTCGAGTGGATACACTCGAAACCGCGGGGCCCGTAGCTAACAGATTGCAAAGAGTTCCGTAAGCGTTAGGGCGGGTCGAACGGTGAACGAAATGAGCGACGTACTATCCAGGTTCTTCAAGATGAAACGAGTCCCATTCGGCAGTGACGTTCGTACGTTTGTATCCATTGTTCCTTTCCCAATCTTGTTTCGCTCGATCGAGGAAACGGCTAGGGGTTTCTCCAAGAATGATCTGGGAAAGGTGAGGCGCGATTTCGGTCTCGATACGTCTATCGGTGTCGTGGAAACGTATAGTCAGTAACAGTAAGAAAGAGTGTACGAGAAGGAGAGGCCCAGACGTACTCAGGTAAAGCTTTCCAATCGATTTTCATCGGATATCCATTCTTTCTCCCTTCCGGAATGACCGTCCTCTCGACCTTGTGCAGTTGACAGAAACTTGCAATCTCGACGATCGGTAGGTACTTGGCTTTCGGGTTACGGACCGAATGTCGAGATTCGAGGTGAGGTCGTTCGAGGAGATACCGTTTGAGCGAGACGAGGCGGTCGGAAGGTTCGGCGGGTAGAGGTTGGTCGCAGAAGGGACAGAGCATAGATGCGTCGAGTTCTTCGTCTGCGGAGTAACGGTAAAACGTCAGTGCAGAGAACGGGAAAGGATCGAAGCAAGGAAAAAAGGTGATGGACGAACGTTGTAACAATAGTAAGCCGGGTGTCTCCTCCCTGCCAGACCCGTTCAAACCTTGCCTCCAATCGAGTTCATCTCTGTCGAGCGTCTCCTCCTCCTCCTCTTCGGATTTCGAGGGATCGACGATTTCGACATCGCTATTTTCCTCCTCAGGCGAGTTCTCCTTTCGAGCTCTCGCTTCAGCAGCGTCGATCTCGGCGTCGAGGTCTTCAGCTTCTCTTTCAAGGGCGAAGAGGTCGGCGATGGATTTGATTGGTGCTTTGTTTTGAGAGCTGAGTCCAAGGTGAAAGAAGGCGGAACGTCAGCGATCCAGTCACAATCTGCCCTCAAGAGTCTCATCTTCAGATAAGCTTACCTCTTCTTCTTGCTTGGGCTCTTGCTCTTCTCCGGTGAAGGAGACGATTCAAAGCCGTTTTTCTTTTTCAACTTTCCCAGTTTACTCGCCTTCTTCTTATCCTTCGAGTCGGCCCTGCGAGACGGGAGAGAGCGAGCTTGATCAGAGAAAAAGAGTCTCGCGGAAAGCACGACGGTGAGAGACGAATCGAAAACGAACCTTTCGACACCTTCTTTCGCTCGTTCTTTCCCTTTTCCTCCTCCACCTCTCAATTCGTCCCTCTCTTTCTCCTTCCCTTTGTCCTTCTTCGTTGCAGGTATAGTAACAACCTTCAACTCGTCGTCGTCGAATTTCGAGAGTAACGCCGCGACTTTCGAGTTCGTCGACGAGAGATCTGGTGGAGGTTTGTCGTTGTATTGATCCGTCACTTTACGAGCCGCTTTGATAGATGCAGAAGAGGATGGAGTCGGACCCAGGGACGAGCTCGATTGTTGCTTCTTCATACGAAATTCTTCCTGGTTCCGTCGCTGTTCGCGTTTAAAGCGTTCTTCATCCCTCGCTTTCTCCTCCTCGTCTCGCTGTCGCTTCGCCTCTTCTTTCGCTTTGCGTTCCTCCTCCTCCTTCTGCTTCTGCAACTTCAATTGATTCTTGTGACTCTCGGTACTTTCCCGATACCGTTGCTGAATCAATTCCTGTTCCTCCCGAGTCATCCCCGAATGCTCGAGAGGATCGTGATCATCGTCTCGATATCCTCGTCCTGTCCCGAAATCCCCCGTCCCTCTGCCGCTGGCCGCATCAAACCCGTCGCAACCTGCGTTTCTCCAAGAACTCGAATTCGACCTCTGATTGTATCCGTTTTGATTCCCGTACCCACTGCCACTTCCGTAGCTCTCGTTGTTCCCTCTGCCGTATCCTGGACGCGAATTCGAGCGTTGCTGATTCGGATTGACACGGTCGTGTCGCGATCGTCCACCTTCTGCGGGAACGCTAATCGAGGTTGGTTGGGCTATTGCAGGTCGTTTGTACTGGGCTTGTGCGGCTGCAGTACTGCCTGGTCTCGTCGTCATGCCCGCTCGATACATCGTTTATTGATGAAGAGGAATTGCGACAGAGCTTGGTCGAGTTCGGGTATTGACGCGTCGTAGATCGGATGTAGTTAGTTCAGGGTAGGACAGGACGAGTTCGAGCGCTCCGAAGAGCGGATGACGAAGAGATGAAAAGTGATTTCTGCGCGAGAAACGTTCTTTCATCTCTTTCCACCTCTTCGACCACATAGAAAGCCTCAAAATGGTCGCCGGACTGAATGGATTCAGTGGGTTCGGTCTGGGGGTCTATATCGTCGTGAGCAAGTCTTCAAGTTTCTATCCTTCAACTCTCCTTCGGCACTTTCCGTTCCGCTCTATTTCGCTGACGCACTCCTCATTTGAATCGCTTGAGCAGTGGGGTTGATCTTACACGGATTCAAAGTACCCATACCGAAAGTCATCAGTCGACCAATCTTGAAAGCGGCAGTTTGGCTTCGACTTCTCGATCTTCCTCAAACCGTCCCATCTCCTCCTCAGGTTCCTGAATCTCCTACTCCCGCTTCGACATCCTCGACAATACGACCTTCCCCTCCGGCTCATTCCGAATCCAAGATCGGTCTCTCGTTATCCCAATCTTCGCCAGAATCGACTCAAACCGAATTCTATGATCGACCTCTCCATCTCCCGCTCGATCTCCGCACTGCGCCTATCCTCGGATGTATCGTACTCTTGATCACGACGACGATCGATGGATCTGTAGTTCGAGCCGGTATAGTCGGAGAAGGAGGCGCGAGACCTTACGACGTTTTAGTTTTATTCATTTCCCTCGCCTACATTTCGACCGCGCTCGATTCAACCGGTGCACTACGAGCTCTAGCGTTCTTGATCTCTCAAAAAACGGCGAAGACACCCAAAAATAGTCCTCCGGGGGCAGACAAGATGGCGAATGGACTCAAATTGTGGACCGTGTTGTACGGGTTTTGGTTCTTCTTCGGTCTACTCGTCGGGAACGATCCGATCGTCTTATCTGGAACTGCTTTTTTATCATAGTAAGTCTTGCGGCTCCCACAGACTGGACTTCTTCGATCGAGCTGACCCATACGGCAGTTTCACGAAAACAACCGGAATTACGGAACCTCGAGCCTGGACAATGAGTCAATTCATCGCGGCCAACATCGCTAGTGCCGCCCTAGTGTCGAGTAATCCTACAAATATCTTGATCGCCGGAGTGAGTCGAGTTCTCGCTCGGTCCCGTTCGCATTCTTTGCTAATGATCCGTCTTCTTAACAGGCATGGGAGTTGAACTTCCTGACTGGCTTCACCGCTTATACGATCTTGCCAACTGTGATCGCGTGCGCTCTGCCAATGAACGTCAAACTTCGGTTATCGGCTGACACCTTATCTTCCCTTCCAGCGCAATCGTCGCCTTCCCTCTCCTCCTCGCCCTATTCACTCTTCGCACACCGTCAACATCACGCGACAAAGCTTCCTCTTCCGGCGCCGCTTCAAAACCCCGTTACATCCCATCGCAGCTTTTACCTCCCGACATCGATCCTCGCACAGCCTTACTCGACAAAGACGGAGCGATCTTCCACACGACTTTACTCCTCGTAACGCTCGCCACTCTCGTAGGAACGAGTTTCGTCAAAGGAGGTCACGTCGAAGTTTGGATGGTAACGATGCCAGCTGGACTCATCGCTCTCTTCCGAGACATCTGGAGCGAGAGGAAGAAACCTAAAGTGCTCAAGACGGAGGAGATCGAAATGGAGGTACCTACTCGACCTGTACAGACTCCTCGAGTAACACCGAGTAGGAGAATGTCGCTTCCGTACTTGGTCAGCAAGACGTGCAAAAGGTTCCCGACGACGACTTCGACGATCTCTCGACTTCCTCTTTCGCTACTTCTTTTCGCTGGAGGAGTATTCGTGTTGAGTCGCGGTCTTACAACTCTCGGGTGGACGGGAGTATTCGCTGGTTGGCTCGCAAAGATCTGCGTCAATCCAGCTGCGACAGTTTTCTTCGTCGGGTGAGTTTAAACTCCGCTCTCTCATGCAGCTCCTTCTGACGGTGTCTCCCCGCGACGTGGAATAGATACTTTGTCGCTTTCGTCTTGTGTCCTCTTGTCGGAACAAACATCGGAGCGACAATCCTCTTCGTCGAAATTCTTCGTTCGCCCTCTTTCACCCAAGCTCCTCACGTCGTCGCCGATCCGCTCATCCTCCGTGGGGCGATCTACTCCCTCGCACTTTCGTCAAATTTGGGTGCGTTCAGCTGGACGATTTCGGCCTCGCTAGCGGGCTTGTTGTGGACGACGATTTTGCGACAAAAAGGAATCAAGGTTTCGCAAAGATCTTTTGCCGCGTTCAACCTCCCCGTTCTGCTCATCCTTCAGACGGTCGCTAGTGCTGTAGTCTTGTTAGAATGTTATTATTTCGGAGATCTCGCTTGAGCTTACCTCATACCTGTAACGTTAACGAATAACCTCATTTTCCCCATCTTTCGCCTCTCGTTTCGTTTCTTCACTTCTCACTTCGTGCTTCTCCCTGCATCGACTTTGATCGTGGCTTTGCGACTATCAACGACCATCTCTAGAGGGTTCCGCTCTTCCCGCTCTCGAATGATGATGTCAACCTCCACAACATCTCCCACTCCTCCTTCCTCGACGAAACCAGGCAAATCGACTCTCTTATCACTCCCAATCTCACCCTCAGCACCGATCTATCATCTCCCGCCTGACCCTCTGTTCCCAACTCCCGATTCCCTCTTCCAACTCTCTTCGTATGATCCTCCTCAAGACCTCGGAGAATCAGGCCCTGTAGCACTCAAGGTTGGAGATCCTGTACCTCCGAGTATGCTCAGAAAGAGTAGGCAGGTTCAGATGGGAGGAACTTTTACTTATACTTCTCCTCGTGAGTCTCTCTTCTCTGTTCAAGCTTCGCCTTGCTCCTTCGTACATAGCTCATGTTTGATCTCGTTCGCACTGTGTGACAGTCCCTCTTCAGTTCCCGTACGACCTCGATGAACCGGGAGTCGAGCCCACAGGGCCTAGGAAACCGAGCGATATCGAACGAAAACTTTCTCAATTCGAGATCGACCCCTCGAAACCCGTTCACGACGTTGCGCTTCCCGATTCCGACTCGACGGGAGTACCTACGGCTTACACCTGCGACAAAAGGGAAGCATCGACTTTCCCACAGGCGAGATTGCTGTCGGTATCGAAGAAACTTCTCGAGGAATGGTTGCCTCAGCTCGATGTGGGCAAGGAGGACGGAACCGAGGAGCAACAGAAAGTACGACAGCAATTCATCGATGTCGTCTCGGGAAAAACTGTCCTCGCTAGGAAAGGAAAGGAAGGGAAATCGGACACGGAGGGAAATGGAGTCACCGGGTTCGCACCTTGGAGTCAGGCTTACGCGGGATGGCAGTTCGGGAACTTTGCGGGACAACTCGGAGATGGACGTGCTATTTCGATTTTATCGACACCACCGACGGAGGAAGTCGCCAGCGCGACCGGATTCCACTCGCTCGAACTTCAACTCAAAGGAGCTGGAAGGACCCCGTACTCTCGGTTCGCAGACGGTCTCGCTGTACTCAGGAGTTCAGTACGGGAATACCTCGGGGCAGAAGCACTCGCCGCTCTGAGAGTACCGACCTCGAGAGCTCTCGCCCTCGTTCACCTTCCGGCGGTTCATGTCCTCCGGGAACGCCTCGAGAATGCTGCGATCGTGACGCGAGTGTCTGGAAGCTGGCTTCGAATCGGCGTGAGTCTCCCATCTCTCTTTCCTCGCTCTTGTCGCCATTCTGATTCTTCTTCTCGACGACAGAGCTTTGAACTTCCTTTCTACCGACAAGAATGGGAGACTTTACGCAAGCTCTCTTCGTACACCGGTCGACACGTGTTCGGATTCGATGATTCTACAGCCGACCCAGCGAATCGAAGTATGGCTTTCAACGTCGTGAGGGAGGTCTCGAGGAGAACAGCGCTCATGATCGCGGGATGGCAGGCTTATGGATTTTGTCATGGTGTGATGAATACTGGTACGTTTCTCTTCTTTCTTCGCTGACAAGACGAACAAGTTGAGCGCACCGAAAGGTTCTGATTCATTTCGACAATGACAGATAACTTTGCGTTGAACGGAACAACAATCGATTTTGGTCCCTACGCCTTCATGGACGTGTTCGATTCGGGTCATATCTGTAATCATTCGGACGATCTCGGTCGTTACGCTTATAACAAACAGGTTAGTCTCCCACATTCGGTTTTGACCTTCGGTTTTCCGCTTAACGCGTCGAGCTGACTTCTGTGCTTGTTCTTCCATAGCCCACAATGGGAGTCTTCGCTATCGATAAACTCGGAGCGGCCCTCGCCCCGCTGATCGGGAAAGAAGTCGAATTAGCGAAAACTGCCGACGGAACCGGTTACGTCGAAGCCTCTCAAGGTTGGACCGGCGACGAAGATTCCGAAGAAGTCAATATCGAAGAGTACTCGAAAGTCGGCAAGCAACAAGTCGAACAAATCAAGGAAGAATTCGTCGGACATTTCAAAAAGGAGTATTCGAGGTTGATGAGGTTGAAGCTGGGATTCACGGCGGAAGAGGATGGAGATTTCCAACTGTTCTCGAATTTGTTGGATCTGATGGAGAGGAACGAACTCGATTTCACCAACTCTTTCCGCCTACTCTCTCAGTTCACTTCGGTCGAATCTTCCTCTTTCCCTTCTTTCCTCGACGCTCTCCTCAACTCTGAGTCGACTTCGCCCGCACCGAAAAACGACGTCTCGACGAACGATCGATCCGATTGGACTAGCTTCTTCAAGACTTATGAATCCCGACTATCAAACGAGGGAACTGAAGTCGCCTCGACTCGACGCTCCCGCATGAACTCCTACAACCCCCGCTTTACTCTCCGACAGTGGGTACTCGAAGAGACGATCAAGAAGTTAGGAATGGAAGGAGAAGCAGCGGGACTCGAGCAGTTGAACCGAGTTTTGGAGATGGCGCAAAATCCTTTCGAAGCGTATGGAGAAACCGAGATTGGGGCAGAGGCTTTGGAAGCTTGTCCGACAGAGGAAGAGACCGAGAGGAGGAGATTAGCAGGAGTAGGACCGAAGGATCTCTTGGGTTTCCAATGTTCTTGTTCTAGTTAAAAAGGAGGGAATGAGCTCAGCTCTTCGTATATTTTTGTACCGACTACAACAGAACCATATGAAACTCAATGTACACAGATGTTGTCTATCTATCTATCGTCTCTGCAGAACGTCGCTCAAGAGAATGTCTGCATTCGCGAGGATTCCCTCCCATTCGAGTTTCCTCCCTACGTTCAAGATCCATTCTAACGCTTCACCTCCCGTCGGCGGATTCCTCACTATCGGTACTTCACAACTCTTGACGAACCCTTCCAAATCTGCTAACCGTTCCTCCTCGACCCAACCCAACAAAACCGCTTTTTGTGCGTCGTATCCTTGTTCCCTCAATAAACTGAACCCTGGATCCGTTACGACTTGGAGTGATTGAGGAGAGGATGGATCGGAAGTGAGACCTATCCGTACGCCGAGACCGGAGAGACCGGCAGCTCGATTAACGACGAAGAGGGAACAGGATTGAAAATGAGCGGAGGGATTATGGAGGAGGGGTGATGGAGGGATGAAGCTCGGTAGCGCGTAGATGTCCTGATAATGTACTAGACGTAAGCGGTTTCCACTCTCGAGGGGAGAGAGCAGGAGGAGGACGAACGTAATGAGATAGCTCGCTCGTTCCAGCAGAGACCCTCATTCGCTGGACGGTCGCGTCACTGTAGCTCGTATCCCCTTCTTCGTCACTATCTTCTCGTCTCCTGATGCCGTTCATTCGTCGTCGGGATGTCGAAGGAGGCAGGTAGGAGAGGAAGAAAGATGAAGGAACTTCTTTCGCTTCGACTATTCACAAGCGCCGTTCTGATATCGGCTCCGAAAACAGCAGAGGATCCAAGATTCACCTGATTGATCGAGCAGATTTGGAGGATCCGCGCTTCGCACCCTCGCCATACCTTAGTTCTCATCTCGTTACTCTCGGGTCACTGCGAGCTTCTTCGGCGGATAGTCGCTATAGGAAGTAGGGATTCAAAGCAAGTGAGTCTGATCACTTCTCCGTACGACCGTTCGTAGAGTTGCTGACCTAGAATCGCTTGTTTTTCTCAGATTTTCGCTCAACATGTCTGAATCCAACTCTCCTGTCGCCGAACCAGGACCGGCTACAACGCTAGAAGAACGGATTGATCGCTATTCGACGAATGTGCTCCCTTCCGACTACGAATTCGACCCATCCTTTTCGCTAGACGAAAATTACATGGTCCTCACATTATTATACGCTCGACTCTCGATGAGCAAGCGGGGAAACATGGCATGTATCATCGTCGATCATTCGACAACTCCCCCTTCCGACCCTGCCCCGAACAGAGACGATGCGGAACCCTCAACGAAACGACGGAGGACAACCTCTCCCTCCTCTTCCCCGACTCGCCCCGCGTCTTCAGCCTTTCCAAACTACCCCGGCCGTATCCTCGCACATTCGAACAATTTTCCCCAACCGCACACTGTCCCTGTCGAAATCCCCGTCAAAACCGGCACGAAAGGGAAACAAGCGGCGAAACCGAAACCCGGTCAAACGAATTTCCTCATCAAAGCGTCTCAATTCCCCGAAATACACGCCGAAGCTCGATCGATATGTCTCGCCGCGTCGAAAGGAATCGCCTCGGGAGCTTCAACCGCCTACGTCTCGTTCCCTCCTTGTGCGGCTTGTCTCCCTCTCCTAGTCGCTGCGGGGATCAAACGCCTCGTGTATCGACAAACGTTGGGTACGAGTTCGAGTATCGAGTTGTGTAAGAGGGCGGGAGTGGAATGTACGGAAATTGTGGACAAGGAGTTGGACGAACGGTTGAAGGAGAAAGCGAATCAGTGGTGGAAGGATCAGGGGGAAGGGAAAGAGGAAACGAGGACGAGGTTGGAGAGGTGGTGGGCAAAGCAAGAGGAAGAGATCATGGGGGAGTCGTATAGAGCTAGAGGACGAGCTGAAAACCGAGAGTGAGAACGTGCGTCGGGTTAGTTCAAGCTTCTTCGTCATCCTCTGGTCGCTTCCTACGATTACGAGAGCCACGAGTACGATCGTGTACTACTCGGGTCCGAAGTGAACTGGTCGCAATGCGAGCGATGCTTTTGACTCGACGAGATTGTCTGAGACTCGATGTTTTTCTTGCATTTTCCTCTTCAATCGATCTCGGGCGGCGCTCGTTCTTGATCGAGTGACATAAGTACTGCGATCTATGAATGGATGCTCAGGTCAAGATGGAAGACGAATTCCGAGTTTTTTGATTCGATTGGATAATCCTCGCGAATTCGAAAGACGTGATTTTTCGAGATCTGTAGCTTCTTCTCCTCTCCCTCATATTCCGCCAGCACCATGGCTTCTCGCTATTCGGCTGTGTACTCGACCACTCGAGTACCGGGTACGACCTTCGTCCCTTCTCCCTTCCTCCCTTCCTCCACTCTTTCTTCCTCGACTGCTCCAATTCTCCTCCTCGTTCAACCTCAAGAACTCCTCTCCCTCCTTCCTACGCTCAAGCAACTAGCTGCCTCGCCAGTCGTCCTCCAAGTCTCGACCCAGCAAACGCAGGATCTCTCCCCAGTTCTTGCCCTCCGAGGTTCCGGTCTCTCCCTCCTCTACTCTGAATCGCATGAGTCGGCAAAGGTAAACGCTGCCGTAGCAGCTCAAGTCGCATCGACGGGTCACGGAGTTGTGCATTTCGGAGAATTCTCGGCGGGAAATGCAGATCTCGCTCAAGGAGTCGATCTCGAGAAGCAAACAGTGGCGACCAACGGCAACGGCGCCTCTCACGGAGCTTCATCAGTAGCCGAATCGTTCTCTACTGCTTTCGCCAACCTCCCCTCCTCCCAACGTGCGACCGCTCACTCGCAAACCGGTTCCGATTCGCCAAAGACTCTCCTCATCGCGCTCGGAAACGCTTCCCCTCTCGCCTCTTCCCTTCCTTCCGACTACTCTCTCGTCACTCTCAACCTCTACCGTCCCCTTTCCTCCGCCTCGATCCGCGCCCTCGTCCCTTCGAGCGTCGAAACCGTCGTCGTTCTCGAACAAGTTCACAAGAAAGCTGGAAAGTGGTCCCCGGTTTTCCTCGATGTCGTCGGAGCGTTCGCAGAGGAGGACGATGATGCCAAGATCCCCAAGATCCTCAGTGCTACCCTCGGAGAAGTTTCGGACGTAAACTCCGCTGTTCAATCGATTTCGGGTCAGTTTCCTTCACCTTCATCAATCTGGAACGACGAACTGACTCGTTCCATTGTCATGTCTAGATGCTGTCGCTGCTGGAACGACTCAGTTCGCGATCGGCGCCGCCCCTGCTTCTCCCGCCGCATCTTCGTCGAAACCCGTTCAACTTCCCAAGCACGAAGCTGCTTACACTACCATCCTCGACGAAGTCTTCGGCGACCGACTCTGGCTCGCCAACTCTCCCAAATCCCTCCTTCCTTCGTCTTCGGCTCAAATCTCGTCGACTTCTCCCGAATACGCCCTTGGACACGTTCTAGGCGCCAACGAACAACGAGAGAAGCTCCGTCAAACCGTTCGGGACGTTCTCGCTTCCAACAACGTCGACGAGTCGCTCGCGAAGACCCTCTCCGCCTGGCTCGAAAACGACCGAGACGTCAAGAAGACCAAGGCAGTCATCTCGGCTCTCGAATCCTCCTCTTCCGCTCCCAGCTCTCTCGAATCGACTTCCTTCACTCGCAAATCGAACTGGATCATCGGTTCCGAAGCTTGGTCGCACGATCTCGGCGCATCCGGTCTTCACCACGCTCTATCGACTGGAGCCGATGTCAACCTCCTCATGATTGACACGACTCCTTACCACCTTCCTTCCGACTCTTCGGCTCCTCCTCAAGATCGTCGAAAGGATGCCGGTCTCTACGCGATGACTTATGGAAACGCTTACGTCGCCTCGGTCGCCGTCTACGGAGATTTCGCTCAAACTCTTCGCGCTCTCGCCGAAGCCGACGCTTACAAGGGTCCTTCGATCGTCCTCGCCTACCTTCCTGGAGGAGAGACGGATTCGACTAGCGCTCTCGAGGTTCTCAAGCAAACGAAGAAAGCGATCGAAGTTGGAACTTGGCCTTTGTACCGATGGGATCCCTCGGCGGAATCTCGTGGACGAGACGTTTTCGAACTCGACTCGGAGAAGATCAAGGCCGACCTTCGTACTTTCCTCGACCGTCAAAACCACCTCACTGAACTCTCGAACCGACTCCCGACTTTCGGAGAAGCCCTCGAATCTGGATCGGGAACGAAACTCATCGCGGCTCAAAAGAAGAAGGCGAAGCAAGCGTTCGAAGCCCTCTCGGGTGCCCTCGAAGGTCCTCCTCTCCTCGTTC
Source organism: Sporobolomyces salmoneus (assembly GCF_050403485.1). NCBI lineage: Eukaryota > Fungi > Basidiomycota > Microbotryomycetes > Sporidiobolales > Sporidiobolaceae > Sporobolomyces > Sporobolomyces salmoneus. The sequence goes on along the minus strand of NW_027481159.1, from coordinate 374,006 downwards.
TCTACGCTTCCGACGGAGGAAACGCTGAGAAACTCGCCAAGAAGTTCGCGACTCGTGCTCGAACTCGTGGAGTCGCCGCTCGTACTCTCGCCTTCGACGACATGCCGATTGAGGATCTCCCCCTCGAGACAAACGTTGTCTTCATCACCTCGGTCGCCGGACAAGGAGAATTCCCTCAAAACGGTCGAGAGTTCTGGAAGGCGGTTCAACAAGGCAAAGTCGAAGATCTCTCGAAAGTCAACACTTCCGTCTTTGGTCTCGGAGACTCTCACTACTGGCCTCGCAAGGAGGACGCTCACTACTACAACAAGGCCGCTAAGGATCTTCACAAGGCGATCTCAGCCCTCAACGCGAAGGAGATGGTTCCTATCGGACTCGGAGACGACCAAGACCCCGACGGCTACCAAACCGCTTACAAGCAGTGGGAACCCGCGATGTGGAAGGCCCTCGGTGTCGACTCGTTCGAATCGACTGAACCCGAACTCGAACCGATCACGAACGAACACATCAAGATTGCTTCGAACTACCTCCGTGGAACGATCGCTGAAGGTCTTCAAGACACGACGACCGGCGCCCTCTCCGCCTCGGATGGTCAATTAACCAAGTTCCACGGAATCTACGAACAAGACGATCGAGACATTCGCGACGAACGTAAGGCTGCCGGACTCGAGCCCGCCTTCTCGTTCATGGTTCGCCTTCGTCTTCCTGCCGGAGTCTGTAACCCCGACCAATGGCTCGCGATCGACGAAATCTCGGACCGACGTGGAAACTCGACCTTCAAACTCACGACTCGTCAAACTTTCCAATTCCACGGAATCGTCAAGGCCAACCTCAAACCCGCGATTCAAGAGATCAACAAGTGCTTGCTCGACACGATCGCTGCTTGCGGTGACGTCAACCGTACAGTCGTGAGTCTCTTCGCAGTTAGAATCTCGTTTTACGCAAACTTACTCCAGCTCCGTTGCTCGTTCACAGATGTGCTCGGCAAACCCTTCGCTCGGTAAACTCCACAGTCAAGTTCACCACTTCGCCGAGGAGCTCTCCGATGGACTCAAGCCTCAAACGAGCGCTTACGCCGAGATCTGGCTCGACAAGAAACAAATCGTAGGAGAGGCCGTCCGTGACGTCGAACCCCTCTACGGTGAATACTACTTGGTACGTTTCTCTCTCCCTTGCTCTCTCGGATTGCCTGCTTGCAGAACTGACCTCGCATCTTTTCTTGCTCGTTCTCAGCCCCGAAAGTTCAAGATCGCTATCGCCGTACCTCCTACGAACGATGTCGACGTCTACTGTCACGATCTCGGATACATTGCGATCCTCGACGAGAACAAAAAGCTCGCTGGATTCAACGTTTCCATCGGAGGAGGAATGGGAGTCACTCAGTGAGTCTCTCGCGTACTTTTCCCATTTCTCGTAACTCGTGACTGACTTGCCTCTTCCAACAGCTCGATGAAGACTACCTACCCCCGTCTCGCCGATGTTGTCGGTTTCATCACTCCCGATCAAGGTCTCGAAGTCGCGAAAGCCGTTCTCACCACTCAACGAGACAACGGTAACCGAATGAAGTGAGTCATCCACTTATCAGTCTTGTTGAGCTTTGACTGAACGCTGTGTCGATTCTACTAGCCGCAAGAACGCTCGTGTCAAGTACACCGTCGACCGAATGGGTATCGATAACTTCAAAGCCGAAGTCGAGAAGCGACTCGGGTGGAAGCTTCAACCCGCTCGCGCTTTCGAGTTCACCTCGAACGTCGATCAATTCGGATGGCAAACTGGAGAAGACGGTCGTCGTCACTTCACGGCTTTCATCGAGAACGGTCGAGTCCAAGACGAACCCGGAAAACCTTTCAAGACTGCGATGCGCGAGATCGCAAAGGTTCACAAGGGTACTTTCCGTCTCACCGCGAACCAACACGTCATCATTGCCGATATTCCTCCCGAGGAGGAACAAACGATTCGTGGACTCCTTTCGAAATACCACCTCGATCAAGTCGACTTCTCGGCGTTGAGGCTCTCTTCCGCTGCGTGTGTCGCTCTTCCCACTTGTGGTCTCGCCATGGCTGAGTCTGAACGAGTACGTCTCATACCTCTCATTTCGACCTCGTCCCGACTTGCGACTGACTCCTTTTTTGCTTCGATTGTGACAGTACCTCCCTCTCCTCATCGAAAAGGTTGAAGAGATGATGGAAGAGACTGGTCTTCGAAATGATTCGATCACCATGCGAATGACTGGTTGCCCGAACGGATGTGCTCGTCCTGTGAGTACCTTCTTCCGTCTCTTTCGTCACGAGCTCACTCACTCATCTCTTTTCACCGTTCTTCAGTGGGCTGCCGAGGTCGCTTTCGTCGGAAAGGCTCCTGGACAGTACTTGATGCTCCTCGGAGGAGGATACTGGGGACAACGTTTGAACAAGATCTACCGCGAATCCGTCAGCGAGCAAGAGATCCTCGACATCCTTCGACCCATGATCAAGGCTTACGCTCTCGAGCGCAACGACGGTGAACACTTTGGTGACTTCGTTATTCGAAAGGGTATCATCGCTCCTACGACTTCTGGAAAGGCGTTCTGTGAGTTTTTCCTAATCCTCGCTTGCCGCGTCGAATCACGAGCTGACTCTCCTTCTCTCGTACAGACGAAAACATGACTCCTGGGCTTGAAGCTTCGGCATAAGTCTCGCTTCTTCTCGTTTGATTGTCTTCTCCACCTCGTTATTTTCTCTCCTTTTGGGTTTTTCGCAGTCTTCTTTTGTTCCTCTCTTTCTGTCTTAATAGTATACGCATCGCTCTCAATCAAAAAAACGCAGCAATGTAGACGTTTCTCTATTTATCTCGTGAATTCGAGTTGCGTGTTACAGATATCCTGCCCACGGTCCTCCTTCTCCTTGATTGTTGCTGCGTTTCCTCACTCCATGCTTTGAGACTACGTCGTCGATCGCTTTGTCGCGTTGAGACTTTTCACCGAACTGTTTCTCCAACCCGAGCAGTCGAGAACGGTAATCGTCTCCGTTCACGTACGCACCGCACAGCCGACGTTCTCCAGAGTAGCTTGATCGACCGTGAAGGACTCGAAGATTGTCGAAGACTGTCGAGTCGCGTGTGAGCTCCAGCTTTCAACACGTTCCTAAAAAGAGAGATTTGCGACTCACTAACTGCCGTGCCCATCTCCATCTCAGTCCAGAGCTGACTCTCTTCACTTCTCAGGATCGACTCCCACGTCCTCAAAGCTTCGTACCATTCATCCATCTTATCCCCTGCGAACGCTTCACCTCCTACCGGAGCTCGATCGTCTCCATTCCATCTCACTTGCACAAGTTCTCCATTCTCGTCGTGATTGAATACAGGATAGCGCTTGAGAGGCCTCATGTGAACTCCAGATGGGATTGACGCAGAACCGGAACCCGAGGCGTGAGCAGGGATCGGAAGAGTCGAGAGGAGGGAATAGAACGAGGGATGAGAGGAGCGGAGGATCGAGGCAGCTCGGAAACCGTCAACGAGGAGGTTGTGTCCTCCTGTATGGGTTGTTGAAGGGGACAAAAGGTGGAACAATTGTAAACCGCACGGCTATGCTCGTGCTCTTCGATTCAGCTCAGGCCTCTTCGGAAGAGAAGCAGGCTGAAAGAAATGCAACGCACGTCTGTAAAGTAGGTCGTATCCGTGTGAGCTTCGAGCCTGACATCGCTGTAAGCTAGATCGCCATGCTCGAGATTAGCGGTGAAATCCCAAAATCCTCCGTAATGAGTTTCTCGGATAAAGGCGATACGTCGAATAAGTGCTTCTGTCGCTTCGGGAGTAGGCGGGATTCCCGAACAGAACGAAAAGCCGTAGGTGTCCTGTCGAACGAGTGTCAGCTCAATGTAAAGTTCATCTGACTTGAGGAGATTCCAAAACGTACGATCCTTTTCAGCCATTCGTAAACTCCCTCTTCCGATTCCATGACTTCTTCATAAGTGACTTTCGGCAGTTCCTTCGCAATATCGTAGGTCCAAAAAACCTTCCTACTCCGCGACAGAAGTTAGCGCAATTGCTTGTCTTGATGCAATCTGGACTCACCCGCTATCCCGGTGAGGGAGGGTCCGATTCGCAAGTAGAGGTGGGTTGTAAGAGTGTTCGATGAGGAACGACCAAGGGTAGAAAGATCGGTATGCTGATTCAAAGCTGGTTTCGGGCCCTGCGAAATTACGAACGAGAATCATCAGTTTGCATCTGGCCTGGACCGCTTCGACTGGCTTACACTCGACATGAAGCCCCATTTCGTCAGCTTTCAGCTCTTTCGGCTTGAGATCGGCTGGGATCTGCGAGAGGGGTAAGCTGAGAGACTCAAGAGAGAACTTGCGGATGAATCGAGACTCACTTTGCTCGTATCGACCAGCCGCTGTCTTGTTGCAGGATGATATGATCGCTCTTCACGACAATGATCTCTTAGCCATACTGGAGAGCTACAGGGCACGAAGGGAGAAGGGCGTGAGTTTCCGACTTATTGATGAAAGGTCTTTGTCCGACTCACAAGCTTGTAGAGGTTCCGTCTCCGAGTTGCACCTGTACTTTACCGTTCTCGGGAGCTATTGAGGCCTTCCATGCGTTTTCGGAGACGGTAGTTGAGGAGAAAGATCTAGCCGGCAGTGGGGGAGGATTTGGAGGAACCCAGGGAAGAGCTGGTCGTAGTAGGGGTCGACGATGCTGACCAGAAGGGGTGAAGACCCAGGCACGAGGCCGTGACTGGGCTGCGAGGCGTCGAAGCATTGTGGAAGATTTGAACAAAGCTGAGCTGTGAGGTTTCGCTCGCTTTTGCAACCTTTATCACGTCGACAGCGCGATTGTCATGGCGGAGGAAACCGACCTAATCGCTCTCTGTTCGAGGCGAAGCACCACGATGGAATCCTGCTACGATTAGACGTGAGAGCGCGTCTACTAACGTCGACTTGAACGAATCGAACTCTCCACGGGTCGGTAGATAGAGGATGGAACGAATGCAAAGTGACGAAGGTTACAGAAAGCTGTCATCTAGACAGGGAAGCAAATCCTGAAAGGAATCAATAAAGTCTACTCGCCAGCGAAGACGAGGAAAAAACAAAATATTAGGCTGAAGGAGAAAAGCGAAGGGAGAGTACAATCCGAGTAACTACGAGGACGGAGGGTGGTAACGATTGTTGTGAAATGCGAGAGGTATATGGGAGGAGGTAGAAAGACAAGTAGATAGGGGGCTGAAGGATTTTTACGAGGAAGTATCGGCGGGTGAGTCTTCGTCGCCTTGAGGCGGTTGTTCTGCTTCATCGTCTTCGGCCCTGATCTCATCCTGCGCCGGATAGTCGACGGGGAAAGGATTCAAGCTCGGTGGAGGAGGACTCGCAGCCGGTTGGGACAGAACGAGGGGAGGGATACACATGGGAACTCCTTGGTTGTGAAGATGCATCGATAGCTCCGGGACGGTGTCTACAGAAAGAGCTAGTGAGCATGGTGGAGAGAGTGCGAGCAATAGAAAAGACTCGACTCACCCTCTGCTGGTCGACCAGGATAAGCTTTCCATTCGACGACATCGAACGGCTCGGATACTACCGCTGCAAGCTTGGGAGATTGAGCTTGTCGACTACGCAGATCATCAAAGTAACGATATCAAGTCAGCTACGAGGCCAGAGCTAGAGAGTAGAGTGGAAGCACTGACGCTTCTCCAAGATTGAACTCGAGAGTAAATTTGCCTTGCATTCGAACGCTCATGTCTTCGAACACGAATACCGAGATGTTGTTGCCTTCGAGGTCCTGGACACGATGCGGGTTCCGGACCAAGTTGCCGATGAGAGCGGAAAGCTCTTCGCGATTTCGTTGGGAGGCGTCTCCAGAGGCGGTCGGTGCAAGGTCGACAGTGCTCGTCCCATTCTCCTCTCGCAGCGAGCAGGCGCAGAATAGATAAGGTAGTTCGGTATCGCTATGAGTGAGAAGCAGACAAAGTCAGTTCGAATTGTCCTCTTCGCCCGAACTTCGCACCTTCGGACTCACAGAACTTGACCCGACTCGTTCTTGACGATCAGTTGAACAACGGGAGCTGGTACGATGGGGAGCTAAGAGACGAAAGAGTTGAGGCGTCGGTCAGCGCAAAGATCGACGAGGGAAAAGATAATTTCATGGGAAAGGAGGGAAGACATGCTCACCCTTCCCAAAGTCGATTTTCTCATGCCTGCTTCTGCTCCGATTTCCGGCTGTTGGAGAACGATCAACTCGAAAGTCCTGTAGGAGATGAGGCCGAGCATGAGTATGCGAGGTCACCGTAGAGAGACGGAAGCCCGTAGAAATGGGGAAAAAAACGAGACTCACTTTCCCTTGAGAAATTCTCTTGCGTCTTCATCGGATGATTGCGTGGGAACGTCGGGGACTTCTTGCTGTTCAGATTGATCCGGAAGTGCTGCTGAGACTTGCGGAATCTCGAGACGAGCTGGCGGCTCCCTTGTTCGAGTTGATCGTCTTGTTCTTTCGGGCACTGGCTCAGTCTGCGATGGATACGGATCCATCGACGCCCTTCTTCCGGATCTTCGTGTTTGTGTAGCCTCCTGCGTTCGTGAAGACCGTGTGGACCGAGACGAGGAGGTCGAAGCGATATTCTCACGAGAAGAAGATGCGTCGGTTCCCCCTTGTTCTTCTGCTTGTTCGCTCGCCGTCGAGTGTGGGTTGGTGGGATCAGCGAGGGAGGATGACGTTGTCCGCGGCGATGTTCGTTTTGATCTCGTACTTTCGGAGCGTGTTGATCGAGTCATGTAAAGGTTTCGACAGAATTCTCGCAAAAGCGCTCAGGCCAGATGAGGAGACTGTTGCAACGCAAGGAGAGGGTTAGCAAAGTCATCTTCAGCGTCGAAAGATAGACCAGATCACATCTCCTCTGCTACCAATTGAAACGTCAAAGCAGAAAGAAAGAGGGTGAAAGAGGAAAAGAAACGAAACGTACTTTGGTCAAATTGCACGCACGACCGTTTCAAGGTTCGGCGGTAACGTCGGCGGTATAGGTTCGTGCACGGGGAGAGGTTGTTGCTCTTCAAAGGGATCGTGACGGAGTCGGGCTGTGCAAGTTGACTGGCAGTGAGAGAGCGGAGAGGAGCCGACTCGAATGAGTAACTTCGAAAGGTTGATCGGGTGTATCGGAGGACGATGTGCTTCAAGCGATGTTGCACAGTCGGTCGGTGCAAACAGGGGGGAACAGAAAGAGGGAGACCGGGGAGAGAGAGAACGGAAACAAACGTCAAAAACTCGAATCAAGGAACCGAATCGAATCGAGAAAATTTGCTCTCCGGCATTGAATTGAAAAGTTGCAAAGAAGGGGTCCGACTTTGTTGGCGTTCCCAAGGCACCGAGTTGTAGATCCTCCTCTCCCTTCCTTCCAGCTCGCGTGCGACGAAACTGCTTCGTTCAGAGGACAAACTTCTCACGCACCTCCACCACGTTCGCGACACTAGCGTTCTGCGTCGCTCGCCGTGAGGTGCCCGAGTCAAGCAGTACCCGCAAGATGCCCCCAGCTCGAAATGAACGAAACACGAAAAGGAGAGTTCAACTCAATGATGACGGCAGTTTCTTCGACAGCCAACAAACTTCAAAGGCACAAGAGATCGATCGTTTGTCGCCGGCGTATTGACAGAGTCATCGTAGCCGAACTCGACGTCCCACAGCTCGCTCTGTACGAACAGTCAACGACCTCAGTTCCGTTCTCATCGACTTTTGTCGACTCTTGGCTGCGGCAAAGAGAACAAGAACGATCCCTTCTTTCTTAGCGTCGTTTAAGCGCGGTCGGAAGGTGAGAAAGACGTTCGACGAAGAGTGAACATTTCCTCTTTTGTGCTTCTTTCCCAATTTTCGCTCTTTCAGGGGTCTTCGATCCGACACTTTCCTCTTAGCTAGCTGATTACAAAGTTGAACAAGGTTTCCGAAGGTCATTCGCCATGCAGCATTTCACCCCGTTCGAACGTCGCGCCGAGGATCGAATGAGCTTTTTCTGTACGCTCTTTCCTGTTTCTACTCGATGATGGCATACTGCGGAGCAACTTACCTCTTGACTTGACGCCGAGACATCTTCTGAGACTGTTCTGCATTGTCGCCGTGCCGGCAACAGCCTCGCACATGCGGCGGCCAGTTTCATTTTTTCCATTTTCATTTAACGTCAGGATCTGTCGTCGATGCCGAGCATGCGGTTCACAGCCTGATGTGAAGAGACAGACGTGGAAACGTTGTAATCCTCGAGCCGCAAGCACGTGCTCCTGAAGGAAGGTCGAGTTGCAACTCGTAAAGTTTTTCATTACTTGTTCTCGCTCTCGAGTTCCCTCATAACTTCTTCCAAGCTCTGCGCCGTTTCCCTCACATCCTCGAACGTATTGTACAGAGGGGTCGGACCGAACCTAATCACCCCTGGCTTTCGTTCGTCTCCCAGAATGCCTCGATTTCGTAACCGGTCGAAAATTGGCTGCATGCTCGACTCGGGGGCGAAGAGGAGGGAAAGCTGGCATCCGCGTCGAGAAGGTTCCGAAGGGGTGATGATGGTGAAAGCGAGTCGATCGGAAGCGGATGAGGAAGGGAATTCGGAAGGAGGAATGTAGAATTGACTCGACTGTAATAGGAATTCGAGGTAACCAGTCAAGTTGGTGGATTTCTGCCTCAGCTTAGAGAGGAGGTGTGTTTTTGAACCTCCCTCTGGGTGCGCGACGTCCTTCGTTTGTTCGAAGATTTGAAGCGAGGCGAGTAGGGAGACGACGTCGATGACGGACGGATTCGAGAACTGCCAACCTGCAGCTCCAGGGAGAGGGCTGTACTCGGTAGGCATATCGAACCGAGTCTCTTTCGAATGTCCCCACCATCCCGCTAATCTACAATTCCACGAACTGAGGTGAGCTTTCATCGCTTTCGCCTCGTTTAGTCCGAATTGACTTACCTTTTGCGGTCTTCCCATCTCTCGTGAACATACAGTCCAGCGATTCCTCCAGGACCAGAATTGAGGTATTTGTACGAGCACCAACACGCGAAATCGACCCCCAAATCGTGCAATTGGAGGGGCACGTTCCCTGCCGCATGAGCGCAGTCGAAGCCTACTATACATCCCTACGAGATACCACGAGTACGAATAACGTGAGTTTGGAGCGTTCACGAGGAAGAACGGACGAAGGAACATACCTTTGCGTGTCCCGCTTTCGTAATCGCCTCCATATCGAACCATTCTCCGTTGTAATATTGCACCGCGCCGAAGCAGATGACTGCGATCGAGTCTCCTTCTTCTTCGATCAGCTTGAGGATATCTTCGGTCCGAATCGAGTATTCGTTTGGTCGAGGATAGACGGGAAGGAGAGAAGATGGGGAGTAATCGTTGAGCTTGACGTGCGATGCGAATGCGTACTATTGAGAGTGGACAGTCAGTAAGTTGAGGACGGTACGGCCGAGACGAGGATACACGCACGCAATCAGAGGGGAAAGCTTTTCCTTCAAACATGATTTTATGTCGAGTCGGGGTCGGACGGTAGAATGACGTAAACAGAGTATGCAAGTTGCCGGTCAGGGAGCCCATGCACGCTACCTCGGAAGGCTTAGCACCTACGAACATGATGCGATGGAATAGGTCAGCGAAAAGAGCGGAAATCAGAATCAGAATGCGACTTGCCGACGAGCTCTGCGAGGATCGGAGTCACTGTCTCGTCGATCCTAATCCATGGACGACCGTGTGGATGATTTACGTGGCCGATAACACCTCTAGAAGCCACGAAATTGCGATGCCGAGGGGAAAGGGAGATGGGGAAGAAGCGACATCAGTTCCACGTTCGCGGAGGAGATGCCCGAATTACAGAGACTTACGTCGCAGCCCACACACTGAGCTCTTGCTGTATCAGTTCCGGCGTTGTCTTCGGCATCAATCCCAAACTATTCCCTGCGAGATAAACTGCATCTCTTCCTCCTAGTTCGTCTCCAGTCTCTTCGCTTTGGCCCGTGTAGTCATCTGTTCGTACTGCCTTACGGTTCGGTAATGAGAATTGCTGTCGATATTGGGCGAGTTGATCTTGTTTATCAAGGAATTCGGCAAACGCTGGGGAGGAAGCCGAAGTCGCTCCTGATGCTGCAAGTAGGTCTTCTATCCGTTGGGAGAATGTAGTCGCTTCCATTTCGGCAGGAGGGGTCGAGCAGCGAGACTGGTCAAGCCAAAGAAAGGTTCGCCTCTTTCGTTCACTTCATTTACTCGATACCAACCGAACCACTCTTACGCTCTCTCCTGAACAACGTGCTTGCATCGCCTCACTAGACAAGGGCTAGATCTGATCGCTCGGACCTCGCACGGCGCTTTTCGGCTATCAAGAAAGTTTCATTGATGAGGCTCTTCCTCCTTCTCCCTCGCCAACCTGACGCCGCGTGGGGAACCGTAGAAGCTTCCTGCTATCGATCTGGATTGGTCGTGGTCTCTTCTGCTCTTCTCCCTTTCTCTCTCCCCAGCTCGGCTCTCTCTCCGCTTCCCGCTTCCCTCCAGCTTCCCCACCTCGCGCTCTCTCGAATCGATGTCCCTTCCGACCACACTCAAGCTCGTTGATGGTTCGCCGCATCGAGGCTACAGAGTTCTTGGCGTCTTGCACTTCCTGCTCGCCTTTGTCGCTCTTCTGATCAAACTTCCTTTCTACCTACTCTACCATTACGTCCTCTTCCGCAATCGCTCTACCCTCGTCAAGATTGGAAGGAACCCCCTCGCAGAAGTCATCAATCACGTCGCGAAAGAGATCTTCAACAACTTCCCCTTGTCCGGCAGTCGAGCGGTTTTCGCAACTCAACTCTTCTTGCGACGCGACAAATGGATCGAAAGGATCACTACGGATGAAGGAGTCAAAGGAGTGTGGATTAGACGACCCGGAACTGACAGGAGAGACGATGATCTCGTGTTGTATTTTCTTCACGGTCTGAGCTCTTTCAACTTTGCTCCTTTTCGAAACTGAACTGAGACAGCGTCTTCGAACCATCTGTCAGGGGGAGCGTTCAATCACGACATCGTTGGTGCCAGCTTGCCCTTCTACAAGAGCCTCGTTCTCGATCTGAACCAGCATCCGGAAAACCCTCGACGCTTCAGTCTCTTTGTTCTCGACTACCGTGAGTCTCGCTCTTCGCCGTCTCGTGAAATGAGTCAAGTTGCCGAGCCTTGACGAACTGATGAATGCTTGGTTCGCAGATCTAGCGCCGGAGAAGATTTACCCCTCGCAGTTGATTGAACTCGAAGCCGGTTATCGATACCTCACTCAGACTCTCGGTATCGAACCTGAAAGGATCTGTCTCGGTGGTGACTCGGCTGGAGGAAACCTCGTCTCGAGTTTCTTGTTGCATCTCGTTAAACCAAATCCTCGACTTGGTCACATCTCGCCACCTCTCGAGAAACCCGGAGTTCGTGTCACTTTGTTCTCTCCGAGTCATTGTGCAGTATCTGAGTAGCTGACAATCTTGCGTTTCTTCCTCATGATCAGTCGGTCTTATTGATGTCCCCCTGGACTTCCCTCCTCCCTCTTGCCTCTCGACCTTCGCGTACTTCTTCCGCTCATGCAGCTCTCGACTTCCTCATGACCCCCGCCGTCACTCTCGGAGCATACCAATACCTCGGTCTCGAAGCACCGTTCGCGGCAGGTCCAAGTTGGAACCCTTTGAAATGGTTCGGAATCTTGCAGGACGAGATGCCTCACCTTGAAAACGAGAACGAGATCAACGGAGCGTTCGATGATCCTTACCTGAGCCCTGGTCCTGAAACGGTTGGGAAACAGGATTGGGATTGGTACAGGAAGGCTTTCCCGGGTGAAGGGAAAACCTGTGTCATTTGGGGTGAGTGAAACTCGCTGAGCCCTTTGACGGCTCGTGTGCTGACACCCTGTAACAGGAGGCATGGAAATCTTTGCCGACGACATCGAAGCTTTCGTCGGAGCTCTCAAATCGGTCAGACTTTTCGTAATCTCGCAAAGTGGCTCGCGTGCTGACATCTCTCGATCTTGTTCTTCTAGGTCGGAATGAACCCAGTCAAGATCTACCACGCTGAGAAGTGTCACGATTGGCCTTTGTTCGATTACGTAAGTTCTTCGCTTGTTGCGAGACGATTTCAGTGATGAATCTCGATTCTCGTTCGTTCGTTCAGACTTTCCCATTCCTCTCGCAAACCAAGACGGGAGGAGAATCCTCCAAGTTCGATTTTGGTCTGAAGGAGATGGCTGCTTACCTTCGCTCCGTCTCGATCGTCGACTCGAAAGACGAGAAGTATTAGGTTTCTTTGATGTAGTCTCAGTGCGAGTACCGTAGGAGTTTGTGACAATTCCGTAATCGATTACGTCTTTCAGTACGTTTCAGGGTAGAAAGGTCATTGAGCAATTCAGAGTAACAAGCAAAGCGACCGGAAGTGGACAACAGAAAGAGCACTCGATTTTCTCATTCCTCCCTTCCCAATTCTTCATACCATTTCTTGAGCGTCTCTTTCGAATTTACCATCTCGACCCCATGTTTACTCCTCAAGTGTCTCTCCACATCATAAATCCTCTTAAACCAAAACGAGCACAATCCTTCATCATCGTCATCTTCGATTGCTTGCCCTTGTCCCTCGACGGGAAGGGGACCACCAGGCGAAGAGCCACGAGAAGTCGAAGGAGTCGAAGGTTTGTATTGAACGGATTTGAACGGGAGTCCGAGAATCGATGGGAAGGGACAAGGGAATTTTCGAGCGAGTTCGCGTTTCGAAGTTGAAGAGTTTGGGTTCGCGATTTGGTTCTGAAATGCTGCGTAATTCGTTCCGGTGAGAGAGTCGAGGTATTGACTCGCGTGGGGGGCGTGAGGAGGAGGGGGAGGAGGATAAGAGATTGGTGGAGGGATGGGCAACTCGTTCGCGAAAGAATCGTTGCCAGAAGGCTCTGGGAGTTGGAACGGATCGACGTAAGGTTGTGGAAGAGCGTTGACATGGGTAGGAGTTCGAGTCAAACCATCCTGGTAAGTCGACGAAGCGGGATCAGCGACACAGCCGAAGTCGGAAATGACCAGTCTCGAGAAAGCTTACTGAGTCCTCGTAAACCCTTCTCTTCTTCTTCCCACCGATCCTGAAATCATCTCTCATTCGTTGATCCCTCTCACTCTCTTGCTGATCCTCCCAATCGCTTCCTTGTTCTTCTTCTCCACCAAACAATCGACCGTTCCTTTCTCCCCCGATCTCGCCGATCTCCTCGTCTTCTTCTTCCTCCTTGACGACCTCCTCTTGATTCTGCTCCCTCTTCTTGCGTCTCTCACTCCTCGTCCTCTTGACACTACTCCTTTGATTCGGATCCCCAAAATCTTTCCCTTCTTCCCCTTTCGCCGCTTCTCGTTCGTGAATCGTAAGATGATTCTTCAGTCCCCTCGGAGTCGTGAAGGTTTTGCCTCGACATGCGGGGTATGGGCACGTTGGTGGATGGGCGACTTTCGTGTGCTTTTGGAGGTGTGACCAGAGTGGGAATTGACGAGCGGCGAGAGGGAGAGCGGCGCAGTCGGGATGAAGGCAGATGTATCGAGAAGCTGTATCGCACCGATTCAGGGTTACCCGTACTGGATAGAGTCGGAATTTGCGAAAATTCGAAAGACTTACGATCGTGAGTTTTGACATGAGCTTTGAGGTGGACCTTCTGAGCGAACGAACGATCGCAACCAGGATGTTCGCAGAGGAACGGTTTCGTTCCGGGAGTGCAATGAACTTCGGCAAAGTGAGAGCGGAGTTGATGATGTTTGCGAAACTTTTCGTCGCATTGAGTGCACTAGAGACAGAACGGCTCAATTGGTGAGAACACGTTCGGAATGAGGCGGGGAGAGAGACTCACGTTGTAGGTCTTGCCATGATGGATCACCTCTAGATGCTTCTTGAGGTGCTGGTTCGTCCAAAACTTCTTGTCGCAACCCGGTTCGGGACAAGCGTATTCTTTCTCTGATTCCGAAGCGTGTCCTCTCGCATGTGCTTTGAGGTGAGAGCTACGAGTGAAGGTAGCCGAGCATTCGGAACATTCGAACGGACGCTGAACAGGAACGATGAAACGTTAACAAGGATACGAGGGCGAAAGAAAGAAATAAAAATGGGTACGAACCTCTCCAGTGTGGGTTCTCTCGTGTTCTTCGAGCCTACTCGTACGTGAAAAGGTCTTCCCACACCCTTGATAGCTACACGAAAGGTCCTTGGTCCTCCTGCGAGGCTTGTTGTCGTCTGAATCTGTTTCTCGTTCTTTCCCCGTTCTTGTCTCTCTCGATTCTACGAATTCGTCCTCCTCTGCCTTATCCTCATCTTCATCTTCATCTTCACTTTCACTCTGTGCGTCTTCAGTGCCGGGTTGGTAGGGTGTTTGAAGTGAGAAATGAGGCGATGTAGAAAGATTTGGAGTTGGAAAGATGTATGTCGAAGTCGAAGCTATGGCGGATGCCAGCATCCTAGCTTGTGCTCTCTTGCCTTAGTCTGTGTAGGATTCGGCAGTGAGGGAGAGGAGTAAGAGAGAGAGTTTCCCATTCTTTCTTTCCGATTCCATTCACTCGTTCCGCCTCCTCCTTCCGCTCGGCTTCTACATAGTCCATTCGTAAGTACACTAGCCATTGTACGCATTCGCCCTCCTCACCTCGGTCAACAAGCGATACAAGGCAAGCCGGAAATAATTCTCATCAATTATCGAATCCTTTCGATCTCGCTCGACTCTGAGCTAGAGACCGCAGATCTCGCTCATGGCAACATCTGGAATGTGCATCTCTCACTACACAGTGTCGTACTGACGCCTCCCTTGTCTGCCTCGATAGTCCTTTCTCACCTTTCCTTTCTTCGCCTCTCTTAGCATCGGCCCGACTTGAACCATGGCTTCGACCGCCCCGCATACTCCCAACTCTGACGATATCCTCGGCTCTCACCGCTTCACTCCCGCCGGTCAAGCTTCCGGGTCCGTTCAAGCCCCGACGGCAAACTCTGTCCTCGGCTCCGCTGCTCTCGACCCTTCGGCCCTTCATCCTCTCGCCGGTGTCGTAGGGAACAAAGAACTCGATTACCTGTTGCTCGAGGACGATCAGTTGAGTACGGTTGCTGGTGGAAAGACGGTTTTACCGAGTCGAGGTTGGGGAGACGAACTTTGTTATGGAACTGGTTCAACTTACCTAGCTGGTATGTCATTCGTGCTGTCATCCTCGAAGAAGTAGAGCTAACATGAGCGCTGTAGGTCTCGCTTTCGGAGGATTATGGGGTTTGACTGAAGGATTCCGTCGACCAGTCGCTCGTCCCTCTCAATCTACCGCTCCTCTCGCCCCTGCTACCGCCGCCACCGGAACAGCAGCAGAAGCGGCAGCATCCTCAGCAACGGCAACGGCACCGAAAGCTGCCTCGGTCGGTCAACAAGCTACCGCTTTCGCGAAACAAGCAGTTGAGGGAGCTGCCGCTGGAGCGAACGCGAACGCATCTCAAACTGCTGCGAAGGTTAGTGCGAGACTGAGGTGGAATAACGTACTCAATCAAGTCACGAGACGAGGGACTTCGATGGGTAACTCTGCTGGTGTTTTGGGTAATTTTCTTTTCGCTGGTCTCGTTTGAGTCGATGAGATAGCTGACGTTTCGCCGTTCGACCGATAGCTCTCATTTACAACGGTATCAACTCTTCGATCGATGTATACCGAGGAGGTTTCCACGACGTTTACGGAAGTATGGGAGCCGCCGCCGTGACTGGTCTCATTTGGCGATCAACTGGTACGCTTTGCTTTCTCCTTCTAGCATTCATGTCGCCATTCTGAACCGACAGATCATTGATATCAGCTGGTCTCAAATCGATGGCTATCACTTCCGGACTCTTGACCGTCGGAGCCGCAGGTTGGTCTTATGCCAAACTCCAGCTTCTGTAGATCATCGCCTCTCCTCCCTCTCCTAGTACATTAGACTCTATCGTGTCACCTCTGTTGGATCTCGATGATATCACCCCCTTCTTTCCTCTGTTCCTAATCGTTACGAAAACATCTTGCAAAGTTAACACTGCACTCCGCTCCCTCTCTCTCTCTCAACGTTTCTCTCTCTCCGCGTTTCTCTCTGTCTCCTTGTTCTCGCTCGTGACGCCGAACTAATCGAGAGTGAGATGGAGAGAATGTGTTTCAAACTGCAAGAGTCGAGATGGATCTCCTGATGTCTCTCTCTCCTAGTGACTGAGTCCTTCTTTCTCTCGCTAACATAATCGCCGTAGTTCCCGTCCTCCTCCTCCCGCCCCTCTCCAATTCCGGAGGAGACTCTACAAACTTCATCTCGATCCCTCGTTTCTCGCAGATCTCGAGCAATTCCCCAACTCGTTTCTCGCCCGTTTCGAGCCAAATCAAGTACTTTTCGTCGAGGATCACTTGAGTGAGTCGAGCGAGGGCAGGTTGATAGCTCCGAAAGGGGGCGAGAAGCGATTCGAAGTGAACATCGGCTTTTTCGACCGAGGCTGAATCGGGTAGGAACGAGTTCGGAGGAGTTAACTGTATCGTTTTGAGCGCAAGAGAAGAAGGAAGTTGGTCGATGAGGTAGGAGAGGTGAGCGAGTTTGTATAGGTGGATGTATTCGAGAGTGGTAGAGATAGCGCGTCGTGGCAGAGGGAAATGAAGGAGGAAATTGTATTCGTCGACGGTGAGAGAACGAAGTCGAGGAATGACCTCGTGAGCGTGGATTTTGAACGCTTCTGAATGTTCGAGTGTCGCGAGCGGGGATGGGGGAGGTAGAGAAATGTCACGGAGAGTGAGAGAGCGGAGATTGGGGAGGGAAAAGCCGGAGAAGGCGTCGTCGTGAGCTGTGCAATTGACGAGGGAGAAGGAGGTCACGTGCGAGGCGCGAGCGTTGTTTGCGAGTCGAAACCGAGATCGGAACCCACAGCGTCTAGCTTCGAACGAGTTGAGGTCTAGGGAACTTTCGCTATGAGTTCAAGTTCGAGCGTCGAACTTTCGAAAGATGCTCACGGTCTCCCAACAAGAACGCCCTCATTTCGAGCCCATCCAAATCGTTGAGCTGTAGGTCGCAGAGATGCGGCAGTTGCTGTACGAGGCGTGCGAGGGACAAGGGCGAACCAAGGTTTGGACCAAAAACGCTCAATTTGAGAATCGTCCGTGCGAGCTCTCCCGCTCTCGCCCCCTTCGATATCGCAGTCGAGTCGGTCAGGTCCATCAATTTATCGACGGCTCTGTCCGTATAGATCGCGCTTTCTCGAAAGAGTCGGGTTTGGGCCCACGACGTGAGAACTGGATGCGTGAGAGCGATTTGTCGGAGGGTTTCGTTGCGGATCGGCATCGTCAGCCGGTTCTGTTCTACTGGCAGTGTGAGATCGAGGATGTCGAGAAGTAGCTCAGAGGGAAGACGGAGGAGAGGAGGGAGTCTTGTTGAATCACTCGTGCGAATGCTGTTGGTGGATTCGACTATGCGGTTAGCCCATCAACGCATCGAGAGCTGTCTGTGAGATCTGTCTGATTCACCTGGCGGTTCCGCGCTGTCGCCTGATCGACGGAGCGGGGGATCGGAAGTGAGTTCGTTTGATGTAGAGGCTCGCGTCGAGGATGCTGAGGAGGTCATCTTGCTCCAGTATGGTGTCCATCGAAGTGGCCGTCGTCCGCTGAGGATGTGTCGGTGTGAGACAAGGGGAGTTGAAAGAGAGGGGCCGACTCTTAGTTCGCTTCTCAGGGATCGTTTCGCAGCGACAACAAGGTATTTTTTTCGAAGGCTCACTCGACGAGCTCCAGTCACAAGTGGTGTCTGCGCCGTTTGCGAAATCAGCGAGAATCGAAGTCGAAACTGAGTCCTCGCCCAGACCGTTCTTTTCCCCTTTTCTTACTCGGGCCACCCTCGTCTGACTCCGCACGTACGAGGAGCGTGGTTTGTCCTTTTGTCGAGCTGACTCCCTGCCGCGGCAAGGCGGGCCCGGTTCGGCGTGCGTGGCAGCTCAGGCCTCTCTTCGTTCGCTCAGACAATCAGTTCTCGTCTCCGTTCTTCTTCCTCTCTCTCACTCGTCCTCTCGCAGCCCCTTCGCCGTCCTTCCTCCGTCGAGAATCGTACAGGCGTTCTAGCACGATCGAACGTCACATCCTCGACTTCCACTCGAATCCTTTCCCGTGCTCGAGCCTTTCGCAATGCCCTTCCCCAGCTTACCACCCGAACTCTGGCTCGATATCGTCGACACCATCGTCCTCTCGAATCCCTCGCACGCTCTTCGGACCCCAGCTCTCGCCTCCCTCGCCCGAATCAGTCGCTCGTTCTACTCCGTCGCGAACCCCCTTCTTTATCGAACCCTCTTCCTCGACACCTCTCGTCGACTCAAGATCCTCTCGACCCTTGCAGCGCGCCCAACTCTCGCCAAGGAGGTCCGAAACCTGACGATCTCGGGAGGCGAAATGTCGGTGGGCGAATTCGAATTCACGAAGGAGGTTCTGTCAAGCTGCTCCAACATTTCGAGTCTCACCTACCTCTGCTTCGACTCGTGGTACCTTCCAAACTTGACTTCCTCCATCGCGAAAACGTCCTGGTCGAAACAACTGCGATACCTGAGGAGCGACGCGAAGGAAGGACTCTTTGAACTCCTTTCCAAACTCCCAAACCTCGAGGAACTCGTCGCATCTCGTATCGACTTTCCTGAAACCTCGTCAATATCGATGTCGACGTCCCGTCCATCCTTCCGTCTCAAGCGTTTCGACTCGGGGTCTACCCCATTCGACTCCGACTTCTTCACCTTGACCTATTCCTCGCGGGAAACCCTCGTTGATCTCGACTTCCCGACCTCCTCCCGTTCACCTCTGCCAGACCTTTCCGGCTTCCCCGCGCTCTCGCGACTGACCCTCACACTCGCCGAACGATACATCCCTCACAACCTCGACAGTCGAATCGGAGTTCCAGGAGGTCCAATCCGCGCAGATCGAGACGACATTAGATGTCTCGAGAGGGTGAAAGAGATGCTCAGAATGATCGAAGCAGGAGGAGGAGGAAACTCGTTCGAACGACTCGAATTGTATCAACCTGATTATCGACGAACAAGGGAAATCTCGTCAAACGATGTGAAGGAAGCGGGGCTCTTGGAAGGGATCCCGAGATTCGTCAAGGAACTCGATTTGTCGACGATCAATCTCGAAGCAGAGTACCTGATGGAGGTGTTCGGAGGGCGGTCGAAGGAGGGTTGTAACGGGTTGAGAAGAATATGGCTGAGGAAGGTAGAGCAGGTGAAGGAGGTGGACCGTGTGTTGACGGAGCGAGGGATAGCGGTCGAGTGGGTTTAGCTACTGTCCTCGTTCTCAGTTTGAAGACCGATAGTCACCTCTCGAAGGATGTTTGGGGAAATATAATTCGATTTCGGATACTGTAGCTCTAGAATACGAAGCTCGGTAGTTCTCCCTTTCCCATGTTCCTTACAAGATCCTTGACCGCCTTGACCGATGCGTCTTCATTCTTGTCCGAATGGAGCGATGAAGTGAAAATGGAATTGAAGTCGAATTCGTGAACTGGTAAGCTCGAACGAGGGAGAGATGCGATTTGATCTCGCGGTGAAACAGAGGAGACATCAGAAGAAGATGGGGCTGGAATGGAAGTGGATGCAGTAGGGGCCGAGACGAATGAAGGAGGCGCGAGAGAGAAGGTGAAGGGTGCGGAAGAAGGAGGAGGAGTGGGAGGTAAGCTGGCTTTCGGGGAAGAAGGTCTTTGTACTGGAGGAGGGGTGAGAGCCGAGGGAGAGAGTGATGGGGTCTTGCGCGAAGGAGTAGATTGAGGAGGGTTCGTCGAGGATGATGCGCCGAAATCGAGAGAGAAAGAGGGTGTAGTCTTCGAGGTCGAAGCGAAGGAGAATCCGTTGGCGGGAGAGGCAGATGCGACGGGCTTAGTGGAAGAAGGCGCAAAGCCGAAAGGTGTAGCGGATTTCGTTTCCTCCTCCTTTTTCGTTGTCGGGAAAGAATCGGTTGGAGCAGGCGACATCTCCTCATCTGCGTCTTGTTCCGCATCCCCTTCGGCGTCGGAAGAGAGAAGTTCGACAACTTCGACAGCCTTCTTCGGCTTCGGCGTAGACTTGGTCGAGGAAGTCGAAGTTGAGGGTTTCGATCGCTTCGACGACTGATCGCGACGGTACTCCTGTCAACTCATAGAGCGTGAGCACTTGCAACTGTCTACAGAAGTAGTCGAAGCCGAGGTACTCACGGCTGGCATAGTCCGCTCGAGCTGTTCGAGGGGTGAAATTTCCTTCTCCTTTTCCTTTTCCTTGGGTTTCTCGATTTGAGCAGCTTTCGAACGAGCACTCGCTCTCGGAGTAGAAGATTTCTGTGCAATCTCGAAAAGCCCCTGTAATCAGCTTTGAGCATGAGCTTATTGCATTGGCAGAGACTCACAGCACGACCTGCTCCCGAGCTTCTCGGGACTCTCTTGCTTGCGAGAGCCAGAGGATTGGCATCGTTGTCGTAAGGATTAAGAATCGCCTCTTTTCCAGGCGCGACTTGAGGTTTAGGAGCTGGGTTCGCAGCGTCGACTTGCTGAATCACGTCGAGCATCAGGTTGGCGGCACCGGTCGTTCCCTTCGTTGGAGGTTTGCGAGGAGGAGAAGGTGAGGGCGTATCTACGAAACCGATCGACGTTGAGTCCCCGGCTCGAGGAGTGAGGGAAAGAATCCAAACTCACTAGCTTGGCTCACTTGCCAGAGCGGACTCGGTTTCGCGGGAGTTGAAGTACTGGCGAAACGAGATAGAGGCGGCTTCGAGTTCGATTTTGGCTTGTCCTGAACCTTCTCTGTTGAAGTCGACGCGGCTGAAGGCGAATAAGATGAAGCAGCAGCCGAGGTTGAAGGTGTCGGAGCAGAGACGAGAACGTCATCGAGTGAAGCAACGGGGATATCCTCCTCCATGTTGTCTTCCTCGGTTCTCCGTCGTTTCCCATCTGTGATCGATCCGGAACTCTGTCCACCTGAAGCGATTCCGAATAGAGATCCTTCACTGCTACTCTTTGTGATTCCGCCGCTCGAGAGTGTTGGCTTGCGTCGACGACTCGAGTAACCTGCGCCGACGTAAAGAGTTCGTCTTCGTCTGTAGGTGGGTTCGCTAGCGACTTGGGAGGCGGGAGCGGCTGGAGATGCGGTCGAAAGGGGGAAAGAAGTACTCGAGCTCGCGAAATTCGGAGTGAACGCGGTCGGGATCGATTGAGCTGCAATGTCACCACGACGTTAGCAGCCAGCTTCGCTCGTAGCAATCAACTGGACTTACCTTGCTGCATGAGATGCATAACTCCGGCGTGTTCGATCGCCGTCAAACCCTCCTCTCCTCTTTCCGCCTTTTCTCTGAAGAATCGAGCCAACTCTTCGTTCGCGGCTCCTCCTCCTCCATATTCGCTCGTGTTGTATTCTGAGCCTCCTGTAGGCCCTCCTCGAGCGAGGTGAGGAGAAGCGATCGAAGCGAGGTCTGGCATCGATAGCGACGAGGTGAATTTCGAGCGGCTCACGAGACCGCTGAGATACTGGTTGGGAGTAGGTGAAGCAGGTGGCTGTTGCCCGAACTGGAGACAGGAGAGCGTCAGGTTGGAGGTCGGGAGGAAGAGAGGTTTGAGGTGGACTCACGATACCGGCAGACGACTCGCGCGCGACTTGACGACCATGAAGGGCAAACTGTGCAGCTTCCTCTGCAGAATCAGTCTCCTCTCCCTCGTTCGTCGCTTCCTCTTCCTCCTCTGTCTCATCTTGTTGTTCCTCTGTCGGCGCAGGTTTCGAGCTGGATCGGAAAGGTGATAGATATGACAATACACTCCTCAATCGTGACTACGACCCGAAGAATGATCAGCTCGAGTGTCTTCGAGTTCGGATGAGGAGAGATGGAGAGACGAACTGGAGTTGCTTGAGGCGGAGGAGTAGGTGCAGGCCGCGCGTAGGGAGACTGCCGCCGAGCTCGTCGACTACCGTCCATTCTCGCACGAGGTCGAGAGTTGTAATACCTGAGAGATGGAATGTGTTTCGCGAGCCAAGTTCGAATCTGGCTTTTCGAACCTCCCCCTGAGTCAGGTCGATCGGCCCGAACGCCGAGAAGTCGATTTCACGATTCACAGATCAAAGAGAGCGAGAATCCGAATCCGCCGATGACAAGGAGTCGATCTCTCGCTCTCTCTTCTCCCTCTTCCCGCTCTCCTACCCACTCCTTTTTACCGACCACCTTGCGATCTCGACCATGAGTTCAACAAAGGAAGTTTACAGCAGCAAGAACGGCAATGCATCTGGGAGACCGAAGGCGATCATCGTCGGAGCTGGAATCGGAGGTTGTGCTTCAGCTGCTCGACTCACTCAAGGTGGATTCGATGTCACTGGTTAGCTCACTGACTAGCTCTCTATCCCATGATCGAGGAGCTGAAGCGATTCGATGATCCGATGTTCAGTACTCGAAAAGAATGATTTCGCAGGAGGACGATGCAGCACTTTTGAAGGAGCTCCCAATTACCGATTCGACCAAGGACCGAGTCTTTACCTCTTACCGAAACTCATCGCCGAGTCTTTCAAAGATTTGGGTACTTCGCTCGATCAAGAAGGGATCAAACTCGTCAAATGTGAACCGAATTATCGCATCGTCTTCCCCGACAAGGAATCAGTAGAGATGTCGACCGACCTCAGCAAGATGAAGAAAGAGGTAGAAAGGTGGGAGGGACAAGATGGATTCGAAGGGTGAGCACAGTCTCGCAGATCTGCCGCTTTTCCTCGAACGATTTTCGAAAATTCTCCTTTTCACAGCTTCCTTGGCTTCATGAAAGAAGCTCATGTACATTACGAACTCTCTTACGAACACGTACTTCATCGCAACTATACGACACTCGCTTCCATCATTCGCCCGACTCTTCTCACCCAACTTCGTGAGTTTTTCCGCCCAGATGCCTACTCGAATGCTCTGCTGACAATATCGCTCGGCTGCAGGCTTATTGATCTCTGTTACCTCGACTGTGTATACCCGTGCTTCTCGATACTTCAAGACTGAACGCATGCGACGTGCTTTCACTTTCGCCTCGATGTACCTCGTAAGTTTGGACAATTCCCTTCTATTTTCAAGTAATGTACTCACATCCGTGACGTTCGACAGGGTATGTCACCATTTGACGCTCTCGGAGCTTACAACCTTCTCCAATACACGGAACACTGCGAAGGAATCCTTTACCCTCTCGGCGGTTTCTCGATCGTTCCGAAAACTCTCGCGAAGATCGCCGAACGCAACGGAGCCAACTTCCGCTTCAACACCCCGGTCGAACGAGTGATTGTCGAGAACGGACAGGCGAAAGGAGTCATCACGGAAAGTGGAGAGGAACTTCGAGCGGACGTCGTTTTGGTTAACGCTGATTTGGTATGGGCGATGGGTCACCTTTACAAGGAGACGAGCTACTCGAAGAGGCTGGAGGAGAAGCCAGTCAGTTGCTCTTCGATCAGTTTCTACTGGTCGATGAACCGGTACGCTTTCAATTCTTTTCTTTTCGTCTCTTTGTTTTTCTCCCGCTGACTCCTCGACTTTCGATCCTGACAGCAAGATCCCCGAGTTGAACTCTCATACCATCTTCCTCGCTGAAGAGTACCGAGAGTGAGTTGTCCTCGTCCTTCCCTCGATTGCGCACCTTGTCACTGATTCTCATTCTGCCCTCTCAGATCCTTCGATTCGATCTTCACCGAACACAAGATCCCCCATGAGCCTTCATTCTACGTCAACGTTCCCTCTCGTCACGATCCTTCGTAAGTGTCTCCGTCAATTTTGCCGCTTTCTTCCGCGCTGACTGGAATCGTTTCTCTTCCCAGCGCTGCACCCGAAGGAAAGGATTCCGTCATCGTGCTCGTACCTGTCGGACACATTTCCCCTGCTCTCCCAACTGCCTCAGACTGGAACCGAATCGTCGATGAAACCCGCGAGAAGATTATCGGAGAAATCGAACGTCGTCTAGATATCAAGGATTTGAAGAAGGACATCATCAACGAAGTTGTCAACACCCCGATCACCTGGTCTGAGAAGTTCAACTTGCATCGTGGAAGTATCCTCGGTTTGAGTCACAGCTTCTTGTGAGTCTACTCTAAGGTCGTCGAACAGTAACCGGAATAGAGGACTGATTTCGGGTCCTTGTATGGCGTAGCAACGTCCTCTCTTTCCGACCCAAGACTCGTCATCCTTCTGTCAAAAACGCTTACTTCGTCGGAGCTTCCGCTCACCCTGGAACTGGGTAAGTCTCTTCCTCTCGCCTCTCCAGATCCACGTAAGTGCTGACAAGTCCACCTCGCTCTACACAGTGTTCCCATCGTGTTAGCCGGAGCTCGTCTCGCCACTACTCAAATCCTCCAAGATTACGGTCTCCCGATTCCCGCCTCCTGGGAAGTTTCTCCTGCCGAACTCGCGACGGCTTCCGCCAAAACCGATTCGAACGGTCTCATCTTACTCGCCTTACTCTTCGCTCTCATTTACGCTATCGTGACCTACGCAAGAAACTAGACAGTTACCTTCAACCAGCATAGACACCTTTCAAAAACTCGCTTCTTTTCTTTTAGTCCTTTCCATTTCTCTCAGGGTCGTTTTCCATGCAGTTTTCTTCGGCCTCTCGTGTAGTCTAGTTTGTTGCAAACCGATACAATGCTTTCTGCCTCACCTTTCTCCCGTCTCTCGTCTCTCGTCTTTCATCGCAAACACCTCGAGAGCCACAGATGAAACGATATTAGAGCCTAAGAACTTGCAGCAGATATCGCATGTCTATTTGTAATCGTACAAAACAGAGAGAAGAGAAGCAGACAACCTCATTTTCGTTTTTCTGTTAAAGTCTAAGATACCCCCATCGCCGACGACGACTTCCCTAAGTTACAGTGCTTGCCAAGCAGTTTTAGCCCTCGTAAACTTGCCCACTCTCGCTCGTTCCTTGATCCTCCCTTCGTCCAAAGCCTCCTCAACCGCTTTCCCAATCGAAAGATAAACATCGCACGCCGCTCTAATCCCTCCCCGAGCTTCTTCGGGTAACCCTTCAATCGCGACCCTCGACTCTTCCGCCATTTCCTTCGCCAATTTCAATAATCTCCTCCTCTCCTCCGTCAAAGTTTCGATCGGAGCATCGACAGGTCTCGAAGGTAAGTACATTCGATTGATCGTTTGGTCGGCCGGAACGTCTCGAGCGATATTGACTAATTGTAAAGCTTTCCCCATTTTGCGGGCCGCTTCGAGAGTTTCTTTCTTCTTCGATTCGGAGGGTTTCGAACGGGATCGAGTCGAATGCGCAAAGACGAGTTGAACGCATAAATCAGCGACGGATGAAGCGACGTTCGAAGAGTATTCCATCAAGTCTTCGTCGGTTCCAATTGGTAGTTTTCCCTGCTTAGTCGTTGGTCCTCCTCCTCCTCCTTCTTTCTTTTCGAGTGCGAGAGCGATGAAACTCAAATCGGTTTCAAAACCAGTCAAGAGTTCCTCCAAAGGTCCCCTCGTAACGGGTAAGAAAGTCAAGAGTCTGAAAGGACCTTTTTCCTTCTCCGAGAGGAGAGGGAGGGCTGAATCGAGTTGAGGTTTCGAGAGAGGTCGAGGGAGAGTCGATCCCGAGTAGGCGTGGGTGAGGAATGATCGAATACCGGTGATGTTTGATGAAGCAACGGGGACGGAAGAAGCATTATCGATTAGGTCGTCGCAAACTCGACACCAGGCGTAACTAGTGGAGTGCAGAAAAGTCGAAATGAGTTCAATATTGAAATCGTTTCAGACTTGAATCCGACTTACAGAGATAACAAGTCGAGACGTAGTCGACCATCAAAGACCATACTCGCCGTTGAGAAACTCTTCGAATGGATTTCGAGGATATCGATCGCGTTTCGGAGATCGATGATTCGTTGGGCTTGTTTCGCGTCGGGTTGGTTCGCTAGGATCGGGAGGAAATCTTGTACGGGAGGAAAAGGGGACGAATGACCTTTGTCGTAGGATCGGAGATCGTGAACGGCGAGACAGTAGTCACTGCGTAGGATAAATGTCAGTGAGCTAGGAGTCGATCGAAATTTGAGTCGAGTCGTTTCAAGCTCACCATGCGACGAGGCCGAAAACGATCATGAGATTAGTGAGCAAGAAGAACACCGCTTCTCTGAAAATTGAGGGACTATCAGCTCGCATTCTCGGACAAATTGCAAAACTCGACTCACTCGATTTCGAGACCTCTGTACGACAATCCCAACTTTGTACCTTGTTCGATGACCCACGTTCCTCGTTGGAGTGCTCGGGCATCGCACTCCCACAAGTAGAGCGTCGGTAGCAAGATGGGGAGGACGACAGAATATCGAGGCATTGCGAGAATATGTGTCGAAGTGATGAACCTAAGCCAATCAATTCCCATCAGCTGACACTAGAGGAAGAAGCCGTAGAGAAGAGTGACTAACCACAAGAGAGCGAGGAAAGGAGCTACCCAACCAACGATCAAGGCCAAATAAGTCCCTTCCCCTCCTTCCTTAATTTTCGTAATCGACAAAGCCGTCACGAGCAAGAACAACCCGGTACCGACATACCTCGTCGTTCTACCTTGTTCAGGTTTCGTCGGAAGGAGGACGGCATGCACGACGGGACGAGTGAAGAGAGCGTAGACGGAAGCGGTGATGTAGGTTTGGATGAAAAAGAAGAAGACTTCTTCGTAAGGGATCGCGAAGAGAGTGGGTCCGACGACGGAGGATTGTGGGTATGACCAGATCTACTCCGAGGAAAGAAAGTTCGGGATGAGTGGTTGAGGGAACTGTTCGAAATGGGAGAAGAAACGAGCAAAACTCACGCGGTTGCGAATCAGATACGAATCCCAGGGTATCGTTGCCTGCTCGGAACAGATTCGTTAGCTCACTTCATGGGCTTGTCGGATCATTCGAAGCTTACGAGTACTGCAATCTGTGAGGGAGAAGATGAAAATGATGAGAATGCGACGAGTTCGGGAGAGTGTGAATCGAGACGGATCAGCTCACGGTGATCAAGAAACATGTTTTGTACACATCTCTAGCTGTCCTAAGCTTCCTGAACGTGAGCCAGAGAAGGGCTGCTGGCGGAACCGTCCATTTCGCATGGCTGTTGGATCGAATCGGGTCAGCAACTTCGGACGAAGATCGGATCAATCGCTAAACACTCACACGAGCCAGTAATCGAATCCCATGCTACAGGCGAAGGTTGAGGACGAAGTTGAGTGAGATGCCGAGTTCAATCTCCTCCGAGATCGTCAATTCTCATCGCCGAACTTTGAAAGTTGAAACTCCTGACGTCGGCCAACTTTTCTCTCTCTCTCTTCCTCCTGCCCCTTACCGAATTCGACTGTTATATGGACAGGACAACGACGACAAAGTAAATGCCAACTCACCCATATCGTACTGGCAACTACCTCCCGCTTCGAGACGAAAGATCAGCAGCGAAATGTAAACTCGTTCAAGGCCGAATCCCTCGAGAACTCGCTGGAGGGTGAGTCTACGTCTTACTACTCTCAATGGATGTTTTGACTGACTCTGTCATCGACCCTTCGCAAGGTTGTACGTTCGAAATGGTGGCGCACCAGCTCTTGCGAAAGAAAACAAACCTGACGATCTCGAACCGGCCTACCACTGGGTGAGCTTTCTCTCATCTGGCTTTATGCTCAGTGTATGTACTTCGTGCTTACATCGTCGATCGCACCTAGTTCGACGGAGATGGGATGTTGACGGGAGTTCATTTCGCGATTTCCGACGATTCCGATTCTTCTTCGACCATCTCACCAACCTTCGTCAACAAATACGTTCTAACCGATGTTTTCCTCGCTTCTCGAGCCCTTGGTCTTTCGAAACCCATCCTACCCTCGATCGCGACTCTCCTCGGTTCCTTCGCAACGATCCACCTCATCCTCTTTTCCGTCTTTCGCGCTGTCTTCCTCGCTTTCTGCTCCTTCTTCACCAAGACCCCTCTTCGACATTTATCGGTAGCGAACACTTCAGTACTTTGGCACGATGGTCGAGCTTTGGCGAGTTGCGAAAGCGGTCCGCTGGTCGAAGTCACTTTGCCCGAACTCGATACGGTGGGATATTGGAGTCTCGAAGGCGATGACGGAGAACCGGGAATGAGAGAAGGATTGCTTGGCTGGATGAAGGAATGGACAACAGCTCATGTGAGTTGCTTTTTGGGGAACGAGCTTTTGACTTTCTGTTTCCCACAACTGACGGATCTGCCGCTTTCATTCGCAGCCGAAACGAGATCCATTCACAGGAGAGCTCATGCTATTTCACATGACCTTCATCCCTCCCTTCCTTCACTATTCCGTCGTCCCTTCGACTTCTCCCGCCGCTTCGAATCTCCACGAAAAACGACACCCAACTCCTCGAATTCTCGGCGCTCCAGTCCCGATCAAAGCTCCTCGAATGATGCATGACTGTGCCGCATCCCGCACCCACACGATACTCCTCGATCTCCCGCTCTCCCTTGATCCTCGAAACCTCTTGTCCGGGAAACCCGTCATTTCTTACAACCCTTCCGAACCATCTCGATTCGCGATTTTCCCTCGACACTCACCTGATCACGTAACTTGGTTCGAAGCTCCCCCTTGTATCATTTTCCACACGGCCTTCGCCTCGGACGAATACTACCCCTCTTCCCCTTCTTTCCTCTCCCCTTCTCTCCAACCAGAACCTCAAGACGTCTCTGCCGTCTCTCTCGTCTGTTGTCGATTAAACTCTCCTCGACTCGTCTACTCCGCCGGAAACCTCACTCTCCCACCCTCCGAAGCTCTCCCCCTCGGAGCGAAAGAAGCCTGCGAATTGTATTATTACCGATTCCCCTTTCCGACCTCACCTCTCGTTACAAATCCTCGACCATCGCATGCGTTCCCACTCGCGGCGATCCCGTTCGAATTTCCGACGGTACCGACTAGTAGAGTCGTCGGTCCTTCAAAGTACGCTTATGGATGTTCGGTCAAACATGGGAATTTCGATGCGGCGTTGGGAGGAGCCGCTAAAATCGATTGTCTCGTGAAAGCGAATGTTGATAAGTTGGTGAAACGAGGGATTGAGAGGAGTCAGACGTGGGCGAAAGAGGGGATCGAGGAAGATGAAGAATTACCGGTCGATTCGAGAACGATTTTGGAAGTTTTGGCGGATCAAACACCTCGCCCGATCAAGGAAGAGTCCCATGAAGGAGGAGAAGGAGACGTTGAGATCAGGATCTACGAATTACCGGAGAACCATTTCGCCCAAGAAGCTTCATTCGTCCCGAGAGAGAACCCAAGAGGTGAAGATGATGGTTACCTCGTCTTCTACGTCTTTGACGAGAGTCGATTGGACCCCGAGACGGAGAAACCTAGAGATGGGGCAAAGAGTGAACTATGGGTCCTCGACGCTTGGAATATGGAGGATATCGTCGCAAAAATCCTTCTACCTCAACGAGGTGAGTCCCCACAACTCCCTCTTTACCGTCTTGAGTCTCTTTGCTAACCCATCTTCGTTAATAGTCCCGTATGGACTTCACGGGAATTGGTTCACACGAGACGAGATCGCATCACAACGACAACCTACCTCGATCCGTCAACGCCCTAGCTCAATTCCTTCTCCGACCTCCTAGATTTCTCTCCATACTACCTCTCTCCCTCATCTTCGTTTCCTAGCCATTCGCATTTCCTCGCAGGTTCTCTCTCTTCTCGATATCAATATCATATTCCACCATACCCATTTTCTTTCGCACTTCAACTCTTTACTTCCCGCTTAATTGACGCCTCTTTCGACCCTTGAATACTATATATAGATAGGAATCGCTCACTGTACATCTTCTCTCTGCCCTACCCTGTAGCTTGTAGCTTCGTTTTTCGTTCTTCCCTCATTGTCGCAATTAGTAGATTTCACGGAACCAACGAGGGAGGCCGGGGGTTACACTGCAGGTCTGTTTCAAATTGATGCGCGGTTGTAGCCAGGACAAGGGTTGGCTCATCGCAGCTTCTTGTAGACCGTGGCGAGTCTCGAGAGTGACAAGGGGAAATGCGGACAACTTTGTAGAGTAGTTGTGCTCGCTCGAGATGGAGGAGAATCGAGGTTTCAAAGTTGCATTAATCGGAACAAAACAGATATAGCGGGAAAGAGTCGTCCGCAAGAGAAACAGCGAGTACTGAAAGGGTAACGGGGGTAGAAGAGAGTTTGCGAAAACGACGAGGCGGAGAGTGTGGATTTTTTTTGAGTACAACCCGTTAGACTGAACAGAGAGCTGGGTGAAGTGAATCTGGTTTACTCGTTCCATTTCTTGGCCACCATGGACTGAGAGTGCCGAGGCGGAACATGATCAGTTTCGAGTCTCGTTCGAGTAAAAAAGATTTTGAGGGAGAGACGACTCACGTCAGGTGGTTGAGTAGCCATCTTTTTCTGAACAACGGCAACAGAACCCAATCGGTCAGTCGGGAGAGGCAATGAACGGGAAAAAAAGAAGAAGAAGAGAAAACTCACCTTTGAAACATCTGACCAATCCGTACTCAAAACCGTTCCATTACTCTCCTGATAACTCTTGATCATCGCCCTCCTCTGATCGTCCGTCGCATCAGCGTACAACTTTTGGAACATCTCGTTGAGAGCTCGGTCTCCGCCTGCGTTTGGATCTTTCGAGATTTCTTTCTGGAGTTGTTCGTCTTCGGCCGCGGATTGCTTCACGATGTCGTCCCAGTTGTGACGTTTACGAGAGGAGGAAGGATAGGCGTGAGTAGGAGGTGCAGAGGTGGTAGAGGGAGCAGGAGCATCTGAGTTGGAAACGAAAACACGAAACTTCAGTTTAACTGGAGCTTCTTTCGTTTCGGAAGAGGTACTCACTCAGTTTCTGAGCAGTTCCTTCATCTTCACCTTCAACTTTGTTCCATTTGATCCCAGCATCGACCTTGGCCAACTTGACTTCGATTTTCGGTTGAAGGACTCTGTAAGAAGATTTCGAAGGGTCGATACGATGGGCTAGCGGGTCCAAATCGAACACTACGTCTGATCCAGTCGGTAGGTGAACAGATACAGAGAGCTAAGAGGAGGGAGGAGGGCCGTGAGTCCAATCGAAGAGAGAGGTTGGATCAGTGAAGAGGGATACGAACCGATTGAGGTTGAATGTCGACTTTGAGGTCTTCTTCTTTGACATTGCGGATGAATACGCTCACTACCACTTCAGAATCGGTTTGATACCTGCGACAATCGATTGAATGCGATGAGACTCAAAGATCAATCGGGGAGAGAGCGAGAGAGCTGTTGTACCATTCGTGACGGATCTTGGAAGTCATTCCGAACTGTACGTGCGTTCGATTGAGAGATGCGGGAAGCTGAGAGGGAAGCGGGAGAGGACAAAGGAGAATAGAACCTGCTCGAACATTTTTCAAACTTGTGCCCGTGGCTATCAAGTCAGACTGCGTGATTGCTCTCTGTGTCCGTTCCAGACCATAAAGAGACTTGAGCGCTCGCCAGTTTGAGAGGCGAAATGCGAAAGATTTCTATCGTTTTCTCGTTTTTTGGCTCTCTGTCTCTCTCTCTCTAGAGCCCTCACGTCTTCTTCCGTTCGCTCGAGCGGAGAGGTCTGAGTGAGTCAGACAACTAATCCATTGTAAGCAACTCTCCCTGATCTGCCAATTCAGACAACCATTCGAAGAAAGCACTCCCAGGAAATCCGACGACGTTGTTGTAATCTCCATCAATAGACTTGATCAGTAGTCCACCTTGCTGTTGAATCGCAAAGCCCCCTGCTCTGTGGACAACAACGACAGTGGTCAGTCTCTGTCGAACCTGGCGGAAGAGGAGGGAAGGGGCAAAGTTACCTGTCGAGTCCTTCGCCGCAATCTACGTAGGCTTGCAGTAATTCGTCAGAGCAATTGTTGAATCGTATCTGTGACGAGAAGGAAGACGTGAGTGACCTCTTCAAATAGCGAGCGAGAGCCAAAGAAAGAAAGGTGGAAAACTGACTTTTGTTCCAACAACAAGGGAAGAGACAGAGTATCCGGGATTCGCGATTATCGGTTGCACTATCGTGAGTATACCAAGAGCGGAGATTTGTTCATAAGCACGGGAAGACGCATCTCGAGAGGTAGGAGAACGCTCACCAATCGTGACTCCCGTGACGACCTGAACCTGTTCTCCTCGATAACTCCTCAACATGTCCATTTGATCCGTTTCGTTCTGCGGTTTCTCGAGGATAGCTGGTGAAGGTCCAGCGAGTAGGACAACCGTATCCGCTATGAGAATGGAAGCAGGTATTAGATTCATGAGCTCAACCAGAAATCTGACAAGTGCGCGAAAATCCTCACCTCCAATTACGAGATCTGGTGGATCTTCTGGATCCTGTCTCACTAGTTTCTCATACACTTCTACTGCCTAATGGCCGAGAACGTTCGAATCAGCTTTCCATGCTTCCCGGAGAGGATTCGAAGTCATTCGAGTTCACCTTTTCAGTCGCAGTAGCGATCGGATATTGAGTGAGGTCCGGGAAATCGGCGTGACTGAGTGTCTCAGGGAATGTAGAAGGTACGATCTCAGGTTGGAGTCCGTAGGTCTTGAGGATTTCAGCTCTTCGAGGCGATGCAGATGCGAGAACAATCCTCTTCCCTAGCCAGATAGAACGTCAGGGTCAATTTGTAACGTAATGAGAGATGCCTGGGGAATGGCGGACAGCTCGCAAAGAGCAGGAAAGGGAGGGAGAGGTTGAGAATGATGAGACTCACCACGCAATAAGTTGAAGACGGGCAAGTTGAGGGCATGAGGGCAGACTGGGTCTACACGGCCGACTAGAGGAGCCTTCTCGTTTGACATGGCAATGCGCTTGGTGGTTGAATGAGAGGAAGGAAACCTCGAGCGGGAGACTCGCTTCGCAACCTTACGAATCTCTGGTGTTTTGGGTGTCCACTATGTAGCATGATATATATTGTACAGGGTAGTAGAAATTCACAAGGGATGGAAATTGGTGCAAGTTTCCACCGTGCAGGCTGCCGAGATTTGACCCCTGAAAACGTTCCCTCTTCCTATTTTTTCTCGCTCCACACAGCAACAGCTCCAGCAATAGCGTCCAGTACAGCTCTCAAAGACCCTCAGAATCGATTGCCGCAAACGAAAGAGCGTCTTCTTCTCTCCTGCTTGCTCGACAGCTTCTCACACAAACTTCACTCGGGCGTCCAGCATCACAACATCGACTGGACGCCTTCTCCAACGAGAGACAGTATCAGAGACAATCAGGAACGGGAACAAGACTGGTTAGATGGCCTGGGAGATGCTATCGGGAGAGATGGTTTTAAATGCACGTGTTGTTCCTACTTTCCGTCAACTCTCGCCCTCACACTTTGCTTCGCTTGTTCTTGGTCGTAGGGCGTGAAGAGAGTTTCTTGGTACCCTTTGCCGCTTAGTTGATCCCAAATACCGTTGTATAAGATGAGAAAATGGCGAATTCAATATTTTCAGGGGTAGAATCTCGGCAGCCTGCCTGATGCGAAACTGCACAACAATTCCATCCCTTGGAAATTCAAGTCGAAATGAGCAATTTCCCTCACGTGACGAATCCAATCTATCAAGCTCAATCAACCTTGGCTTCGTCCCGTCCCACTCCGTCGAACCTGTGCTCTCCTTTCCCGTCGTAACGTCTCCTCTTCATTCTCTGGTACATCCGCGAATAGGATATAGATCGCCATCTGGCAAGACGAAATGTCATTTCTTCTGAAGATTCATATCGAGCGGCTGCATCTCCTCCGAACACTCACCATAGTACCCGGTATCCACCTAGAGTACCATAAGTCAGACAGTCAGTCTCCAGCTCGTCCAGTGAGCCCTGGAAAGGGCGAGAGCAGGGAGACGAACCCAAGAATAGTCAGCTCAATCGAGCTGCAGCAAACTCAGCCACCAGTTTGTCAGCCTGGGCGCAAACGTAGTGACATAGCTAGCACTCACATATAGAAGTCTATACCTATCCCGCGCTTCCGCTTGACGACTAAAGGCGGCACGAGTAAACACAGCCAAAGGTCCCGATTCTCCCCCGAGAACAGGTTGGTGAATCCCATGGAGAGCGAGCGGAGCGGAGCCACGACGGGCGTTGAGGGAGATGAAAGAAGAAG
The DNA here is from genome assembly GCF_050403485.1 of Sporobolomyces salmoneus. Taxonomy (NCBI): domain Eukaryota; kingdom Fungi; phylum Basidiomycota; class Microbotryomycetes; order Sporidiobolales; family Sporidiobolaceae; genus Sporobolomyces; species Sporobolomyces salmoneus. Next base: position 340,042 of record NW_027481159.1, on the reverse strand, counting down.
AAGAGATGTTGACCTCTAGCGTCATGAGCTGGAAGCGAGCCGTACTGAGCGATCTGAGCGCTTCGAAGAGAGTGGGCGCATCCTTCAATCCCTTCTCGACTAGAGAGAAGTCTTCAACACGAGCTTGACGTAGAGGAGAAACGGGGCTTCGGAACGAGAAGAGAACTGGGACTTGCAAGGAATGAAAATGCAACAACAATTCATCAATTCGACCGACCGACTCGATAGTAAGCTCTTTTGAGTCTGTCATCACGCGAACGACGAAAGGTTGAGCGTCAGCTCCAATGACACGCGAGGGAAAGAGACGGAGTGACGCACTCATAGAGCATGATTTCACCCCAAACGTAAGATCCCGGAAGCGCAGAAGGGTGAAGGTAATCCCGGAACTGTCGACAAGGGCAAAGGTTCAGTGTGAGAACAAGTACGTGAAGAGCAGCACGACTCACGTGATTCTGTTGACCTTCGAGTAACTTTCCAATCTCGTTCACTCGTATTCTCTCGTCGAACCCGTAATCCGTCTCGTCTTCATCCTGGTTCTGTGCCTTCTCGAGTTCGGCGATCGCTTCTCGGGGAAAGTACGAGTCGGCGGTATCGTGGACTCGCTTGAGAATCGAGGAGAGGAAAGTAGGGTGAGTCGCGAGGGACGAGACTCGTAGATCGTGCATAGTTTTGCGAGCGAGCGCATCGAGAGCTGCTGCACGAGTGAAAGGCGTGTAGTCTTGCGATTAAGGGAAGTAATGCCGAGTCAGTTGAATAAGACCGTCGAGCGCAGATCCGAGGGGGAAAGAGAGCTCACTGTTGCGCTTCGGTTGATGAAGAGTTCTCCAGCTCATGACTGGTCCATCTCGAATTCCTTTCTCTCCCGGGAACATCTTTGCCACCTCCTTCATAACCTCCGTGGCGTGTCTGACCCATCGCTCTTCCCGCGCTTTTCCAATCGGTCCAAAAGGAATTTCGCTATCCATCGGGTACGGTTTCGGGATTCCGGCTTGGATGAAATCTTCCTCCGTCATGGCACGGAGATCCCAGAACCCTGCGCTAATTTCAATCAGGTTGGGCGAGAGGATTTGTGGTCGATTGTAATGAGCGGCGAGTTTCGAAAGCATCGGAAGCGTAACGTGTTGGAAACGTTGGAGCCAGGTAGCTGCGACGCGAAAGAAACGTCAGACTTGGCGTCAAGTCTTCATCGTCAGAACGAAAGAGGGTTCTTGAGAACTGACAAGGTCCGTGATAGAACTCTTCGGGATGGTAAACTTCTTCCATATCTTCGAGACCCTGCACGACAAAAGAGAGAAGACATCAGAGACAGTCTACGTGTCGAAGGATGGCGTCGACTTACCCAGAGGAAAGTGCTGATAATCGTCGCGTTATATTCTTTTACATCGCAGGTCCACGGCCTTGTGAAGTGCCACGAAGCTTGCCTAGCCTCCCACGAGTCTTCCAACCAGATACGGTCTTGCTTCGTTCTGATCGAAGCTTCGGTTTCCTTTCCGTCGGGACCAAGAATCGTCGGCATGGGTTTGCGATAGATCGGGGCAGAAGCAGTGTGATTCGGAGAGATGTTGGTCGCTTCTCCTCCAACAAAGTCACAGAAGTCGGCAAGATGTAGTCGTTCCATCGAGTCACCTGCAGTCAAAGAGCTTCAGTCAAAATTGAAAACCGAAAAAAGGAAAACTGGATCTGCCGCTTACCTTGAAGAAGAATCGTCGCGTTGACGAGCCAGGGATAGAACAGTGCACCGTTTTCGTCGACTTCGAGTAGCTGCCCTCCCTCTTTCCTGCCATTCTTCTTCAGCTTCTTTTGCATCCTAAAATTTCCCTTCGGCTCTGTCCTCGCCTGCTTCAGCGAGTCCATCAATCCCTGCATCAACCGGGGAGGTTTGCAACTTTCGTCGTAAGGTTGCCATGCATTCTTCGACTGTTTGAGGGGTCGAATGTCAGCCAAAGTGAGCGAAATTCGAGTTTCGAAAGAACTTACAGCATCTTTGTCGTCACTCAACAGCCTCCCAGGCTCCTTGAAAGGGTTACAGCTCCATTCTGGCGGTACTTCCGTCGTCTCGAAGTCAACTGGTATCCGATGTCGATGATCAAACTGCACCTCCGGCTGATTTCTCCCTGACGAGCGACGAGAGACTCCGAAGAACCCGACGACTCCAACTCCTGCGAGTACCAACAGAACGGTGAAAGTCGAGATTCTTCTCCCGGGTCTGCGGTTCGAACTGGAAGAGGAGCCGCCGATAGTAGCTAATGAAGTTGAACGAGAGTGCTGGAGCTTCTTCTTCTGCTTAAAGGACGAGTCGGCATCGTAATGGTCGAGTTTCTTGTCTGTCGAATGCTGCTGGTTCGGAGGAGAAGTGGGGACGATAGCATAAGTTGAGGTTCGAGGGTCGAGTGACTTCGAGTCGAGTCGCAAGTGCATCTGCATGCTTGCTGAGGGTATCGAGTGAGAAAGAGAGTGATCAAACACTCGGAGGATAGCAGGGTGACCACATCCTCAGCGAAAGCTCGGAAGGCTGGAAGCAAAATTGTAAGGACGAGACACTTTCCCGGAAGCGGAAAGTGTCTCGAGCTTTCTTTCCCGAGGCGAGACTACATCTCTCTGAGTCTCTCCTGCAGCCTGTAAGCGACAATTTCGCCGGGCTCAACTTGGAATCCCAAGCGTTGCTCGAGGTCTCAGTTCGAATCGTCTCGTTTGGTTCGAGAGCTTCCAGCTCATGTCTTCGACACAGAGTGAGAACTCGCTGCTGTCCCGTTCGTGTGAAGATAGAGTGGTACGGTCAGAGTCTGCAGGGCGAAATAGAAAGTGTGTACCGGATTCGAGATCCAAAGGTTTTCATCTTTCGTGTTCAAATCTATCCACGATACCTCTCCTTCTCCCAACTCTTCCACAGATCACGCAAGACCCCTCGCTCGGCTTCTTCGTCTTCTCCAAGGAACCCTTTCATCAACGCCTCTCGTTCCCATTTCCCCATCGAATCCATCACTTCGAACCATCCACCTTGAAGTTCTCCTCGTAGTGTCGACGGGATCGGACAAGTCGGGTGAACGCAAGCTCGAAGGTAGGCAAGAAGTAGGAAGGGGGCATGTTTCGAGAGAGGAGCAGTAAGCGAAGTCGTTGTCCCCGTCGAAACCGACGAAGGACCTCCTTCTTCCGTCTTTGATGATTGTTTGCTGTTCTTGTGCTGAATCGCAGTCGTCTTGGCCGTGAGAGATCCGAGTAATCGTCCAACCGCTGCCGCTTCAGGCTTGTTGATCCCTTTCGCACCTCCTCGCCAAACCCAAGCTGGGAAAGTCGCTCTCGCTTCTCGCTCAGCTCGTTGACCAAAGACGATCCCGGTATCTCCTCCTCCATCCTCGATGGATGCGACTGAACCTGTTGATCCGTATCCTGCTCGTCGAAGAATCGAGAGGAAGGCGGAAAGAGTCGAAACGAGTTGAGGGAATAGAGGAACGACGTGATCTTTGCGGTGACGAACGATGTGTCCGACCGTCGAAGCGAGAGTTCGGAGTAGTAGAGAAGCTGACTCGGAGGCGACTGTCGAGGAAAGAGCAGGAACGACCGTGGGAGAGGGTTGAAGGATTCGGGAAACGAGGGAGAGCACGCTGCTCACGTTAAGGCGAGAGAGCAGCATAGGCTATCGTCGAGAGAGAAGCGTCAGTTCGGATGCCAGGCTCGACAGAGATGGTAGTGGTCGAGCTTACCCTGTCGGCACAGATACCGTCGAGGAACGTTGCGACGAGGAGGTAAGCTTTCGTGGCTTCTTCCTCTTGATCAGGCTTCGTGGCCACGCTTTCGACGAGCAGCGAGAGATGTCGAAGGAGTTCGGAGAGTGCGCCACTGCTGAGCTTGACGGAACCTGTTCGAGGAAATTGTTCGTCAGCTTGAACTCTCGGAGAACGAGGCGAAGCAAGACGAAACTCGCCTTCAGGACCATCACGCAGAAGGATCATCGCTGTCGATAGACTCGCCTGTAAAGACGACATCGAAGCTTCGAGGTTGTTTGCAAGAACGGCCGACGAAACGGCCGACGAAATTCCTTCGAGAGCAACGGTGTACTCTCTAAGGGTTGCAGCAGCCGTAGCCTTAATCAGGTTCGAGTCCAGGACCGTAGAAGCTATAACACGAGAACGTGATGTCAGATAACCTCGGAAAATTGGAGAAGAACGACAGAACGAACCAGTGACTCCGAACGATCGACGGAACAGAACCTGACTTGCGATCAAGGTTTCGAATGGCTGAGTATCGATTTTCTCTTCGATCGACAGTGACCGAAGGCGTTTGATGCGGTAGGAGAGTAGGTCAAGAAGGGAGAGACAAGCTGAAAGAGCTGAGGGTTTCGAAGCTGAAGACGTGATTTGCGAGATGGCGGACGATAATGCCGTCTGGGTAAACTCGGCACAAACGAGATCTAGAGAACGACGTTTGCGTATCAGTGCGCGTTTGAAAAGCTCGAGGCTCGACATGAGAAGAAGCAGGCTCACCTTGATCGTCCGAAGCTCCGCCAGATCCTGCCAGCCAATCTTTCGTGATCCAGACAGATCGAGTGGCTTCAAGAAGATCGCCCAGTACAAACACATCCATTGTCGAGCGAGCTGCGGTGACTGTAGCGAGAGCTTTGACGAAAGGTTTCAAAGCTGACTTGAAGGACGCGCGGATGGCTTCAGAGAGCTCAGTCGGTGCCCTGCGAACCACGAATCGGAGTTCAAAGTCAGCTCAGCCGTTAGAAGCATGAGGAAACTGGACGACGAATCGCGTACTTTGAAATGTCGCCGAGGTTGGTTGCGACGAGTTCGAGGAGCAAGACGTAAGCGCTCTCTTCGCACGTGAGACCCTGGGAAAGCGTGGCATCTTTCTTTGCTCGTTTTGAGAGGTCTGCGAGGGGTTTCTCGCCGAAAGCCTCGAGGAACGATAGAAGCTCTGCAGGCGATTTCGAATCCGAGAACGTCGAGAGGGAAGTTCTGTGTGGATCGATGTCGCTCTATCAGCTACGATAAATGAAGCAGATATTGAGCGACGAAAACACTCACTGAATCAATGATCGATAGAGAGATAAGGTTGCACTCTTCGCTCCCGGCAAAGTTTGACGAACGAGTAGAGAGAGAACTTGAGGCGCTTTATCCTGAAGGAACGCAGACGCGAAGATACCATCAGACTCCGTCGATACAGCTTGAGAACAGAGATTGACTCACGACAACTGAACCCATGTAACCAACGAATCTCCTCAACTCGGCCTGAGCCTTTTCTCTCTCGACTGATGCAATGTCGACCTCACCTGCACTGATCCAGAGATCGAGTGATAGCGCTTTCTCGGCTAGCTGCAGGCGGTAGTCTCGACCTAGGTATTCGAGCGGGACGAAAGAGGCTAGACAGGAGAACGTGCGAGAAGTCAAGAGCAGAGTCTCCGTCGAGATTGATCGGAGGGCGGTCGAGTTCTTTGAGGGAGTGTTGTCGGAGATGAGGGAGAGGAGGGAGGAGGGCGCAACGAGGGAAGGTAGAGAAACGAGGTTCAGGAGCGCAGGGCGCAGTTGAGCTGGTTCGCGACGAGCAGAGTCAGCACGATGAAAGGAGAATTGAAGCGAAGTACACCCACCTTGAAGCGATGACAACTCCCAGAAGTCTGCTCGCTTGAGGAGCCGTCGAGTAATCTCGTCTCGACTTGAGTAGGTTTCTGCTCCCTCAAGACATCCAGCAATCATGGCGACGAGTTTCTTGATTTGTTCCTCCGACGAAAGAGATCTGAAATGACCGCCTTCGTCAGACTCGAGAAAGATTCGAAATTTGAAAAGGAAAAGACTCACTCGAACACGCTCATCCATCTTCTCGAGATCATTTCCCACAATGCGAGCGATACTTCCTCGGTCTTCATCCCTCTGAGGTAGCCTGACCAATTCGCCGACGGGGACGACGAGCCTAGACGAGCGAGGATCGCATCCAGAATGAGGGAGCTATCTTCGAGATTCGAATCGGCGGCAAGTTCGAGTTGTTGGAGAAGGAGTCGAGCCTAAGATGTAGAGCGAGTCAGTGAAATCCAGCTCGTTCACTGTGCTGGATAAGACGAGTCGCTTACCGAAACGATGACAGCTTCCTTCGATCCTTTCTCGACAACTTCCCTCAGACCATCTCTTCTGCTCTTTTTGATCGAGACCCAATCATCTTCCTCGCCTCGCTTTGGTAACAAGCCTGTACTAGCTAATCTCGACACGATCGCGTACCTCGCTTCGAATAGCTCGATGCCTAGAACGACGGTAGGCTCCGAGCTCTCGTTCGAGACGGCTGAACCGATAGACTTTCTTTTCGATTTTTTCGACTTTTTACTCGGAGTACCTTCGACTTGCTCTTCGTTCAGTAGCGACGAGGAATTGGCGGATTTGACGAAATCTTTCAAGGATGAATCGACGATTTCTTCCGAGAACGACTTGAAGTTTTGTACGAGATTCGAGAGAGCGGGGGTAGGAAGATGAGAGATGAAGGTCGTGAGAAGTCGAACGCGTGCTGCGGCAGGGAGCACTGCAGTAGGTTCGCCCGAGGTCGTTGTCGAAGAGAGTTTGCGTTTCTTTGTCGGGGACGGGTTGGCGGCACCGTCTTGGTCGATCGACATGCTGTCTGAGGGTGAGAGTATCGAGGTCATCGGTGAGAGGAGGTTCTCCCAGGTAGATCGAATGGAAGTCGAGGAGGACAGCATTCCGTTAATGGATTGACCTAGTTGACGGGTGAACGAGAATCTCGTGAGGAGATTGTTAGGAGCAGTGTAAGGTGAAAAAGCGAGAGCGTCGGAGAGAAGCGACAGGAGAGTCGGCATTGTGAGAGATCGAGAATGATGGGTGAGAAGGAGCGAGAGGAAAGTCGAAGAGGAAGGAGAAGCGTCGAGAGTGGGCGAAGGGGTTCTTGCGAGAATGGAGAGAATCCGAGGCAGCTCGCGTTCGAGAGATTCGTATTCTAATCGATGAACCGAGGAGAGAACTTCGATAACCGCGTCTCGTTTCGATCCGTCCTCGACAGCGATTCCCTCCAACCGTTCAACTGCACCTTCGACGACACTCGGCAGGAGTCCCTCCCATACTTCTGTAGCTTGTCCTGATCGGTAAAGGTCTCCCTTTTCCACCTCCTCGAGTACTCGAGCTAAAGCTTCTGCTTTTTCCTTTTCCGATTCGTTCTGAGCGCCCGACTTCCATTGAATCAACTCGACAACACCTTTGATCCACCTTCCTGCTAGTTCTCTTCGTTTGCCGAGTCCGAGTACTTCGAGAGCACTCTTCTGTGCCGAAGGAGTCGGGAAAGTAGCTTTCGCAGGGAGGGGGAAGAGAAGTGACGAGTTGACGTAGAGCGAGGTGAGGTAGATGTTCGTGAAGGCGGGGAGAGCGGCGTATAGAGACGTTTCGAGGTCTTTCGGTAGGGAAGAGAGGGACGCGAGGAGTTCGGAATCGGCAGTTGTCGCGGATGAGTTCGAAGGTTGAGGCGTCGAAGCTGCACCGGAAGCGTAGGATTCGCGAGCGAGACCTCTTCGGAGGTTGTCGACGTTGAATAGTGATAGTTGAACCGTTTGGAGGAGAGTCGAACGGAGAGGGGAGGTAGGAGGGAGTAAATCGAGGAGAGGAATGAGGGACGGAAGAAGGGTCAAAGTATGCGAAGTGACCTGTCCAAACAATGTCTCACTTCAGTGACCGTTTGTAGATACTCTATAGGAAACGATACGGACCTTTTTGCCTCCCTTTGCTGCCTCGACGAAGACTGACTTGATCGCTTTCAACCAAATCACTGCTAACTCTTCCCAATGATTCCTGACTTCCTCCGCGCCGCTCTGGTACACTCCCAGAGACGTTTTCACCAGTTTCTCATAACTGTCCAACACTGCATCGACCGTAACTTTCCTCATTGCGTTCGCTGCCAATTTTGACCAAACATTCGTAGCATCCCTCAGGAGCTGTTCTTCTTGCACTGAACTCTTCGAGTAAACTTGAATGAACGCTACATAGATCGGTAGGGCAGGAGTTGGAGTCGAGGCAGTACGAGTGAGATGGGTAGTCGAATTGAGCAACTCCCACAACTGTCCATTGAGGAGTGCTTGCTCGGTCGTAGTCGAGGAGGATCGTACGAGCTTGAAGAGAGTGTCGAGTAGCCAATCCCGGATCAACTGAGGGAGTGCCGAGCCAGTTGAAGGATTTCCTGTCGAAAGAGATGAACTAGCCAAGGCGAGCTTGTCCGGCAGAGGAGTAGTTGGCGACCGCAGAGAATACAGCAGTTGCTGTTCTCCGTTGTTGGCCATGCCGTGAGAGTCGCTTCGTGACGCTGAAGGGATGATCGAAGTCGAAAAGGTCAAGTTCAGAAAATTCTCGCAAGTTTCTCGACTACACAAAGTTCCGGTGTGTGCACTATTCCCTGTGCTCTCACTATTCCCTGTGCTCTCTATTCTAGCGAGTGACGAGACTCTGAACGGGTGTCAGACACACGCAAGCCTCGCCGGGTGCGTCATTCTGCTCGCATCGCAACGAGCTTCGACATGAAAAGCAAACTCGACCCCAGAAGCCAGTCTTCACGACACCTCGCAGGCTCTCGCTAGTAGCAGCTCGTCGTGGCTGACTCGAGTTAGGTAGCGGGAGGGAGCAGAGGAGAGGATCCCACACTCTCGTCTCTCGGAAGTCCCCACTCGTCACCTTGCTTCACCCGCTGCACTCGCGGAAACGCCGAATCACCCGTTGCTCTCTTCGTTGAACTCTGTCATTGATGTGTCGAAAGGGAAGAGCGAGAGGATGGAAGAGGGGGAAAAGCCGAATTTCAGTCACACTTTCTTAAACAACACTGCCGTTCTAAGTCGAAAACCGTTTAGACTGTGAGTACCACATGAAGTTGTCAGTTTATCTGTCGTCGATAGCTGAGCGAGACCAAGTACTGACTGTTCGAGGGGTAGAGCATCTGAATTAGGGAAGAAAACGCGAAGAATTAGTTCAAGTTCATTCAACTGTGCGCAAAAAGGGAGATTGCGACTCACGATGCGGACAGAGTGACCGAAGGCCTTGGGAGGAAGGTTGGCACGGAATTTGGAGCGAACCATTCCCGAGTTTCCGTGAGAACGGGTGACCTTGCCCCAGATGATGCGGACCTTGGATCCACCAATCTCCTTTTGGGCAGTGTAAACGTAGGCGATACGCTACAACAACGCAGATCGAGATCATCAAAGCAGTGTCAGCTTTCCAATTGTTCCGACGAGATGTGGGTTGGTACTCATCGAAAACTGAAACCTCAAAACCTCCTAATCTCCTCTCTGGACCTGACTTGCGCCCGCTCGTTCGCTTCCCTTCATTCTGCTGATATCCATCCTCCCAATGCCTTTCTCCCGCGTCTGTATCCTGGCTGAATATCATCCCTTCTCCCAACTCATTCTCTGCGACTTCGTCCTCCCTTCCTGAGCTGTAACTGAATCGCGCCTTACCTTTCCAAGGTAGAATTGAGCCTCCTCCTTGTTGGCGACACCCTCGATCTGGATGAGCGAGGTGTGGGTGCGAACGTTACGCTTTCCACGCTTGTGGCCGGTAACCCTACCCTTGGCGTACAGACCTAATCATTCCACGCATGTTATCGAGGCCGTATTTGTCGAGTCGGGGAGAGAGCGAGACGGATGAAGAGAGGGAGTGAAGTCGAGGCAAGCAGTTTTTTGAAGGGTTTGAAGGAAGACGAGGAGAGCGAGTGATCAGCTTTGAGTGGGTTCTACTACGAGATTAGCAGCGGTAAAGGCTCACGAGTGGAAGGCATGGCTGATCCTGAACTGGCAACAACGAGGAAAGCAGAGAAGTTCGTTTTTTTCGAGACGGGGAGATTCCTCCTCTTCTCTCTCCTCTCCTCTCCACCGAACTTACTCTCGGCTCCTTCAGTCAATACCAACCCGATTACACGGCTCGTGAAGGTCCCTCGTCCCATGGCAGGCGACTTTACACTTTGCTGCCTCTCCCTCCTCTCCAGCCTCCTCGCTCTCGACTCTCATCATCGTTGATCATCTACACATATTCGCGTTCGGTCATCAATTGCATTCACTCTACGGCAGCAATCGACAGCATCGACAACTTCGCATCGATTTCCGCCAATCAATCTCCCCTCGCCCTTGGCCCCCCCTCTCCTTCTCATTGTTCCCAGTCGAGCCGGCCTACCAATTCTTAGCTAGCTCGACCGACTCGCGGACCAAAAGGATTGGAAGAAGGTGGAAGAAGGCCTGCAGCAATCGAAATTTCTTGAACTTCGCTCAGAAGCTCATAATCGACTGGACCTCTGGTCTCAGCCCCTCGGTAGTGATAGGAAGTAGAGTATGTGCAATGCAAGGATTCATTTTCGCAGCTCTCCCGTCTCGAGACACGAGTTTTTCCCGAAATCGTACGTGACATCGAGAGTTACCGAACGATTCTTCACCGTTATCCGCCACAAGCCTGGAGTACCCTTGCCGTGACATATGCTTGCCACTCGCGAGGCCAGCTTGCCACTTGCGAGCCCTTGAGCAGCACACACCGACGTACGCACGCTCGGATCGTCGAGAAAATTCGAATCCCCTTGTGCGATTTTGTGAATGGAGAAAAGCCTTGTGATTCGGGGAGCGGCGAAGTGAACGTGCTCAATGTGATAAGGGAGCACAAGGGGTAGAGAAAGAGGGAAAGTACGCGAATGCTTGGAATTGCAAGTCGTGAGAATCGTCGCTTTTGTTTGTTCTCTTCCTCCGTCGTCTCTTCTTTCTCTCGCCCTCCTCCGATACCCCATTAGTGCCGGTCACTATGGTTCTCCTCGCCTATCTCGTCACGCTCGCTGCTCTCTGCTCCTCGATTGAAGGAAAGATGAAGAAGTGCTCAAGGCGGACCGATCGCTCATCTTCGAAACACACGAAACTCAACGCGTCTCATCGTGCTGCAGGGTCGAAGGAAACAGCTTGGATTCCGGTAGACAAGGTCAGGGGTGTCAATCTAGGGTCCCTATTCATCATCGAGCCAGTTGAGTCCTCAAAAACACTTCACTCTTCGTCACGTCCACTCTTCGGCCGAACGAACGACGCGAACAGAAAACTGACATGAAACCGCACTCTTGTGGATGTAGTGGATGCTACCGGATACATGGAACAAGATGGGTTGCTCGGGATTCACGAGTGAACGAGCCTGTAACGAAGCAATCGGACTTGAGAAACTTCAACCACTTTATGAAAAACATTGGAGCTCGTTCTACTCGCAAGAGGACTTTTACGAGATGAAGGAGCGAGGACTCAACACGGTTCGAATCCCCTTACCTTGTAAGCCCAACCTCTCTAAATTCGCCGAACCACCTCGAGGAATCTTGCGAAATGGGACTAACTTTCGATCGATTGATCTTCCGCAGACTGGACCGTCGAGTCAACCATTGCCGACGATGAACCTTTTGCACGCGGGTCGATGCACTACGTTCGTCAGACGGTCAGATGGGCTAAGAATGCTTCCCTTCGAGTCATTCTCGATCTTCACGGACTTCCGGGCAGACAGACGCTCGAGAGCTTCTCAGGCGACAATACTCGAGCCGTTTCCTTCTTCACGAACCACAACTACGATCGCGCCTACGAAGTACTCAGGAATTGGACAACTTTGGCTCACACTGATCCTGATTTCTCGACTGGTTCGTTATTCTCCGCTGTTTCTCGCTAGGACGTTCGTAGCTGACATCGTGCCATCGACAGTCGACGTTATCGAACCGGTCAACGAGCCGAAACAAGGTATCCAACCCGGACTACTCGATGTCTACTACCCTCAAGCGCAGAAAGTCATTCGAGAAACCGAGAAATCGCTCGGAGTCACCTGCGGCGGATCCGGCAAACAATGCTTGACGGTTCAGTACATGGCCAACTCTTGGGGAAGCGGTGATCCCGTGCCTCATATCGACACGGACGATCGTTTCGCTCTCGATGATCACCTCTGTGAGTTTCTCGTCAAGTTTGCGAAAAGAAATCGATCCCTTCTGACTCTTTCTCACGCAGACACTCAATGGATCGTCGCTGAATCTCAACGAACCCGTCAAGGTTACCTCGACTTCCTCTGCACGACAACTCGCACAACGGGTCAAGGTGGACCGACGATTGCGGGAGAATGGAGTTTGAGCACGATCGGGGGAGGTGAACTCGAGACGACGAGTGATGGAGCTACCGAGTTCTTCAAGAAATTCGCGGCTGCTCAAATCTATGCTGGCGAGAAAGGAGCGTGAGTCTCGGTTCCAGTTCTCTCGACTCTGTCCGCACGCAAAGCTGACCTCGTTTTCTTCGTCGCAGAGGATGGATCTTTTGGAGTTGGAAAACAGAGTTGGAATCAGACACCTGGGACTACCGCGTGAGTAGTCGTTCTCGTTCTCACCTCGATTCGTTCGAAAACTGATCGATTCCCTTTTCGTTTTCATCAGCGTGCGGTGAAAGCTGGTTACTTACCCTCCCACATCTCCAAGATTGACAAGTCGGTATGCGACGGATACTAGAGGTGACTGACTTGCATGCCTGGAGCACTGTAGTTGGATTATCTGTAAATTCGTTTTCAACTTGTCGTCGATTTGATCCGCGGTCAAAGTCCGGACTTCGCTCAGACCCTCTCCGCCTGTCTCTGTGCACAGACGTTGTTGGATCTCTTGTTCATCGACCTATGCGAGGTCGACACCACGGCAGATACAGCTCGACGACTTCCGACTCTAGCGACGAAGACACCGACTCGTCCTCGACTTCAGATAATTCAGACTCATCCAGCAGCTCCTCCTCATCCGTCTCCGAATACTCGGACGACGAAGACCACTCTACATCCGGGCTCTCTAAATCACTTCGACGAGTACTTGTCGCTGTCGTCTTATTCCTTCTTCTAATCGCCCTCGTTGTTCTATTCGGGATCGCAACCGAAAACAGCGAGCTGGCCAACTTCGACAAGCCGACCCACTCTACCTCATCCTCGAGAACTTCAAGAGTCAGCTCATCCACTCGAGCTTCGACTACACAAACATCCTCTCCTCCCGCCGCAACGTGCTCAAAAGCTTTGAAGGTCTCGAGGGCGTTACCGGAAAAGATGCGAGGCGTGAATGTGGCTTATTTGTTCATCATTGAACCGTGGATGATGCCGGAGACGTGGGCGAAACTCGATTGCGGAGACCTGAGGAGTGAGTGGGATTGCAACGAGAAGAACGGACTCGAGAGAATGCAATCACTTTACGAGGAGCACTGGTGTGTCTTGTCTTCCTGGCAAATCCTCGCCATAGTGAACGCTCACAAATTGTCGCATGTTGAGGTAGGGAATCATTCTACTCTGCTGCCGACTTCGAAGAGATGAAAGCGCTCGGACTCAATTCAGTGCGAATTCCCGTCGGCTGTGAGTGCTTTTCCTACCTCTCTCGTGACACCGGCTGACGCTGACCTCTATGCAGACTGGATCATTGACTTCTTGATCGGGGCCGACCTCTTCGCATCCGGCTCTTTCAGCTATTTGAAGCAAATCTTGAGGTGGTGCAAAGAGAACTCGCTCGCGGTCGTACTTGACCTTCATTCGGTGCCCGGGATCGCGGCGAAAGAAGAATCTTTCGCGGGTCGTATCACCGACGACCCTCAGTTCTTCAATGAGGATAACTATGCGAAATCGTACGAGATTTTGCGAAACTTGACGATCTCAACCCATTGCGACGAAGATTTTTCAACAGGCAAGTCGCTCTTTCGCTCGCAGCTTTACTTGAAGATTACTGACCCTCAAACTCCGGTAGTGGTAATGCTGATGACAATCAACGAACCGCTGCAAGATCCGTCGACGAGTGAGCTCAAGGTTCCCTCGCACTTTTCGGTCGTGGCTCGGCTCACCTCGCCTCCTCGAGTAGGTCTCACGTCGACGTACTATCCAGGAGCGCAGAAAGCGATTCGGGAGGCAGAAGAATCAGTCGGCGTGACTTAATTTTCTCTGTAGAGCTCATTTTCCGACAACCTCGACTGACGATTCGTCATAACCCAGATCAGATGTAAAGATGACTTCGATGAATGCCTCGGAATCCAATGTGCGTAGTCGCTCATTGAAGCCTCTTTCGTCCGCTCACAAACTGCTCTCCATCGCGCACAGTCATGGCAGAAGTGTGCTTGATCAGCTCTCGTCTCGGGGTACGCGACTGATTCTCTTCGTCAACAGAGTTGGGGTAGCGGAGATCCGACTTCGCACGTCGACACGGACGACAAGGTTTTCTTCGACGACCACAATTGTTCGTTTTTCCCCTTCGCTGGCTGAGCTGACTTCCTGATCACACACTGACGCTCTTCTCTACCAGATGCCCAGTGGATCTTGTCGGAAGGCCATACTACTGAAAACTACCTCAACTACGCTTGCAAGAACTCGAGGTCGAGCAAGTATTTCGCGATCACAGCCTTTCTCGGTCTGAGCTCACACCTCGTCAACCTGTAGCCGACTCCAAGAATCTGATCACAGGAGAGTGGTCCCTGAGTACGATGATGAACCGTGATGGACTCGACAAGGAGTTCTATGAAAGCTTCTTCGCAAGGCAAGTTGCAAACTTTGAGAGGGGATCGTAAGTTACGCTCTCCCCCAACTCGTCTCGTCCGTCGCTAACTACTCTCTATATCAGAGGATGGTTCTTCTGGTCATGGAAGACAGAGATAGACGATCCAGCTTGGTCGTATTCGTGCGAATGGAGTCGTCCAAGCTTTTCGCAACGAGAACGTGCTGACTTCCTTGCTCTCCCTCTTCGTTAACAGACAAGCCGTCGAAGTCGGCTACATACCAAGAGATCTCAGTAGCAGCAATCTTACGTCTGCATGCGACTCTGTGTAAAAAACTTCCTCGCGATTCAATTTGCTTCTCCGCGCCTTCTTCGCATTGAGAGGAGAGGAGAGAAGGGTTGAAGATGACGCGCTCGCTTGCTCTCGAGTTCGAACCCTCTTTTTTTCTGCACTCTCCTCGACCGCACTCGACCAACCGACTACTCGACCACAAGCTTACAGCAGCGACAACAACACTCCAACAGACAGACAAACCGATTTCGAGCACCCTCTCGACTTCCTTCTACGGCTTGATCCTTGGCTCTTAGTTCACCCTTTCACACAACCCGCCTCGTTCACTCGAATCTCTAGAAGACATCCTACAGCTTCGAGTACAACTATGGCGGATCCATCGAGTAACGCAAAGTGAGTGCTCAGCCTCCATCGAGTTGGATTTAGCTCGGTCAAAAGGTCATCTCGGCTGACTATCTCTCTACGTGTTAATCTTCAAGCCCGTTCGACCAGCCTTACCCTGCGACTCAGTCCTCCGCTCGCAACGATGCGATTCCTCGTCTCGTAGTTCCCGAAGGAGAAGACATCACGGACCAACTCCACTCTTCGAATTCGACCTCGGGAGCTCACACTGGCACCGCGATTTCGACTCCGATGCAGCAAAGCGATAGCGCAGGAGGTAGTCGCGGGACTCGACGAGTTCAATGGCCGGCAGAACTCACCGAGCACGTTTCGATTCCAGTTCAAGGCGCAGCTCTCGACCGAACTCGCAGCCTCACATCTCCAGGAGCGCAAGACGAACTTCGACGAGCACTCGAAGCTCACAACCGTACGGCCCTCACCGACGACGAAACGGACGACGACGATTTTGCTTCTCGAGGAGGTTACAATTCCGAAGGAGTTTCGCGAGCTGCCAGTTCGGACGGCGACCCGGGAGAACGACTCGAACAAATGAAAGACAAGATGGACGTCTTCGTAGACCCGGGAGAAACCGATGGACTCCCCGACACACGCAAACGAAACCCGGAAGAACGTAGCGCGAAAGCTGCTTGGAATCTCGTTCGCGGCATGACTCAGCGTGGACCGGGAGGGAGTCACGGACTTAGGAGGAGGAGGACTGGAGCAGAAGGTCAAGGAGGATTCAGGAGTGGAACCGGGGCGAAAGCGGAAAAGGAAAAGGAAAAAGATGAGATCGACGAGAAAGATGGTCAAAGTCGAGCTCAGGCGTTCATGGATCACATGCGGGACGATGGAGTCGCGGACGTACCTCACGACCAACAATTCTCGGCCGCCGCGAGTGCAGGAGGAGGAGGAATCCTTTCGGCTCTCATCGCTCTTCAACGTCAACAAAACGAAGCCGCCTCGAATGTCACATCTGGCGTCAACACGCCGACCTCTGCCGGTCCTTCGACTCGTGCGAACTCGATCAACGGAGACTTTAGCGATGAGGAGGAGGAAGAAGCGGAACGTCGCAAGTTCATCGCGAAACTTCACGAGAAACGAGCAAACAAGAACCGACTCCATCAGATTTCCGATCAAATTGGTAACGGTGCGACCGGTGTAGCCGTTGGAGCGGGTCGAGGAGCTGGAGCTGTTCTTGGAGGAGCTGGGAAACTTGGTGGAGCAGTCCTTGGAGGCGCAGGTCGAGCCGTAACTCAAGTTGCCGGGATGCAAGCGAAGTCGAGGTCTCAAGCTCCTTCGATGGACAACAGCGCCGTCGCAACCCCCGCCGATTCACCTGTCATCGCTACTTCTCCCGAGCGACCCAACGGCGAATCCGCGAAACCGAAGAAGGAGAAGGACAACAAGGGAATTTTGAACCGAGTCAGAGACGTCGTCGAACGTAGTGATAGACCGGATGCCGCCAAATCGAACGCCGGAGTATTCGGAGGTTTGATGCTTGGTGCAGTGAGTCATTGTCCGACTTCCCTTGTCGATCGAGCGATTCGAAAATTGACTCACGGACTCCTTATCTAGAACAACATCGCCGGTATCGCCACCCCTTCAGCCACGACTATCGCCCCCGAAACTGACCGACCTGGCTACCATCTCTCTCGTTACACTTCGCCCCAAGTCGGAACAACTTCGAGCATCGGAGGCGATTCTCCTGAAACTGATCGCACGGCCTACTCGGCGAATCACCACTCTGAACCTCCTACCCCTCCCGGCGGCGAACGACCCAAGTTACATCCGCAAGGCAGTCACAAAAACGTCTTCTCGCTCAGTCTCGGAAACCTCAAAGATCTTGTGAGTCCAGACTTCCTACGGTCGGTCGATTAGAAGTCATTCGCTGAGCTGTTTCCTCTATGCAGCCTACTCCCTTGACCAAGTTCAGCTCGCACGGACGTCCTTCTTCGCACGAAGGTTCACCTCGTAAAGAAATTGCCGACTACTTCTTCCAGACAAAAGAGAGCGAAGCCGATGCCGATCGACGAGCTTGGGAGAAAGAGAAGCGAAGGAGGAGAAAGGCGAAGGAGAAGAAGAAGGCGCAAGAGATCTTCATCACTCAGCATGTGAGTCGTGAGCAATCAAAATGACATTGGGCTCGGAACTGACTATTCGAAATGCCCAACAGGTCGCTGCTATTCTCGAACGCCAACAGTATATCATGAAACAAGCTCGAGCGTTCATGATGTGAGTCTACATTTCGCTCGTGTACGTCTTGTCCTCTCGAGCGTGCTGACTCGAAACGGCTCGTAAAGGTTCGGTGCTCCTTCTCACCGTCTCGAAGCCCAGATGCAAGCGACCGCTCGAGTACTCGAGATCAACTGTCAAGTAATTTACATTCCCGGAGTAATGCTCATGTCGTTCGGAGACGCCGCGACTCACACTTCCGACATCAAAGTGAGCTCAATCGTTCCCTGTTTCCTGACTTCTCCCTCGCTGATCCATTCTCTCGCATCATCGCAGTTCTTGAAACAAGCGAACGGTCTCGATCTCGGCAAACTTCTCACCGCCTACGCAATCTATTACAACGTAGTTCATGATCGCCTCTCGGTCACGGACGCTAGCTCTCAACTCGACGAGCTCATGGTCGCTCCTCCGAAATACAATCTCTGGCAATCGCTCATTATCGGTGCTCTCGCGAGTGCTTTCATTCAACCCTCTGGTTCGTTTCACTTTTCTCCTTCAACCCTTCCGTTCAGCGCTGACTTCCGTGTGAGTGGGAATAGCCTTCTACGGATCGTTCATCGACTGTCTCATGTCGATGCCCCTCGGTGCTCTTCTCGTTCTCGTTCAAGTCATCGTCTCTCGCAACGATCTCTACGCCTCGCTTTTCGAGTGAGTTCCTACGAGCCGATGAATCCTTCGAGTACGATTGCTGATTCTTCTTTCGTCTCACTAGAATCGTTATCGCTTGCATCATTTCGTTCCTTTCCGCCGCCATCGCCTCGTCCCAAAAATTCTGTTTCGCTGCCGTCGTATCAGGATCAGTCGTACTCATTCTTCCCGGATACATCGTTCTGTGTGGTTCGCTCGAACTCGCGAATCGATCCATCATTTCAGGAAGTGTTCGACTCGTTTATTCGATTTTGTATTCGCTCTTCCTCGGGTGCGTTTCCCTCAACATCTCGCCACCTTGATCTAGAGCTGACTCGTACCGTTCGTTCTTCAGATTCGGTCTATCAATCGGAAGTGAAATCTACGCTCGAATCACGACGATCGATACGATCCCCGGATATAATGATTATCAGTGCTTGAGTATTCGTAACTCGAACCCACCGTGGTATATGGCTACGATTCCAGCTTGGTGGTGTAAGTCAACCTTCCCTCTCTCCCCGTACGTTTTTGCTGACCCGTTTGTTTGCAGATTTCTTGACGATTCCCATGTTCTTGCTCATGCTCGCCTTGAGGAACGGTCAACCTCTCTTCCGCAAAGAGACCATCCTCATGGTCATCATCGGCTCTGGAGGTGAGCGCTTTCTCGTACTCTAGATCTGCCCAAGTAGATTGCTCATCACGTTTTCCTCTGTCAAGGTTTCGCCGCCAACTACTTCTCGGGACAATATGCATTCTCGGGACGTTCCGATATCTCTTCGGCTATTGGATCGTTCGCCGTCGGGTTCCTCGGAAACATGTATGGTCGTGTCACGAAAGAATCTCCCTTCGTAAGTTTTTCGGTTTCAACAGGGTGCTTCGTGCTGGAAGCTAACCCTTTGGTACCGAAAACTTTCTTAGGTCGTCATGGTACCCGGTATTCTCGTGCAACTTCCTTCCGGTCTTTCGAATGGTGGTTTGCTCGCTTTCACCGATACGAGCGACAATTCTTCGGCCTACGCTTCAGGATTCCAAACTGCCGAGAGTCTCGTACAAGTCGCGATCGGACTTACTGTCGGTCTCTTCGTCTCTGCTGCGTGAGTTCCGCCTCTTCGTCTTTCCTTCCTCTCACGACTGACCCATTTTCTTTCTCTTTCACGATCAGTCTCGTCAATTTGGTCTTCGGAGGAGGACGACGTCGCGGTTCCAATCTCTCGTCGTTCTAGAGAAGCGGTCACCGTTCTGGCCCTTTTCCCTTCCTCGCAAAACTTTCGTCGTTTCCTTCGCAACCCGTCACTCTCTTCATCATTTCGTTCTGCAAGCTTCGCTGGTCGTCGTCTCGCCTCTTCCATTCTATCGCACTATCCTTTTCGTATAAATCCCCTCTAGACCCGATAGATCTCTAAAAATGCCCTTCTCCGTATTTATCTGTAGCTAGCATGTCTTCCTTTTCACGACTTACCTCATTCTTACGCATCAGTGTCATCGCCCTCTTCCCTTTCTTTCCTTTCTTTCCAGCAGTAGGACTTTCTCTTCTTGTTCTCGTCGTTATGGACACTTGCTTGAGCCTTGATCAAATAGATTTTATCATTCCCTCATCCCGATCTGTCTTGAGCGCTTGCCGAGTCGTTCCTCGTCGTCTCGATCGCCATTCGAGCCGTCTTACAGACTCATCACAGCAGAGGAAGTCCGAAGAAGCCGATCGAGAGTTGAGCGAGATCCGAAACTCGACGCGAAGCGCAATTCTCTTCACCTCGACCCTCATCGCCTCCCAGCGCCTCATCCACGAAAGACTCTAGCATTCACATACCGCTCAACGCTCAGCACAAGTCTACCGCTCGAACAACGTCATACTCGATTTGAACCTTTCTAGATCTAATTAGCCTCTACAAGTGAGTCTACTCCCCCATTCGACCTCGGAGGGCTACTAGGAACGCTTTGAAGGCTATAAGGTATGCTCCTGGGTCCAAAAGGCGGCCCGTCCCGAGGGAGGGAGCAAGGAACAAAGCCGAGATGGAGCTGCACCTCTCTAGGAAGCGGCGGACGAGGTGGACGGCCAGCAGCGACGAATGAAGGTCGTCTTAAGTATTCGTCGTGCAGAGTGTATCATCGGAGTAACAGGGAAACCCGTGATATTCGAGTTTCCAAGGCGAAGATTCCTCGTCGTCCTTGTGTTTCGTTCTCGCCACAGGCAGCAAAGACAAACGAGACCTCATGAACAGCGAAGCTGACCTCGAGCGACTCGCCATCGACAGTGCTCGCGAATCCCATCAACCTACCAAAGTGGCTCGCGGAAAACTCGCATCTTTTGGCTCCTCCCGTCAACAACAAATGCATGTAGGTGCTCAATCCCCCTTCAGCAAAGAATGGACCTGATCCGTGCGTTGTGTCGACAGCTACGATGGAGGTGACTTTACTGTCATGCTCGTTGGAGGACCGAACTCTCGCAACGGCAAGTTTTCCTTCTACTCTCTCTCACTCAGAACCAGCCCTCAAACTTACTTTGCATTCTTCGCTTACTTGTGATCGTCAGACTACCACATCAACGAAACCGAAGAATGGTTCTATCAATACAAAGGACACATGACCTTGAAAGTCGTCGATGGCGTGAATCGCTCGGAAGAAAGAGTCAAGACGAAGGAAGGCTTGGAAGCGATCAAAGTCGAAGGTGGAGAGTTCCGCGAGATCACGATCGGAGAAGGAGAGATGTTCCTCCTTCCGGGTAAGTTGAAAGACCTTAGCTCGAGATCCGTCGAGGCGAAACAGTGAATATAGCGGCTGACCTGAGTCGGTTCGTCTGCACAGGAAACACTCCTCATAACCCTTGCCGCTACGCTGATACAGTCGGAATTGTGATTGAGCGAGTTCGACCGAAGAGCGCAGTTGGTGAGTTGTTCCTCCTTGCTCTCCCCTCGCTGCAACTGACCATCCTCCTTCTTCATGCGTTGTGTAGACCGTCTTAGATGGTACTGTCAATCCTCTTCGCACTCGTCTCCAGTCATCATCCGCGAGGTCTCGTTCCTCTGCGAAGATCTAGGCACTCAGCTCAAACCGTTGATTCAGGCAAGTCGGAGGATCCCTTTCTTTCAATCTCGCACGCACCGATTGAATCTGACTCGTTCTGCTCTCGTGGAACAGGAATGGATGTCGAAGGAAGAACTGAGAAAATGTCCCGAGTGCGCTCAAGTTGCAGAAGCGAAATAGACACAATGACATAACATGTTCAATAACAAATCTATCATTGACGAGATAATACAGTGATACTTTCGAGCACTCCCCCGTTGCCCCAACGAATGAATAACGAAGAGAATTTTCGCCTTTTCTCCCTTTCCACCATCACCAATCATGACTCGCGCAACCCCGCTCCTCAAAGACGATGTCCATCTCGCGACAATATTCCTTCAGCTGACAAAGACCAGATTCTCGGTACCTCCCACCCCTGAGCGTGATCTTCCTAAGTCCCGGCTTGAACCCCATCAATCCCTCCATACACAAAACCGGCTCCATTCCTCCTCGTTTCGATTCGTCACTAAGCTCCTTGAGCGTTTCGTACTTCTTCGAGTTCAAGAATATCCTCCTCGCTTCGATGTAGGAGCGATTTCTGTCCGGTCGACGGAGTAAAGCGAAAGTGAAGCGTTCGAGATGGGGGAAATGCAACGGCATTGATTCGATGACCGCAGGGTTTTCGCATGAGATGTAGAGGGAAGTGACGCGAATCGGAGCCCAGTAAACTGAGTGAAGTTGGAAAGGGAGGACGTTCGGAGGGAGATAGAATTTGAGCGTTCGAAGGGATTCGGCTTCTGTCGTGGAGGAGAGGAGCCAAGACAGTTGAGAGAAGGAGAGGAAGGATGGGGTGAAGAGGGACAAGGAAGAGAGCTTGAAAGTCGGAGGAGGGATTCCAACGAGAGAAGTTTTCGACGATTTGATGTTGCGGAGTTCGAGGTGTTTGAGCTGAGGCACAGTCTGCAGAATCTGACCGATTGTTGTCAAGTTGAATCCGTTGGAATCGTCGTTGTCGAGATAGCGTCGACCGATGATTGAGAGGTTTGTAAGTTGCGAAACATTCGAAAGGAGTCCAATTTGACGGCGTCGCAGGGAGGAGAATGCCGGTTCCTCGATTCGCAGACAGACGAGGTGTGGGTGTATACGACACAGCTCTACGAGCTCGTCCTCCGTTACTCGATCCTCCCACTCCAGAACCTTCGAACGACCTCCGACTTTCGTAATTTTCTGCCTCGTTCTCTTCCCCTTCGCGATTGTGAGATATTTCCCTTCGATCCGTGGTGACTTCGGATTCTTCTTGAGGTACTGCTGGACAGCAGTCGAACTACGAAAGACGAGGTCGCGAGATAGGTAGTTTCGGATGAGAGTGGAGAAACGTTTCGAGACGGTTGCGAGGTCCGAGGGCGTGTCGAGATAGCATATGATGCGCTTCAACACCTCTTCAGGGAGTTTCTCTAGTATCGACATTGAGGTTGAAGATCGAGAGAGAGCCGAACAAACTCTCTCATCTCGACTCTTCTCGACTGATTCACCGACTTCGATGATACACAGATCTACTTGAATGTATAAGGGGAACAGCAAGGAATGGAGGATCTATTTGGTCCTCATCGTCCTGAGGATCCTGATCGGTTTCACTTCTCGTTCAACAATTCACCCCGACGAACACTTCCAAAACCCAGAGATCGCCGTCGGCTTCGTCTTTGACTACGGTAATAGTGGAGGAGCGCTAGTCGAAACGTGGGAATGGCAGGGAACGGCGCCTTGTCGGAGTATCGCACCTCTCTGGATTTCTTCGGGAGCTGCTTTCTCGCTCGTCAAGGCTCTAATCGGTCATAGTGAGTACCGAGTAAGTTACTGAAACTGTACTGTTAGCTGACAGCATCCTTCAGACCCCTCGGCAGAGACTCTTTTCTTTGCTCAACGAGCTGCAACGCTTTTCCTCTCTTTCATTATCGGTGCGCTCGTCGTTTGATTCCTCTTTGAGACATGGATGCTGATCTACTATGCGCTGCAGATCTCTGCGTCTACAGGGCTTCGAGGTCGATACTCTCGCTACTCCTCTTCGCGTCCGCACCAGTCACTTTGACTTTTCTCGTTCGACCATTCTCAAACTCGATCGAAACGGTCGTCCTCGCCATCGCTCTCTACCTGACGGCGCAAGTACTGAGTCAGAAGACGAGGAATCTGATACCGCTCGGCGCAGTGCTCGCCTTCGGTATTTGGACAAGAATCACTTTTATCGCTTTTTCGGTTCTACTCGTGATGGCCGTTATCTGGTTTTTCGCTCGACAGTCCAGCCTGTGAGTCTCTGAGCAAGAAATATATAAACATAATGTCCCCAGACCAACTGACCCTGACTTTTGGTCGCCAGATCTGGCTTGATCAAACGAGGCTCTCCCGCAATCGTCTCTTTCTTCCTTACGGCCTACCTTCTCTCCGCTTTCGACACGCTCTACTTCCGACCCGAATCAAACCTCTTCGGAATAGTCTCACATCCATCTCTACTCATCGTCACTCCACTCAATCTCCTCAAATACAACCTATCATCCTCGAATCTCGCCGAACATGGCCTACATCCGAGATATTTGCACGCTCTCGTTAACTTGCCGATGCTTTTCGGCGTTGGAATATTAGTCGTCGTCAACGCTATTCGGCTGGAGTGGAGGAAGCGAAAGAAGCCGAAGGAGAAGAATCGAAAATCCGGAATTTGGAATCGAAGTGAGACGCTTGGAATTCCTCCCAGGCGAAACCGAGTGCTAACGATAGAGACTTCTCGTACAGCTCTCATCGGTTCGCTCCTAGTTCCAGTCGCACTACTCTCGATTCAACCTCATCAAGAACCTCGATTCCTCGTCCCTCTGATCGTTCCCCTCGTCCTCCTCGCTTCCGAATCGTCCTTTTTCGTATCCTTGAAACACTCGAGACAAAGCCGTCGTGTATTCTGGGTATGTCTCAACGCCGCACCTTTGCTTGCCAACTTTGCTCGACTAACGAACCTCTCTCGAGTTCCAGTCACTCTGGATCGTCCATTCCCTGTTTTTCACTTTATTCTTCGGCTACCTACATCAAGGAGGACTCGTACCTACTCTATTACAGCTAAATCGAGGGCTTGGAAACGATCAATCGACGCTTTTCGGAGGAAACCTCGAAAAGGTCGAATTGGTGTTCTGGAAAACGTTCATGCCGCCGAGGCATTTGTTGCTACCGCTCGCTGAGCATCAAGGTACGCTTGATGGATGATATCATGGGATCGTAGAACGATTGACTGACTATACCGACCACAGCAGGTCAAGCAAAGCTCCGGAAGATTTCGATTACCGATCTCGGAGGAACGTCTCTACCGGATCTATACTCGACGCTGAGCTCGACACTCGATATAACTGGAGGCTCCGAATCGCCAGGCTTGACTTCAAAGCCGATTTCGAAAACTTTCCTCGTCGCTCCTTCTTACGTTTTCGACCCTTCGCTGCTCGACTCTTTCTCTCTGTTTTCACGAGGATCAAGTGATAGGAGACTCTGCGCCGAGGAGATCACGGAGGTTGGAGGCGGAAAGCTCAGTAACTCGATACATTTGGATACGGACAGGTTTGGCGAGATGGTGGATGGTTATCGAAAGTTGGGCTGGAACGGTTTGCGTATGGGTCTCTGGGAAATTAGCGATTGTTGAATGTATCACGGGCAGCTCCTGTACGCCATGATCCGTCTGCACGGTCTGCACGAGGAAGAAAAAGCTAGGATCGTTTCTCACCGACGAATCACGATTCACGAAAGCCTTTTGCGCTTGACGTGTTCGAGCATCATTGATCACGGTGACATCGAGTGGGGTAAAAAACTGGCAAGAAAAACCCAAACCGATGACGACGATAATTTTCGAAAATGGTGATTCTCCAAAGTCGTGCTGTCGCTCTCCTTTCTTCCTTACTTCCGCACTTCCATACCCGCTTAGACTTGTGAGTCCAACCACTCTTCACTCCCTCACACTCATCCCAGATGACCTTAGCATTTAATTCTCGCCTCGCTTTACTTCGCCGAGTTAGACCTTTTTCAATACCCTACTTTCTCACCCAACTCAAACCTCAACTTATAAATCATGTCCACCATCTCTCAATACGAAGCTCACGCCGGAGCCGGAGACGTCGGAGAGGGATACAAGGCCCCTCAAGGTGGAGAACGTTACGAGGAGGGAAAAGACAACTCTCACCAAGCCCTCGACTCGACTGATGAGCGATCGATTGCCAACAAGGTTAGTACTCTCTCTTCCTCCCTCCCATCCATCTCCACTCTTCGTTGTGTGCGAGTTGTGATGACGTAGAAGGAGAAAACTGATTGATCGATTTTGTTAAATTGCTGCTATAGCTCGCTGCTGCTGCCAAGGCTGAGAAGGAGGAGAAGAAGGCAGAGAACGAACCTGGACCTCTCCCTACCCAAGCTGCTCGAGACAACGGTAACGAGCCTTCCCGAGGCGCCAAGATTGACGAACAAGTGAGTCTCCCCTCTGTCTCCCCTCCTATGCTCGCGAGTGCGGTACTGATTGTTGTGAGCGTGTTCAGATCGAACTTGAGGAACAAGCTGAACTTGAACGCAAGGGAAAGGCATAAACGGGTCTTTCGGGCATTAGTTTCATTTGTATAGAAAAAACAAACTTAATACGCAACCTGCAGTACATACGTCGTTCAAACCTACCTTGCTATTGCTCCTGTAGCCGTTTGAGAGCTGAGCAGAAGAGAGAGAAGTCCACTGAAACTCCTGCGATCGGATCGTCACGAGTCGCACGAGAATTATACGAGCTCCTTCTTCTCTTCACCTTTTCACTCAACATGTCCGATTCTGCAGTGTTCGAGCTCGTGAGTCATCCACCATGCACCGTGTACCGCTTACGCGTGTATAGCTGAACTCTCATACTCGACTGCTTCCCTCTCCTCCGTTCTGCGCGTTCACTCGGTCCCTCGCGTCACTTTCTCGTCCTCCCTTACGCGGTCGTGTAGGTCTGCGGCGCTCAATCGTACGATTGGGGTAAACTCGGAAAGGTGAGTGTTCTCCTCACTTACAACGAGAGGAAGACCGCTAAATTTGAATCAATCAACTCCCACTTAACAGGACGGCTCCAAAGTCTCTCATTTCGCACAAGGTCTACCCAAGTTTGAGTACGATGCGGAGAAACCTTACGCTGAAGTGCGTCTCTCCCATCCTGACGAAAGAAGAGTCGTTCTAAGCGCCTCTCCCTCGAAACCTCGCAGCTCTGGATGGGTACCCACCCTTCCTGTCCCTCCACCCTCCTCAAATCCGGCCAAGATCTCAAGAAATACCTATCCGAACACCCTGAGTTATTGGGTGAGAAAGTAGTGGACAAGTTTGGACAAGATTTACCATTCTTGTTCAAAGTGTTGGCGATTAGGAAAGCTTTGAGTATTCAGGCTCATCCGGATAAGGAATTGGCGAAGAGGTTACATGAAGAGAAGCCGGATGTTTATAAAGGTGAATACTCGCTTGAAGGTCAGTTCTCCGCGAGAGTTTAGAACTGATTTCTTCCGCTCGATTCACTGCAGATCCTAACCACAAAGTACGTACTCGAGATAATGAGAGTAGGAGACAAGGAGCCTGCTGCTGACTCGACCCTTTCGCAAACAGCCCGAAATGGCGGTCGCTTTGACCGATTTCTCCGGATTCTGTGGTTTCCGACCCCCCTCTCAAATCGCCTCTTTCCTCTCTTCCGTTCCCGAGTTCTCTACCGTCATCGGTTCCTCCGCCTCTTCGTCCTTCACCTCAAAATTCTCCTCGTCATCGTCTCCCTCAGAAGAGGACAAAAAACAAGGACTCCAAGAAATGTTCTCCGCCTTGATGAAGGCCGACGACGAACTCGTCAAATCTCAAGTCGAGAAACTCCTCTCTCGACTATCCGGAGGAGTAGAGGGAATCGAGAAAGAAGAGAAGGAATTGATCGAAACGTTGAACAAGGATTTCCCTGGAGATGTTGGAATTTTTTGTACTTTTGTACTCAATATCGTTAGGTTGAAACCTGGAGAAGCCGTCTTCTTGAAGGCGAATGAACCTCATGCTTACTTGGATGGAGGTGAGTTGCTTTCCTTTGTTCTCCTTTTCGAGTTTCTCGCAACTTTCTCTGCTGTGCGTATTGACGAAAACTAAGAACACTTGAGCTAACGTCACTTACACTCATGCTTAGACATCATGGAGTGTATGGCTACATCTGGTAAGCTCTGCTTCCGACTCCGTCGTCACATAAAATTTCAAAACACTGACTCTTGATTCACATTTCTCTCTCGAATAGATAACGTCGTTCGAGCTGGACTCACGCCAAAACTTCGAGACGTCCCAACCTTGACGACCATGTTAACCTACACGTCCTCTCCTCCATCCGAACAAATTCTTCCTCCCGTCTCTTTCCGTTCGACGAAACACACTACTCTCTACGACCCTCCCATCGACGAATTCTCCGTACTCCTCACCGTCCTGAAGGAAGGAGAATCGGAGAAATTCGAAGGGATCGAAGGACCGAGTATCCTGATTTTCACTGAATTAGACGGAGGGAAAGGACAAGCTCGATTAGGAGACGAAAAGATCGAGAGAGAAGGACAGGTCTTCTTCGTTGGAGCTGGAAAGGAGATTACGATCGAGGCGAAGAAGGGTAGAGTCGTAGCTTATAGGGCGTTCGTAGAGGCTTCGTCGGAGGAGAAGTGAGATGAGGACGAGGAGGTCTTAGGGATCGCAAAGTTGTAGCTTTGAATATATTCTTATTCGTTGTAGTCATCACTTACACCAGCTTGACATATCCTTCCACCTGAGGTTCGCCTTCGACTTGACTTGAGGAGACGGTTTCGCGGAGAGTCTTCATCGCGAGATTGAACTCTTGCCCGCGAGAGCCTCCTTTGGCCCTCCACGATGCCGAGCGCATGTCCTCGTCTTCTCTCCCTCTTTCGTCATCGACGCGCTTGATTAAGGACCGCCGCAAAGCGAGGGAACTCGAACGCAGGGCTCGATTTTTTTCAGTTACGTCCTCTCTAATTGATTCCGCAATCGTTCTATCTCCGCATATGCCGCTTTCAACTTGTTCCGCTGTTCCTCCAATTTGAGTCGTACCCGCTCGGACAACGCGTCGACTTGAGCGTGCATCGAAGAGAGTTCTTGCGAAAGCGATTCGGCTTCAGATTCAGAAGCTTCGAGGAGCTGCGAAAGTCTGAATCGCAAGAGGAAACGCGATGACAGAGGAGGTCAGCTTGGAAGTAAGAGCTTGATCACACGGGAGAGAGAAGACTTACCGATACCGATCAGCTTCGAGTCGTTCGATGTAAGCTCGTTGCGCTTCTTCCCGCTCGACACCGTCAGACGATCTCGGTTTGTCAAGCTACGTAGGGGAGAGTACTCAAGATACTGTCAGCAGTGCACATGGGCAGTGATGAGTAGCTGCGAACAGTCCCCACCTTTCCAACGAGTCTTTCGAGACTTTCCTTTTCCTTTGTCGCTACCTCTAGTTGCTTTCGGACAGCTGTGAGGTCAGCTTCAAGCTCTCGAATATGCTGCAAAAGTCGCGCTCTGAACATCCCAAGGCAGTGATCAGCGAAACTGAATCTTCGCATCGATATTGTACGAGGTCAACTCACGATTGATCATCTCCGTTCCCTCGAAGAGCCGACCCATCTTCCGGCTCGACACTGCTACCTTCCGACTCGGGACCTCCGGACAACATCCGAATCTATGCCAAGAAAGCTATCTCCAGTCAACTTCACTTTCTTACGCGTTGAAGAGAAAACGGCTTACCTTTCTCTCCATTTCCCGGATTTCCTCCTCTAACCTCAGAGTATTTCCCATTTCTTCGATCGTCTGATCACCAGCGGGCAATTCTGACGATCGACGAGAACGAGAATGCGCAGCGGCGGCTTGCACAGCGGGAAGATCGAGAATTGACGGAGAGATGGTGCTTTTTCTTCGACCTGACGCGACGGTTCCAGATGTTGTTGTACTTGAAGACAGTACAGGAGCGGGATCGACGGATTGTATCGGAGTCGCAGAGAGGAACAAAAGCTTGTCGAGGGAAGAGTAGAGTTGGCTCATTTCGCTTCGTCGAAGTCGGAGTTCAGCTTCGAGTTGCGCGACCTGTGACGACCCTCCCTTTCGACGTTACATGAGGTGTTACGTTGATAGAGAGTTGGTAACTCACCTCGATATCGCGATTTTCATTCATCGCGCTCATTTCTGCCTTTAATCGATTTGTGTCTTCTACGAGATCAGCCACGATACTCTCCTTTGTAGTAGTTTCCGATATTGAAGACGATTTGGTCCGCCAGGATTCCGCCGAAGGTGGGTTTGGTGAGCGTGAACGACCGCTTCGAACGGAACGCTGTAAGTCTGTAAGGCGAGAGATGAAACAGTCATGAGCAAGATTCAAAACGACTGTTCCAACGCCTGACTTACCTTTCGAAGCCACCATTCTCGTCTCGTCTCGTTCCGTCGCGCCATTAAGCTTCTTCCCATCGTTCGCAGACGTCGCTTCCCTCAGTTTCTCCTCGACTTCTTCCCTCCTCGTTCTCTCTTCTCTCCATCTCCCTTCCCAGACCTGGCACAACGCTCTCAGTCCAGCTCGTTCTTCCTCGACTTTCCCGAGCTGTTGGACAGAGTGATGTTTCTGAGAGAGGAGGGACGATTCGGCAAGAAATAAGCGATCCGAGAGCGAGGAGGCGTGGGAACTGAAATGCGATAGAGAGGTACGGAGCGTTTGGATCTACTACAATAATATGGTATGTCATCGTTTACTCTATCACACTACAGCTGATTCGCACCGGGAAGGCGAAGGAGAATCGAGCGAGCAGTGTAGGGAAAAGCCGACTGACCTTTTGTTGAGCCTGTTCTAGTTGAACCTGCTGCTTTCTCTCCCGTTCATACGTCCCGTCGACTGAAGACTTGAGCGCGAGGAGGGTCTTGACGAGGTGTTGATCTGCCGAGAAGGATTCTGCGAGATTTTCAACAGAGGCTGTAGGGTTGTATTGCCGTATCCAGAGAGCTATCAATTGCGCTTCATTGCTTGTGGTCATGAGTCGGTTGGTGAGAGATTCAGAGGGAGAGACGTTCGCGCGCGGTCATCACTCAACTTTGGAGAAAGTGGACTCAGAGATCTCCTCCCTGACAGACAGCCCAACAGAATACGAGGTTATTGCAGTGATGTAGCGAGGTTCGTTCGGTTAAAGGTGCTACCGGGAGAGGTGAAACGGACTAACGAATCAGATTCGTCGAGAGCGAAGAACTAGGCGGAGGTCGAGTTTTCCTCTACCGCTGAAATTTTGGCAAAAACAAACAAATCGACAGAGCGAAAAAAACTGAACGACTCGACTCGTAACGCGAACTACTCTTGATTCTCTTCTCTTCACTTCACTTCACAACTTTTCGCCACTTTCAACTCGACTTCTTTTCGAGTCTCCTCTTCGCTCTCACTCTCACCCCCAACTCACAAACTCTCAAACTCAATACAATGTCTGGACGTGGAAAAGGAGGAAAAGGACTCGGAAAGGGAGGAGCCAAGCGTCACCGAAAAATCGTGAGCTTCGAAACTGCGAACTCTTCGCACTTAACACTTGACTGACTCTGTTCTGCGACCACTCAGTTGCGTGACAACATTCAAGGTATTACGAAACCCGCGATCCGTCGTCTCGCTCGTCGTGGAGGAGTCAAACGTATCTCTGGTTTAATTTACGAAGAAACTCGCGGTGTACTCAAGATCTTCCTCGAGAGTGAGTTCATCTTTGCTCTCTTCTGTCTCTTTGAGCGCGTCACTGACTCGTTCGTCGTGCGGCAGACATCATCCGTGACTCTGTTACCTACACTGAACACGCGAAACGCAAGACTGTTACTTCTCTCGATGTCGTCTACGCTCTCAAACGTGCCGGCAAGACCTGTGAGTCGTCTATGGAATGATGAGGTTCGAAAACTCAACTGACTTCGTTCATCCTGTCCGTCACAGTGTACGGTTTCGGAAACTAGATTTTCGTCGTCGTTTTCTCCTCTCTTCGCTTTTCTCTCTCGAGGCACTTTGTTCTCCCCCTTCGTTACTTGTAGCTCTCTCACCACTGTTGATACTACCTACCCTTTGCACTCCTCTTCTGGAAACGAGATACTTCTCTCCTCTCTTTCAACTTCGATTCATTTCGGACTCGGAAAGAGACCGCTCGAGACAGCGAGACAGCGAGACAGCGACCTCTCTGCACGACACGAACGGCAAACATCGATGACTTGCAACTGTGGCATTTTCGAAGAAACAAAACAACAAAAAAGCTCGACGACTATTCCTCATCACTCTCGACGACCATCCTTCTCCTAACACCTTGACTCGCAGCTGCTTCTTCCCCTTCGTTCTCGTCCGTACTCGCACTGTATTCCCGTTGTTTGCGAGACGAGCGATCTTTGCGTCTTCGTTCGAGGGCTTCGTCCGCCGCATCGAGTTCTCCTTCGCCTTGATCCGATACTTGCATGTCGCTGAACGAGCGATCGGAACGTCAGCAACCGATCCATAGAGAGAGAGGTTGGAGTAGAACTCACTCGTCGCTGTTCGCAAGGAAACCATCATCATCCTCTTCGCTGTACGCATCTTTCGCTCTCCCTCTCTTCGGTTGACTCCTCCTATCCGCGTATCCAACTCCCTCTCCCTCGTCTTCGTCTTCGCTGAAATCCAACCCTTCCAACGTCGTCGCCTTCTTCCCCTTCCTTCCACCAGATCTCGATCCTTTCCCCGCAGCTTTCTGCGCCTCTTTCTTCGCTTTACGTTGTTTCTCGACTTCGAGTTTCTCCCTCTCGATCTTTTGCAACTCTGGATCTGCCTCGGCCATGAACGTCTTGATTCCTCTTCCTTTCTGACCGTATCGAGCCGCGACCGACCCGGCTAACCTCTTGTGAGTTTGGGAAGTGAGAGTAGAAGGTCGGAACGTCATCGTTCCTTCGACCGAGGCTTGCGATTCGAATAGTTTGTTGTATTCGTGTCGAGCGGTCAGGTAGGTTAGACCGTGACCTCGGTTCGCGTCGAATGTCGTAGGAGTGAGACCGATCGGGTTCGTTGAGGGAGCGACGGGGTTTTGGGCTCGAGAAATATTCGCAGAGTGATCGAGAGCGAGGGAGATGTCGAATAACTCGGAACCGACTTGGAGGGAGAGAGAACCGTCCGACCATCGAACGATACGTGCGTTTGATTGTTTGACCTGATTGACGAGCGAATCAGTCAACTACCGCATTTCTTTTTGGAATGGAGTGACTGATTGACTCACGAATTGACCTAGTTCATCCTTGGTCCATCTCCATCTAATCACGTTCTCATCCGGTAAATGACTCTTACTCCTTCCAACTTTCGGTTTCACCTCTTCTCCTCCCTGACTCTGACTCTGACTTTGACTAGCTTCCTGACTCGCCGTCTCTTCCGGTGGTACATCCTGTTCCTCGTTTTCCGGTTTCCATTGATCCCGATTCCAAGCCGGAGTTTCCAATCTCAAGAAATTCGGTAATTTCGCATGCCAAACTTTTCCTCCTGCCGGTACCGAATAATTCACTAGCGGTACTTGAGCGATGATTTCTTGGTGAGTTTCGGTAACCCTCTGAAGACCATCTCCTGATTCGGCGCCCGAATCGAGACGTTCTTCTTCGTCGTATTCCATTAGTTTGCGATGTGCTCGTTCTTCCGGAGTTAAACCATCGTCTTCTTCTTCCTCTGATTGTGCCGGTTTCGTGAATGGTGGGGGAGTAGGTAATTTGAGATCTGTTCCATCTTTCATGAGACTGCAACGAGAGGGAAGAGAGTCAGTTGAGGTAAAGAATGAGAAAGAGTGCAAATGAAACTCAACTCGTCTTCATCGTCATCATCTCCATCTCCAAACAAATCATCTCCCTCTACCTCTTCCTCCTCCTGATCATCTCCCTTCTCCTGTTGCTCCTCCTGTTGTTGTTGTTCTTGTTGATGCATCATGAATTTCGGCGGAGGAACTGGTAACTGTTCGATATCCGTACTACCCGGTACTGGAGCTGCTCCTTCTAGTTGACCCGTAGCTCCATGAGGGTACAATTCGGGTGCTTGCGCGGCAGAATCGTCCGGGTTCACGGGAGGGAACAAGTCGTTCTCGAGCGTTTTGGGTTGGACGGGATTGATCTGGTCTTCGTTGACGCCTTCGTCGAATCCGGTGTCGACTACTGGATCCATTCTGGGCGGATATAGGGTGGAAGAGCGATCGTTGAGGGAGAGAGAGGAGAGAGAGTCACGGTGCACGAGTTCCGTGGTTTCATCTCTTTCATCTCACTGCGACTCTGCTACACTCTCCGTTAGCTCGATCGACCTCTAAGCAACTCATCAAACAGTTCCTCGAGCGATCACGACCCTTTCCAGGTTCTCTCACCCCCACTGACTTGGTCTCTCTCAAGACTCTCTTTCCTCGACCAACTACGCTCCTACAGGGTCCTGAAACGATATGGGAAAGAAGACGGACAAGCTATACCTTACTCATGTGAGTCTCTCTCGCTTGCACGCTCAGAGCGACTCTGCGAGAAGAGCTGACAACTTTCTCATTTCCTCTCTTCTCCTCTGCTCGCCCTTCGCTCTCTGTTAGACTGAACACTCAGGGGAACACGGTCAACACACGGCCGGAGGAGTCGGCGCGAAACGCCGCGACGTGATCCTCTCGAAACTCCCGTTCGATTGTTGCGCCTTAACCCTGAAACCTTTCGAAACTCCCGTCGCGACTACGGAAGGAACGATTTACGAATTGTTGGCGATCATTCCGTTTTTGAAACAACATGGGACGGATCCTATGACGGGGAAGAAATTGACTCCCGGGGAATTGGTCAGGTTGAATTTTCACAAGAATGCTGATGGAGTGAGTTATTCGTTCCTTCCTCTCGTCTTTGTTCTCTTACTGACAGGCGATATGTCGGATGGTTAGCAATATCACGATCCCGTAACCTTCAAGATCTTCAACGACCATACAGCGATCGCAGCGATTAAAACCTCGGGAAACGTCTACGCGAGGGAATCGATCGATCGTTTGAACGTGAAACCAGGGAATTGGAACGATCTCATGACGGACGAACCCTTCTCGAGGAAAGATATCATTACTTTACAGGATCCGTTGAACGTTCAGGCGAAAGATTGTAAGCACTTTGTGTCGACCAACGAGATCCGTCTTCATCTTTAGGTGTTTTACTGATACTGATGAGGCTCAATCTCGGTGATAGTGAGCAAGTTCGATTACGTCAAGAGAAACTTGGAAGTCCAGAACGAGGAAGATTCGTTGAGTGGAATCAACGTCGAAGCGAGTGGAATCGGTAGAGTGCTCAAATCGATCGCAGAGAAGGAGAAGAAAGAGAATGACGTACGTTATCCCATCTCGCTGCCCCACTCAGCTCATCTCGACTGACAAACAGCGGCTCTTCTCGCGCAATTAGGCGAAAGCAGCACCAAAATCTTTACCTCCTCCTGTCGCTTCCACCTCAACCTCAACCTCTACCAGCGCTCCAGTCTCCACCTCGTCCCTAATCTCTCAATCAACCGGTCCCGTCCCCTACAACACCGCGACCGTTTCAACGAACCGAACCGCCGCTTCCTTCACCTCGACTTCCTCTGCGCTTTCGACTGCCGTCGAGAACGCGCTGTGGGACGAAGAAGATTTGATGTATGAAGCCGTGAGGGAGAAGGGCGAGAGAGGGTACGCGAGGATGAAGACGAATTATGGGGATTTGAACCTGGAATTGTATGCGGAACGAGCTCCCAGAACTTGTTACAATTTCCTCAAGGTCGGTATAATCTTTCCTCGAGTACTCTTTGTAGCGTCTGAAAACGGACGTACTGACTCGGAGATCTTCGTTTGTCCGACAGTTGGCGCAAGAAGGAAAGTATCAAAAGATCAAATTTCATCGATTGATTCCGGGATTCATGTTACAAGGTGGAGATCCGACTGGAACGGGTAGAGGAGGTGAATCAATCTGGGGTAAACCGTTCGAAGATGAGTACAACGTTAGAAACGCTCGTGAGTCTTCCCGGTTCTCCATCATTTGGCTTCCCGCGAATTCAGCTGATAGGAAATCTGGGAGGTTCGCAGTGAAACACGACCATAGAGGAACTTTGTCAATGGCGAACAGTGGACCGAATACGAATGGGAGTCAATTCTTCTTGACGTTCCGAGAACAATGTCCACATCTCGACGGTCCGTCTTTTTCCCTCCTTCCGCTCTCATTTATGCCAAACTCATCGCGCTTCACTCGCAGGGAAACATACCGTATTCGGACGTCTAGTAGGAGGTCAGGACGTCCTGTCGAAACTCGAACGAGTTCCGATCGACCCTGCAACAGATCGACCTTTGAAACCCGTCATGTTGGAAGACGTACAAGTGTTTGGAGACCCTTTCGAAGAGTACAAACAGAGGTTATCGAGGAGGTTACAGAGGGAGGAAGAAGAGAGATTGGGGAGGAACGAGAAGGAGAGGTTGAAAGAGGAGAGGAAGAAGGATCGAACTACGTGAGCCGTTTTCGTTCTCTGTTTTTTTTTCGGGACTGCGACGGGGTGACTGATCAACAATTGCGTGAATCTAGATGGTTCGGTACGGACCTAGCAGCTCCAGTTCAATCCGCCCTCGAAACTGCCGCCGCTCCTTCCTCCGCTCAAGGAGTCGGGAAATACCTTTCGAACCCTTCTGCCGCTGCGAAAACTCCGATTGCGGCATCATCGACCAAACGGAAAGAACCAACGAGTGCGGCGGAAACGAGCGATCTATTTGCGCAATTGGGTGGAGGGAATGACGGAGGAGGAGGAGGGGGACAGAAGAAGAAGAAGAGAATGGGAGGAGGGTTTGGTGATTTCGCTGGGTGGTAGGATGTCACGCTCTGTTCTGCCATGCTCGATGTTGTTGAGCTCAATGTCAATGCACCTTGCGAACTCAGTGACACGCTTATCGAGCTTGTCGACCATTCCCGCACGTTTCTCTTTTTTTCCTCCTTGGCGAAGACATTTTGCCTCTTCTCCTGAAGCTCTACTAGACAGTCCTGCCAGAGCCACACTCTGTAGAACAGATCGTGAACGAGACGACTTGCAATTTTTGAACGGCAGACTCAGAAAAAATCTGGGAAGTTGATTTCTGCACTTTCTTCCTCGACTCCTCGGACCAGACAACTAGGGGGTTACAGCAGCAGCAAGATGGCAGACGTAAGCTCACCTGAACCTTCTAACAGGAGCAGGAGCTGACCCAGTAGATGAGAGAACAGCCCGCTTTCACTCAATCGCTTTTCGCGACTTTAGAACAAACCATCGCTCCTGATACCCAGGTCATTAAAGCTGTAAGCATTCCTAGATCTCTTTGTACGGTCACGAGGCAGAAAGAGCTGGGAAACTGATGAGGGTTTGCCGCTTCTCTTCTTTGATTGAACAGGCGACCGTTCAATTGAACAACCACTTTTACAACGATGCTCGTTGCGTTCCTTCCCTTTTCGAGATTGGTACAAGCGGTCCAAACGTTGCTGTCAGTACTTGCTCTCTTTCTCCCAGTCAACCCGCCCAGAGCTTCTCGCTGAACTTTCTTCTTCCCGCTCTTGTAGCTCCGACAACTCGCTTTGGTAGAATTGAGGAAGCGTGTATCGGCGAAAAAGAGTAAACAGTGGCTCTCGCAACCTCAAGAAGTTCGTACCGCGATCAAATCCAGACTTCTTGATTCTCTTCTAACCGAAACCAAGCAAGTCCCCTCTCTGCTCTCTGCTCATTCAGAATGTCAGCTAATCGTGCATTCTCCTCCACAGTGGACAAGCTCGTGCTGCCGGTACTCGATTAGTTTCCGCCTTGGCCAAGATTGAACTCGACAAAGGAGTTTGGCCCGAACTTCTCCCTTGGTTATGGCAACTCGCGTCGGCTCCTACCGCCGCTCACCGAGAAGTCGCTCTCCAAACCATCTTCATGCTCCTCGACACGATCGCGATCGCTCCCTCCCAGCCTGGAGGACCCGCTCAATCTCAAATTCCTCAACTTTTAGCCCTTTTGACCCGAACCCTCGACGATCCCGAATCTTTCAGCGTCAGAGTGTGGAGTATCAGAGCACTAGGAAAGCTTTCAGAGTTCCTTGAGGCTGGAGAAGATGCAGAAATCGTGAGTGCGGATGTTCTCTCGGAAAGCGAAAATCGCTAACTTTCTCGATTCGCCTGCTTCACAGACCGCTTTCCAAAACCTCATTCCTTCGATCGTCAGCGTTCTTTCTACCTCTCTCGAACAAACGGATGAAGCTTCGGCGAAATCAATCTTCGAGATGCTCGAATCCCTCACCCTCTCCGAAGTTCCTCTCCTCACTCCTCACCTCTCGAACCTTGTTCAATTCCTCATGACGGCCTCTGCAAACGCCAACTACGACAACGATCTCCGTATCATGGCCTTGAACTCTCTCCTCTGGGTCGTCAAATTCAAGAAATCTAAAATTCAGCAACTCAACCTCGCCGGATCCATCATCACCGCCCTCCTCCCCATCGGTGCCGAACCCGAGCCTGTCGATGTCGACGACGATGTTCCCGCCCGTACTGCTTTCCGAGTCATCGACGTTCTCGCGACTTCCCTCCCTCCCGCTCAAGTCTTCCCCCCTCTCTTCGAACAAGTCCGAACCCTCGCTTCTTCCCCCGATGCCGGACTCCGAAAATCCGCCATCACCGCATTCGGTGTCGTCGTCGAAGGTTGCTCCCTCTTCATTCAACCTCACCTCGATTCCCTCTGGCCTCTCATTCAAGGAGGTCTTCAAGATCCGGAAGTCATCGTTCGAAAGGCTGCTTGCACCGCTCTTGGATGCCTTTGTGAGATGCTCGAGGAGGAGTGCGCGAAGCAACACGCTATGCTTCTACCAGTACGTTCTTTTCTTTTTCTTTCGAGCGAAGTCAAGGACTCACGCGACTCGTTTCTTCAGCTCATCTCGAAACTCATGGGAGATCCCGCTACTCAACGTCAAGCCTTGATCGCTCTCGACTGCCTCCTCGAAGTTCTCGGATCCGATATCGAACCTTACATCCCTTCTCTCATGGACGCTCTCGTTCAACTGCTCGACTCTGCTCCTCTCGCGATCAAGGGTACCGTCGTCGGCGCTATCGGATCGGCCGCTCACGCCTCGAAAACA
The DNA here is from genome assembly GCF_050403485.1 of Sporobolomyces salmoneus. Taxonomy (NCBI): domain Eukaryota; kingdom Fungi; phylum Basidiomycota; class Microbotryomycetes; order Sporidiobolales; family Sporidiobolaceae; genus Sporobolomyces; species Sporobolomyces salmoneus. The sequence continues at coordinate 301,945 of NW_027481159.1, read as the reverse complement.
AAGTTCGCTCCTTACTTCCCCGCCGTTATGGAACGACTCGTGCCTTGTCTCCAACTCACCGAAGAAGGAGAAGAACTTGACCTCCGAGGAGTCGCTCAAGATACCGTTGGAACTCTCGCCGAAGCGGTTGGAGCTGAACAATTCCGTCCTTACTACGCTCCCCTCATGCAACAAGCCATCGCTGCCGTCGGAGTTCCGAACGCCCCTAATCTCAAGGAATGCTCCTACATCTTCTTCGCCGTCGTCTCTCGAGTCTACAAGGAAGAATTTGCCTCTTACCTCCCCGCGATCATGCCCATCCTCCTCGCCGCGATTGGTCAAGAGGAAATCGATGAATCGACTCTCCTTGGTGACTCGGCAAACCCCTCCGACTTTACGACCGGTCTCGACGACGATGAAGATCCCGACTTTGAGGACGTTGACGAGGACATCGACTCAGACGATGAGGAGGCCATGTTCAAAGCTTCGACCGCGATCGCGATCGAGAAGGAATGCGCTGGAGATGCGCTCGCGGAAGTATTCGACCACACTGGAAAGGGATTCCTTCCTTACATCGAACCTTCCGTCAAGGCCCTCCTCCCCGGTCTCAAGCACCACTGGCACGACGGTATTCGAAAGTCGTCGGTTGCTGCTCTCCTCGGATTCGTTTCGACTCTTAACCGAATCACGAACCCTCCGAAGTGGACAAAGGGCAGTCAATCCGTGAGTTGCTCCTTTCAACTCGGGAGTACTGAGCGAAGAACTCACCTCTCCCTCGACATTTCAGGCTCCTCTCGGTTCGGACGTACAAACTCTCCTTTCGGCTGTCATGCCCGAAATCCTCGAGATCTGGGCTGACGAGGATGAGCGAGACGTCGTCAACGAGCTCTGCAATTCTTTCTCTGCTGCTCTCATGAGCGTCGGTCCTGCTCTCGTCGTTCCCGAATGTTCGTACCTCCCTCTTCCTCTCTCGCACAGAACAGCGTAATTGACACGTTCGCGATCAGACGTTCAACCCATCTGCGAACAAGTTTCTCTCATCCTGAAACGAAAGGCGCCTTGCCAAATCGACGACGATGAAGACGAAGCTGCCGTTACTGCTGGAGAACAATCCGAATACGACGCCGCTCTCATCGGTGCCGCTTGCGATCTCGTTGGTTCGCTCGCGAGTACTCTCGGAGCCGACTTTGCTCAAGTCTTCCCTGCTTTCCAAGCCGATATGGCTTCTTACTACGTGAGTCGCTGGTTGTCTATTCCAGATGAGTACATCGAGCTTATCTGAGCTTTCCAACGACGTCTACTACAGAAGGCCGACCGATCAACAGCTGACCGATCGACCGCTATCGGATCCCTTGCCGAGGTCGTCAACGGAATGGAATCCGCTTCTACTCAATTCGCCGAATCTCTCTTCCCTCTCTTCCTTCAAGCGCTCGCCGACCCCGAACCCGAGGTTCAATCGAACGCTGCCTTCGCTATGGGCTCTCTCATCTTCCACTCCTCGACCGATCTCTCTTCGCAATACCTCACTGTCCTTCAAGCGCTTCACCCTCTCTTCGGTCTTCCCGACGACGGTCAATCGAAACACGAGAACGCTAAGGACAACGCTTGCGGTGCCGTCGCTCGAATGATGCTCAAGAACCAATGCGCCATTCCTCTCGACCAAGTCCTCCCTCTTTTCCTCGGTTCCCTCCCCCTCCGACGAGATTTCGCCGAATCCGAAATGGTCTTCAACGCCCTCCTCACCCTTCTTCAACAACAAAACCCTACCGTTCTCTCTTCGCTCGATCACGTCCTCGCGATCTTCGCCTCCGCCTTGAAATCGACCGAAGGAGAAGTTTACTACCCGAGTGGAGACTCTCAAATCACGATCGAGAACAAGAACCGACTGGTACAACTCGTCAAGGCTCTACCAGCTGACAAGGTTCAACAAGCGGGTCTCGCTCCTTACCTCTAGATCTCCCTTTTAGACCTCACCTCTCTCGCTGTCTTCTTCTCTACTCTTTTCCTGTTTACTTGTTTTGGTGTTTTTCTTCGATCTTTCTTTCCCTCTCCCACCCCTCGTATCGGTCTCTACGACGACGAGCCTCGCATTATCCCTTCTCTTCTCTTTTTACTTTAGTATACCCCCGTGTCACTTTATCTCTCGCTCTCTCTATTCTAGCTCCCTCTCTCTCTCCACATAAAAGACTCGTGTCGTTCGCAATGTCACTTCTTCCTATCTTTCAAGCAATGTCACGCGTGGAGAAAGCAAGGATCGGCCCGTGCTTTTGCGATTTCGTCGACTTGGTTTCGCCTCAGACTACTGGACTCTCGACGAGGCGGCCAGGAACCCGCATCCATGGGGAGTACGGTTCAAGGTGACGTCCTCGATTCATCTCTCGCAGGCTGGCGATGGCCTAATAAGTTGTCCTTTTCCATCTAGCTTGACTTTGACTTTGACTTTTCCTCGCACGACTCTCTCGGCATCGCTCGATGACAAAACGAGGTTTGATTCAGAATATGAAATCGACAAGTACAATTACGCTCAAAGTAAAAAACAGTGTCTATGCGATTATAACAAGAGGAGATTATCTACTCGGCATCCAGATCCAAAACTCCTTCCTCCTCGTTCCTCGTGAACGGCAACCTGATACTTCCCTTCTTCGCTTCGTATCGCTTCCACCCCCATTTCCCTAACGATACCAACCCTATGCAAGCGGCCGCTAGAATCGCGAAATCGATCATTTTCGCCAAGATTCGTTCGAATAAACTCCTCTCGTGCTTGCGACGGGCTGGATACTCGATCTTCCGTTGTGGGGGAGGAAGAGGTTTCGAGGGGGTTGCGACGTCGAAGAGGAGGAGTTGGGTAGAGGGAGAAACGGGAGTAACGATGATGAGGTTGTTGTGTGGAGGTGGCTCGAGGTTCGAGAAGTGTAAAGTGATGCGAGAGTCTGTCCAGCGGTGGGGGATCAGTCAGCTCGCTCGGAGAACGATACGAAGAGCAGCGAAGCTCACCTAATTGCTTTAAATATTCTTTCCTCGACATTCCCGGTTTCCCGAGCAGATCCTTCGAAGCGACCTTAACGACCTTGACTTGCTTGTTGATCGCACCTTTCCCACAAGTGTTCCTCCAACCCTTAGCCCACGCGAGCACAGTTCCCTCCAACCCTTTCTCCTCTAAAACTGAATCCGCCGCTTCATCGTAATAATCCATCAACGTCTTCCTCGGTTCCTCCTGATCCTCTCCTTCATCTGTACTGGTCTCGTTCGAGCGAGGGAAGAGGGAGAAATCGGTGAATTCGAGAGTCGGTTTTGAAGGGGAATCGGATTCGTCCAAAGCGATAATCGTGAGAGTTCCACAGGGGTGAATGATACCAGGTAAGAACGCGACTGTGTCTACTCGTTTAGTGAACTCGTCTTTGAGGCCAAGGAACGACTTCGGATGGGAGAAAGCTGTGCATCGATGTCTTCCGGAATGTCAGCCATTCTGACCCAGCTGGAGAGACTGAGATGAAAGAGAGAGATAAGACGCACCTAGGAGTGGTTGGGGAGAGTCGAAGAGACCAGCAAAGACGAGTGGGAGCCCAAGGAGGACCGAGATTGATGAAGCGGTGAAATTCCTCATCGCGGCGGCGGATAGACTGAGCAGTCGCACGGATGCGAGGATGAGCCGAGTCTCGATAGATGGAACGGGAGAAAGTGTCGCGGGAGGCGGAAGATGAAGAGAGATAGCGAATTAGCTCGAGCCCCTTTCAATCTCGCACAAAGGCTCTTCCACGAGGAGGTCTTGTCAAGCGCAGAGTGTTGCGTGCTCTGTAGCTGTAACTCGTGGACCCGAAACGTTTCATGAGCGGCACGATTCCAGTGAGAAGTCAAGCGCAATCAGCTGTGAAAATTCGATTCAATGGGAATGTCCGTGTTACCGATCGAGAGTTGGGAAGTATGGTTCAGTACGAATGAGGATTATCAAGAGAGCAGAAAGTATTAAGGAATGCACTAATCTAGGTTCGAAGACGAAAGGATGTGAAACGGAGAAACGAAAACCAATTCCTCGAAATCCTTCTATTTCTTCTCCTCCGCCGTTGCGGCCGTCGCCGGCGTCGTTCCAGCAGCAGCAGCTGCGTTGACGAGGGGAGGAGTCGAAGCGCCACTCTTTGTCGGTTTCTTGCCCTTTTCTTTCCTGCGAGCGTTCGCTTCAGCGACGAGTTTTTCCATTTGTCGTCGTTCTTCGTCGCCGGCTTCGGGGACTACGGCTTTCAGGATCGCTCCGATGAAGAGGATCGCCTGTAAGATTCGATAGATCGGTGAGATTCGGAAGTAAGAGCGTAGAGGAGAAAGAGAGGAGACTTACCTTGGCTCGGTTCATTAAAATTGTATCTGTGATTTCCGGCGATTCCTTCACGAGAACTGTGCGAAATATTCCTTGCTTAGTATCTCCTTGCCTATACTAAGTCGAGGAAGCAACTCACCGTTGTCGACGACCTGTCTCAACACGGCACTCAACTCGAATTTACTTCCCTTCCACGCAACCAACAACAACGTCCCACTCAACTCTTCCTCCAATCTTTTCATTTCCTCTTCGCCCAACTCTCCCTTTTCTTGTCGTTTCTCCAAATCCAACATCGCACGTTGAACGTCGAGCCCGGTAGAGAGGAAAGACCATCCTTCTTTGAGGGTTGTTCCCTTTTCTTTCATGCGGGACCAGAACCCGGGGAGTCCGAGGAGGTTAGAGGAAGCTTTACGGTGAAGTTTGATGTACGAGTTGGCCTGCGACAACGGACTGAGTGTGAGCACGCAAACTTGAGTGAAAGGATTGGTGAAAGGTGTGGTTTTTACCTTTTGCATATAGATCTCCCCGATCAAATGACATAGCTCTACATTGTATAAGCTCATGAGATGAGTCAGTTCCATCATCCCCCATGGAGGGGAGGGAAAAGACAGAGAAGAGAGAGAGAGAGCAAAATGAGGAAAAAAACTCACCAACCCCGAAACTCTCCAAAGCCAAATCCAAACTCTCCTCCCTAATCCTCTCCCCCCACTTCTTCGTCTCCCAATCGTCCTTATCCCCAGGTTTCGTAGCCTCGACGAACGGTCTCACTCGATCTCGAAGTTTCTGAGCGAGAGTTTCGATTCGTTTCCGTTTCTCTTCGTACGATTTCCGTTCCTCCTCGTAGGCTTTCTGTTTCTGTTCGGCCGAGAGTTTTGGGGGTTTACCGGCGAGATGAGATTTCGCGGAAGCTTGTTGAGCAGTAGAGGAGGAGGAGGAAGAGGGAGGAACGGTAGAGGAGTCGACGGAGGGTTTCTCGCCTGCTACGGAAGCTGGAGGAGTTGCGGTCGAAGAAGATGCGGTTGTAGAAGAAGGTGTAGTCGCGGCGGTACCGGTAGGAGAAACAGGAGTCGCAGAGACGGAGGGTTCGACATGAGCTTCCGAATGAATCGTTCCTTGAGCGGGAGGAGTCGGAGTTGTACCAGCAGCAGCAGAGTCGGTACCGACCTAGTAGAAAGTGAATGATTGTGAGTGAGTGAGTGAAAGAGCGACACAGGAGGGGAGAAAGAGACGAACCTTTGCTGCTTCTTCTTTCTGTTGTTTCGCTTCCTCTTCTTCGGCTTGCTCCTATTGATTACGACAAATCACCAGAATCAGTCACTGGCTCGTTCCACAATGTACAGCCCAGCCCTTCAGCCAAAGAAAGGGTACTCACGAAAGCTTTCGATACTTCCTAATCAAATTTTCGAAAATCCATCAATCATCAGCTCAGCTCCGCGATCTCCTCGAATTGGATACTGTATCGAGAGAGAAAGCATCTGAACTCACTTTACCTAACGAGATCTCACCAATCCAATCCTCGAACGCCTTCCCCCCAAACAATTGCCCGAAAAGTTCCCCTGGATTCGGCATCGCTTCTTCCCCTCCCGCTTCTCCCATCCCAGCGCTCTTCCCATACTTATCATAAACTGCTCTCGAATTCGAATCTGACAAAATCCTGTTCCGGTTCCAATCACTTAATCAGTCCCACTGCATCGTGAGAGAAAGAGATATAGAGACGGGAGACGAACGTATAAGCTTCCGAGACCTCCTGAAATTTCGCCGCAGCTTCCGGATTACCCACGTTCTTATCCGGATGCCATTTCAACTGTTGAACCCGACAAGCTTTCTTGATTTGTGCGTCGGTAGCATCGGCTTTGATTCCGAATAATTGGTAGTAAGAGGGATCTTTGATCGGTTCTCCGTCGCGAGAGAGTCCGACGTCGTAGGTCGTTCCGGCTAGGGAGGTCGCCATGCTTACGCGGGAGCGAGAGAGGAGAGAAGAGAAAGCGGTGAAGACTGCGAGCTGGAGAAGTGATGTAAAGTTTTGTGAAGGGAAGTCGAGACTGGTTGGAACGCCTCGGTATGGGTGATGGAAATGAACGGTGTGTGCTAGTCGGTGCGCAGGATGAGCCGAGTGATAGTGAGAGGTAGAAAGCCAAGGAACGACTCGAGCGAAATTCACTCCTCTTCTAATCCAATAACAAATTTTCCAATTCACTGATTACTCTGTCTGACCGACTCATCTTCTCTCACCAATCTACCCTCAACTCGCTAGCACGATGTCACTCCTCCGTATTGCGTTACAACGATCAACCCCTTCATTACTCCGTTCGAACGCGGCGACGACGACACAACGACGAATGGGATCGGGAGGAGCGGCATTCAATGAACCTACTGGTTACCTCTTTGGTGAAAAGGTACACACACACACACACACACATTCTCAATCTGCTACTTCATGCTACGGGGTGCCTCACCGGCTGGGAACAGAAAGAGAGAGAGAGGAGGGAAGTTGGGAAATGATGAGAATTCCTGTCAACTCTCACGGCGAGCTAGGCATGAACGGAACGAGTGAAGAGCTGCTACTGAGTGCCACAATCCTTCCATGCCTTCGAGCCGAGCGAACTGACCCCAGCTTCTCTGATTTCTCTCCGATTCTCGTAGCCTCCCGCACCAGGTTCGTTCTCTCTCCTTCTCCTAAGCTCCCTGCTCGCGTTCTCACTGACAGAGACATCCCAACGACGAGATAATAGGTAAGAAGCGCGTCCGAGAAGACTGGGAATCGATCTATTACTGGGGGATGTTTGGTGGAATGGCCCTCGGAGCCGTTTTGATTTACTATAAACCTGATACTTCGTACGTATTAGCTTTCTTCGATCACTCTCCTGAGAGTGAGGTGGACAGGAATTGATCATTGCGGCTGGTTCGTACTGTAGGATTGAGGGATGGGCAAGGAAACAAGCGCAAGAGAAAATGGCAAAAGCTGGTGAAACCGTACGTACCTTGAACTCTCTGAGAAACTCGTCGGCAAGTCAACTGAAATTCTTCCATTTTCCCGTGTGCGTACAGCCTTCTTACGAGAAATCGTCGTAAAAGAGAAATCGAAAATTTATCCGTTTTTCTTCTTGTTTTCCTGCTGCTTTTCTTCTCTGTTTTTTATCTGCAATTCTTTCCTTGGCTACGTTGTAGTTTCTCATTCTTGCTGAGGCCGTTCTCTCGAGAGAGTGTGAGAATCAGAGTACCGCCGAGGTTTGAACCACTTGCGCGAAAAGTTTCAGGTTTGATGATGAAGGTCTCTCTCACTCTCTTCTTCACCTCCCGCTTCAACCTCGCGAGGAACTCTCTCCAACATGAAATTAGATGCAACAGGTAACACCTCTCACCCATCCCTGCCTTCTTCCCCTCCAACTCTCTCTTCCCCGAAAAATGATTGATCAAACCTTCCTCCTCCTTCTCCTCATCCCTGTACAACATCCCACTGACTCCCCATGCTCTGCATGCCATCTTAGATCTGCGGTACATTTCCTCTGACGCGTTCCGAGTCCTCTCGGCCGTCGAACAAGGTTCGAAAAACCATGAAGTAGTCCCTTCACCCTTGATCGCACAACTATCTGGAGCTCGAGCGGGAGGATTTAATAAAGCGTTAGGAGAATTGGCGAAGAAGAAATTGGTGGGTAAAGTACAGAATACGAAATGTACGTTCTTCCCTCTCCTCCCTCTCTCTTCGAGCTCTTGAGAGTGAGCTGATGATGTCGAGGGTGTGGAGGATGGAGTAGATGAAGGATATAGGTTAACGTATGGAGGGTACGATTTTTTGGCGTGTCGAACGTTCGCGAAGAGGGATACGATTTATAGTGTTGGGAATCAAATCGGGACTGGGAAAGAGTCTGGTGAGCTCTCCCACTGCTAATCATTCTCTCTCTGCTCTGAGAAGTGTGTAGACTGATAGGAAGTCGGAGTGCACAGATATTTACGTGGTAGCGGATAACGATCAACAACAAATGGTTATGAAAATTCATCGGTTCGTCCCTTCTCTCCCTCATCAGCTGCTCTTTCCTTGTGCTCTGTCACGATGAGTCGACTTGAGAACTGATGTCTGAGAGGACCTGGACGATTACAGGTTGGGTCGAATGTCGTTCCGAGCGATCAAGTCGAAACGAGATTATTTGAAAAAAGGTCAATCGGCGAGTTGGATGTACATGTCGAGACTGGCTGCGATTAAAGAGTATGCATTCATGAAGGTACGGTTCTCTTGTTCTCTGCGCTACTTTACACTGCAGAAGGGACAGGGAGAGCTGATGAATTTGTATGTTCAGGTTTTATACGAGCATGATTTCCCAGTTCCGAAACCGATTGATCAATCTCGACATTGTTTGATCATGGAACTTATCGACGCTTTCCCTCTGTGCGTTCTCTCCCGCTCTCGCTTCTCTTTCTCTCTAGACTGAAAACTGATTCTCTCCCTTTCGCTCTCCAGACGACAAATCGCGTCTGTCCCTTCTCCCGGAGCCCTCTATTCGTCCCTCATGGACTTGATCGTCCGACTCGCGCGTTCCGGACTAATCCACGGAGATTTCAACGAGTTCAACATCCTAATCCTCGACCATCGTACCTTGGCCGAAAAAGATCGTGACGATGAAACTACGGAAGAACGGGACGCTCGAATTCAGAGAGATGGAGGGGTCGATAAACCCGTCGAGATTGAATTGGAAGGAGACGAGTACGAGATGAGGAGGAAGAGAGAGAGAGAAGGGACGTTGTTGGAACCGGTTTTGATCGATTTTCCACAGATGGTTAGTACAGATCATGCCGATGCTGAATAGTAAGTTCCCTCCCTTCCTTCCTCCCTCTCCTCCATTCTTCTATGCCGTACTGATCGCAGAGAGTGAGTGTAGCTATTTCAATCGCGACGTTGATTGTATCCGTCGGTTCTTCCGTCGTCGATTCAAGTACGAATCCTCCGTCTACCCCAAATTCACGACGAACCTACGAGATGGAGTGAGGGAATTCGATTTGGACGTAGAAGTCGCCGCGAGTGGGTTCTCAAAAGGCGAGAGGAAAGTTTTGGAGGAGGTGAGTTTTCTTTTCCCACTCTTCCTTTCACTGTGGGAGAGATCGAAGTGCTGATTGGTTTTGAGTGGGAACGACGATGAGAGTAGTATATGGCGGAATTGGCAGCGCATGATAAAGAGAACCCAGGAGAAGGAGATTCAGACGAAGAAGAATACAGTGATGAAGAAGTCGCTTCCGGTCAAGAAGAAGAAGAAGAATCAGAACCAGATCAAGAAGAGGAGGAGGAGGAGGAAACGACAACAACGAAACCGGTACCGAAAGTCGTCGGAGGGAGAGAATTCGAAGATTTACCGGAAGAGGAGAAGGAGAGATTAGTACTTCAGGGGATCACACCGAATACAACGACGAGTCTGGAGGGTGCGACGGATCGATTTGGGAACTTGCTGATATCGGAGGATGCTGAAGAGGAGGAGGAGGAGGAAGAGACAGAATCAGAAGACGAGGAAGATTCAGAGGAAGAAGCAAGTGAAGCCGAATCGATTGCCCCGTCTCAAGCACCTCACGTTCGACCGAAACGTCAACCTCGCGACGTAACCGGAATCGTGACGGCTTCTTTGACCCGACAACACAAGAGCAGCGAACGGAAACATCACGGGAAAAAAGTTGCGAGTTCGAATGTGTTGGGGAGACAGAAGGGGAGTAAGAAGAAGCAGAGTCATAATGCTGCGATCAAGGAGGGGAAGAAGGGAGATGCGTTCTTCTAGAGCTTTGCAATGTCGGTACGAGAGAATGAGGGGGAGTTTTGGATTCGACGATTTTTTGTTGTATTGTCTTTCATTTTGCAGTCTTCGCAATTATTCCTATTCTACCCCTTGGCTGGATCCTCTCTCTCGCTTAGTCTCGCCTTGCTGCTGAGAACGAATTAGACTGTTTTCGGTTTCTCCCCCCTTCGACGCAAACTGTCGCGAGAAAATCAATGAACTCGTCTCCCCCCATTCTTTCTTCCTTCATCTTCACTTTCTCGTAAGCTTCTCACCCACGTCTCTTGGTAGATGCTATACTAAACAGCTCTTCGATCCGCCTCACCGGTTCTCAGGATGGCTCGTTTCCCCTCCTTGATCTCATTATTCCTCTCCCTCTTCGCCGCGTTCTCCCTCCACTTGCTCGGAGGCGCACAAACGGCCCTCGCAGTCAAAGGACCTGTCATCACGAACAAGGTGAGTTTCTCTTTCTCGCTCCTCAGCTAGGGGGAGTCTTGGACTGATCGAAGGGAGGGGGAGGTTGATTCGTGTCAAAGGTCTATTTCGATATTGAACATGGAGGTAAACCTTTGGGACGAGTAGTCATGGGCTGTCAGTACTACACTCTCGTACTATCTGCTCCAACCTGAGGGAGAGCTAATGGACGACTGTTTGCTGACAGTGTACGGGAAAACTGTGCCCAAGACGGTTGAGAACTTCCGAGCTCTCGCTACGGGAGAACAAGGCTTCGGATATGAAGGTTCTGCATTCCAGTAAGCGGAAATTCGGCAAAGGAGAGTTGAGACGTTCGTACTGATTCTTTGTTGTACGTTTTCCTTTACAGCCGAGTCATCAAGAGTTTCATGATCCAAGGTGGTGACTTTACCAAGTGCGTCTTGACCACTCTCATCTTAAGCTACCGAAGCAGAGACTGATGAGATAAGGTTGAAATGGTACAGGGGAGATGGAACTGGAGGAAAGAGGTTTGTTCCTCTCTCGCTCCTTAGAGACGATCTTAATTGACTGATCTTTTGCTTCGTGCCCACAGTATCTACGGAAACAAATTCGCTGATGAGAAGTGAGTCCATAATCCGGATCCTTAGATAACTTTCATCTGATCGCATTTCGTTCTCGCTAGCTTTAAACTCCGTCACACTGGACCCGGTACCCTCTCGATGGCTAACGCTGGAAAGGACACGAACGGTACGTCGTCCTCTCGCTTCTAGTACTGATAATCTTTGCTTCTTTGCTTACGACGTTCTCTCGATTTTCAGGATCCCAATTCTTCATCTGCACTGTCCAAACTTCGTGGTTGGACGGCCGTCACGTTGTCAGTACCCGTCTCTCCTCTCCTTCTGTTCGAGGAGAACTGACCCGTTCCTCGTCATTGTAGGTTTTCGGAACCGTTCTCGAAGGAATGGATGTTGTTTACGCCGTGCGTCTATTCCCTCCTCTCTCACCCCGCGTTTGTCTCGACTGACACCCTTAACGCGTGATTCAGGTTGAAAACGTCCCGAAACTTCCCGGAGACAAACCCAAGGAAAAGGTTGTAATTGTGAAATCTGGAGAACTCGCGATCGAACCTCAGTACGATTCTGAAGGCAAGGAAATTCCCCTTCATGCTGAACTATAAAAATAGCTACTCGGGTTCGTCCCTCGTTTCTTTTCGATATCTTACACGGGAAAAGAAGGAACGGAAATCAATGGAGGAGAAAGCAAGGAGAGTTGAGATAGGATACAGAAGATGAGAAATCTTACCTTCTCGTCGTTGGACAGATCTATGATTGGATGGAGAGCTATAGTCGATCAATCTTAGAACGGTTGGCTGTAGTTTTGAACGGAGCATCCTTTAGTTTTCTCGCATCTTTTCACTGTCACTGTCAAATCTCTATCCCTTTCTCGCTCTCCTTCGTCACGCGAGTCGTATACGCTTCCTCCAGAGTCAGTGTGAGGCAAAAGAGAGACGCTTGACCTCGAACAGTCGTCGAGCCCGTGAGTTTGCAACGTCGAGCAAGTCATCGACGTTCTTCCTCCCTCACTCCACCATCCATTCCGAAAGAAAAAGAAAAAGAGCGTTCCCTCGACTTTCGATTGTGAGTACAGACAAGAAGAGTAGCTTACGTTGTAGCGAGCTGAACGATAGAAGGTTATCTTGTCGTCGACATCAATGAGAGGCGAAAAATGAAATTTTGAGCCGATTCATCTGCTTCTTTCGCCCTCGTTCTCACTGTGAGTAGAGACAAAAAGAGTATACTTCGAAATAGGTCGTACCCGGACTCGAACCGGGGTCGTCCGGAAGGTTTTCGACTCGTGAGAGACCGATCAAAACCGAAAGTGATGACCACTACACTATACAACCCGAATTACGGTTGATGCGCGTCAGGCAAAACTTGCGTATATAAAGCAAATAGTGCGTGTGACCAGACGTCCTGAACGCAGTGCATGCTCCAGAGCTCCCGCAAGAGAGAGCTTTGAAGCTTTGACGTCGAAGTTCAGGCAAATGTGGGATAGCTCAAGGCTCTCCCTCCGGCCCTGGACACTCTGATGATCTCTGTGTTGCTGACAGTCTCAAGGCCGCTTGCTCTGAACGCGGCCCTACGGAAGGGACCTCGTGTTAAAACCCAGACTTTTGTTGGGCGACGAGAGAAGCATTGTGCGTGCCCTTTTGCGCTACTCTCCGTGGGGATCTCCTCGGCGCGGCTGCAACGTTCGCATACGAGCATCGTTGAAGACGAAGTGACATGAAAACGAAACGAGTTTGTCGTGCTACTTCCTTTTCTTTCTCTAACCATTCTCTCACATCACCTCTTCCTCAACTGGAGCTCAGTATGCAACTTCCAATCATCACCATTACCGTCAAGGTGAGCTCTTGGCCCACTCATTCGCATCCATGTTCTTTTCTCAATTCAAGCTAATCTTTCCATTCTCTTGCGTTTCACCAGACCATGAAGGGGGAAAACGTGAGCTCGATACACTCGCAGGACTTTCATCTATCTTGTGGGCGCAGCGAGACCGGATGGTGCTAACAATGAACTGACATTCAACTTTGGGCTCTTCTCGCTCATCTCCCATGAGAACAGATTGTCGTTCCGATCGATCAAACGTACTTGGTGAGCTCCTACTCACTGTACTCTGAATGCAAGATATTGAAAGGGATAAAACATATCGCAAGGGAGACGAGCACTCTGTTCAGTCGATGTCATGAGCGCGAGCGGCAATTTGCTGACATCTCAATGGGCCAAGTCCTGCAGATAAAGGAGCTCAAGGCTGTCATCGAGGAGTACGAGGGTGTCCCAATTTGCCAGCAGCAGTGAGTAGTTCCACACATCCAACCTGCTCATCTGTGCGTGGGCTGGGTTTGGCGCTGGTCTCATCCGTTCTCTTCGTCACGCAGGTCGGTCTTCAATCTCCAGGAGGCGCTTCTCGACGACCGCACCGCCATCTCCTACGGTATCACCAAAGATACAACCCTTCACATGATTTTGAAGCTCTGTGGATGTGCTTGCGGATGCCGTCAAATTCCTTGGGTCATCTCGATGGAGGTCGACGGTGTCGCTTCGGGACATGCTCGCCCTGAAGTCACTTGCGAGGCCTGAGGAAAGAACTGGATCGGAAAAGGTATGAACTGTTTGAGCTTTGATGGAACCTGTTTTTGTCGGAATCAAATTAGTTGTTTGTTCTCCCGCTTTCGAGGCTAGCTTTCGTCCCTGAAGCACTCGAGGAGAGCTCTCCGTCACCTAGGCGAAACAAGCATTGTGTTCAACTTGGCTTTTTTTGAATAATGTCGAGCATTGTCCCCTCGAGTGTTCTCTCGCAAAGCAGCTTGCTGGTGTCGAGACATCCCACCTATGCTTGTCGGTGGCAAGCGTAAAAGGCTAGCCCAGGCAGATTGATTGGACTTGACATAATGGAATTGTTCTTTCTTTGGAACGTTCACATGTTTTTCCCGTTCGCACCAGGCCATCTGCACACGATTTCCCCGCCGTCTCCGTGTTGATGTAGCTGCTAGCAAGCCCGGAGGGTCAAAAAGAACAGCTTGCTTCTCAGCTTTTTCGAGCGAGGAGCGTTTGAGCTAGAGCCTTTCGCAACGACTTTTCTGTGTTCTCTCGGGAAGACAGTCAGTGCAGCGTGTCTCGTGGTACTTCTTGACTACTGCACATGATACCTGATGAGCGGCAAGCGTCACAGAGTGCTTGACGGCAAAAAGAGGTGAAATTTTGACCGATTCGTCTACCTGTTTCCCCCTCCTTCTCACTGTGAATAGAGACAAAAAGAGTATACTTCGAAATAGGTCGTACCCGGGTTCGAACCGGGGTCGTCCGGAAATTTTCGACTCGCAAGAGATCGATCAAAACCGAAAGTGATGACCACTACACTATACAACCGTTTTCATGTTGAGAGACAGCATATTTTAACGTTCTAGTCCATCTACACGGAGCCGCGACGCTTCACACTCACACTTCTCGCATTTTAGACTTTCTTTCTCTCTCTCCTTCTCGAGCTGTCGCCAAACTCGTTCGCTGACTTACATCGAGAGAGCCGCAGCCGTCTTTCGGCGGTTCAATCACGGGAGAGATCAACGGATGACGAGGGAGCTAGTCGAGGTGCGAGGAGATGGGTTCGGAAAAGTGATGGGTTTCCGAAATCGACAAATTCCCATCCAAATCCATCAATCGAGTGATGGCTTTTGGTCGAGTGATGGGTTCTTGTCAAACCAACAAACTCCCAACACCTCGAACGCTGTATAGTGTCCGCGAGCTTGCGCCAGCGATTTCTTCTTTAGCAAGAGCAGAAAAGAGACGGAGCAACCGTGCACAAGCTCACAAGCGATGGCGCCCTACGCGTTTCGACTTTGTGAAACACCGCCTTCCACTCTGCTCCGCGCGCCGAGTCAAAGTATACCGCAAAAAGAGAAAGAGCATTCGCGTTTCGACTTCAACGTTTCGAGGTGCAAAAGATGAAGTCGCCCAATGTGGGGCTCGAACCCACGACCACCAGATTAAGAGTCTGGTGCTCTACCGACTGAGCTAACCGGGCTTTGTTCGTTGCAATGCGAGCCAAAATATGCGTATATAAATTAATTTGCCGGAGATCTCATTTTGTCCCCTTCTTTGACCCTGCTCTGTCGACTCCTATCCCTGGTATGTGGCTGGCAAGCTATATCAAGTTGTGTGCGATATCGCGAAACGGCAGGAGCGCGGCTCAGGCTACTTTCGCAGAGCTTCACTCAAACTCGACTCTTTACTCTTTCGTTCACAGATTCATCGCCTGCTGAAGCAAACGAATCAAGTAGTAGCAACGGAGCTTGTGAGACGAGAGCGTCGGATAGTTGTCCGAGCGCTGAAATCCTGCCCGCTGGAAAATGTCAGGAAAGTGCTCGAGGAGAAATCCTGAGCTCAGGAAAGCTCTGAGCAAAGTTGAATCTCTGAGAGGGCGCTTTTTCTTTGCCTCTTTGCCCCCCTGCGACGCCTGACCCGGTCGAGCAACAAACTGTCAGAGTAATGGGAGCCCTAGGAACACTCAAGAACGGGAGGACCAAGACAGAGTGAAGCTTTGCCAGTCCCTTAGTTCAGAGTCTTCCTTGTCGCCCTTCCTTTTGCTTCTCGGACCCGCCAATCCTTTGTAGGTGATCAGTACCTCTGAGTTAAAATCTACGAATGTGGTAGCAGCCGGAACGTAGAAAAGACGGCTCGGTATGAAGTCGTCAAAGCGCGAGTTGGCAATTCGAGCTGAAGTCGAGAAGACTCACTCTCGAGCTCCGTTTGGACGAAAAGGAAGCCTTACAGATTACAGCATTGGGGATCAAACAAATAGTCCGCTAACTATGAATTTCTTGGTGTAGTAGTCCCTCGCTTCCTCCGCTTCTTCCTCCCACTCCTGCATTACTCCAATCGCTTTGACCGCCGAACCTTCGATCTTGACTCCTTCCCTCGCAGCGTCCTTCATGAACTTCTTGAGTCCCTCCTCGCTGAACTCCAAAGACCAGTCAGGTAGGATCCAGTCGGGATGCGGCCCGGATTCTCGCATTTCTTCATTCCAGTACGACGTGGGACCGCGGTACGGTCCCACGTCGCAAACGCGAGTTCCGATAACCCCTTCGACATTGTTGAAGATGATCAATCCAAGCGATTTGAGCTTTTCGGGCCCAGAGATGACTTTCCCAAGTTCCTCGAGGGAGACGTTTGCGGACTCGGAGAAAGCGAGGCGATGGAGAAGGGGAAGTGAGCGGAGGGAAGTGTAGAGCGAAGGGCAGACGGTCGAAACGGTTCCTCCGAGCTCCAACTCTGAAAGATTAGGGAAATTCTTCAGCTTGTCGACCAAGCTTACTCGCGAAGGAGTTCCATGTACTATCTGACATTCGAGAGCGAGGGATTTCACAACTTCCGGATTGGGGATGTGGTCGAGGAAGTCGTAGAATCGAGGATCACCCCAGGTGTCGCGAAGGGAGATACCGTAGAGCGGAACAAAGGAGTTGATGAATTGATTGACCGATGTTGGAGTCGCACTGAGGGGTCCACTGAGGGTGATCTTATCGATTTTGGTACGGAAGAGGAGAGGTTGGGTTTGATCATTCAAAGTGGTGAGCTCCATAGAACCGGGGCCCCGGCGTACGATGAGTTGGAAGGCACGGAGTTCGTTGTAGTGTTGTAGAGACTCGTACGAGGCCGGATGGAAAGGGTCGCGGAGGGAGCTGAAAGTCGAAGAGAGGGTAAGAAGTCGGAGGTTTGGAAAGGAAATGGTTGCCACGTCGTGATCGAGGACGAGGCGAGCGATACGATCCGAGCCGGCGATGACCAAAGACGTGACGCAGGCGAGATTCGCAAAAAGTTGCTTAACGCATTCGTTCGAAGGTGAGGGAGGATCTTCGGTTTCAGGGAAGGTTCCGCCCTGCCAGGGCCCTCGAATTTGAAGGTTGAGAGTTTCAGTGTACGCGGCAAGTTGAGGTCGATTCTTGACGTAGTCACAGAGGGTTCCGAGATGGTCGTACGAGGTAAGGGTCAAAGTACGGAAGAGGGGTTTCTGCTGGAATGGGAAGAGTGATTGAGACAGGGGGCTCGGGAGGGGATAACTCGAATGTTGTACTTGGTCGAAGATGTCCTCGAGAAGCTCCGGAGGTAATCGAGTGAGGTAGTCGATGCTCTGAGAGGATGCGAACCGTGAGCAGGAACACAACTCACTCTTACTGGGAGGGGCTCACCTTCGGGATACTCATGATCACACTATCTGTACCTCAGCCCGGTCTCGTGTCGCTTCAAGGGAGTTTGTTCGGTTCGAAGTGATGCGTAAGGGGGAAAGAGAGACGAGGCAACTCTTGTTCATCTCACCTCACTCGACAAACGACAAACTGCCTTGGAAGTCTCACGAAGCATCCAGAGAGTCTACCTCGTCCACCTACGCCCGCTAGAGTGAGTTCTAGCATGCTCCACTCCTCTCCCACTTTTCTCATCTCGGATCTCCTCGTGCTCGACCCTATCGACTTAGAAGAGGAGGACTCTTGCTCTAGTGTGCTGACTAGATTCGTATGTGCTCGAAGCAGGGCGTTACAGCATGAATGATTCTCTTACTTCGAGTTCCGCTGCGACTCCTTCTCGCTCCCCTCCCTCTTCCGACTGTTTCCCCCTTTTGAGACTCCCTCCTGAGCTCGTTCAACTCATAATCGAATCTTCCGTCCCACTTCAGTTCCACTCTTTAACTTACGTCTCTCGACAATCGACACTCCGCCGCCTCTGTCTCGTCTCGAAGCTCTTCTACGAAATCACGAAACCTCTCTTGTTCGCCGTTGTCAGGTCCCACAGTGATAAGTTGAGTGAGATCTGGAGTCAGGCTGAAGCCGGAGGAGGAGGTATGGTGCGCGAATTATTGATTCAGCAGCGAGGATTAGGTTTGCTCTCGTTCGAAATCGATTTGCGACAATACAGTAGCCTACGTCTACTCGCCATCGGGTGTAACTTCGGAGTGATTGATTTCGCCAAGCTCGCATGCCTCCCAAGTAAGGTTAGCCATCCTCGTTCGATTGTGGTAGTTGATGAAACGTCGTATTTCCGCTTCCAGACTTGATCGCCTTGCGCCTTTCCGATGCTACCCTCCGTTTCTCTACCCCCTTTGTTCTCGGTCAACTTCGGGAACTTGAGCTTTACTGCCCGCACCTCATCGAAGATCACATCCTCAATCCCGCCTCGCTCCCTTCCCTCCGATTGCTCGCCTACTCCCAAGACAATACCGAACATACCCATATTGTCACGCAAGCTCTCACGTCTCTTGCGCCTCGACTCGACGTCATTTCGCTTGACCTTGGATTCGCTCAAAATCTACAGCCCACCCTGCTGAAGCAACTCAATCTCATCACTCTCTGGGATCTCGACTTCGACATCGCAGACGAAGAGCCGGTCATCCCAGTCTCGTATCTTCGGGTCGTTCACTATAGTTCCATCGACCAGATCATCGATCTACTCGCAAGCACGCCAGATCTTCGCCCGACCCTTTTGTACCTCGCTCCCGAGGTGTTCAACAGAAAAGTCACTCTCGAACATCGCCACGAGCTGATGATGGACTTTGGGACGATGTGTGGGAACCTTGGGATAGAGATCATCTACGAGGATCAAGGGAAGGAATGGTTTCTGGACGGAGGACTCTCAAAGGACTTCAGAGCGAGAATGGAGAGGAAGAGGATGGAGAACGGTGCGGCGAAGTAGCCGAGAGCACGGCGCGTATGGTCATGTGAAGAAGCGGTGGAAAATGAGAATGCTAGATCACAACCCTTTTCGCTGTTTCTGCCTCTGTCGAATTGTCCGTCGAGCCCCTTTTGTCAGCTTCGTACATCCCACAAAGGCTTGACGGGTTCAATCTCTGCGTCTGCAAAGTGCCGAGAGGATAGAGGCAAATTGACTTCGCTTCTGCGAGCTTGAAAGTATCTCAACGTCTCAACTGCATCGTACGCATTGCAGGGGACGGTACAGTCAGCGGATAAGAATCTCTCAAAGAACTTCGTGGCGTCGCAAAGCATCACACGTTGACTCTGTGAGCAAGGATAATCAGTCTCTCGGTTCGCACCGACAGCGATTGAGCATCTGAGTAGAATCGAGTAATCGGGATGCGATGGAATGCATAGCAAAGGTATAGGAATATGATATGATATAGTGAACACGATACAGTATGTACAAACAGGAGGTCTAGTGATGATCTATCGGTGCTCCTTCTCCTCGAGCTTCATCCGTTTCTTTTCCTCGAGTCTCGCCTTCTTTGCCTTCGTGCGCTCGCGTCGTTCTATTCGCCACTTCATACCGTACTTTACTTCAAGCCAAACGAGAGGGAGGAAACAAGCGTTCAGCAGAGTGAGGAACGTAAATGCCCATCCTAAGGAGAGGGAAAGGGTCTGTTAGCTCGTTTAAGTCAAGATGATCGAACGAGAGAATCAACGTACCAACTCCCATTCGGTTGATGAGAGGATCAATGAAAGCAAGAATTCCCGCTCCAGCCAAACAGCGATACAGGTTGTTCGCAGCTGTCGCACTGGCTCCTTGACCGGGATAGAGATCGACCATGAGTGTCGAAGCCATGTTAAACATACTCGTGACCGTCAGACCGACTAAAAGTGGATATTGGATGAGTTTGCGAAAGTGCCAAAAGATTGTCGAAGGAGAGAGCTTACTGATGAATTGCATGATCAACGGCGCGGCTAGGTGCACTCCATAGTTGACCAACCATCCATAAGCGATGCAAGAGCACATGAGGGCGACGAAGTAGTAGGCTGCAGAAAGACAAAGACCAACTTGGTCAGCCGAAAAGGTACAGAAGAAAGGGTCCGGATGAAACCTACGCAGAGAACGAAGTCGAGCTTGTTCGATCGGAAAGTTGGAGAGATCGTTCAAATCCTTCACTTTCTCCTCGACGAGGGTTCCTTCCGATCTCGCTTGTTCTTCCTTTTCCTTCTGCCTCCTTTCGACCCACTTGTAGTCGTACGTCGATCGCTTGCTGTTGACGATTGCCGCAAGGAGACATCCGATACCGTTTGCGAGGTAACACAGTCCGATGTCTGTTTCGCTGAGTTCGTAGACGTCCTTAAAGACCGTTCCCGTCGAAGCAGTGACCGAGTAGAAGAGCGAATAGGTTGCCGAGTTGAAGGTGAGGAGCGTGAGGACGTCCTTCTCTCGGAACATCTTCAGCGGAGCGAAAGGTCTAACGTCTTTCCAGGTCTTCTTCGGAGGTCGTTCGATCGTTGCGACGGAGAGCGCGTCTGTCGATGATTCGCGAGCACGTCGATGTTGTTGCCACAAAGAGAGGAGAGAAACATTGACGCCTCGAGCTGGAATAGAACCATTGCCGACGAGGGAACGGAGAGTCTGGAGGTACGAGAAGTTTTCTCAGTTCATCGCTTGAATAGCAGATAACAATCGACACAGACTCACCTCGGGCAGGAAGAGGATGATAGCGATTAGGATGACTCCTCCTAGTGCGAAGAGAAACCAAAAGAGCGATCTGTAGACAGAACAAGGGAAAGAAGGAGTCAGACTCGCAACTTGGATTACGTGGGAATTTTTGAACTCACCGCCAACCAAAAGCGTCTGCTAATCCTCCTCCTGCAATCGGACCCAGTGCTGTTCCAGCCTAGGGAGCATACCGAGGCAATATCGCAAAAAAATTAGAACGTGTTTCGATACAGAAGAAGTCGCGACGAGAAGCTCACCATCGCTCCAAGTCCAAAGATGGCCATAGCAGATCCTCTTTGGGCGGGAGGTGCGACATCTCCGATAGACCCACTTCCGATGGCGATGACACTCGCTGACCCGACAGCTTGTAAAATTCGGAACCCGAGGAGTTCTCCGTAAGATTGGGTGTTTGCAAGCCCCGCACAAGCTCCCATGTAGCTATACGTTCAGTAGAGAGGCGTTGTCAGTTGCGCTACAGTGGGGTGCGAAACGAAGCGAGAGGATCCCCGCGGTTTCGCGAAGAGCATTGGGGAGTCGAGCTCACATGAAAAAATTGATGATATAGACAGGTCGTCGACCTAGAACGTCGCATATTGCTCCGAAGAAGGAAGGGCTGATCCCTTGTGCGAGCATGTAGACCGTAACCGACAAATTGATCGACTGAGTCGAAACCCTTAGGTCTTGAGAAATTGCGGGGATGACAGGTAGGTAGATATTGGCGGAGAGAGGTCTGGTTACGTCGAACACATCGGGGATGAGACGAGGAACAGAGAAAGGGAGGGGAGGACGAGCGAAAGAACGAGTAGCGGGCGAAAATATCGAGTATTTCAAGTCAGTTCCGGGAATCCAGACGCATCAAGAGGGATCCGGAAGAGACGTACGACATCATAGCGGCAGTAGCTACGAGGGAGATGATGAACCATCGTACCGAATTCGAGTAGATGGTGTAGGGGGGAGTCAGAGAGGAAGACTGCTTTGTCAGATCCTTCCCGACTGAATCTGCGACGGGCTGATCCTCCTCGCTTGATTCTTCCATCTCTGGTTTCGGCTGGTACAGCGTCGGTGTTGAGGTTGTTGGCGACGTTTCTGATTCCGAAGTTGGCTGATCTACCTCAGAGCGGCGATCGGGAGAGGAAAGATTAACTTTGCTTGCTTGTGTACTCGGAGGTGGATCGTCTTTGATCCCGTGCGGATGTGTTGTCATGGTCGAATGGATTAGTCGGAAAGGACTAGCGGCGCAAAACGGAGGAAAGGTCGAAGGGCTGCCGGGCAGCCGAATTTTGATGCCGAAGTTATCGGTCGAAAACTCCCCCTCTCGAAGAGATCTCAGGGCCGTCTCTGCTCCATACCCTACTACAATCTCACCCTACGAGCGCATGGCAGTACAGGCAGGAAAATCACCTTCGAAAAATCTCCATTTCCATGTGACTTTTTTTTTTGATCTCCGTCCTCTCACTCAACCTCGTCCTCGCGATCAACGCAAACTTCGACAGCCTCCTATAGGTTTCTTTTAGGCTGGTCGAACGTACCTCAACTCTAGAAACCTACCCTCTCTGCCTACCCTCCGCCATGTCGACTCCAGAGATCCTCTACTCTTCTTCACCGCCAGAGAACGACGTCAAGCGCACGCATTCAACGGAGGATGATACCAAGTCATTCAATGAAGCAGAAGTAGAGCCTACCAAGTCGCTCGAGGGAGAAGAACCTGCGCCGGTGAAAGCAACTCCCAAAGCCTTGGATGTGCTTCTCGGACGAGACAGGACGACCTTACGAGAAGATCCCATCATCTGGACTCAAGGAGTTCGACCGTTCACGCAGTCGCTCGCCCGTAGGTTACGAAATATCTTCAGCGTACGCTTTCTGTTCTGCCTAGCTTGTGGGCAAGCTTTGTCGCTTTGCATTACGGCAACTTCGACGCTCACGACTGAGCTAGGGATGAACGGATGGGCCATGCCGACGTTCCAGACTGTGAGTTACCGAGATTGTGGGTCCGTCTGGTGCAAAGTGCTGATCGCTGATTCCGTTCTTCGATTCTGTAGTTCTTCGTCGTGAGGTTTCTTGCCTCCTTCGCTCTCGCACTTCGATACTCACTCTAGTTCCTCTCATAGTACCTCTTCTTGAACGTGTTCTACACCTCGTACACGATTTATCGCTACGGTTTCAAAGTTTGGGGACGAATGATCCTTACGGACGGCTGGAAATACTTCATTTTGGCAGCTGTCGATGTAGAGGTAAGCTGTTGCGCACCTGTGATGATCCTCAGTATCGCTGACTGATCAGACTTGACGTTCGTCCAGGCGAATTTCCTCGTCGTCAAGGTCAACTACATTCCCACCTCTCTCGATATTTCGTCGTCTCACACACTGATATGCCGCTCACCATACACAGGCCTACGGCTACACTTCGCTCCTCTCGTGTATGCTACTCGACGCATGGGCAACTCCCGCTTGCATGATCTTCGCCTTTTTCCTCGTCAAGGCTCGTTACCACTGGACGCAAGTTCTCGGCGTTCTTATCTGTATCGGAGGTCTTGGACTCGTGAGTGGCTCATCGATCAACCTCTGCGTACGAAATCTGACCTAGCACTCCTCTTTAGCTCGTCGCGAGTGATTTCATCACCGACAAAGACTAGTAAGCTCTTCCGCTACTCTAGCCAGTAAGATTACAAGGACTGACAGCATTCTGTTCCCTCCGGATAGCCCCGCATCTGCTCGCGTCAAGGGAGATATCTTTATGGTTTGTCCTTTCTTACACTTGTCGCAATTCGTGCGAGCTAATCCGTCTCGATTTCGTGAACAGCTCATCGGAGCGACTGGCTATGGATTGTCGAATGCTCTTGAAGAGTTCTTCGTCCGTCAACGTCCTTTGTACGAGATTGTCGGACAGATGGGATTCTGGGGCATGTTTGTGAGTCATCTATAGCAACGCACGGGCTTCGTACCTCTGGTCGATTCTTCGGAATACCCAAGAGGCTGACCTTCGTTCGGGGCTCGGAATAGATTAACGGAATTCAAGGAGCTGGACTCGAGCACCACTTGTTCCACACCGTCACCTGGAACGGTACCATTATCGGCTGTCTCATCGGTTATGTCTGTGCCATGCTCTTCCTGTATTCTCTCGCCCCGATTCTCTTCCGATTATCGTCTTCTCCGTTTTACAACCTCTGTAAGTCTTCTCCTCGTCACTATCAGCTCGGTGACCCTACGAGAAGCTAATCACCTCTGTACGACCTCTAGCTATCCTGACTTCCGACTTCTTTGGGCTGTTGATCGGTCTCCGCGTTTTCGGCTACCACCCTTACTGGCTCTACGTGAGTTCTCCCTCCTTCTTTCTCAACGATCCTATCTGACTCGGTGTAATCAGTTCGTGGCGTTCCCTATCGTACTTGTCGGACTCGTCGTCTATTTCTGCGCTGCTCGACCCGAATCTCTCGAGATCAACGTCGTCGCTCGAGGGAAGCAAGCCGAGAAGGAGGCGAAGAACGGAAAGAGGGTCATTGGGGAGAACAACGCGTGATCGCATCGGCACTTGCTCGTGCGCCTCTACTTACTTATAACTCCTAATTTTACTCGGGTTTTGGTTTTCGGTCTCGTTCTGGTTGGATGTTACTTTGATGTTTGGGTTGTCGGCGCTGCAATTGTGTATCCTGTGTTTCTTGGCAAGCAAGCACTGTACTAGGAGAGCAGCCGGCGGAGAGAAGCAGCGAAACGACAAACCACGAGTTTCGCTCACGAAGTCAACTTTTTCTCCAGCTCCGATCCGGCTTCATCCAACACTCGCTCGCATCTTCCCGGAGGACTCATCTCGCCATCAGAATACAATCCACGCTCTCTCGCTTACCCTTCAGCCCTGCCGACCCGCTTGATCGCCGCATCGAAAAAAAATCCGCACATCTAGAAAAAGCCGCTCTCCTCTTCTCGTACCTCTAGCAGCCTCAGCGTTACCACAGACAGTACCCAATACCCTCTAGCTACGCTTCTACCCCTCTATTTCCGCCATGTCGACCCGTCCTTCTCTCCAAACTTCCAACTCTTCTTCTTCCCGACGAGGTGGTTTCCAAACCCGAGGATCCTCGACTGTAGCCTCCTCCCAATCGTCATCTCGTCAGAACGGAGGGAGCAAGAAGTCTGGTGGCCCTTCGTTGTCTCTCGCTCTCAACTCCCCTCCACTCGATGGCACAAACTCTATCCACCCTCTCAAGTACACCTGGGACGTCTTCTTCTCGCACAGAAGTGGGAGTCAAAAGGCGAACAAGAAGGAAGAGGCGAAACAGAACGGAACTGGGGGAGTTCAGAAAGAGGAATGGGAAGAGGGAGTAGTCAAACTAGGCGGTTTCTCGAGTGTGAGTCCCCAGATTGCTCAGAGAACGATAGACTAGTCGTATCGTCGTGCTGAATATTCTTGTGATGACCCGCGCGACAGATTGAATCCCTTCATCCTTTCCTCGCTCACCTCGTTCCTCCTTCTGCACTCCCTTCTTCTCTCCACACCTCTTTTGCCCTCTTCAATTCCGACTCTACCGACCCTGCACCTCATCCCGTCAACGTCATTTGCGACTACAACATTTTCCGCTCTTCGATCGCTCCCGCTTGGGAAGATGCCGCAAACGTCGGAGGAGGACGATGGGTTCTACGACTGAGGAAAGGTGTCGCAGATCGAGTTTGGGAAGAGGTCGTGTATGCATTGGTCGGAGACAGGATTACTGGAGAGGAGAACGAACGAGTTGGCGAGAAGATCAATGGAGTCGTTCTCAGCGTCAGGAAGGATGAAGATATTCTAAGTTTGTGGGTTGCGCCGAGTAACAGAACTGAGCGGGACATCATTCGGTGCGTTCAGCTTCGTCCCTCGTCGGGGGAACTAGACTAATTTGATTCGTGATGTCTGCTAGCGACTCACTTCGCACGGTTTTGGCTCCTCTTCTCACTGCAACCTCGGCTTCGAACCTCCAACTCGACTACAAACCTCATCCCGTCGTCGGATCCTCGCACGCCTCCGGCGACCCTCAATCGCAGCGACATATGACGGGGACGAACGCCTCTCGACTTCTCGACCTTTCGAACCCTAGCGACCACACTCCCTCTCGACGCAACCATTCATCGACTCGCCATGACCTCGATTCCGACGTCCCCTTGACGAGTTCTCGAAGAACTTTCGATCGCTCGATTCACTCGAGGGATTCGACCCCGATCGGTTCTGGAAGGACGTCTGGATTCTCTTCTTACGTTTCGCGCAACTCGGAATCTGTCGAACGTCGATCCGGCATCGACTCGCCTTTCAACCGCTCGAGGGAATCTAGTCCCGCACCGGGAGGAGTTGGAGTAATCGGTGGAGGATTGTTCGGCAGGACGAGAAGTCAAAGGGGAGAGATGCGAAGGGCAGAAGATGGGGAACCTCGAGAACCAGGAAGGAGCTCGGCAACGAGCTGGGTCAGGGCTTGAACGTGATAGCTCTTTTGATTTTTTGACGCGGAAAGCACATTTTCGCACCTCGTTTCGAGTTACCCTGGAGCATCTCTGACTGCGTTCCTCGAACCCGAACGGCCTCTAGCGCAGTAGCTTGTGAGATCGTGCACGGTTGCGTCGT
Source organism: Sporobolomyces salmoneus (assembly GCF_050403485.1). NCBI lineage: Eukaryota > Fungi > Basidiomycota > Microbotryomycetes > Sporidiobolales > Sporidiobolaceae > Sporobolomyces > Sporobolomyces salmoneus. The sequence continues at coordinate 275,915 of NW_027481159.1, read as the reverse complement.
CTCTTCTCTCCTTTTGCGAATGAAGAAATCGCTGGCCATAGCTCGCGGACACTATACGGTGTTCGAGGTGTTGGGAGTTTGTCGATTCGACAAGAACCCATCACTCGATTGATGGATTTGGGATGGGAATTTGTCGATTTCGCGAACCCATCACAATTTTGACAGTACTTTTTGCGAACCCATCTCCTCGCACCTCGACTAGCTCTCTCGTGATACGTTGATCTCTCCCGTAATTGAATCGCCCGGGGATACCTGCGGCTCTCTCGACGTAAGTCTGCGAACGAGTTTGGCGACAGCTCGAGAAGGAGAGGGAGAAGGAAAGTCTAAGATGCGAGAAGTGTGAGTGTGAAGCGTCGCGGCTCCGTGCAGATGGACTGGAACGTTAAAATATGCTGTCTCTCAACATGAAAACGGTTGTATAGTGTAGTGGTCATCACTTTCGGTTTTGATCGATCTCTTGCGAGTCGAAAACCTTCCGGACGACCCCGGTTCGAACCCGGGTACGACCTATTTCGAAGTATACTCTTTTTGTCTCTATTCACAGTGAGAAGGAGGGGGAAACAGGTAGACGAATCGGTCAAACTTTCACCTTTTTTTGCGAGAGTCCCGCCTCGTCAAGCACTCTGTCACACTTACCGCTCATCGTGTATCATGTGTAGTAGTTAAGAAGTACCACGAGACACACTGGGCTGACTGTCTACCCGCGAGAAGAGCAAAACAACCGTTGCGAAAGGCTCTAGCTCAAACGTTACTCGCTCGAAAAAGCTGAGAAAGCAGGCTGTTCTTTCTGACTCTCCAGGCTTGCTGGCAGCGGCGTCATTACGAAGACGAAAGGGTGATCGTGTGCAAGTGGCCTAGTGCAAACGGGGAAAACATATGAACGTTCCAACGCGATATACTACAATCGTCTCAATCCCAACCCGATCCACCAAAGACGCCTGTTCCAGCCGAGCTGCCGAGCATGTCAAACACGCCAACCTTCTTCTCCTCCTTCTCGCCTCCCGCTGGTTCTTCTTTCTTCTTGCCCAACCCGAGGAGTTCCCCAACGTCCTGCTTACTACTCATCTCTCCCTCACTTCCCTCCGCCTTATTGCCTCTACCCTTGGCCTTGTCTTTCGACTTCTTAACCTCGATAACCTTCAATACCGAAGTCTTTTGCTTCTCTTCCCTCTTCCCGCCTTCTTTCTCCTGCTCTTTCTCTTTCGTGACGCTCTCCGCAGCCTTGTCCTTCGTCACCTTCTTGCCGACAGGTTCTGATGGATCCGCTTTGAGGGCATCGAGAACTCCTCCAGTCGATTTCTGTTCCTTCTTCGCGCGTTTCCTGGCCGAGTTCGATTGAGGTGGTCCGCTAGCAGACGTCGAAGGAGCGGGTTCCGACGACTTCCTCTTGCCTTTCGTGGTGTCCTTCGTCTTTTTCCGAGGTTCACTCGACTCCTCAACTGATTCGTTCACTTCCTCCGCGCCTTGCTCTTCCCGTTCCTTTTTGAGCCTCTCTTCCCTCTCCTTCCTCCGGCTACCATCTCCCAGCTCCTCGAGTCCTTTCCGCCGTCTTCGCTTGTTCTCCTTTTCTCTCTCCTTCTCCCTGAGAATCGCCTCAACCTTTTCCAACTCGATCTTCTCCTTATCCTCCTTCGATTTCTTTGCCAAGAGCTCTAACGCCATCGGTCCAGCGTCGAGGAGGGCTTGCTCGGGAGTTCGAGCGGCTCGGAGAGTCTTGAGTTCAAAGTGCTTCGCATCGAATCGGATAGAGTCGAGGATACGAAGATTCGGCAGTAGGATCGTCAGCTACACGAGCGGTGTCAGTGTCTTCTCATCGTGACGGAGAAAGCGAGTGTGAGACAGACTGACCTTCGATTTGAATTCCTCGAAACCTGCACTTCCTCCTGCTGCACCTTCTCCCTCGCCCATCGCATCTAATGCTACTTTGTTCCCCTTCAAACCCAAGTTGACGATCCCATCCTGCTCCGCGATTGCTCTCAGTCCATACCAATTCTCGAAACCGCACGAACTCAAATCTAAAATCTCGATGCCTTGCCTCTTGTTGATGACGCCTCCTCCTCCACCCCGTCGTCTCCTGCCATTGTCGCGCTCCGAGTCTTCCTGCGAACCGGGAGGAAGAGGTTGTTTGCCCCAACCGCCGAAATGCGAGGGTAGACTCGTCAAGTTTGCGTTATGAGAAAACCTCAGTTCGTGAAGGTGCGACAGAGAGGAGAGATTTGGAAGTCCGGATGAAGTAAGGAGATTGTGAGAGGCGGAGATCTTCTTGAGTGAGGGAAGGGAAGTGAGGGTCGAGGGGAGGGAAGTCAACTGATTATTCGAAACGACTGGAAGATGCGATTGGACGATCGTCAGTACAGAAGTACAAATGTTGATCAGAAGGAAATGTACCGATAGTGTTGAGATCAGGCAAATTGCGAATGTGTTCGAGACTGGTGAGAGAGTTGTGCGAGAGAACGAGGGCTTTGAGGGATTGGAGAGATGAAACGCATTGCGGCACTTCGGTCAGCTCACAATGACTCGCATTGAGGACTGGAGAGTCCTGAACACCATCAGCCGATCCGTTCTTGGTTCACGGAGAGAGAGAAAAAGAACTGACCGAACAAAGTTTTCAATTGTTCAATCCCCTGCCAAGCTGACTTGTCCCTCAACTTGTTCCCGCTCACGTTTAACCAGGTAAGAGTGTTCTTGACTTGACTGGCCCAGGTGATACTCGTCAAACCGCAGTCTGTCAAGTTGAGTTTGCCCAAACGAGGATGATCTTTCGCGAGATTTGGCGGTTCGGTCAGGCTCTGTCCTGTGAGATCGAGTGATTGAGATTGTTGAGACTGTTGTTGTTCTTTGTGGGATTTCGAGATGACTGGAGCAGAGGGAGGAGGTTTAGGTCCTTTGCGAGGAGCGGCTGAACGTTGAGTGTACGGCTTCTTCTGCCGCGTCTGCTGCGAGTTGTCTCTAGGTGGGAATTTCGGCATCTGTACACGAGGGTTTCCGGTGATTGAGTGGTAGGAAAGAAGGAAGAGAAATTTCGGGATCGATCTAGGTTCCCTTCTTACACCTCGACCACGACCTCAAAATGCTCAGAACAAGCACGAGAAGCTTCCTAGAACTTGTATCTCCTCGCAGGCTGTACTCCTCTCTCCCTTCGAGCCCTCTTCCGTCGGCTCCTTCAACTTCTTCACCAAACACTCTCAATGTCCCTCCTCCTCGACCTCAGAAACACTCCAAGGCGAAGAAACAGAAGCAGAATTCTGTCTCTGCCATACCGCTCAACCAACTGTACCCGAAAACTTCCCCTTCCGCTTCTCGCCCTTCTCTCCGACAACTTCTTCCGCAAATCCAGTCGCAATCTACCGATCGAAGATTAGGGCCATCGGATGGAAAAGCGATCGCGTTGACTACGGCGGAGTCTTACGATACGCGGGTACTCTTGAAAGGGTTGGAACAGATGGGATTACTCGAAAATGCGGTCAATCTCCTCGGTGAAGCAATCCTCTTACCTCGTTGGTCGCCTCCGACATCCACAACGACAACAGGGGAACTTGAAGTTGGAGAGGTCTTCATCTTCGAGAGTGGAACGATCGTGCTATGGGGTCTATCGCTGAACGCAGCCGAACAATTCTTGCGGAAAGTGATCAGAGGGTCAACGGAATCGGGCTCGGAAGAATTCATTGGGTGGGTAGAACAGGGTCGATACAGTGAACCAGAGACGGAAGTACTCGAATACTGGGTCGGGAAAGGGTGAGTCTCACTCCTGTGATATTGTATCGAGCGTCGAGTTCTAACTCTTGCCTGTCCTTTCTCAGTCACACGAGAATGTCTGGAGATTCGATTCTTCTTTCTGCTGCACCTTCCTTCTCCCTGCCTTCTTCGGATTTGACCTCTTCCGCTTCGACGACGCCAAACTCGCTCACGACGCCTGCGAAAGATCTTTTGGAGCGACTCGCTTTCAGTGCGGGAATGGCGAGGGTGACGAAACTCGGGGTCTACGAAGAGCAATTCGACGAGTTCGCGGAAGGCGTGTCCGATATTCCGAAACTTTTGCAATCCGTACGCTCTTCCTTTCAAGTCACTGTCATCCGCGCGGTCACGCCTGACCAATCTGTCGTCTTGCTCTCCTACAGGGAAGTGAGTCGCCGGTGAAAAAGACCGATATCATCAAGAGGGTCGGAACTCTGCATCAATTCCGACAAAAGCTAAATTTGGAGGATGAGAACTTGCTCGACGAGCCTGAATTCCTCTGGGAAGACGCTGCCCTTCATGGTGAGTTTCTTCCAGTGAATCGTACGTACAGGCCAGCATCGATAGCTGACAGCTCTTCTCGCGGGAAACAGGCCTCTACAGCTCAGTCTGTCGCGCGCTCGAATTCGAAACTCGTCTGACGTGAGTCGTTCGTTCTTCTACCTCTCGAGACTACTGCAGATGCTGACATGACCTGAGCCCGAATCTGGATTATTGCAGTACCCTCAACGATCGAGTCGACTACGCCTTTTCGCTCCAGACGACTCTGATGGAACTCTTGAACGCCCAAACGAGTCACAGGCTCGAATGGATCATCATCATCGTACGTAATCTTGCGCTCCTACTATGATATCCGGATATTGGACTGATTCCTTCTGCAATTCATAGTTGATCGCGTTCGAGATCAGTCTCGTTCTGTACCGTGAAGGCCTCCCTTTCGTCAAGAACGACGCAGAAAAGGATCACAAGCAAAAGACTAGCCACTAGACAGTTGCTTGCCGCCCGCGTCACTCTCTCCGTAGTTCATTCTGATCGCTTCGCACGAATCGCAGTCGTTCCCGCCTCTCCACTCCTCGTCTCGTTCATGCATGTATCAATCCCTGTTGTTATGATACTGTAAAGCATACCTCGCAACTCCTTCATCGTTGTTGGCAAAATTGGGAGAAATTGGCAAATGCTGAACAGCCTGGGAACAGCTCCAAGTGAGCTCTCAAATGTGTTTGCGACTGGCCGCCACAAACAGGGAGATACTGTAATTTGCAAGGGAAGCTAGGACTTGGGTGCAAAACGCAAAATGCGAGCGAACGCTCACTCAGGCTCGCAAAAAGTTGGGCCGAGCAGGGAATTGAACCCTGGACCTCTTCCAAGCGACCAAATTAAGCCCTAAGGAAGAATCATGCGACTAGACCACACGGCCGATATGAGCTGCCCAGCAAATGTGCAATAGATAGATGCAAAAAGCGTAAGGGTTAAACTTTCCCGCTGCAAAACCTCGCCACCACTCAGTCGACCGTTGATGCTCGAATGCGCCTTAGTCCCTGCGCTAGACAGCTGCACGACCAGCGACTGAGGGCGAAGCGCCAGAGGCAAAAGGTGAAGACAGCGACTCGCTCTTTTCCCCAAATCGCGACGATGCCAGGTTCCGCTATTCGATATCGATCCGTGGCTCTGTGGCACCTTCAGTGTTCGCTCCGTCTCCGATGTCGCGACCAGGTGAGTAAAGCGTGCGACAGAAGCGCCAAGGTGAGCCGTTTGGTTATTTCGCAGGTTTTGAAGTTGAGTTTGTTTCGTTCCCTTCGACTTTGGTATCTTCCGACTTTGTCGCAATGAGATCCGTCCAGAGGGCAAGGTCGACGCTGTCAAGAAAGCACACAGGTTAAGCGAGAATGTCTGCTTAACTGAAGTCGAGATGCACAAACTTAGGCTTTTCCCGTAAGCGCAGTAGCACTTTCGTTTCGGAGTCGTCTTCACTCCCAGCCTTGGCCTACACATGTTAGCATAGGATCTAGGGAGCCCGCCTTTCGAATCCTCAGCGATCTCAGAGCAGAGGTCCTCGAAGACGCTTTCGGTCTTTCTTTCTTTCGCAAACCACGGAGCGAGAGAGCTCTCGCGCGAGCTGCTCGTTGTCTCTCGCCACACTGTAAGTACCGTGTGTCGTTCGAGGTCTCGCAGAAGTCATAGGACCGAGAGGCTAATTCATTTGCTCGAGCAAGCTCTCAATGTGCTTAGACCTAAAGCTGTCAGTTCCCGCCTCGACACTAGTCAGTCCGCAACATTCAGAGCCTCGAGCAACGAGTGAGCTGCCACAAGGACCGAGTTGTGTGAGCAAGAGTTGGAGGTACAGAAACCCAAGTCATTTTCGTTGGACCAGGCAAAAATCGCTACAAGTTTGACATCGCATTCGTGACGAGTTCAAAGTCCTCATTAAGCCATACAGTGATGTCAGTGTAGCTTTTGAGTAGCGAGGAAAGACCCAGGAAGTGGAAGCTTGGTCTGCGCAGCGAGAAGGCGGAAAAGAAAAAAAAGAACAATTCGGTTTCAACATCCCAATATCGTCAAGAGACAGGTCTATCGAAGCTAGGAGATACCGTACAACGTTCAGACACTATTCCTCTTCGAATTGAGCCCAGATCCATCCGTTTAGGCCTTGTTTTCGCCGAGAACATACGTCAAACCGCACTTGCCGCAGTACTGACGATCCTTGTGATTCGCCATAAATACTCCGGCGCCGCAGCATTCAGCCGGGCACTCCCTCCTCAAGCGTTTGATCTTGCCGTCGGAATCGACGCGGTAGTACTTGAGGATCGCCATTTTGATGGGCTTGCGCTTGTGCTTGATCTTCTTGGGGGTGGTGTAGCTGTACGTGGCGAACGTAGAGTCAGTAAGAACGTACAGTATAGTAGGGAAGGATGAAAGTCGGAGAGAGGAGCGAGAGGTGGTAGAGTTTTCGATTTTCGATTTTTCGAATTTCAGTCTCTTCGAGCTCTTCGACGATGACGAGGTGCCGACGAATCGCCGACGGGGTATGGGAACAGAACACGAATGAAGGAGTGTAGCTTACGTCTTCTTTTTGCGCTTCTTTCCTCCTCCGAGAAGACGAAGGGAGAGGTCAAGAGTCGACTCCTTTTGAATGTCGTAGTCGGCAAGGGTAAGACCTTCCTCGAGTTGCTTTCCGGCAAAGATCAAACTGAATCAAACGCAAACTCCGGTCAGTACGAAGCTCTCCCGCCGAAAACCAGGACCCGACTCACCGTTGCTCCTCAGCGGGGACTCCCTCACGAGCGGCGATTTGCGACTTGATCTATACAGAGCAACAAGTATCGCAATCAGCATTGCTCGTACTATCGCGAAGATTCGATGGAAACTTACAGCCGAGACAGAGTCGGTAGACTCAACGCTGAAAGCGAGCTACACATCCCAAAGCAGAGTAAAGACAATCAGATGAGCTTGGAGAGCACTAAGCGAGCATTCAAGCGTACAGTGGAGCCGGTAAGGGCTGTTTTAGATCAAACGACATTTTTCGATCAGCTCCCATCTCTCAACCTGGCGAGACCGGAGGACAGCACTTACACTTGACGAAGATTTGCATGGTCAGTTACTCGGGCCTACACAACCTAGAATGCGATCCTAGGACGAGTGAGTGAAGACAAGGAGGAAAAGCAAGTGCCGAAAAAAAGTTCGCTTTCGATGAGCACTCGATATTTCGGTTCGCTTCTGCATCATTACGCTGTGCGTGTGATACGCGATGGACTCGTAACGCCGGCGGGTCAAATTATTGAGCGAACTTTTCATCAGAGCCAAAATTTCTTCGGCTGGCTAACTCTGAACCGCTTCGACGTCGTTTCCTGCGTAAGCTCGTGATGATAACAACATGTGTAGACTTCGATGCGCGAGTACTTCCTAGCACCAGGTCCCTCAGATCTGCCGCGCACTTGCAAAACTGTTGCGATCCATTAAAGCGATCCCTTCTTCTCCATCTGTCAACGTTCGTTCCCTATTCCGCCGACGTTGGACCTGCGAATAATTTGAAATATCGGTCGAGGAAGATGATAGGTCGGTAAGCGAGGTATTGAAAGGGTGAATGTGAGCATGGATGTCCTGTTCTCGCTCCGAAAAATCTCGTCAACATTGACCACAAGAGATAGCAGAGGAAGAGACGTACGATTTTGGTCAACATGCCCATGAGAAGTCCATGCTTCGTGAGCAAGACGAAACGCAAACCAATTCGTTGAAACATTTGTACGACAACTTCCATAGGGGTATCTTGACTGACTGTAACGGGTATCTGCGAGGCGCACGGGAATCAAGTTAGCACAGGATTGACTGAGGTTGAGTGCGGTCAGTGACTTACCTCGTCTATCCAAGGTTTGAGAGAAATCCAAGAATTCTCCTCCCTTTCCCCCTCCGCTTTTTCGCCAACGTCCTCGACCCGACTGACGATATCATATTCGGAGTCCTCGAAGTGAGATGGTTCCCCGTCTCGTGCCTCATTTCGGAGCGGTTCCTCGTAAGACGATGGTAGACGAATCTGAATCTGCTGGCCTCGACGCCGAGCAGAAGTGAAGTAGCATCGCGTACTGCGAGTAGCCCCGTCGACATTACGAATTTCGGCTGGCACACGTTAAAGTCGCGTTAGCATGGGCATCTTAGAATACGCGTACAGGAGAGAGAACTTACCGAGAGCAGCTTCGAGCTCGACTCGACCAATGTAACCGACCAGAATTCGATCTTCTCCGCTACTAACGATAGGGAAACCTCGATAGTCTTGCTCGTCAAGGATGTGTTCTATAAGTTTCAGCCTCAAGGTTAGCTCATCAATTTCGTAGAGACTTCGAACCGGAACTGACTTGCCTAATTGCGAGACTGTCCAGCCCTCATCAGTCAGACAGCTCAACTCGTTCCATTTAGTCATGACGTGCTTGACAAGAACGTCGTCTCGACGATATTCTGCCTTGTTGTTCAAGAAAGGATAGTTTCGAAGGTTGATCCAAGCTACCGGAGTATCGGAAATGTGTATCAGCCGTATGCGAAGGAATGGAAAGAGAGGGATCGACTCACTTTCGTAGATTCCGTCTTTCGAAAAGTAATCTGCCGTGAATTTGGCGACCATGACTGGAGACAAAGTTCGTATGAGCACTATCTCGAGTAGAGGACCATTACGAGAGACACTCACCTGCCATCATGAGTTGTAGAACGATGTCGATAGCGCCCGTTAACTCGTAGAGGATGACGACCTACGCACGACAGGCGAAATTTAGGCCAAGTCGGTTTCCGTTGACGAGAGGAAAACATACAAGACTGATTGTCATTCTCGTGACTCCACCAAGAGCACTCGCGGCTCCAATGACAGCGTAGACGGGAGGACTAATACATGGTCCGTCTGCCGGACAATTGGCGAACAACCAGGCTTCGGGATTCGCCTTCTGTACCCTCGCGACGATGATTCCTACCGCTCTACCGACGCAGGCGCCGATGGTGAGAGATGGCAAGAAGATGCCAGCGGGGAGAGCGGCTCCGAACGTGACGGCCGTGAGGAGACTTTTAGCGAACGCGCTGACGAGAAGGAGAGTGACGGTGGAAGTTGAGCTCGAGGGACTGCGATCAAACATCAATAATTGTGCACGATTTGAGAGAAGTAGAGGACGGGGGCTTACTCGCAGAGACCATACGGATCGACGCTCGAACAATCAGAAAACAGATTGTTGACCAGTTCGGCCGAAGGTATCCGCATGAACACGACTAGGTAACTGACGATAGCGGTAAAGAGTGCGAGTGCCGCCACTTCGCTCACTGGCCAATCCCCGAGGCCCGAGGCCCGCCTCAATCGTTCCCATTCCGAGTTCAAGCGAATGAACCAAGCTCCCCAAATTCCCCCGATCACGCCGAGGAAGAGCCACGGGATCAACTCGAACCCTCTCCATACTTGAGTTGCCGTGACTTGAAAGAGTACGAGCTTGCCGGTGTTGAAGGGATCGATGTATTGAAGGGTAACCGCTGCGGTGATCGCGCAGACGAATGATTGCCACATCGTCGAACCGGGGAAGAACGTCGAGATCTCCTCTATATTTGAGTCGTCAGCGCCAGTTCTAGCAAAGCGTGAAGAAATATGGCGAACCGAGAGAGAAGAGAACTCCTCCGAGCGGTGCCCCGAAAGCTACCGAAACTCCTGCCGCTGCCGCCGCCGAAAGGATCTCTCGTTGACGAGCTACCAAGTCAACGAGTCAGTAAGAAAGTACACGTGGAGGAGGGATACTTTAGACTGACCCCCGTTCCCGCTCAAAGCTTTGAAAGGTTTCATGATGAGATTACCGACGCAGCAAGCGACGTGAACCAACGGTCCTTCCTTCCCAAGACTCAATCCCGACGCGACAGCTAGAGGTAAACCGAGAGATTTGATGAGAAGTGTCGCGGGCGAGAGGTAGCCATCCATGACGAATCCTCCGAGGAGAGTTTTGATTTCCGGTATTCCCGTGTGAAAGGCGTTTGGAGCGAAGACTTGGACAAAGACTGATGAAGATACAGCGAAGACGACCTGAATATGAGAACGATGTCAGCAGTCAAGCTCTCCTCATGTAGGAGCTGAAGGACGTACGGCGAGAAGCATGTACAGACCATATTGAGTAATTGCCCTCGCTATCATGTGCCGTTCATCGCCCACGATCTCTCCCCATGTCTTCCAGGCTCGACAAGTCTCAGACGCTGTGGAGAAAGCAAGTTCAACAACCGGTACAAGCTCGCTCGACGGAGAAAAGAAGGAAATCCGACTCACGATCTAGCCCTGCACAACAAAGGTTGCGACTCATCCACCACATATCGCGACAGACTCCCAGCCTGAGGTCACTGAGCCAACTACTAAGTACGTCGAGACAACTCGCTATCGTTCCAGTCGCGATTCCCGTCAAAACGACGACGAGCCAAGGTTTCGCTTGATCCCATATCCGGTATCCCACGCCCCGTAGACCCGGAAGACTAGCTAACTGAGCTATCCGATTACGTTCTCTTGAGTATTCGAGTGTCCAATCGATCGAACTTCCGCTTGGAGGGAGAGGAGTCCGACCAGCGACTGGACTCGCCGGGCTCTCACCGTTGGCGGAGAAGAGATGTGTTGGGAATGCCGGGAATCTGCTAGGTTCTTCGTGCATATCGTTCCGAGATCTACACAAGTCGTTCGGGAACAGCGGGGGGAGAAATCAGATCAGATCAACCAACTCTCGACTCTGTGCGCGTGCTACAGCGAGAGACTTACGATGATCGAGTATGGTCAGTGTCTAATGTTTGCGAGCTCGTACTGGCATCGCTATAGCCGGGCATGTAAGATCGAAATGAGGTGAGTCGTGAGGGAAGAGAAAGTCTGACTGTTTCGCGATTCTCTCACGTCGTAACGCTGTATTTGCGGCTCATAAGCAGGTGTCCATAGCGAACACTGCACGCGAAGCTCTCGCGCGCATTAGAGGCAACAGAACAACAGTGGAAAAGCTTTGCTTTCTGAAAATCTACAATTGAATTCGCAAAAAGACCACTACTCTTCCATCTCGTTGGCCTGATCAATAATCTCTTTCGCTTTCCTCTCTGCCTCCTGTGCCAACTCTTTCGGTACGAGTTGATGTCTCCAATCACTCTTTGGCGAGATCCAGGTCATTTCCAACTCGAAATCTTTGTCCTTTGTGTCGTCGTGTACCGAGTGAATGCTGTCGACGACGAGGTACATCAGTACGCTTCTTCTTCGATAGTGTTGAACACGTTCTAGAGGAAGAGTTAACTCACATTCGAGCAGCGTCCACGAGAGCTTCTTCAGCTGTTAGGTTGTCCAAATCGAGTTTCTCGATCTCCGTCTTGGCCTGTTGCTTTCCCTTCCCGATCGCGATTCCTCGATACCCCTGTGCATTCAGTCTAGAACTGTCAGAATTGAGACTCAGAGAGAAGAAAGATCCGATTGAAATCTTACCCAGAAAGTACCGCTCGGTTCGACCATGTACAGCGCAGGCTTTCCTTCCGACCTCTTCTCGACCAACTCATCCGTACCTTCGACGGTAGCTGGAGCGTCCCACCCGGCGACGAGTGCAGAGAGACCAAAGGGGCGGACAGAGGAGTACAAAGTGTAGGCTTGGAAGTAGTTTGCTAGTCGTTCCGCGAGAATCTACAGGAGCTCTCGATCGATGTTATTGAAAGAATGAGACGGCGATTGAGCGAGAACTAGACCTACCTTCATGGGAACTCGAGAATGATATTGCTCTCTGTAGTTCTCGCATTCGTCCCTCGCCCTTCCAGCCAAATGACGTCCATCAGCGAGTAGACCTGCAGTCGCCTGTGTATCGTGAGATGAATCGAACGGAGCAGTTGAATGGCCGAAAGCAGAGAGATTGAGAGTTTGAAAGGGAGATGGGGTTACGTCAGCCCTACACGCCTGCGAGCGACACTGATCGGAGGAGCACGTACGACACCAGCATGCAGATCGATTGTAGCAATCCTCCTGTTCGCTCCCGGTACCAATAGTTTGCTTTGAACCAACTTCTCGACTGCCAATACAACTCCATCCTTACAACGCAATCCGATCACAGTTCCAGAGTTTTCTACCGCTTTGTTCGCATATTCAACCTGTACTCGAATGCACCAAGTCAGCAAGGAGAACAACAGAGAAAGAGAGAGAGCTGATGACAGACTTGGAAGATTCGACCGTCAGGGGAGTAGGTAGAGGTGGACAGATCATAACCTGTACCGATTGAAGACTGTTCCCAGGCACCAGGTCAGGTGAATACGAGTGAACTCTAGCCAGAGAGAGGGAAAGAGATGGAGATGACGAGGACTCACCATCTTCTAGCGCGAGAGAATGAGACCGGATCTATGGAGGGAGGGGCACAAGGGCGAGAGAGTTATGGCGACGTGCTCGGTGATTGTAAAGCGAGTGGTTGAGAAGTGAGCGTGATCGAAAGTCGGGGAGAGAGTTTCGCGAAGCAAGTTGGTTCTCTTCAACATCGCCCTCTTCCTCTACTTATCACCGATATGCGCCGTTTGACACCAAATCGGAATCCCAGTCCTTCGAGCGGCGGTACGAATCCCATCAAGCCGCGCAGATCCGCCGAAATCCGAGTCCCGAAACTCTGCCTCAACTTGCGACTCTGAGCCGGACTGAGGGTATGGGAGAGAGACAGCGAGTGCGCTACACAATGCTAGACATCCTCCCGCGCTGTAGAACTCAGGAACTTGCGCAACAAACGAGATATCGCTCCATCGCACGTTCGACCTCCTCGAAAGAAATGGGTTCGATTACCGTCTTCCTTCTTCGCTTCTACCCTTTCACCCTCCGTCCTGTCGTTCAACATCTTCTGTATGAGCGACGATGACCTCGACGACTTCAAACTCGATCTCGGTACACCACTCTCATTCACTTCGATTTCCTCTTCGGTATCACATCCCGTCGCCGCGACTCCGTCTTCCCTCCTACACCTGAGCCCACAGCTTCACGACAGATCTCGACACTCTGTGACCTCGTCCCCTCCATCTTCCCCGACCCTTGTGGTTCCTTCTTCTCCGAACCTCCATGCTCACTTCCCCTTTCCCTCGCCTTCTCACGAATTCTTCCCCTTGTGGTCCCCGGCATTGACTTCCCCTTCGTCCTTCACTCTCGACAATCGCCCTCTACTTTGTGTCAACGTCGACCACCTTGAACCGACGAACAACAACTTCTCTTCTCCGATTCTCGCGACACCACCAAGTCCACTCGGTCTTCCCGGCTCTTACAACACATGGGCCCGTCGAATGAGTCTGTCCAGCAATTCGCCTGGCAAGGCTAAGTCGAAAGCCCGAGAATCGGTCGAAGGCGAACTCTTCCTCCCTCCTCCGCTTCTCGACAATACCGACACGACTGCGACCCGAAAATCGTTCGAAGGGCTCTTGGGGTTAAGATCAGCTCGACAAGCGGAGAAGGATCGTATCGAGCACGAGAAACTGTACGCTTTAGGTCGTCCTCCCCCTCTCCGATTCCCGCAATCACTCTTTCAAACTTTTCGCAAGCTCGTCCTAGTTCTCGGTCCTCCAGGAGGTTACGAGTACGATCGGAGCAAGAGGGTCAAAGGCGAAGGAGAAGGTATCGCGTCGGCGAGGAGACGAGCTCAAAGGGCTGAGAGTGCTCTGAAGGTTCATGATTACGGAGCGAAAATTGGGGGTGAAATGGCGGGGAGACTGAGGAGGAAGATAAGCTATCGAGACGATCCAGTTCCGACTTCGACACCATCTGTCGCCCCGCCAAGCTGTGAGCAGGAAACAACGCGAATCGGACACCGAAAGCCTTCCCTTCTATCACCTTCACTCGGATCTGTCACATCCAAAACCGCCTACTTCCCGACTGAAACTGTTGACTCCCCTCTTCCGACCACTGTCGCTCGACTTGTCGAATTCGTTTCGTGGTTCCTGATCGGCTCATTCGACGATGCATCGCTCAACTCGCTCGGAGGTCTCGTCGGATGTGCAGTGCACCTCGTAGGCTTCACCTTCTTCGTTCTCTCACACGCCGTCTCCTTGACCGCCTCAAGCGTTCGTACCCTTCGAAGCTTTTCGATTTTCTTCTATTGGATGACGCTCAACCTTTGCGGTCGAACCGAAATCAGTCAAGCCGTGATAGCGTACTGGAGGACATGTAGGCGAGAATGGAACAGAGTGTGCAGCGAGGAGGAGGGAGGAAAAGGTCTAACCGCGTGGAGCGTCGTGAGGGGTCTCGTAGAATTGAGCGCTCTGCATTCGAGTGAGTTCCTCTTCCTTCCTTGAAAGCTCAGACAGAAGCTGATACTTTGCTTGATAGTGACAAGGGAGCGTTGGCTGATGGAAGAGCTGAATCTGCTCAACATCAAACCTCTTGAAGAACCGACTAATTCCGGGCTCAGCGGTTCTCAGCAATCGCCGGTCAAAGTCAAGCGGTCGAATAGCTCTCGAAATCGCCACCCTCGTCCTTCGTTCGTGATGGATCAGAATCGAACTTCCTTTCGCTGGAACCGAAGTGAAGAGGAGGAAGAGGAGGAGGAGGAAGCCGACGGGCTCGTCGTTACGTCAAGAGCAGGTTCTCTCCTCGAAGGAACCCTCATCGCTTCTCCAGACAACGCGAGATCTCGAAGCAGGAGGAGCAGAAGCACGTTATCGCCTAACCTCGTGCCGGTTGTCGTCCCTGAACCGCTCATCCAAGGTCAGGGAGATCCCCTCGACGTCGATGAGATTATTTCTCTGCTGAAGCGATGCGGCAGGCTTTCAACTGCTGCTTACGGCCTACAGACGTACATCGTCTCACCTCCCACTCCTCTCCTCACTCCATCGGGCGCAACTCTACCTCATCGACTCTTCGCTCATCTCGGAGGCATCAAAGATTACCGAAACGTCCTTCATGTCGCTCTGCAGAAGAACCGCTCCGACGATTCCAATACCGAGACTTACGCTCCAACATTTTACCTCCTTCGTGACGATGCTCGGCGCCAGGTGATCGTCGTTTTTCGAGGCACACAATCTCTTGCCGATATGTAAGCCCCTATCCCTCTCTCTCACCCTTGTGCAGCGGAGTTTGATCTGGGTTCGTTGACTAGCAAAACCGACCTCGAAGGCGACTTTGTACCTCTTTCACTCCCTCGACCACCGTTCAACAGCGAGGCGATTCCAGAAACGAGTTCGTATCGTGTTCACGCCGGAATCTTAGCCGCTGCCCGTCATCTTCTCGATCCGACACACTCCCCTCTCTTCTCGAAACTTGTGGCCTCTCTCGAAGAAACCGACTACGATCTGCTTCTCGCTGGGCACTCTCTCGGCTCTGCCCTAGCCTCGACCGTCGCTCTTCTCATCAGCCATTATGACACAACGACGGAGCGTTGGTTGACCTCGGTAGAGTCTGGTCTACCTCCCGAGCGGTCAATTCGTGCGGTCACTTTCGCTCACCCTACAACCCTCAATGCTCCTCTTGCCGCTCGATGTGCGATTGGAACTCCTCCCCTCGTCCTCAGCGTCTCTCTCGCTAGCGATGTCATCACTCGAGCCGGTTTGCCACAGTTGAAGGAATTGAGGAGAATGCTAGGGCGTCTCGATTTAGCGAGGAGGAAAGACAGTCGGATCATGTCGGACTGGTGGGAGTGGCGCAGTCTGACGAGCAAAGAGAATCAGAAGCGGGGCCTCGACGAAGGCTCGAGACGGGAAACGGTGCGAACCGTGGAAGAAACCGCTTGGAGGCGCCGACTCGAGATCACACATAATCACTCGGACGCACTCGAATCAGACTCAGCAATCCCCGCCGGTAAAACGTATCATCTTGATCAACTTCCAAAGCGCGAGGAGGATGGAAGTCGAGGGAAAGCGGATGAACTTGACAATGGAGATAATGGAGAGCTAAGGCTGGGACTGTATGAAGTCAGGGATCCGACAAGGTTTTATCACGCTCCTTTGCTTTTGTCAGACATGATTCGTTCGCACCTTCCGAAAGAGTACCT
Organism: Sporobolomyces salmoneus; assembly: GCF_050403485.1. Classification (NCBI taxonomy): domain Eukaryota; kingdom Fungi; phylum Basidiomycota; class Microbotryomycetes; order Sporidiobolales; family Sporidiobolaceae; genus Sporobolomyces; species Sporobolomyces salmoneus. The sequence goes on along the minus strand of NW_027481159.1, from coordinate 259,725 downwards.
CGAAGCTGTCGAATCACTCTGATGCTGGTGAAAGAAAAGCACTATGGTTGCAAGAGAACATTATTATATGCTGCAGTCCCTGGGGCTGCAGAGAAAGAGAGGAGCTTGTTGAAGGCATCGTCTCGCCGCGAGACGTTCGTGAACTTCCAGATCTATGGGCCGTTGTGTCAATCTCAACGAAGAAGAGAGAACGAGCGAAAGAGACGTACCTCTCCGTCTTTGCTCGATATCACCAGAGCCGGCAGCCGAAACTGTTTCTCCTTCTTGACCGTTTCAATTTCCCTCACTTTTACCGCCATTTCTACTTCTGCCTTATCACGCATCCGCATTCCCTCCATCCCCGTCGAATCGTTGTGGGAACCTCCATCCTCGTTGTAGTAGTATGACTCGTCAAGTTCGATCGTAGGGTCGAATTTCTGCGCAACTCTGGCGACGATTTTCTGAAATCCGAGCTTTCGAATTCGCTTCGCGGGGATGAAACGGAATGTAGTCGAAGTGAGGACGATTTGACCAGGTACAGAGTGATGAAAAGCGAAGTAAGTATTCGTAGTTTTGTCGGCAACCGAGGACGAAGATGAAATTGAGGCGGTATCCGAGACGCTCTTCGCAAGACGCTGGACAGTCTACAATAAGTTCGGCGTCAATTAAGAGTGCCCAATAGAGACGGAACGAGGAGAGGGAGAGTACAGGATTGAGATCGGCGTTAGAGCTCGTTCGGCTCCGTCGTGCCATTCTGCGAATCGTTTTTGACCCTCGAATAGCCCGACCTTCGGCACCTCGTTTGCGCAAGACATACAGAGCGTACTCTGCGTCTGTTGGCGCTCCCGAAAAGATCCACCTACGAAAAAGGTGTTAACGCGAAGGGCTTTCAGAAAGAAACTATGCGACGGTCAACTTGCCACTGGATCATCGTCGCCCTCCTGTACTGCGGAAACATCTCTCGAACCTTCCAAAGCACGAAAAACTCAATCCCTAGGTAAGCGAAAGCAGACTTGAGGCGAAGCCAGGTCGTCAAGAGAACGAGGACGAAGACGGCGATCAGGCGGAGTAGCACCGGCATTGACGCTGGATGATCGGGATGTTGAATCACGCTGCTCGAACCGAAGTCTTTGATCAGGTCGAGACTCCATTGGTAGAACAAGGAACGAAAGGGAGGGCGAACAAAATCGGACTTACTTTCGAACAACCTCAAAAAGATCGACGTTCTCGCTCAAGACCGTCTGAATATGAGGGCCGAAAGACCTTGCGAGGTTGCGGACGAGGCGATAAAGGGAAACTTCTCCTGTCTTGTCGGTCGCCGGACAAGGGTCGAGATCGTCTTCGTCTACGCCTTCAGCTTCGTCCTGGTCCTTCGTTGTCCCGGACGGCTCCGGTGACGCAGCGCCTTTGTGATTCTTCCCCAAGCGTTGACGGAGCGTCTCATTGTAGTTCCCGGCGCTTCCGGCCATCCCTCCGAGCAGAGCGGTTGAACCGAGTGCGTGTGCGAGGCTTTTCTCCTCGGAAGGGGATCGACCAATCGGGAGCTTGCCTCTCAGATCTTGAAAGACTCCGCGTATTCCTTCTGCCGCGAATCCGAGTCCTCGTCCGGCTGAGGAGTTTTGAAGTTGCTTGGACAGTTCGGCAGCTTCAGCGGTTCTACTCCTTCGCTCGTTCGATGTTGCGAGAAGCTCCTCAGGTGTCGGAGGAGATAGGCGAGGAAGAATCATGTGGTAGAGGAGAAGACCGATTGGAAATAGGGGTACGAGGTCGAAGAATACTAGGAAAGCGTAAAGCTAGAGTCGAAAGATAATGTTGAGCTGGAAATGTAAGACCAGAGAAGGACTGGCTTACAGCTGCGTATTTACCGGTCTGCGTTGGGTCATCCCATCGATACAGCCTTGCGACGTCTCTGAGCAGCCAGTCCTGCCAAACTGAAGGAGGGCAGAGGACGTAAAATCTCGAGAGGTCGTCTCGCACGAAACGAAGACTGAAGTCTTCCTGAGGAGGATGACAGATCAAGTCGGGAGGGGTTGCGGCAAGTACTAGGGTCGACAAATACTGGTCAGAGAATTCTGAAGTAAGAAAGTGCTTCGCAAACGAGAAGTCGGAACAGCGACTCACCGCGATTGCAAAACTTGCCCAATCAAGCTTTCCGTCTTCGTCCCTGAAATCGAAACGATTTGGATATTCTATCGGGGTTCTTTCCTCCTCTCCTTGTACCCGAATCTCCTGCAATTGTCCACCGACTCTATCGAGCATCTCCGCTACTTCTAGATCCTCAATCTCTGCCAACTTGCGACTTGTCTCATCCATCTCATTCGTAGTCGAATGCTTGGGCGGGAGTGGAAGAGTAGAAGGGGACGAAGAGGCTGCGTTGAGTGAAAGTGGGGAAGAAGAGGAAGACCGTGATTGAGGCTCGGATGGAGTACTGGTGCTTTTGCTCACATTCGGATGTCTTCCCGGAACGTTTCGATCGGTACTGCGATCGGACGGGCGAGAATTGTTGGCATTTATGGCAGGTATTGATGAAAGCTTAGGGGCGCGACTCGAGGGATGTCGAGGCGGCGGCGGCGGCAAGGATGAGCTCATGAGGTATACTGAGACTGATGAGCGGTCGGACGTAACCTAGTTGAACGAGCCGAGGGAAGAGGAAGCCATGTCATCGTAAAGTCTCTCTTTCCCTCCTCCCATCATCTCGCTCGACCCATACCGCCGTACCGTGACATGTTAAGATGGATCTACATCAACAGCTCATCATGAGCTATCGTCCCGACCTTCCCCTCGACTCCCTCCTTCCGCTCGCTGTCGACCTCGTCCCATTCGCTTGCGCGTTCCTTCTGCTGCTTATCCCATCTATCTATCGATTCTTACGGAACTCATTCCGCTCAAAAGACGCTCCCGTACGTAAAAGCAAGCGCCGACTCATCTCGACTTTCATTTCGCAAGACGACATTCTCGAGAGCTATCAAGAGCGAATCCCTCTCGAGTTACTGCAGGAAGACGAAACGACAGCCGCAAACATTGTCTACTCAGCACCTGGATTCGAATTAGCGCTCATTCCGCTCGTCGAAGTTTTCGTCTGGATCAATTCGACAGCTGAAGCGCTCAATGTTGGCGATCAATCGATTGAAACCGTCCGTAAAGCCGCCCTAGCTGCGACTTGGGTACGTTTACTCTCTCTCATATCCTAATCCGACCATTCGCTGATCTCGTAGAGTCGGAATGCAGGTCTTTGTCCTCTTTTTCCAAATCTCTCGAGCTTCTCGTCTCGCCTCCTTGCGACTCTTCACCCTCTATCTTCTCCTCTTCACTCGATCAATCTTCTTCCTCCTCGTCTCCATTCGCCTGCTATACCAACACTACGAACTTCCCCTCTCGACCATCGCCTCAGAAGTCCTCGACATAGCTGCAATAGGCTGGCTTCTGACCTCTGTGATGACGTTGCCTCTACGAGCGCCACTTGATCTGCTCATCAGACTCAAATATGGCGAGACCGAGGTGAGCAAATCCTCTTCCTCGACCCTCCTTAGGGTTCTGTCTCACACTTGAATCGTTTTCGCAAACAAATCTAGGAGCCCGAGACACGACCTCCATCTCCCGAAGACACGAATACGATTCTGGGAGAGATCAGCTACGTCTGGATGGATAACTTGATGAAAATCTCGCGAAGCCGACCCTTGCAATCTCTCGATGTGTTCGCTCTCGCTCTGAACAATCGGAGCGAAGTTCTAAGTCGTCGGTTCCAGTCGCTCACGTAAGCGAATTTCACTCTTTTACATCATCATTGATTGAAGCTGAGCCGTTTCATCTGAACAGCGATTCGACTCTCACTCGGCGTCTCTTGCGAGCTTCAGCTCGAGACATCGTGATTGATGCGAGCTTGAAAGTTACAGCGGTGGCAGCGGAATATTGTCGGCCGTACTTCGTTCAGAAGATTCTCGAACAGCTCGTGATTGAATACAATACCCCCTCTTCGACTTCGCACTTGGCCGACAGGATCGAAACCTCGGTTCCGCTGACGCCGCGAGAAAAAGCCTACATCTACGCCCTCTTAGCATTCGTCAGTATGGTCGCGAAGACTTTCGCGCAACAGCGCCATTTTCACTTTGCGAGGAGGATCGGAATGAGGCTTCGGAGCGAGTTAACGGTCGATATTTTCGACAAGGCTCTGCGACGGAAGAACACCGGAGGAGGAGGAGGAGGAGACGATCCCGGCGAGGAGAGTGCTTCGGTCGGAAAAGTCATTACACTCGTTTCTGAAGATACGAATAGAGTATTACGAATGGGCTGTGATTCGCACCTCCTTTACGGCTCTCCTCTGGAGGTCGTTGTAGGTCTCTCGTTACTCTACAAGTGAGTCGCACGTTTCTCGTGTCACGCACTTCTTGCCTCACGACTGACTTTCGTTTCCGCTTTCCCAAGCTTGATGGGTTGGAGCGCGTTTGTCGGATTCTCCATCCTGTTGCTACTGTCCCCTCGTGAGCCTACAAGCAATCGCTATTCGGTCCTCCTGACGCTGACGAGGAAAATTGATTGTCCCGCAGTCAACTATTTCATCGGCACCCTCACGGTCGGCGTGTCAGCTTCTCGTCTACAGAGCCGAGATTCCCGCCAGTCAGCACTTCAGGAACTCTTCTCTTCCATTCGAACCATCAAACTAGCAGGCTGGTCAGAGGCGTTTGTCGCGAGGATCTTGGAGAAAAGAAAGGTTGAACTCAAATGGATTCGTAAAGGTTAGTGCCGCGTCCTCTTAGCGAGGAGCTCGTGACTGACGGAAAGTCATGCACAGCTTGGATTCTCCGCCTCCTCCTCATCTTCGTCTGGGTCTCAATTTCGGCGAGCGTTTCGATCTTTTCCTTCTGCTCTTACGTTTACCTTCAACATCAAACCCTCACGATCCCGATCGCCTTCACGGCTCTCTCCTACTTTTCGCTCATCCAGAACCCACTTTATCAAATCCCCGATTTCGTCGTCAAAATTCTTCAGCTTCGAGTATCAATCGGTCGAATCGAGAAATTCCTGAAGGAAAAGGAGGTTGAGCAACACGCTCGATGCGAGACAAGGGATCAAGCGAATAGATTGGTCTTCGAAAGGGCCAATTGTCGGTACGCCGGGACCGCCGAAGCGTTCACTTTACGAGACATCAACATCGACTTTCCTCGTGGCGCCTTGACGCTCATCTCGGGACCTGTCGGATCCGGCAAATCGTCTCTGCTACTCGCGCTCCTTGGAGAACTCGAAGTCGTTTCCGGCAAGATTACGCTTCCTCTCTCAGTCTCTTACGCCGGTCAGCAACCATGGCTCGAATCGCTTTCTTTCCGAGACAACGTGTAAGTCTGGCATTCCTCTCCCTCTGCTGGTCATGTCAACCTGTTCTAAGTACGTTCTCTTCGTCAGGCTTTTCGGTCAACCTTTCGATCTCGAACGGCTCAAAGCTACGATTTCGGCCTGCGGTCTCGAGCGAGACCTCGAACTTCTTCCGGACGGCGATCTGACCTTCTGCGGGGAGCGAGGAATCAGTCTGAGTGGTGGACAAAAAGCTCGCTGCGCTCTCGCGAGAGCGATCTATGCTCCTAGCGAGGTTTGTGCGATCACTGTTCTCCTTCGCCGTCTTCACGACTAACGAAACGCTGCTCTGTACAGGTAGTGCTACTCGACGATATTTTCTCGGCACTGGACACGATCACCGCGACTCATCTCGTTCAGAATCTCTTCGACGGTCCGCTCCTCAAAGGGAGAACTTGTCTCCTCGTCACTCACCACATCGATCTTCTTCTTTCCATTGCCTCGTACCACGTTGTGTTGGAGAACGGGCGCGTAATCAAGCAAGAACCCATCGAGAGGCAGAGACGAACGCCAGCAACGGAGAAGTCCATTGAGCCTGACGAGCGAGGAGACAAAGGGATGGACGAATTGGCAGAGGAGGATTCTACGAAGGGCCAGACCCCTCACACCGAACAATGGACGTCTGGATCAGTAAAGAGGAGCATCTACACAACGTGAGTTCTTCCAACCTCAATTTCCGACCTAGGAACCGACCTTTCTTGTCCCCATTGCAGTTATCTTGCCACAAGCAGTTGGTTCATCTGGATCGCCGTCGTGGTACTTCTCCTCGTGCTGCCTCTTCTCGAATTTGGGGAGAGAGTATGGCTCGCCAAATGGGGAGAAGCCGCTGGCCAATCGAACAAGCTCTTTGCGCTCGGGTACGCCGGGATAGGTTAGTTCATCTTGTCTTCTTAATCCTTCTCCAAGCCGGGAACTCCGTAGCTGACTTGGTCCGGAGAGCAAAGCCTCGATCGTCGTTATCATGGTGATTGTGCCCCAAGCCCTCGCAATGCTCGGTTGTTTGCGAGCTTCACGGTATGAGGCTCTTTCTTTTTCCAACTTCTCTTCACATTCCCGAGCGCTGACTTTGTGAAACAGGAACATCTTTCGCAATCTTCTCGTTCGAGTCGTACATGCGCCTCTCTCCTTCCTCGACTCGATACCGATGGGGGTCCTCTCAAACCGCTTCACAAACGACGTCGGGATTTTAGACGACTCTCTCGCCGTTGACGCTTCGACCTTCCTGCATCAAGGAACGTCGATGGTCGTCGCTTTACTCGCCGGAGGTTTCATCCTGCCCGCCGCAATCGTTCCTACCGTCATATTCGCAACGATCTACGTCCAGATCTTTCGCAAGTACCTCTTGCTGAACCGAGACGCAAACCGTATCGCTTCGACTACTTCCTCGCCTCTCTTCTCGAGTGAGATCGTTTCTCCCTCTCGGACGCGTTGCGACTCTGACGTCCTCTCAAACTCACAGGCTTCGCAGAAGCTCTTCGAGGCGTTACGATCATTCGTGCATTCTCGCAGGAAGGCCGATTTCGCCGTCGATTGTGCCGGAACGTCGACGAAACCCTCGCATTCTGGTATCTCAGCGCTACCCTAGACGTTTGGCTCGATATTCGCACTCAATTCCTCGCGGCCGTATCCCTCTTCTCGACCGCCATCTTCGCGATCTATCCCGACTCTGTCACACCAGGACTCGCCGGAGTCGCAATTGTCTCCTCACAAACGGTCATCAACTCGCTTTCGTACCTTTGCACCTCTTATGGTCGAGTCGTTCTCGACATGAACGCGCTCGAGCGGATCACAGAGTTTCTCGAAGTCGCTCAAGAGCCTGTCGGGGGTCTCGCGCCACCAGCTCTCTGGCCGAGCTCGAGCTGTCAAGATGCTTTGATCCGAGTCGAGAAGCTGTTCGTGAGGTCAGTGATTTCACCTCGGACTTGAAGAACTGAGCTAAACCGATTCCCTGAATCAGCTATAATCCTGAGCTGCCGCCAATCTTGAAGGGAGTGTCGTTCGACGTAAAACCGGGAGAACGTATCGGCAGTGAGTCTTCTACTATTCGTGTTCCACTCGAACGGCCTCCACTGACGTTACTCCTTCCATCTGTCTAGTTGTCGGACGTACTGGCGCCGGCAAGTCTACCCTTGCGACGTCGCTACTTCGATTCTCCGAACCTCTCGAAGGTAGGATCGTGATCGATAGCGTAAGTCTCGCTCATGACTATTTACAAATTCTCTCTGGGTTGACTCGATCCATGTTACAGCTCGATATCTCGAAGGTGTCTCTCGAAGATTTGCGAAAGCGTATAACGTATCTTCCTCAAGAACCGTTCCTAATCGAGGCGTCGCTTCGCGAAAATCTCGATTTTCTGTCGGAGCATTCGGACGAAGAATGTCTCGCTGCCCTTCGTCAAGTACGTCTTCTCGACCACAACACAGGAGACGAGACGGACAACACCCAGAAATCAGTCTTCGACTTGTCGACCAAGATTTCCGCGAAAGGCGAAAACGTCAGTGCCGGTGAAAGACAGCTTATCGTGTTAGCTCGAGCGTGAGTATGCCTTTCGTTCGCTCGACGTCTCCGTCAAGGTGACTCCTCTCGCTGACTCTCGTTGTTTCCTGCCTGGGATCCGCAGTCTCTTGCAGAGTTCCCGAATCGTAATCTTCGACGAGGTGACAAGTTCTCTGCACCACGAGCTCGACGACGAGATGCAAGCAATAATCCGGACAGAGTTCAAAGATGCAGCAGTTCTGACGATTGCTCATCGCTTGTCAGTTTTTTCTTCCTTTCTTTCCAAGCGCAGTCCCACACAGTCACCTGACATGTCCTTTCCACCAGACGAACCGTCAGGAACTACGATCGAATCATCGTTCTCGAAGCTGGCAAGATCGTCGAGATGGACACGCCGAATACTTTGCTCGAGAAAGAAGACGGAGTGTTTAGACGAATGTGGGAAGAGAACCAGTAGATTAGTTGTACAAAGATGGTTTGTAACAACACAGAGAGCCTAGACAAAGAAAAGAGGAGAAAGAACTATCAGGATAGACTGGGTAAACTCTTGCGACACTCAGGACACTGCGCTCTCACGTTCATCCATTCCTGAAGACATTGAGTGTGGAAGAGATGCTCGCAAGGCGTAACAGCGTAGTTCGAACGAACTCTGTCGCCCGCGACTGGCCCCAAAAGATCGAGTTCTTGTTTCGTCGGCTTGATTGGCACCGTATCCATGCAAATTGAGCATGTCGGCCCAGCTTCGTCCGAGTTACCCTCCTCACGTAGCGAGACTTCGATGTCGAGTAGCTTTGAAGAATAGAGCGGTTGGTGATAATCCCATGATTGGAATTGAGGCAACTCGAGGAAGTCGAGGATCCGTTGTGATAGGAAGAAACGAGGGCCGAGCCTTGGTCGAGATTGTAGTACGAGTACAAGTGCTTGTAGGGACGAGTAGAAGATGAGGGCGTAGATCCAGGCTGAAGGAAGAGTGGTCGGGATTCAGTCGGAGCGTATCCCTTTTTCTCTGAACATTGAGAGACTCACGAGAGGCATCGACGTCGAGGACGTTCTCGCTATACCCGTAGAAGTAAACGGGAAGGACCAATCGAGCGAAAGTCGTGCCAACGATGAATTCGGTCGAGAGAGATTGTCTCGCTGTCCCTCTTTGCACATTGAGGATGATCTGAGGAACTGTGCGAGCGAGAAAACTCATGTCAATCTAAGGGCTGAGGCGACAAACAATCGGCGAGATGAACTTACTCCAATAAGAGTAAACAATCAGCATCAACCACGCTATCCATCCCCATCTGAACACAATCGCGATCGAGGCGAAGAGTCCAAGAAGCATTAAGCCAACTGAATGCCAAAGGGAAGATCGTCAGGATAAAGCCGGGTCATAAATGGAATAAGACTCACGATTGATCCTCTCGCTCGTAGGCACCAAGTTCCAGTTATTACCTTCATCCCTTGCTACGGTTACAGGAGCTGCTACCTCCGCGTCTTCTTCCTCCTCCGTATCTTCTCCTCGGGCTCGTCGTTCCGCAGCTCTCGCCGCCAACTCTTCGCGATTCGTGGTAGGAGTTGCCGGTGGCGGAACCTGAGCTGCTGCGACGTTACGGGTCGGGGTCCGGTTGGGTAGCGGTGTCGCAGCCCGAATCATCGACACGTAGCGCATGCCGAATAGGAGAGAAGAAAGGAGAGCCAAAAAGGAAGGGATAAACAGAGGCAGCGAGGATCGGGTTGTAGCTTTGAATCAAGATATCAGCACCTCTGAGAGCTCGCGAAAAGGGCGGTGGAAACTGTGGACTCACAAGTGACGACGCCCGCGGTCAGTAGCAGAACGAAGGAATATGCGTCAACGATACATCCGATTCCGATACTGGCACTGGCGACGTTGACGATAGTTCCAGGTCTTGTCGCAGTTCTCTCGAGGTGGCGAACGAGAAGAATGACGATCACGAGTTGACCGAATCCGATCAATAGAGCGAAATCTTTCGTTCTTGTCCATAATAGAGGAGTTGGCAAGAAGGTACCGCTTCCTCCGAGAACGATCCCGCAGTTGGTCGACGAGAGAACGTAGCGGAGAGTTTGTGTAGGTGGAGGAGGCAGTGATGATCCCGTTGGTCGAAACAGAGAGGCGTAGAATTCGGAATAGATCGAAGGAGTGTAGCGGGAAGGGAGTGGATCGAGAGCGCCGTAGAAGCGGAAGATACATTGAGGAATAGTAGAATCGAATGAATCGCTGTCGTCTCCTCCTCCTCCTCCGCCAGCCTCGTTTCTCTCTTGCTCGGCGAGGGTCTCGTTCAGGCGGTCAAAATCGTTCTTCAGTCGTCGCTGGGTTTCTTTGAGCATCGATCGACCGATTGCCTGTGCCGTCAAGTTGGCTTCTCTGTATTGTGAGAGCGTCGAATCCGAGGAGTTTGCGTAGAAAGGTAGAGAAACCGTTTCGACGACGTGAGAGCGGACGAAGCTCGGTGTAGCGTAGCCGTATAGCAGACCGGAAGATAGAAGACTGTATCGAACGAAGATCGCGTCAATCTCAGGCGCTCGGATAGAATCGTTGAGGAGAAAAAGGTCCGACTCACTGCGCGGCCTCGATGTCCAGACTAGTTTGCTCTCCCTGAAACTCACCTTCCTCCACGCTAATTGTCAAATCACCTCCCAAGTAGGTCACCGGTCCTTTCTTCTCCCATTCTTCCCAATCGCCTGTTTCTCTCAATTTGAGCAATTGAGAGTCGTCCAACTCCGCGCCGTTCTCCGGGAGAGCGATAACGGGCCCGGTGGCAGAGGTCTGCACTTCACGAAGGTTGAAAAGGGCTTTGTTCGGATATCTTCTCGTTTGGTGTTGGAACGGGAAAGAACCTCGCAACTCGGTGCGATTCCAGGTCGTCGTGATGATTTCGAAGGTCGAGTTAAGAGGGGCCGTCGAGTTCAGAGACGATGTAGAGTTGATAGGCGCAAGGGAGGAGTGATTCGCGATCTGGCGGCTTTCAAGGAGATTCGTCGAGTTTGTCTCGGTGGTCGGAGCTTGCTCGGGAGTCGAGTCGGAGGTGTTTCTCCTCCTCGTCTCGGTCTGCCAAGTTTCGTTGAGACCGAGTTGCTCGAATGTGTAGAGCCTCGATTGCCAACCGCCTTGCACGAATCCCGTCAAGTTCTGTGGGTAAACTCGACCACTGTCCATCGTGCTGCTCCTGTCCATTATTCCTCTCAGTAGCTCCTGTGTGACGATCTTCGGCTCTTCGACCCTTTGCGGATCGAAAGGGGTGACCTTAAGCGCCGTTGTCGAATTCGAACTCGCTGAGGGAAAATAAGTCGAATTCAACCAGCCGTTCTCGTCGATGCTTGACTGATTCGAGGCGCCTAACCACCGTGATAGACCTTCATAACGCGCTTCACGGAGGAGGAGACGGTAGCGGGCGACGGCATAAGGGGATTCAGTCGAGTTGGATGAAGTCGAAGAAGGGGAGGTGAACGTGAGAGGAGAGGAGGCGGAATTGTTGTAGTTGAGGAGGTAGAACATGAGTGATAGGAATAGCTGCGTCCATTGTTACGGTTCAGTCAGTACCAGGTGGAGGGCACGAGAGAGCAAGAGGGGGGAATGAGCGAACGAAATACGAGATGTTAGGTCTCTGTTGAACCTGTACCGGTGCCGCGCCGTTCGGAGGTGGCAGCGTACCCGGAGGTATCAGCCTCGGATCCATCTTCAAGGGTCGATACTTGAGGAGTGAGAGGATTGAAGTCAAGGAGAGTCGCTCGAGTTCTGCTTCTCCCACATCTCCGCGTCACAACTCTTTTCCCCGTGAGTGCTTTTACCTAGCTACAATACTGGCTTGAGGCGTACTAGCAGCAAGCGCGAGAATCCGGAACGGTTCGGATGCTCAATCTCGTTGATCAAGACTTCATCATTTCTGAGCCATTCCAGCATCCCCAGTATCTGCTAGCTCGTGGGACATCGCGCTGACTCAATTGTGACCAACGACAGCACATCCTACTCTCTTCAGCTTCAGCATGAGTGAGCTAAACTTTCTCGATCTTTCTCCTCTCTCTCGCCTTGCTGACCTCCTCTGGTGATCCCGATCTATTAGTCGGTACACTAGCAGGATGGGCTTCTCTCGGATTTGGAGTCAGATGTTACCAACTCGCCATCATGAAGCGAAACATTTTCGAAAGTGAGTTCATCTCCCCTCGTATAACCTCACTTCGCCCCGAATGCTCTACTGACAAGCACTCGAGTAGACTTGAGTGGGCACGTTCTATCAGCGGGTGCGTTCACGGGAATCGGATACTGGGCGATTCAAGCAGAGTAAGCGATTCCTGTCAATTCGTTCTCTTCTCTCGATTCAGCTGACCTCTATCGATCACTCACAGTGCTCGTAACCGAGACTTGATCGCAGAGAAGAAGGAACAACTCCTAAGGATGCGGGAAAAGGACACTCCCCTGGGAGAGGAAACTGCTGAACACCATTGAATGGTTTCTCGACTTGATTGGGCTGCATTGTGATCTTTAGTTTGTCTCGTATGTCCTTCTGCCCCAGCTGTGGGTCTGAGAGATGATCTTCCGGGACGTCGTGCCTGTGGAGCGAGTCGGGGGGGCAGGGATTCTTTCAAGCGAATTCAGCATCTCCCGCTCGAGGGCATTGCGAGACGAAAGCGTGGCGCCAGGCAATGAGACAACAGTTATTCGATTGCGAGAGCATCGAAGTACTACAAGACTCCTTTGCGTCTCGTTCTGGGTTCATCGCCATCGCTATCATGTTCGCCGCCAGAATCCCCTTGCTCTTCGTCATCTGCGTTCTCGAGAACGTGATAGCTGTTGCCAACCTGCTCCGATCGAGGCGGAGTCGGAGTCTGGTCCTCTGTTTTGAACAAGCTTCGCACTTCTTCGAGGCTCAGACCTTTCGTTTCTGTTCATTCGAGAAACCCGGGATCAGGAATCGACGATCGAGGCCAGATGACGGAACAGTGAGTCGAGTACGAACCAGGCAAGAGACAGTACGTGAAGCCCCAGCCTCCGGCGCAGATCGCTGCGAAGAGGGCGAACGCTCCTGAAGGTCCTATGCCTGTACACCCGATGACCGACCACCGAATGAGTGAGTGTTTAGCCCTCCTCACTTGTGCTGGAGACGGAATGTTGCGCTGACCTCGGGAAATGTGAAGAAACGTCGACGAAACGAAAATGTTTCCAGCCCAATTCACCGACGTCGCCAATCCGGTCCCCAATGCCTTCAACTCCGGTACAAACACCTACAATACGAGTGGAAAGATGTCCTTCGTAAGTGAGCGACCCAAGCGGTCAAGACCCTTCAGACAGCGAAAAAGACTGACCTCGGATTGCACGATCCATGGAACGTTCCCTAAGCTGAGCGCATAAGCGCAACAGAACCCAGTCATACCGATCAGACTCAGCACTGCAGCGACTCCTGCGCGTTCTTGTCCTTCTCGAATGAAGCCGAACGAGATCGAAAGCACGAGCATTCCCGAGATCATGCCGATGAGACCTCCTAATAGTAGTCTCCGTCGTCCCGTGTGATCAATCAGTCGAAGTGCGATCAAGGTGCAGACGAAGTTCGAAATGGCGATCAAGAGAGCGAATGTCGCCGGGGAAGAAAGGTGAGTTTGCTGAATGACTTTGGTCGAGCTGTGGAAGCATCTCGTCAGTACTCGAGAGGAGGTAGAAGACGTAGAGATTACTCACTAGTACATAAGACAGTTGAACCCCGTTACTTGTTGAAAGAATTGCAAACCGCAAGCAACCAGCAGAGTTCGTCGGTTCGCTCTATCATCCCAAACCAGTTCCATGTATCGTGCTCGTTCTTTCTCCCACACGAGACTTTTCTCCTTCCAGTCCATACGCCTCAGTCCTGCGAGCCTTTTCGCGCAACGACTGTACCACTTTTCTTCGTCTTCTCCTTCAATTCTCAACCTCTCCGGCTCTACCGAACCGCCTGACTCGGTCATCAACATGTCGACTTCTCGCTGTATCCGATCTGGCGTCCAATTGGGATTCAATCTCCGAATAACTTGTCTCCCTCTGGCGGTTTTGCCGTTTCGGAACAGATGTCGAGGCGATTCGGGTAACGAGAACGAGAGAACGAGTTGTAGAGCCGCTGGAATAATCCCAAATCCGAACATCCATCGCCAGGGCTGAGAAGACGTGAGATGAAGCGCGAGAGCGTCGATCAAATAAGCTAGGACCTGACCTGGGTGGATGAGCAGGGCTGTGGATTAGTAACGAGATCAGGAGGAGGAGAAGAGACAATGTCAGGTACCTCCAGTGATGAGCACGACGAGAGAAGCGACGATTCTACCACGAAATTTCGCTGGAGAAGTGTACGACGCAAGTCAGCTAAAGGTCATCAAACGTGAAGGCTTACAGTGTCGAATGACTCACGAGGGGATAGCTCAGCGAGATACGTCGGTAACACGCACGAGGCCAAGCCGACTCCGAAGCCAACGAGAACTCGACCTGCTCTTCGCGACGATAAAAGGAGTCAGTGAGGTCCGCCGAGGTTCGTTGCGCATATTATTCCACATGTGTAGAAATGACTAACCGAGGATGATCTCTTTGTAGACCTGAGCTGCGGCCATTTCTGCAGCTCCGATCAGAAAGAGAATCGCTGAGATAATGATGACTCCCTTTCTGCCCAATCTTTCACTGTCTGCCAATCTCCCTGCAAATAAACTCGTTAAGAACGCGCCGATCAGAGCCGAAGTAACCAAGAACGATTCTTGCGAGGTTGAGAGAGGGTCGAGCGGAGAAGGATCTTGTGAGAGGGAAAGAAGAGCTCCTGAGACTACTCCTGTGTCGAATCCGCTAATGCTCAGCAGTGAGAGTATGCGTCAGACGACAAGATGGTATGGGAACAAATTCCGAGAAGGAGAAACTGACAAGAGAAGACCTGCATCGTGCGAAGAAAGAAAAGTTGAATGAGATGAACATTCCATGGAGAGGCTCGGAGGGCGCGCAAGCCTGACTCACCACCTATTCCAGCTACCACAGCTATCCGCACGAGGTCTGGAGTCACTCGTTGCTCATCGTCTTCCTGTCCGAACTCGAGATCTTCTTCTCCGCCTTCTGATGACCCTCTCGAGATGCCGGCGGTGAATGCAGGCGGTGCATATACGTTTGGTCTAGTCGGTTGGCTATCCGGGACGTTACTGAACGCAGCGAAAGCAGGAGAATCGGAAGAGGTGGGGAGAATCGAAGAGTTCGATTCCATCCAAGTGAGGGCCTGGCTCCGCTAGAAATCGATCTCTAGACGGTCAGGATCGGGTTCCTTCAGCCGAGGTCGTACAAACTTGAACGAGGCGAGGAGGAGCGAATCAGAATTGTCGAGAGCGAGGAACTAGGCGGAGGTCGAGTTTTCCTCTACGGATGAAATTCTGGCAAAAACAAACAAATCGAGAAAGCGAAAAAAACTGAACGATCCGACTCGTAACGAACCGAACTACTCTTGACTCTCTTCTCTTCACTTCACTCCACTACTTTTCGCCACTTTCAACTCGACTTCCTTTCGAGTCTTCTCTTCGCTCTCACTCTCACCCTCAACTCACAAACTCTTAAACTCAATACAATGTCTGGACGTGGAAAAGGAGGAAAAGGACTCGGAAAGGGAGGAGCCAAGCGTCACCGAAAAATCGTGAGCTTCACTTCGCGCGCACTCTTCGCAACTGACTCTTTACTGACTATTGTCTCGTTCGATCTAGTTGCGTGACAACATTCAAGGTATCACGAAGCCTGCGATCCGTCGTCTCGCTCGTCGTGGAGGAGTCAAACGTATCTCTGGTTTGATTTACGAAGAAACTCGTGGTGTACTCAAGATCTTCCTCGAGAGTGAGCTCATCTCTCCTCTCTTCTGTCTCGTGTGAGTGTCGATACTGACTCGTTCATCGTGCGGCAGACATCATCCGTGACTCTGTTACCTACACTGAACACGCGAAACGCAAGACTGTTACTTCTCTCGATGTCGTCTACGCTCTCAAACGTGCTGGCAAGACCTGTGAGTTAGATCTATTGCTCTGAGGTTTTAAACGTGAACTGACTAAGCATTTGATTTGTCCACAGTGTACGGTTTCGGAAACTAGATTTTCGTCGTCGTTTTCTCCTCTCTTCGCTTTTCTCTCTCGAGGCACTATGTTCTCCCCCTTCGTTACTTGTAGCTCTCTCACCACTGTTGATACTACCTACCCTTTGCACTCCTCTTCTGGAAACGAAATACTTCTCTCCTCTCTTTCAACTTCGATCTCTCACTTTTGCCCGAAAGAGACTGCTCGAGACTGCGAGACAGCAACCTCTCTGCACGATGATGAACGGCGAAGCCCGCGAGAACACGAATGATTGCAACTGTGGCATTTTGGAAGAAACAAAACAACAGAAAGCTCGACGACTATTCCTCATCACTCTCGACTACCATTCTTCTCCTAACTCCTTGACTCGCAGCTGCTTCTTCCCCTTCGTTCTCGTCCGTACTCGCACTGTATTCCCGTTGTTTGCGAGACGAACGATCTTTGCGTCTTCATTCGAAGAGCTTTGTTCGCTGATCCATTTCTTTACTTCCTTCAGCCGATACTCGCCCGTCGCTGAACGAACGACGAAAAGACTGCCTACACACATGCCTGCAATACGTTCGGCAGGCCCTACAATGAGTCGTTCTCCTAGCAACAGCGAAGGATGCCGCCGAGCTCGGTTCAGTATCTCGTGCGTTTTCGCGCGAACGACCGAAAATGCCCTATCGCATGTGAGGCTCACAACAGCAATCTCTCAACAGGACTCACAGCGTACAGAGCGAGCGTTACTGAGGCTTAGTATGGATATTTACACTTTACGAGCAGACGGAACACAAAGAGGAATGACTGCGATACAATCGAGCTGAATCCATCGATATAGACAAGTTCTTCGAGCTTCTATCTAAAGTCCACCGATCGAGATGAGCTTGATGTTTTGCCAATCTTGAAGACCGTATTTTGATCCTTCACGACCGAAACCAGATTCTTTGATACCCCCGAACGGAATTGCGGCCTGAGAGATCGCTCCAGTGTTCGCACCGACCTGAGGTAGACAAGGGATAGATCAACGTCAAGGTCTCGCACAGAGAGTACTAAAGGAATGAAAAAGAAACGCACCATTCCAACCTCGAGAGCAGCGGCGACTCGGTGTAGTCGCGAGATGTTCTCAGTGAAGAAGTATCCGGCAAGTCCGACTTCAGTGTCGTTCGCTCGAGCGATGACTTCCTCCTCGGTCTTGAATCGGTATAAAGCGGCGAGAGGACCTGCGACCGAGAGACAGACTATCAGCTCCGATCCTCGCGTCAACAACGGCCCCGATCACCGAGACGACGTACCGAAAGTCTCTTCGTTATCGATGGCGCAAGAGTTGACCTCGGTAAGAACGGTCGGTTCGTAGAAGTATCCAGGAAGATCGACTTTTTTTCCACCGATGACAACCTTGGCACCATTCTTGACGGCATCCTCAACGTGCGAGTGCACCTTATCGACCGCGGCTTGGTGAATCAAAGGACCGTGAGTGATTCCTTCCCCGGTTCCCTCTCCAACCTTGAAGTTTCGGACTGCTTCGGCGAGTTTCGTGGTGAAGGCTTCGTAGACTCCGTCTTGCACGTAGACCCGGTTAGCGCAGACGCTGAGAGGTGAGATAAAGTAATCAGTACCCAGACAAAATCGCTTGAAGAGAGAAGTCTCAGTTCTGACCAAGTTTGTCCAGATTGACTGCGACAGATGCGAGCAATGGTCAGCACATCGGCCGAGTAAAGAGCGGGAGATTTCAACTCGACTCACCGGAACTTGCAAGCGATAACACCAGCGACGGCCTTGTCGAGATCAGCATCGTCAAACACGATAAAAGGAGCGTTTCCTCCCAATTCGAACGAGAGCTTCTTCAACGTCGAAGCAGATTGACTCATGAGAATCTTTCCGACTCGAGTAGAACCGGTGAACGAGATCTTGTGGATCAGAGGGTTCTCGCACATTTCTTTTCCGACGTCGGCGGTGTGTTTCGAGGTCGTGATCACGTTGATGACTCCGTCAGGGACGCCAGCTTGTCGACAGATGTCGGCCATGGCGAGTACAGAGTAAGGGGTTTCGGCGGGAGCTTTGAGCTGGATTGCGACCGCGAACGAATTATCAGTTTTTCGAATCGGGGAGATGCGAGATCAGGCGAAGACTCGACATACAACCACAGTGTTTCCAGCCGCGAGGGCTGCAGCGACCTTACGAGTGACCATGGCGTTGGGGAACTGTCAAAGTGTCGGAACAGTGAGCGATACTGCCGAGAACTAAGTCTAGTCGCAAAGCAGAAGAAGGAAAGCTCACGTTCCAAGGGGTAACTGAGGGACAGACGAACGAATTCAGGGCCCGCTCAATCGATGAGTTCAGAGAAGGAACCACCCACTGATACCGCAGACACCAATAGGTTGTTTGATGGTGGTGTTTTGAACTCCCTTCGTTGCAGAAGGAATTACATCTCCGTAATTGCGAACAGCTTCTCCCGCGAACCAACTACGTATGGAGAACTCCCACTGTCAGCATCCGTACGAGCAGCGACCTGTTGCCGCTTACGAAGCGGAACTCACGAGAAGTAGCTGGCTGGAGAATGAAATGAAGATGAAGTCAGCTCGGTGTCGAGTAGCGATAAGGACGGTCTGTCAGCTCACCTCCGTATGTGATCTCTCCTCGTGCGTCTGCTAGAGGTTTACCGTTCTCGGCGGTAATGATCTGATCGGCAAGGAGGAACAGTCAGCAAAATCCGCATGTTTCTTGCGAATTGACCGTTTCTCACCTGAGCGAGATCTTCATGGTTCTCAGTCGTAAGCCTAGACTCGAGGTGTTCTTGAGATCAGCACCTTCGACTCGTAGACAGCATAGAACTTGGTGAGACGTACTGGAAGATTTTGGTCAAAATGGCCGCCCGCTCAGTTTCGCTAGTTTTTCGCCACGACTTCAATGCCTCGTGGGCGTGTTTGACCGCTTGCTTGACATCCTCTACGCCCATATCGGGGAGAGTCCCCATGACTTTTCCCGTTCCAGGATCTGCAGAAGAGAACAGGAAGATGTTGCGGGGCCGAGGGAAGGGAGAAACGTCAGCGGTTCCTTCCTTTGACTATGAGCGAATGAGGGGTGACTGACTGATTACTTCAAAGGTATCTGTAGCGGTACCGCTTGTCCATTGTCCGTTCAGCAATCCGGAAGTCAGCCAGAGTTTGTCATTCTTGAGCTGCGCAAGAGCGAATTAGAGTCAGCTTCCCCGTGTGCTAAGGGGTAGCAAGTGAGCATACCTGGGGAGAAGAAGGCGCTGCTGAGGTGGAAGCTGATCGGGACATGGTGTTGAAGACAGCCGAAGGAGAGATGAAACGACTTTGGGCAGCGATTGAAGGGCGAGAGATTCGACTAGACGAAAGGCGAGCAGTACTGGCGATGCTTCGGAGCATAGGAACCTGTCGGGAAAGTGGTGGGGAGAGCGAGAGAGGGAGAACCACTCGAAGTCATTTTTGGATTTCACCAACTTTACGCGAAAATAGCCGCTCTCTCTGTTCGCAAAACGTGACTTTTCACTCGATTTCTACGATCCTACTTCCTGCAGTCTCTTCCTCCTGTCCTCCCCGTGACCCCCCTTGTTCTCGCACCAAGAATTTACTCGATTGATCTTCCCTCTGTTGTCTCGCACTTTCCTCTCTCTCCATGACTTCCATTTCCCTCGCGTTCGCCGTACGTTCCGCTCGATCAGAGATACTGGAGATGAGACGAATGTCGATCGGTGTTCTCGGGTGCGAGAGGAGGGAACAGTAGAAGAGGAGTTTGTGAGATGCCATTGTCGCCTGAGAACGTTGAGTTTTCGAAAGCGTTGGAGTGCTACTCGGGCGGGCAATGAGGGACGGCTTCGAGGAAGATGATTCTGTCGTGGATGAAGGGCTTGAGACAGCGGCGAAGAGGGTGTGAAGATCGGAAATGGCGTGAAGGATGGAGACCGTGGGATGAGAAGCGAGAGGCGATTCTGAGGACGACTCGGCCGACGCTTCCGTAACGGCGGCAGGTTTCAGTAGTGACGACAGATCGTGGAGTAGTAGGGAGATGAGCACAGGGTTTGTGAGCTGTAGAGAGGAAAATACGAAAAGACCGTCAAAGGAGGTCGAATGCGGAAGAGGCTCCCGAAGCGAACCGGAGACTTACGATTGAATCTTCACGTGACGCAACATACTTGATGGCATTGTCGAGACTCGATAGTGTCGTATTTGAGCGCTCGACGAGGAACGGTACGAGTTGAGCGAGTAGCTGAGTTGCGGGTATTCGTTCGCTTGAATTCGGAGAGAGCGAGGCGAAAGACGATAGAGCGAAACTTCTGAGAGTATAGGAATATGCCAGTCTATCGAGAGAGGAAGAAATCGGTCAGTCGAGAGCGTTCCTTTGACGTCGAAAGAGGACAGCTCGAAAACGTACAGAACGGTGACAACATTATAGACGAGCAGAGGACTCGTCTTGGGTGTCCCGTCGTCTCCGAGAGGCAAAGGAGGCAGCTTCGAGAAATCAACCAGCGGGGGACGTCGAGTTTGTTCAGTTTCGAGATCTTCTTCTTCGTTGAGATCGTCTTCATCCTGCGCGATCCACCACGGTTGTTCCGTCTCGAGCTCCTGAGTCACGAGTTTATCGATCTGATGAGGATCTGACAGAGTCGAATTGAACGCTGCTTGTTGGGACGGAGAAAGGAAAGCGAGAAGTTCCTCCGGCGGTAGAGAGTCTATAAATCCGCTCATCTTCTACGTCAGTGCCCGGTCGACCTGAACCAGCAGCCTAGAATCAGCGCAACGAACCCAGATCGATCCCCTCGAGTCTCTTCTCTAGCTCTTCCCGTTCGAGATCGTTCCCTTCATCTTCCTCTCCTTCCTCTAACTCGGCGTTCTCTTCCTCGAAGCGCTTCAACATGTCCATCATTGCCTTTTTCTCCTCGTTCGTCTTGCCTTCTGCAGTCTTGATCTCGTCCAGGAGGGTTTGACGGTCGAACTTTTCCGAACAATCTTCATGCTGAGGAGATTTGTAGCATGCGAGCGAGCAGTACGGAAGGTTACAGGTCGGACAGTGATACCTACTGATCTGTCGATTACATCTAGGGGACTCGCACACATGGTAGTCAGGCTAAAGGGAGAGAGAGATCGAAGGAACAGTTGAGTGAACCCACATGGCACAGATGGGGTTATCTGCGGTCGAGACGATAGGTGGGCGCTTTCGTCGAGGTTCTTGATCTTTCGGACGTGGTAAACGGATTTGCATTGTCGGAATGGGGAAAGAAAAGAGAGGAATTCGAATCTACATCTCTGTCTCCTTCCTTCTCCTCTCAGCTCACCCAAAACGGCTCTCGACATGTCGCTAGAGGTTCAAAATACCCTGAACTCGGCGGCCACCACGATCGAGTCCCTTCCCAACGAATTGCTGGCGTTCATCGCGTCGCACCTCGAAGAGCCAGACCTCTCTCCATTCTCCCTCACGACGAAGACTCTGAGGGCGATTACGGTTCCGGAACTATTCGAGTTCGTATTGCTTGCGGAGCTGTGCGAGGAAAAGGCAGGAATGTCGCGGGGTTGTATCGCGGCGTTGAGGAAAAATCGACAACTCTGTCGATTGATCAAACACGTTAGGATTGATTTACGTTGGTAAGGGATCCATTCACCAGATCTAAATGTTCGAACGAGAGCTCGAATGTGTTCTTGAACAGGACATGGCGCAATTCGGAAACGAGCGATTTCGTTAGTCTCGCTACACTTCTCTCCCAGACCGACGTTCGATCTATCTACATCTCTTTCGAGGACTACGAGGAATATTTCGACTCGGAAAGAGCCGTCTACCTCGGATACGTCTCGTTGTGGTCGACAATTTCCAAGCTGCCGAATCTTGAGTCCCTTCAGATTGACGCGCCTCTCGGTTACGCCCTCAACCTGCCCGATTTTCCGGCTTTAAAACGTCTTCGGCTCAGAGATACGGATGGCACCGAGCGTATCGGAAGGTTACCTCCTCGATTGACCCATTTGTCCCTCCAGAACTTTCTCCACCTCGACTCGTCCTGTCTGAATCCGCGACTTCTTCGTACTCTTCAAGTCTTGCGCGTCTTCGGGTCCGGACGCAAGGACTTTACCGCCATAACCGCCTCCGTTCGAAATTTCGCGAAGGCCGGTATTCCATCTGCACTCAATATGATTTGCCTTGATGTAGCCAACATGGGCGACGAAACTACATCTTTCCTTTCCGCTCTCGATCCGCGAACTTTCTCGAATCTCCGAACGCTCGAACTTAGCTGTATCGGTGACGACTTCATCTCGACGTATTACGGATTCCTTCGACGATTCCTCCGTTTCTTGGCCGCCCACCTCCCCTCGCTCGAAGAACTCGCTTTGACGCGGACGAGAACCGTCGGCGACGGAGGAGACGTGTTAGTCGACTCGCGAGTAGAGACGGGGAATCGTTGGGTAAGTTGTCCTCTTCCCTTTTGGAGCATCGTCCTCTCTTCTAAAAAGGTCTTGTTCAGACAGTGACTGAACCTGTTTTCCGTTCTACGCAGAGGGATCATCTTGTCGCGCTTTCCGGGCTTACTCAGTTGAAATTCCTCACAGTGTTCGTGATTCTCGCCGCATGGCCTCACGCTTTTCATTCAGCAAGTCCTGTTACTCTGACACACTCGTATTCGTACAGGAACTGGAGAGACGGCTTTGGCTCAGCATCTCCGCACATCAGAACTTTCAAAACGTTTCCGAACCTTCACTACTTCGCCATTCGAGCCGACCTCGAGGAAATTGGAGACGCTTGGATCCTGGACAGGACCGACACGGAATCGATCGCTCGAGGTCCCGTTCGAATCGTAGCGCTGAAACCCTTCTTGGACGAAGCTTTTCACGAGGATCCAAGGCAGCAAGTCAGCAACGAGTTCAGTATGGAGTGGTATCGAGACGAGATCAGGACGTTACGGGCAGGAGCGGAAAGGGTCGGAGAAGTAAAGGCGAGGATGAGTCAGGCAGGATAGAGATGCGCTGAGGAGGAATGGAGAAAGTTTAAGACGAAAGTCTGCAAATGTGTTTCGAGATTGTCGGTCTTTTTGCGCCGGTACGGCTTGCTTGAGAGCCAAGGAATTACGAGGCTGCACTGCGACCAGTCGCGTCGGGTGAGTGAGGGCGACAGGCCAACGCTTTCTTCGACATTTATGAGAGCGCGAAACCGAAAGTGCTCTCCTTCGATCGCTTGACAGGTTGAGAAGTGATAAAAGAAGAGATTCGGAAAATTGCATAGTAAAGACAAGAGGACAAATGAAATCTTGAAACCGAGCTAAAGCTGAGAAGAAACGAAAACGAAGCCGGGAACGGCGATAGGAGCGGAGAACTCTAGACTTGAATCGAGTTCTTCTTCGGATGCTTGGGCAAAACTCCTGCGAAGAGGAAGTCCCGTTCTTTTTGAGTAAGTTTAGCTTTAGTAACCTCTCCTCCGTCGAGAGCTGCAGTGGCGAGATCAGCTTTTTCAGCTTGAAGTGTCAAGATACTGCGACGAAGATGAATGAGGTCAACTCTGCACAACTGTGGATGTAGATGAAGACAAGAGGAACTCACCGGTCTTCAACGGTGTTATCGATGACGAGCTTGTAAATTTCGACGTCCTCTTTTTGACCGTATCGATGAGCTCTGCACAGCGGAATCGTCAGTGATGAGCACTCTCGGAGAGATTCGCGAAGTGTAAGATACCGATCGAAAGCTCTGGGAGAAACGAGCAAGAGAGACGAATCAGCGCGGAATAGAAACGGATTCGAGAGAAACAAGCTTACTGTGATTCGATAGCTGGATTCCACCACAAGTCGAGAAGGATCACACGGGAACACATGGTCAAGTTCAATCCGACAGCTCCTGCCTTGATGCTGTGAGGAGGATTCGACCAGGTTAGCAGCGTGAACCCGAGATCGTTGTCGGAAACTCACGAGATCAAGATGACGGTAGTTCCAGGATCATTCGTGATCTTCTCGATGGCGATGTTCTTTTGGGGTAAGGTACACTGACCGTCGACTGCGGAAGGAACTGGTCTGAGCTCGCACTCGGCGGAGGGTGATTGAGAAAGACTCACATCGAACAAACTTGTACCCCTCGGCCTTGAGGAATTTCTCGAGTAGTTGCAGCATGGAGGTAAACTACAGGATCAAGGGAAGATCAGCGCCAGCAGCAAGAGCGGACAAAGTGGGACGACTCACTTGACTGAAAATGATCACTTTCTTCTTTGGAATCTTCTTTCCGTTCGCGTCCAAACCCCTCGATTCGTTGCGGAACTGTCGAAGGAGCTGCATCGTCTTTGTGACTTTCGTCGAAGATTGCAAACTGTGAACCGAATCGAACGTCTTTGCGCAAGTCGAGCAGTATTCATCGTCCTTCGACGCCAAAGGTTCTTGACAAACAGCGCAGCCCGGTGCCGAATCTCCAGACTTCTTTTTGACGGGAGGAGCCTTCTCGTCGTCGTTGTTCTTCAAGGTAGGATCGATCGCGTCGGCGTCGATCTCGATTGATGCTTTCGTGACGAGAGCCGGATGAAGCACTGCTTGTCGCATACGGAGTAGACGAACGAGGACTTGAGCGTAGTTAGCCCCGGAATCTGCTCCCCTCATGAACTTGTTGTATTGGAGAACCATTTTCTCCTCGACTGAGCGCAATTTATGTCCGAGTCAGTTTTGGCATACGGAGAGAAGAACGGAAATAGACTCACTCGATTTGTAGAAAGTCTCTTCGTCGCTGTGACGAGGGAGGTATAAGTATATAGTTCTGCGCGTGCCGAGCGGGCGAAAAGCTTACGGATCGAGGAAAGTACTTCGAACGACAGTCACGATACGCTGAGGAAGTGGCAAGATAGGTTTTCCATTGACTGTAGTCGTTTTCGTTCGACGTTTCATCAAGTCGCCCAAGATGACCTGTGAAAGCAACAATATTCAGCAACTGAGCTCGAGGCAAACTCCTCAGTAAAATGGCTCACGGAAAGACGCTCAAACCCGAGCTTGTTCTGTTTCCTCTTGATGGGAATACCAATCCACGCATCGAAGTCTGTCTTGCTCCAGAGCGATCGCGGAACGACAGTCTTGCCCAAGTACTTGAAAATTGAAAACAAGTCGTCGACCGAGTTTTGAATGCTGTCCAATCGTCTGCGCGGTCAGTACTTTGGCGCAATACCCTGAGACGGATGACCATTTGCGGAGGACTCACGGAGTACCGGTGAGAGCCCATCGGAATTCAGCTTTGAGTTCGGTGCAGGCTGCCGCCTTTTGCGTCGTGTGATTCTTGATCGTGTGGGCTTCATCGAGGATCACTACGGAGCATGCATACGTCTCAGTTGAAGACAACGACAGCGATGAGGAGAGAAAACCATCACTGACCACGATAGAAAGGTTCACGTTTCGAACCAAAGAGACCGATTTCCTTTGACTTGTCGGAAGACACAGTCTCGTAATTCGTGACGACGACATCACATTTGTTGAACTCGCTCAACACTGCTCCATTCGAACTAGTGAGCGAAGTTCAGGAGCTCCGAAAGACTGTTCTTAGCTCACACTTGTTCCGAGCTTTACCGTGGTAAACGACGACACGAAGGTTCTTATTTGTCTTGTTCTCGACTTCGAGTCTCCATTGTTCGAGAAGTCCGACGGGGGCGATGATCAAGGTAGTTTTCAGGGTTTTGACTTTTGCGGTCTTCGGATCGTACGGGTTCGACAGAATCAAGGCGACTGTATGACACGACGAGTGAGCGAGATCGATATTGCATCAGTTGAGAGAGGGCTTACGCATTTGAACGGTTTTGCCGAGACCCATATCGTCTGCGAGCAAACCTCCGTGTTTGAATCCCTTTCCACTCTCTCGATCTTTGAGCCAGCGGAGACTCTCAACTTGATGAGGCAACAACTTGCAGACAAGGTGAGGGGGAGGTGGAACCTATGAACGGGCGGAGTAAAGGAACAAGTCAGACCGATTCGTCGAGGAGAATTCCTCGAGAAATGAAAAGACGGACCTCTGCTAGCTCTTCTTCGTCGACGACGACGTTTGATACGCCGAGTCCTTGACGGAAAACAGCGACTGCTTCTTTCTCTTTGACGTTGTCTTCGATTCCCATCGTTCCGAAACCTTCGAGCTCAGCGTCGACATCGATTGCTACAACGTCGAGCGAGAGAATCCATCATCAAGGGATGCGCACAACGAGAAGATGCGAGCAGACGTACCATCCTTCTTCGGAGTAGCTTTTCCTTGTTGACGAATGATGCTCGGAGATGCGTTTTGTGGTACGGCGATCGGGATCCCTTTCGCCTTGTTCTCCTCTTTGACTTGAGATGCCAATCTTTCCTTGATCCCGATTGGCTTTGGCTTGATATTGAACGCGTTCATGCTGTTTGCGAAATTCGAAGGAGCTGAAGGAGGAGGGTTCGGGTTTTGACCCGTTCGGAAAGCAGAGGGAAACTTGGGGGCGAACATATGCTGATTCTCTTTGAGCGGTGGAGGAGGAGCTCGAGGAGCGTAGAAGGCTCGAGGATCGTTGGCTTTCGACGAGGAGGGAACGGGACCTTGTTGCTTGCGAAACGGGTTCTTTTGTTCCAAGTTCGAGATGGCGGTTTCAGCGGGAGTTGGCGAGGGCTTCTTCTTGAACGACAAGCCGGCGAGAGCTTCAGCCATGCTCATTGCTGTAGTCGGAGCGGGAGCTCGAGCAGGAGGAGGCGCCATTCGAGGTTGCTCCTTGGGAATCACTACCGAATCATGTCCGTCTTCAGAGACTTCATCCTCCTCTTCCTCTTCCTCTTCTTCCTCTTCCTCTTCCTCCTCGGAGCTCGAATCGATACTTTCTGTCTCCTCTCGCTCGGATCTCGACTTGGTAAACAAACGAGGACCCTCCTCTTCAGTTGAAGGATCTTCTTCCTCCTCCTCCTCCTCCTCCTCTTCCGAGTCGCTGCTAGCCGTACCGGGTTGCTTGGAAGATCTTTGTACTACTTCGAGATCGCTGTCATCGTCGTCCGAGTCGCTGTCGAGGATCGGTCGTCGATGTTTCGAGGAGGATGGGCGAACTTTCACGGGGGAATCTTCGTCGTCTGAACTGAGGGTGAGGTCGATCTGACTAGCAGGTGCTCGTGGTTGCTCGAACGTCTGGCGATCCGCAGAGCCGCGAAACATGGTCGAGTCAATCGGAGGAAAGAGAGAGAAGTTAACCACATCACTCAACTTCTCGAGACTCGACCAACGGGACTTGTAGCGCTACGGTGAATGGGACCGTTGTATCGTTGAGTAGATATAGTCCTACATCCTCGAGACAAATGCCTTCCTTCACATCGCTCGACTCGCTCTCGTCTACCTCTAAAGAAAATCTCCATTGAATCTGACAAATCGTACATTAGCTTCAGCCAGAGATTACAGCACACGAGAAGCTCCCTGAGTGAGGTTGAGTAGTACGTCGTTTAAGCGAGAAATTTCGTCCCTTCTCTCGCTCTTTCCTCCACCTCATGGCTGATACTTCCAACGCAACTTCAGTTGAAGTCTCGAATGGAACCCAGAGCAGTAATGCTCAACTCTCGGCTACCCAAGCCTTGAATCAGCTCGACAGGTGAGTCTCCCCTCAAGTTCGATCGAATCAAAAACCCTCGAGATGTCATTGACCCAACTCTTCTCGTGTAGTACCTGGTTCATCTCGCAATACCCAGGATGGATGGATGTATTGATTTACTCGGGACAGGAGCTGTTCATCGTCGATGGAGACGCACTCGTTCAATTCGTCCTCGATGACAGACTCCTCGCTTTCGCCAAGTCTGGAGACCCTTCGTTCCAACTCTTACACGCCACTTGGTTATTGGAAAAGACTGTAGAGGAGTTACTCAAGAAAGATTGCGCTTTCGAGATCGTCTTCTTCGAAAGTGAGTTGACCAAACTCCCTCCTCTTTGCTCTGACTTGACTGTCTGACTCTCGCTCTTACTCAATCAGGTCAAGCACCCGCTACCCTTCACACTGGAGAATCTTCTTACGTCGCAGCTGCTCGACAACTCGCTCGATCAGTTCTCCTTCGTCGAGCAAATCTCCCTGGAACCAAAGTCCACCGATTCGCCTCTCTTCAAGATGAGGAATGGAAGTCGTGGTACCTTCATCGACGACCGATGTACTACCTTGGTCATGATGGAGGATTGCGAAGCAAGGAGGGAGAACTCGAAGCGGAACGAATCTTGATTCAGAGGAAACATTTGTACGATACGGTCCATCAGAGTCTCCCTTTCGTCCTCCTTCAAGCCGCCGAATTCACCGACACCAAGATCAACTCTTACTTCTACGATGTCGTCAAGGGATCCGTCGAAGCTCTTCCTGCGAACATTACGGCCGCAACTGAACTCGCTCGATCAAATCTCGACTCGGCAAAACTCGCAGTCCCTTCCGTCTCGAAACCCCCTTCTTCTTCCAACCTCGATGACGTCCTCGAATTCGCCTCTTCGACTTTCCTTTCTATCTCGTCTTCCGTTCCTCACGCCTCGGCACTCCTTCAGCTTTACCTCGCTCACGCCTACCTTCTCCCTACGCTTCCTCTCCGATCTCGAGCTCAGCGCATGCCGAAACCCTCAGCAGAATTGATGGAAATCCTCGAACCTTTCCTCGCCATCTTCTATTCTTCGACTGCCGCCGTCGTTGATTCTCTCCCTTCGTCCGAAACTCTTCCCGAACTCGACTTTGACGGTCGCATCTTCTACCTCCTCCTCCTCGAAGTCCTTAACTCGTCGCAAGACTCACCTGCCTTCACCGACCTCCTCGGATCCGAAGCCGCTGGCCGTCTCGACTCACTCTGGACAAAACTCTCCCCTTCTTCTTCCCCCGATTTCGCCGCCCTTCGATCTGCCCTCCCGAACCAATCGACTGAACTTCCCGAAGTACCGGCAGCGATCACTGAGTCGACAGTTCTCGAATATGATTCCCCCATCTTCACCGCTCATCTCTCTTCCGTCAACGTTTCCGTCGCTCCCGATTCGACTCTCGCGACTCTCTCGAACCGACTCGCCGAAAACTCTGTCTTCGACGACGAGAAAGGTTGGGTCAACCCCAAACCGACACTCCCTACTCACCTAGGTGGTCCTCCTCCCCCAGTTCTCGACATTCGCGAAAAGAGGAAACGAGATAGGAAAGATCAAAGGTTCATGGCGCAGATGCAGAAATCGGCCGCGTCCCTCACTGGTGCCCTCGGAGGAACTCTCAAACAACAAGTCATCCCGGCTGTCGGTAAACGATCCGCTTCGGCGATCAAGGAGAAGGCCGCTGCCGCTGCTCGTTCTTCGAAACTCAACACTCCTACCGGTTCTGGAGCTCAGACTCCTATCGGATCCGATCGAAGTGGAAGCAAGAAGGAGAAGCCGAAGACGCTCAACAGTCGTGAAAAGCTCATCGCCGACAACGCGATCAAGAAGCAACAGGAAGAAGGACTCTTAAACTACAAGTGGTGGGTCGAACGACTCGAAGACCTTAAACCTCTCCCTCTTCCCGGTCAAATCGCCCAACTCAACTCCTACCTCAAGAACAAGCGTTCGAACGACCCATGGCTCGGAACTGAAATGACTGTCAAACGACTCGATCTCGAATTACGCAAATGGATCGCCGACGAACGTCGAGAAGTCGAAGACGTCAAGGATCAATACCGAGTATTCCTCGCTCGTACCGCGACTCCCCTTCTTCAGAAATACGTCAAGGCTTGTGCAGAAGAATCGGGAGCGGTCGTGATCAACGAAAAACAAGGAAAAGCTCTCGTCAACACTCTCGAAGTCATGGGACTCAGTGTTCTCGTCCCCGAAGGAATCAAGTTCGCTGGACTCGGTTCTGATGGAGATGATGACAAGAAGAGCAAGAAGAGTAAAGGAGATGATGATGGCAAGAAGAAGAAAGGAAACGCTAAACCTGGATCGAAAGCTGCCCAGAACAAGGTCAGTCTCTCTCTTTTCCTCTGACTCTCCACTCTCTCGTTGCTCACATCATGTCGTCGATTGTGCTTCTGCAGAAGAAGGAAGAGTCTGCGGCACCGACGAAGAAGGAGAAGGACGTTCGAGACAAGCTCACGTTCCACTACTGCTCGCTCATCGACAAGGAAGAAGACGAGCCTCTTTACGACTGGATGGAAATCGATGAACACCCTCTCGAATGGCAATTACGAAACCTCGGAGAGTTCATGGTTCGAGAACTCGACAGTAAACCAGATCCTCGGTATGTCTCTCTTCTCTTCGCTGGAGAGTGTGACACCCGCTCACGATTTCCTTCATTCGCACAGTGTCGACTTCTCTCCCGATGCATGGCAACGTGACGTCCTCGACAAGATCGATGCCGACGAGTCGATGCTCATCGTCGCTCCCACTTCTTCTGGAAAGACGTTCATTTCGTTCGCTGCGATGGAACGTGTCCTCCGCGAATCCGACGAAGGAGTCGGTACGTACTCGCGCGCTTCTCTCCGCACAATCGAGGTCGAGAGCTGATACTGTTTTGCCTCGACAGTCGTTTACGTCGCTCCTTCGAAAGCCTTGGTCAATCAAGTCGCTGCTGAATGTTTCGCTCGTTTCTCAAAGGAAGTTGCTGGTCAATCTCTTTGGGCTGTTCACACTGGTGATTACCGGTAAGCACCTGATCTCCTTCTCCTTAGCTTTGACCTGTCGCTCATTTCCCTCTTTCCTCCAGAGTCAACAATCCTCAAAACTGTCAAATTCTCGTCACCGTCCCTCAAGTCTTCTCGGAGATGCTTCTGAACCCTGCGCTCGCAAAGATCTGGACTCCTCGTATTCGACGTGTCATCGTCGATGAGATCCACGCCGTCGCCGAAGAAGGAAGTGGAATGTGGGAACAAGTTTTGTTGATGAACCCTGCTCCGATCATCGGTCTCTCGGCCACCGTTGGAGCTCCTGAGCGATTTTCTGGATGGCTCGAGTCGGTCGAACAACGATGCGGACGAAAATACTCTCTCGTCATTCAGTCAGTCTTTCCCCTCTTATTCTCGCCTGAATGACCTCGTACTGACTTCAGATGACTGGTTATGTAGCACTCACCGATTCAACGCACTTCGCAAGTTCGCTTACGCTCCTCAACTCACGGAATGGCCCGTTAAAACTATCGGTCCTCTCGACGAGTACCGCTCTCGACCGACCATCTTCGCTCCCGTTCACCCGATCGCCGCTCTTGGTCTCGGAGACCCTGAACTTCCCGAAGATCTCGCTCTCGAACCCCGTGACTGTCTCACTCTCTGGAAGGCGATGTCAACCGTCGAGAAGGATCTCGATTCGAAACTCAAACCTCGCAAGTACTTTGCTGCGACCCCGATCATCGCTATCCGAGATGTCATCAAGTACGAAGCCGAACTCAAGCGAATCCTCCTCGAATGGCGAAACGAGCCCAACTACAGCGATCCTTCGTCTCGATTCCGTCGAACGGTTGCAGTTCTCGAAGATCCTCTCAAGGCTTCCCTCGGCACTTCGGAACAACTCATCGAGAACGCCGACGAAGATCAATTCAACTCGCTCTTCACTCCCCTTCTCGCCGATCTCAACGCTCAAAACCAACTCCCAGCGATTCTCTTCAACTTCTCGCGAGAACACTGCGAGAGTCTCGGTAAACGTATCTCGAAGGATCTCGAAGCCGCTGAAGACAAGTGGCGAAAGGCTAGTCCTGCCTACAAGGAGCGCGTTGCTCGCGCAAAGGCGGCAGAGAAATCGGCAGCGAAGAAGGCGAAGGCGGTCGAGAGTTCGACTGTCAACCGTAAGCAAGAGGAAGAAGCTGCTCGAATGGGTGTCGTCGAAGAGACTACTACGTGAGCTCACTCTCCTTCTTTCCTTCCGCTTGACAAAGACTGACTTCCTCTATTCCCCTCAGCTTCGATCCCGATGCACCTTCCGAGGAGTTCACTTTCGTCGGAAAGGGTATCAGTCACATCGAGTTCAAGAAGGACGTTGACGAGCTTCTCTGGCTCGATATGGACCCTCGTGAGTCTCTTTCCTCTCTCTCGGCAGTTTCGACTTTGAGCTCACCTTTCCTTCTGTGAATCAGTTATCATCAACGCTCTTCGTCGTGGTGTCGGTATCCATCACGCTGGTATGCCTCGTCGCTACCGTGTGCTCGTAGAGAACTTGTGTAAGCCCGCATCACTGTTTCATACCTTTGTTTTGAACTCACTCACTCTTCTCTGCAGACCGACGCGGTGTTCTCCGAGTCGTCATCTCTACTCAAACTCTCGCTCTAGGTATCAACGCCCCTGCCCGCACTGCGTGAGTCCGCTCCTTGTCTACTCGAGAGCTTCCCGCTGATGTCCTCGAACCGATATAGTGTCTTTGCTGGAGATTCGCTCGATCTCAACCCTCTCAACTTCCGTCAATGCGCTGGACGTGCCGGTCGTCGTGGTTTCGATAATGTTGGAAACGTCCTCTTCGTCGGTGTCCGACTCGATCGAATTCAACGTCTCATGCTTTCCAAGTTACCCAAGCTTGTGAGTCATCATCTCACTTCTTCCTTGCGTGTATAGATACTGATGCGCTCTCTGTGTGACGGTTCTCAGGGAGGGACCTTCCCCTTGACGACAACTCTTCTCCTTCGACTCAACAACTTGATCTGGGGATCCGAGCAAGCCGAGCTCCCAACAATGAGTGTCGAAACTATGCTTGACCTTCCTCGGTTGTCGGTCAGCACATCGAGTGATTCGAACAACCGCGATCAAACTCGTCACTTTGCTCGATTCGCGATCGAATACCTTCGACGATCTGGTCTCCTCGAGCACGACGGAGTGTGAGTCTTAGCTTCTTTCACCATTCTGAAACGGTGAAAGATGTCGACTGAGGCTTTCTCGATAGTCCCAAAACGCTCTACGGTATCACTTCCGCCCTTTACCCCGAAGAACCCAGCAATTTCGCCCTCGCTGCTCTCCTCCGATCAGGCGCTCTCCACGAGTTAGCCGCGAAAGTCAAGGACAAGCCCGACGAGACCCTCCGCGAGATGCTCATCGTCCTCGCCTGGCTCTTCGGAACGGTTCACCGTCGTCGCCAATCTCCCGAAACGCTTCGTTCGACTCGCAATTCAACCTCTCTCATCGTCCTTCCTCCTCTCCCCGCACCGATCCGTGCCGCCCTCGACGAACACCACCGAGCGGTCCTCTCGGTCTTCTCGACTTACGCGAAGGAGTACGCGGAACAACACGCTCAAGAACTCGGTCCCGACGAGAAGCTCCCCCTTTCCGGACGACAGGTTTCTCCCTCTGGAGCTGCCGACGCCGCGTTCGCGAGTAAACTCCGACAAACTGAACTTCCCGTCGAGAGTCGATCAGTCTTCGCTGCAACTTCGGGTCACGGAGACGATTTCTCCTCTGTCGTCGATCTCGCCCGATCAGCTCGTTCCGGCGTCACTCTCCAACAACACGCCGTTCCCGAATTGGCTTCTCCCGGACTCGACTCGACCGAACATCACCTCGATGCGTACGTGGTCGATTTCTACCGACATGGAGACCTCGACGTTCTCGTTCGAGAGAATTCGATGTCTCGTAACAAAGTTTGGTACCATCTTCAAGTAAGTTTTCCCTCCTCAGTCTCTCTCCCTTCCGCTCGATCGATGCTGACAGCTTTTTCCGTTGGCACAGGATTTCGATCAAGCCCTCGGAGCGATCCGAGCCGCGTTCCAAACCCTCTACTACCGCAGCGACGCCGACATCGACGATCGAGACTCTGACGACGGTAGAGAAGATCGTAACTTGGACGAACAGGACAAGAAGGAAGAAGTCGACCTTCGAAAACCTGCTCACATCGACGAGAAGGATTGGAATTTGTTCATCGTGATTCATACGCTTCAAACTACTTTCCATGCGAAATTCTTGAACATCTTCGCTGTACGTTCACTCACCACTTGCTCTCGCTCTTCGCGCAATAAGGACGAAACTGACTCGAGACTCCTCTTTCCGCTGCGCAGTAATCGCAAACTTTGTTCTGTCTCTTTTCTCCCTCAAAAAAAGTTGTCTCCTTTTTCTTCTATACAACTCACTCACTCTTTCGTTATATATCTTCCTTCTCTCTCTCTTTCTCTCTCGGATCCTGTTCTCTTCTCATTTGCTCCTTGCAATGTCTCAATCATCGCAACATGTAGACGTTTTCTTCTCTCTCTCTTTCGAATGGTAGTCCGGTTCGACGAGAGACAGTGAGGAGACATAGTGAGAGAGAAAAGCGATTCGAAATATTGACACAGATGAAAATAGAGAGCGAATAGAGCGAATACGACAAAAGAAGGGAGTGTTTACAATCAGGAAAGCTAGAAAAATGAAAAAGAGAATAGCGAACGAAGAACAAAGCGAGACTCATCAAGTACTACTGTAGTCGAGATCGTTGAAGAAGTCAGACCTTAGAGTCGGTAACCTCCTCCGTCGCCTCACTCAACGGGTGTTTGACATCGTTCTCTGGCGCTCCATGAGCCGGGAGAATCTCCGCCTCCACTTCATCTTCGAGTACGATCCCCTTCTCCCCCTTCGCCACCCACGTCTCTTTGTACGTCCACATCTTCCTCGCTTCCCCTTTGCAAAGCGAGAAGACAACGAGACCGATAACGAGGAAGAGGGACGAGAGGTAGAAGGAGAGGAAGGAATAGGTACCGGATTCGAGGATCTCTTTCGGGAGGGGAAGGGCGAGTGCGAAGAGACCGACCGTACTCAACTACTCGCACGAAAGAATTCAGCATCAGCTCAGCCCCACTGGAAGGGTTGGAGGGAGCGAGGAAGGACTCACTTGACCGAGTAACCACATCCAGAGCGCGACGGAGTAGTAAGGACGAGGGAAATCGTCCGTGACTTCCTTGGGGAGTACGACGCCGGAGGAAAGGTAGCCAACTTTACAGGCGGGCGCTTCGACGGATTCGAGTGCTACGGGGGCGAGAGTTTCGGGGGAAGCATCGAGAGCGTTCGAATGGTCGAAGCGGAAACATCCAGCGATCTACAGGTTCGAATCGGCAAGGTGAGCATAGAGTTGCGAGGGGAGAAGGTGTAGGAGATAATGGGAACTTACGAGTACACCAGGAATCATTGCGTAAACAGCTTGCATGAACGTTTGAACATATCTCATCACTTCCTTCGAAGCGAATCCAATCAATTCAATCTCCTCCTCCTCCCCTCCTGCTCCTTGTCCTTGATTCCCTTGATCCATCTTGATCGCCGCCATGATTGCAACTCCAGAGATGATCGACAAGAATCCAACGATTCCAACGAGAGTCAAGATACAACTTCGGAGGGAAAAGATTCGAGCTGGGGCATTTGAAAGTCGAGAGACAATGACAGCCGTGATGAGGGTGCTTGAGAAGGCCCAGTGAAGGTTGTAGTAAGCAGCGACGTTGAAACCTGTTGCGAAGAGGGCGGAGACGAGGAGTCGGGGTTTCGAAATGTTGAGAGGACGGAAATGGAGGACTGTTTCAAAGCGAGAACGAGCGTGAGTCTACTTGTTGACACAGATTGGCGGACAACGTTTGGTTGACTCACTTCCAGCAGCTCCACGGTGAGCGGACCAGTCCAAAGCTTGAGAGAACTCAGCGAAGAGACCGATCAAAGAAATTTCGAAAATGTACGAGAACAGATACGTGAAGAACCTACGGGCGCAAGGGGAGGTCAGCGGACGCTCATGTACGACTAGATAAGCAGTAGTGCTCACCTATCGATAGTCTTCTCGTTGCCTTGAGCGAAAAGATAAACTTCGAGTCCCAGAATCGCAACCAAAGTGACAACAGTGAGCGCAATCATCTTGCGTCTCATCTTCTTCTCTACATCCTTATCGAGTCGAGGAGCTGGAGGTGCTTGTTGAACTGCGAGCCAGGCCTACAGGGAGAGAGGGGAGAGGAGGGGGAGAAGGTGGCGGTGTCAAGAATCTTTCCCCGCGGGCTGCAGCAATCGGATAGAGTGAAGAACTTTGACTGACCTGGAGAGAACGACGAGATCCGATCGAGAACGCTACGAGACCAGGGACGAGTGCGGTAGATTGAAGTACGTAAGTGAACAGGCTTTGAACCGTGTCGAGATTCTGAGGGAGTAACATCATCTTGATGGATGTCTGAGTGTGTGTGCTAGTGATTCTAGAAGAGTGTGCGGTGCTCTTCGATGAAAGGTGAGGGAGAGAGGATAGGAGCCGAAGAGTCGCACGCTGACGACCTCATTTCGCGCAATTCAGCTCTTTCATCCATAAATCTACATGGAATCTCATGTAGCAACGCAGGGTATTGATGACTCCGCAAGTTGAAGCTTCAAAGAGAGAGATCGAGAGGAATTAGCTGTGGTTCAACTTTCTCTCTTCTTCAACCAATGCTAGTCGTTCGGACGTGTCAAGCATGCTCGCTAGCTACTAGAACGCCCATTCTGCCTCCGACCAAGCGATCATTCTCTTCCTCCCGTCTAATCCTCTCCGATTCCATTCCTCCATCTTCCTCCTCCTCTCCCTCTCCACCTCCCTCTCAGCCGAGCTCTCCATCCACGCCGAAACCCTCGAAACCTCTCGATAACTCGACCCTCCAAGTCAAGCTCCACGAAGCGCGACACACGGCTCACTTGAAACTGAAAACTCTCCTCTCGCAACTCGACACCTCTGCGAAATCCCAGAAACGTGCTTTGGGGGCCGCGATCGAAGCGTGGGAGTTGGAGAGGAGGTTGAGAAAAGTTGGGGGGAAGATCAATGAGGCGACGGGGTATGAGGAGATTGAGAGATTGAGAATCGCTGTAGGGGATAAAGGTGAGCTTCTACTCGTTTGCTCTCGCTCTTAGGCTGGGAAGGAACACTAATGAGATGGTATCGGATGATGAACAGAGAAATCACTGCTGGATGTGAGAACGAAAGCGTTGAATCTGAAGAAGGAATACGCTTCGAGAGTGAAGTTGAGAGCGGATTCGCAGAGAGAAGTCAATGATTTGTTACAACGGAAAGGGAGCTGGAACTCGGCAGACGTTCTCAGGTGAGCCCAATTCACTTTATTAACGTACGACAGCTGCTGATGAACGAGGAGAGTAGGTTCACGGAACTAGTTCAACAAGATCACGAGAATGAACAAGCTGAAGTGCGGGCGAAAGTAGCGATGGAAGCGGGGGATGAAGAGGCAGAGAAAGGGTTCCAGGGTGGATCTCTCGGTTAGCTCGCGCGTGTTGGCATGTGTTGACCTGAGAGGATCGACGTGAGTAGATTTTATGCAAGCGATTCTCGAACGATATCACGAAGAACAAGTTTGGAGTGACAAGGTACGTCTACTACCCTCTCAGGTGTGTCTCAGTGGTCCCTGATACTGAACATTGGGCTGTTGACAGATTCGAGCAATCTCGACATATGGTTCACTCGCAATCACTTCCCTCAACGTTTTACTATTCATCATTACTCTCCTCCTGATCGAGCCATGGAGACGGAGAAGACTCGTCGAAAACGTAGAAGAGCGGTTTGTCTCGGTCTCTTCTCGGTTCTCTGTCGATAAGTGACTAAAAAAGGCAGAGCGAACAGGTTACGAACGAATTCTCAACAGAGTCAAGAAGCGACTTTGGCTCAACTCGTTTCGCTACAAAACTTGTTCATCGAGGCTCAGAATAAACTCGACCACCTTACCTCCCTCGTCGACACTCCTTCTTCAACAAACACCCTCCGTGCGGCCACGATAGAAGATTCTCCTTCCTCTCCCCTCGAATTCGACCCCAACCCCGAGTCAATCCCTTTCACTCCTTTACCAGAACCAGATTCAGAAGACCGTAAGACAGTCAGACGGTCGAAACCCTTAGAAGAGATCCGAACAATAGACGAAGCCTGGGTCATAACGAAAGAGAAACTAGAAGAACACGAAACTCTTGCAGCTGGGATCGCAGGTGCTGTCGGGGCGTTCTTGATAGCTGGATTATTCAACTTACTTACTAGATAAAAATGAAAAACGAAATCGTGTCACCCGTTTCTCAGTGGGACTGCGAGAGGGTGATTGGGTTCCGCCGTGAGATCCGAGAGACATGGACAATTTTTAGGATTCTTCGGCTCTTTCTTCGATATCACCACATGCTCGACTTTCGACTCGCCCGGCCTCGATGCACGAATCGACGATAGATTCCGCTAAACTAGAAGGCGCGATCCTGCACTCTTCCAGACCTGCAGGAGAGATTGCTAGCAATGATTCAACTTCGGCAGAGGAGGGGGAAAAGAATGGGGAAATGACGTTGAGAGGATCAGAGGAGGACCTCGCTCAGGAGCACAAGAGTAACGAGAAGGAAGAACTAGAGCTTGGAGAAGCTGTCAACGAAGAGGAGGAGATCAAGACGAGACATCGTTGGTGAGAGTTCCTTCGCTCGATCTTCAGCTCTTCTCACGGGGAGCTGATCCGCAAAGAGCTCGTCACGTTAGGTGTATGTTCGAACCCTTCAACTTGAGCGCACCAGCTCCGCCCCCGAAATCAATGGACGAAGCGGAAACCCTCAAACTCGCGAATGCCAACTGGTTCGAGCAACTTACGTTCTCTTGGTTCACTCCTTTACTCGTTTTGGGTTACAAGAGGGAGTTGACCGTCACGGATCTACCGAAGATGGACGAGACGAGGGAATCAGCGAGATTGGCGGATCTGTTTGAGGAGAATTTCGAGAAAAGGAAGAAACAAATAGACGCTTGGAACAGAGCGATAGAGGAGGGAACGCTCAAGCTGAGTACATTTCAGAGAATAACGTGGAAGACTGCTAGTAAGCTGGGGATGGGCAGGAAAGATGGGAAGAGGGAAGTCGGGATCGCCCTGGCCCTTTCAGATACTTTTTTTGTTGAGTTCTGGATGGCCGGTGAGTAGTTCCTCCCTTGTCTCCTCTTCAGACATTACTCTGTGACTGATGCTCGTCGTCGTGACAAGGTTTCTACAAGCTCATCGGAGACCTAGCTCAAACGACATCCCCTCTCGTCACACGTCAAATCATTCTCTTCGCGCAAGAATCCTACGCCGCGAATCGAGCTGGTCAATCGATGCCCGGCATTGGTCGAGGAGTCGGATTCGCGATCCTCCTCTTCTTCATGCAAATCATCTACTCGATCTTCACGGCCAACACGTTCTCGCGAGGAGGACAAGTCGGAGTTCTCGCGAGGGGAGCTTTGATCGCTGCCGCTTATAGGAAAGCGATGAAAATGTCGGGGAAATCGAGGGTAGAGATCACGAACTCGAAACTCGTTTCGCATATCTCAACCGATATCTCACGAATCGATTTGTGAGTGAATTTACCTTTCTTTCGTTTTTCACTCTCGATCGGTAGACTGATGCTCGAGTCGATGTCCAGCTGCTCATCATTCTTCCATTTCAGTTGGACTTGTATCATTCAGCTGTTGGAAGTCGTCATTATACTCCTGTGCACGATTGGAGTAACCTCGTTGAGCGGTATCGCAGTTGTTCTCGCTTGTCTGTGAGGGTCTACCATCTTTCCAATCTTTAGATGCTGCTCGCTGACAATCTCCCACACAGCCCTCTACAAACGTGGGCGATGAAGAAACTGTTTCAAGGACGACAGAAATCGATGGTTCACACGGATTCGAGATTGAAAACAATCACTGAATTCCTCGCCGGAATCAAGGTGAGCCCGCCCTCACTCTTACTCACAGGGTTTTCTCGTTGACACATACTCTCTCCTTTCGACAGATCGTCAAACTCTTCGCCTGGGAGGAACCTCTCTTGGCAAAAGTGAGTGAAAGTCGCCGCAAAGAGCTCAATGGAATCCGTAAACTCCTCTCAATCCGATCCACGAACCAAGCGATCGCACTCTCGATCCCGACTCTCGCCGCCGTCGTCGTTTTCTCAGTTTATTCCGTCACGGGACACGATCAAGATCCAGCGACGATTTGGACTTCGATTTCGTTACTCAATTTGTTGAGGTTTCCGTTGATGATGTTACCGAATAGTCTTTCGACGATTACGGACGCGGCGAGCGCTTGTAAGCGACTCGTGCCGGTTTTCCTTGCGGACGAGTTACCGGAGAAAACGATCGAAATCGTCGAGGACAACAAATTCGCCCTCGAAGTCAAGAATGCTAGTTTCGAATGGGAGGCAGGGAGTCAACCCTCTACCGGGAAGAAGAGCAAGAAGAAGGAGGAGGAGAACGAAAAGCTTGCAGCTGTTCAAAAAAAGGAGAAACCGTTTCGACTCGAGAATATCTCTTTGTCGGTTCCGAAAGGTAATTTGGTGTGCGTCGTCGGTACCGTAGGCAGTGGGAAATCCTCGTTGTTGCAAGGGCTCGTTGGGGAGATGAGAAGAACCGAGGGAGAAGTCGTTTTCGGTGAGTTTTGATCTCACATTCTTTTCCGCCATTGTTCTGCGCCATTCTTTTGCGCCGTTCTTTTGCGCCACGTTCTAAGCCAGAAGCTCATATCTACCACTTTGTCGATAGGCGGTCGCTTGGCGTTCTGCGCACAACAAGCCTGGATCCTAAACGCGACGATTCGAGACAACATTCTCTTCGGTCGTCCGCTCGATGAGAAAAGGTGAGCCTCATAAGCTTGTTGAGGTCGCTTCGATAACTTGTTGAGGTCGCTTCGATAACTGACGCTCGTGCTCCTCGATAGGTACTGGGATTGCGTCAGGGCCTCGGCGCTCCTTGCTGACTTCGATCAGCTACCTTGTAAGTCTTGCGAATCTCCCAATTCTTCCATTTTGCTCGAACTGACTTTCATCCCTCGACCAGCTGGAGACTTGACAGAGGTTGGTGAGAAGGGAGTCGTGCTCTCCGGGGGACAGCGACAAAGGATACAAATTTGCAGAACCCTCTACTACGACGCTGAAATCACAATTTTGGACGATCCTCTCTCGGCGGTGAGTTGCTCCCTTCCCATAGATTCACAGCCTACCTCTATAATCTGACACTCTTCTTTCGCCTAGGTCGACGCTCACGTTGGTGCTCACCTCTTCAACGAAGCGATCGTCGGTCGACTCGGCGGCAAAACTCGAATTCTCGTCACGAACGCCCTCCACATTCTCCCTCACGCCGATCAGGTCGTCGTCATCAAAGATGGACGTATCGTCGAACGAGGCACCTTCAACGAACTCATGGAGACCGGCGATGAATTCTCGAAATTCGCGAAAGAGCATGGAATGAGTGAAGGACCCTCTCGGAACGAATCGAAGGGAGGTGAAGTCGAAGTCGCAAAATTCGTCAAGAAGGAGAAGACGGATGGGAAAGCAGAGATTGGGAAAGCTGGACGACCGCTACAACAGAAGGAGGATCAAGCGTCGGGATCGATCTCGTTCAAGGTGTGGAAGGCGTACGCGAAAGCCGCGAATGGATACATCACGATCCCTCTCATGCTCCTCGCTCTCTTCCTCATGGGTGCAAGTCAAGGTGAGTCCAGTCTCGTTTTCGCTCTGAAAGGGCGTCAAACTGAGGCTCTGCTCGGCGTGTGCAGTGCTGTCCAACTTTGCGCTTGTGTGGTGGCAACAAGGAACTTTCGACCTGAGTCAGTCGGGACGAATCGGTCTGTACGCGGGACTGGGAGCCGGAACAGCTATCTTCACTTTTTGCGTTGGAATCGCCGCTGTCTTCCTGTGAGTACCATCTCTCGCTTCCCTATAGCTGTGTGTACTGACAACAATCGACCGTAACCGTAGAGGAACGACGGCTTCTCGAAACCTTCACGATTCGGCGCTGAAAAGGTTGGTCGCGGCACCGATGTCTCTTTTCGATACAACTCCTCTCGGACGTCATCAATCTCGAATGGGAAAGGACATCGACGGTATCGACAATCGCCTCAATGATTCACTACGAATGGTGAGTCGAAAGATGCGTTTGGAAAGGCACGTCACTGATATCCCGTTCCTTTCTTCCTCTTCTTCCCCTCTCCATCCATAGGTCCTGGCTACACTCGCCCAAATCGT
Organism: Sporobolomyces salmoneus; assembly: GCF_050403485.1. Taxonomy (NCBI): domain Eukaryota; kingdom Fungi; phylum Basidiomycota; class Microbotryomycetes; order Sporidiobolales; family Sporidiobolaceae; genus Sporobolomyces; species Sporobolomyces salmoneus. The sequence continues at coordinate 218,073 of NW_027481159.1, read as the reverse complement.
CGCCTCTATCGTCATGATTGCCATCGTCTACCCGATCTTCCTCGCTCCCGTCGCCGCAATCATGTTGGCGATTTATTCCGTCTCGAGATTCTACCGCGCTTCGGCTCGCACGATCAAACGCCACGACAACACTCTCCGAAGTTTCCTCTACGCTTGGTTCAGCGAGAGTCTGACGGGACTCGCGACGATTCGAGCGTTTGGGGAACAAGAACGGTTCTTGAGAGGAACGGAGAAATTCGTCGATATCGAAAATAGGGCCTATTTCCTCACCAGTGTGAATCAGAGATGGTTGAGTATCCGTGTAGATACCTTGGGAGCACTTCGTAAGTTCAATCTCTCGCGCTCACTCAGCTCGAATTACTCGGTTTTCCTGCTCCCTCTTTCCACTTTCGAAGGACAAGCTCAAAGTCGCGGGAAAGAGCTCGAAGCTAACCCTCTGCTCTTTCTCAGTCACCTTTGTCGTCGCGATCGTCGCAGTCGCCGAGCGTACAACAATCTCCTCAAGCAAAACCGGACTCATCCTCTCGGTCACTCTCGCCGTTCAACAAGCCTTAACGATGATGGTCCGCCAATTCGCAGAAGTCGAGAACAACCTCGCCTCGGTCGAACGACTCGTACATACGATGACTGAAACGCCTCAAGAAGCACCGGCTCGAATCGAGGAAACTTGTCCTCCGATGACTTGGCCCGATGAAGGAGGAATCAGGTTCGAGCATATTGATTTGAGGTATCGACCTGAACTTCCTGCTGTTCTGAGGGACCTTTCGATCGAGATCAAACCGGGAGAGAAAGTTGGAGTCGTTGGAAGGTAAGCCGAAACTCTCCTCGACTTGAACTCGTCTCGAAACAAGCTGATCGTTTGACTCCGATAGAACTGGAGCTGGGAAATCCTCCCTGACTCTCGCACTCTTCCGAATGGTAGGAGTCTCGAGAGGTCGAATCACGATAGACGGGATCGATATCAGTACCCTCGGACTCGCTCAACTTCGAGAGAAGTTATCGATCATCCCTCAAGAACCTGTCCTCTTCAACGGAACGATCAGGTCGAACCTCGACCCGTTTTCGGTGTACGATGATCAACGACTCTGGGACGCATTGAGGAGAGCTTGGTTAGTCGATAGGGAGAATGCGACGGGAGGTTCGAGGTTCTCTCTCGAGACGAGAATAGAGGATGAAGGGGCGAATCTGTCGGTCGGGGAGAGATCACTCGTTTCACTTGCGAGGGCATTGGTCAAGAATTCGAAGATTGTCGTTCTCGAGTAAGTTTCGCTTTCTCCCTCGAAATCGGCTCAAAACTGATTGATTCTCTCCCCTTGCTAGTGAGGCGACCGCTTCCGTCGACCTCGAGACAGACTCCAGGATTCAATCGACAATCCGAACCGAGTTCAAAGACAAGACTCTCCTCTGTATCGCTCATCGAATCGCGACGATTATCGCATACGACCGCATTCTCGTTCTCTCCGCGGGTCAGGTTCAGGCGTTCGACTCTCCTCTTGCCCTGTTCGATGAAGGGGGAGAGTTTTATAGTCTGTGTATGGAGAGTAAGATTTCGAGACAGGATATCCTCAATGCCGCTGCTGGTGCAGAATAGAAAAAGAGCTGGACTTTATCTACTTCTTCCCGTATCTATTTGATTTTTGTTGTTTTCGATTTGCATCTATAATATATCACGTTCTTCTCTCCGTGGTCTGGTGATGATGTTCCATTCGAGAGAAGCTGTTTGCGAAAGACGAGAAGCTCGTGCGAAACTCTTCCCTTTCTTCCGCACTTCGAGTTCCCGTCTCCTCAAAGCCTCAAAGTCTCGCCGGCCCTGACTCCGAAGATGCCCACAGTCGATCCAGTCGTCGTCTCATGCCCTGGCAAAGTCCTCATCGCAGGAGGATATCTCGTCCTAGATCGAAGTCACCAAGGCTTCGTCATTTCTACTCCTTCTCGATTCTACACGGTCGTACAAGAAGAAGAAACCTCCTCAGCTCATACTACCAGCTCGGGAGTGACCGGAGAGGGAGAGAAGAGGGTGAAGTTGTCAGTGAGGAGTCCTCAGTTTGATGATGGTCTTTGGGAGTATGAAGCGTTGAAACGAGATGGGGAATGGATGATCGATCAAGTGGACTCTCAAGGGTACGTTACATAGCTTCACTTTGCTCCTATCGCGTCTTGGGAGTGAGAGATTCACTCCTCATTGATCACTGACCTCTTTGCTCAACGTGTCGCAGTTCGGCGAACCCATTCGTACGTCTGTCATTACAGGCTACTCTCAAAGTCGCGACGGCAATCAATCCTGAGGTGGAAGTCAAGGATTTGTTGATTACGATTGTTGGATCAAACGATTTCTATTCTCAATCCCGCGATGTGCGTCCTCCTCCCACCTCTTTCCTCTCCCGATACGTTACGTTCGAGAGACTGAAGTCTCGATGATCCGCGTACGTGCAGGACCTTACGCCAATCCCGTTCGCCCCACTGAATTGCACGATCAAAAACGTCCATAAGACGGGACTCGGTTCCTCGGCCGCGATGGTCACTTCTCTAACCTCCTCCCTCTTCCTTCACTGGACATCACCACAGTCCTCCTCCGACCCATCACCAGAGACGGTTCAATTGATGCACAACCTCGCGCAATATGTTCATTCTCTCGCACAAGGGAAAATCGGGAGTGGATTCGATGTCAGTGCTGCAGTGTACGGAAGTCAGGTCTACAAGAGGTTCGACGTCAAGTGTTTAGGGGATCTACTAGAAGGGGATAAGAACGCTGAGAACAAAGTGAGTCGACAAAAAGAAAAAAAAGAAATTTGTTCTTCCTCGGGTTCTTCACTCACTCATCTCTGCTTCTTCCCGAGCTTAGATCTCTTCCCAATCGCTTCTCTCCGTTCTCTCCCCCTCCCTCAACCCACTCTGGACTTCCCCCTCCTCTTCCGCGAACGTTTCCCCCTTCTCCCTCCCTCCCCATCTCACTTTGCTCCTCGCCGACGTCGACGCCGGTTCGAACACTCCTTCGATGGTAGGTAAAGTGATGGCGTGGAAGAAGGCTCAACCGGAAGAAAGTGAACGAGTTTGGGGGGAATTGAGTAGGGCCAACGAGGAATTGAGGGAAGTGTTTGAGGAATTGAGGAGAGAGTCAGAAGGGAATGGAGAGTATGGGAAGAGGGTCGAGGAATTGTCGAGAGTAAAAGCGGAGGAAGTGAGTTCGCCTCTCTGGCCCTGCTTTCTTCGTTCCGTTTGAAGTTGGCGCTGATTCGCGTTGTTGTTCGATGAAGTGGTCCTCCTCCTCCTCATCCACCTCGTTCTCGAAAGCGACGACAACAATCCTGAGAATTCGGAAACTCATGAGAGAAATGGGCGAAGCTTCTTCGGTCCCTATCGAACCTCCTTCGCAAACGAAACTACTAGATGCCGTTTCGGAGATCGAAGGAGTTGTTGGGGCTGGAGTGCCCGGAGGTACGTTTCCTAGCAATCCTTGAGGTCTCGAGCCCGTTCTTCGGGAAGATTGAGCATTGACTCGGGTTTTCCTCTGGATCGTTTGATCGTACAGCTGGTGGATTCGACGCAATCTGGGTTCTCTGCCTCACTCCTCCCAGTTCCTCTACTTCGACAGCGGAATCTACCCCGCTCGAAAAAGTTGAAAGACTCTTGAAATCCTGGACTGAAATGTCTGTTCGACCTTTATCTCAAAACGCCTGGACGAGGGGAACCGAGAGTGGAGATGGAGAAGGTAGCGAGAGAGGGTTGGTTAGAGAGAAGTTGGGGGAAGTTGAGGGGTTGAGGGAGGCGGTCGAGAGGGTGAAAGCGCAGACGAGGAAATAGATATATGAACTATGAGTAGGAATCGATGTCGAATTCGTGATTCGTACGTCGTCATGCTGAGAGAGTCGGTTCGGAGGTGTTCATTCAGGACGATTTGCGTTTCTTCGTTAAGGTTTTCGTTCCGTTTCCTGTGTTCTTCCTCTTCCCTTTCCCCTCCACCTCCTTCTCTTCCTCTGCGCCATCTGTACCACTCTCCTCTTCCGATTTCCCCAGTTCTCTCTCGATTCCCCAACTGAACAGGGCCATTTCGAGCCTCTCCATTGATTCCCATCCTTCCTCCTCTTTCCTCTCCATCATCTTCTCCCTGAAACCCTCCCACGCTTTAACCGTATATTCCCGTTTCGCCGGTCGTTCATCCTTGGCGTCATCCGAGCGAGAATGAACAAATTCGAGAGCTTGATCACTCATGAACGGTTCGTTTTCCGGGTCGAAAGCCGCTAGGATTCCCGACGCAGTGGCAGGTCCGACACCTTTGAGCTCACAGAGTTTGTTGAGGAGTTGTTTAGACGAGTCGGGCGAGAGGGGGAAGAGGGAAGAGTCGAAGGAAGTCGAGGAATCGATTGAAGCGGAAGAGTTGGACGCGATGAGGGATTCGAGTCGAGGTCTCCATTTGCCGCGCTGTGCAGACCCCGAGTTACACTATCAGTTCCTGCGAGAACGCACGGAGCAGAATGAGTGAGGGAGTCGGAGAACTGACGGAGAGTTTCCATTGCATCAATTTCTCTAGTTCTTCCTTCTCCAAGTAATACAGCTTCTTTCCATCTTCTCTACGTCTGTTCAGGGTGTCGCGTAGTTCAGTTCGGTACCACTCGTCGAGGTCGACGAGGTTGGAGGATCGAGAATTAGAGGATTGTTTCGTTGTAAGCGAATTCGCGTACCGAGCAAGTGCCCCTTCGAGGGTAGCTTTCGAAGGCATCCAAAAAGGTCTAGCTGAGCTTATCCCGCGATTAGGTGAAGAGTTGAGAGCAGAAAATGATTTCATCATTTCTCTCTCCTCTTCTTCTTTCTCCACTCACTTTCAGACTCGCCAAAGGATGTCCGCCACCTACGATCCTACCGCTGTTCGAACTGCGACTGTAGAGCGCAAGACTTCCGAGACTTCTATCCAATGCACGATTACATTAGACCATCAACCTGGAGTCAAGCAACAGATTGAAGTCTCTACTGGGATTGGATTCCTAGACCACGTACGTACACACTCGATACTCACCGTTGATCCTTCAGGCGGGCTGATCTCGTCGAGAGTCGTTTCCGGAGTAGATGTTGACCGCCCTCGCGAAACATGGACAAATGTCTCTCTCTCTCAAATGCAAAGGAGATCTCTGGATAGATGACCACCACACGGCCGAAGATTGTGCCTTAGCACTTGGGGAAGCGTTCAAATTGGCTTTAGGGGAAAGGAGAGGGATTAGGAGGTATGGAACTGGATTCGCTCCTTTGGACGAAGTGAGCTTTCCTTCTCTCTCGTTTCACCCATCTGCGGTACCGGGGAAAGCAGGCTCACGATCATTGTTTGTGACGATAGGCGTTGGCTCGAGCAGTACTCGATATTTCTTCTCGACCTTACTTCTGTGGAGACCTTCAATTAGTGAGGGAAAAAATCGGGGACTTGTCAACGGAAATGATCCCTCATGTCTTTGAGAGTTTCGCACAAGCTGCTGGAGTTACTTTGCATGTCGATGTTATTAGAGGGAAGAACGATCACCACAAGTAAGCTCAATTTGTCATCCCCTTTTTCTTTCTCGTCTCGTTCGGTTCTGAGGCAGAGGAAGGTCACTAATCGGTGATTTGTGAATGATAGGGCTGAGGCAAGTTTCAAGGCGTTAGCGTTGGCCATTAGGGAAGCGATCCAAAGGGACGCATCTGGAGAGGTTCCTTCGACAAAAGGAGTTTTGGCAATCTAGACGATCAAGACGTTTTGTTTCGCATATCCTCATCATCGATCTTGAAATGTTCATATATCCTTCAGACGAGTTCTTAGCCGTCGAAGGAAGATGTGAGAGGTGCTCGGGGTATATCGAAGGTCTCTTCTGAGTCCTTCTTCCCTTCTGCGAACTTCTTGATCTCCCTTTCTCGCGTGATCTGATCCGAGTCAATCCTTCGGGTCGTCTCCCTTTCCTTATCTTCCCTCTCTGCAGCCTCCTCGAACCTCGAACGTTCCGCTACCGCCGCAGACATGTCCGCTTTTCGTCAACTAGGCTCACGCTCAAATCCCTTGCACTTTCGAATTGCATTCTCGAGTTCAGCGCGTTCGACGCAGACGAGCCTTACTAGACTACTCCTTTCGCATGAATTGTAGGTTCCGATCGCTATCGCCGAGCAGAGCAGTGTCCTGTGCCGCAGACGAATTGACCCAACGATTTCGTCAATTAGGTCGAGACTTTCCACAGTTCCAGCGATAGCGAGCCTGAGCTACTGCTCATTGGCACTTTCGAGCTTCCTTCACACTCGATCAGCTCGGCTTCCCATCAGTCGCGGTAGTCTAAGCTTTTCGACGAATAAACAGCGGGATCTCGAAACGAAACTGCCTGCCGTCACGATCAAGGAGAGGTACGAAACGAGGAATGAGACTGACGGAACCGAGAGACTTGGAGCTTCAAATCGTGTGGGAGAGAAAACAGAGACAGAAGGAAACCAAGTGGCGGGTAAGAACGAAGTCCGCAAGCAAAAGTGTCAAAAGGTGAGGCTTCGAGCTCTCCCGGTGGGGCTTTCTTCGACTGACGATCTTCTGTTCTGTCGTTGATAGAGCTGTAAGAGCTGCTCGAGAGTGAAGTCGAAGGGAAAGGAGGGAATAAGGAACCCGTAGAAGATGTTTCTGTCGAGAAGGTTTTGTTTCGTTGCCACTTCTTGCTGCAATCTTCCCGGTTTAGAGAAAGTTATTCCACCTTGTCCGTTGATCCCGCTGAGTTTGATTATAAGTGGACGTCCGTCGAATACCTGCAAACAGAAGCGGGCCTTGTACGAGAGACGCGAGGAAATGCAGAATCTGCGGAGCCCGATCGTCGCGCCTCCGAGCGAGGTATGGTCTCAATGGGCGAGACTGGCGAGTCAGAACGATGTTCAAGCCCTATAGATATGTATGTTAGCTCCTCCAGAGGTCGGACGAATGCGAACGGACGAAGTTTGTGCAAAAAGAGGAGAATCGAACTTGGACTGACGGCGAACTCAATCCTGAATGAGTCGACGAGCCCGAGCAGCAGATACAGAGTAGCCGAGTCAATCGAGACCAATCAAGCGCCAGAACGAGGAGACAAAAATTGACGGAGATGAGGAAAGAGCCAACCCGAGAGCGAGAAATGATTCTCATCTCGAACATCTCACAACATGCAGTCATTCCGAACAGGTAAGCTCTGAAACTACTCCAGTGCGATCCTATAAGCTCACACGGATCTCCTCCCATGCTAGGTCTCGCTCCTACTTTGCGTCAAGTTGCCCCTCGACCAGCAACCTCGATCCTGACCCGTTCCATCGCCACCTCTTCCTCTCGCCCTGCGTCCCCTCCAGTCGTTCGAACTTCCCAAGGTACGACACTCGCCGAAACTGCTCGACCGATCTCGCAGGAGGACGCGAATCGAGCGTTCGATTTGGCCAAAGTTGGTTCGAACCAATTGTCGCTTGAAACTCCGAGGAATGGAGTAGAGTACGCGTTGGGAACGATGGATAAGATTGTGAACTGGGCTAGACAGGGTTCAATGTGGCCGATGGTGAGTCTTTGAACACTCCAACTTCCAATCAGATCTTTATCGTTTCATCTCTCGACTGGACTGACCTGCTATGTTCGATTTGAGTAGACTTTCGGATTAGCTTGTTGTGCAGTAGAGATGATGCACATGGCGGCAGCTCGTTACGATCAAGATCGTCTCGGAGTAGTTTTCCGTGCTTCTCCTCGTCAAGTCAGTCTCAACACTCTCCTCACCTCTCGAGCTGAACCTGTGAGACTGATTTTGTTTCGTCGTAGTCGGACATCATGATTGTCGCTGGAACTTTGACCAACAAGATGGCTCCCGCTCTCCGTAAAGGTAAATTTTACTTCCAGTTTTCACTTTCTCTCATTCGCTTTCGATCTGTTTGCTGACTCTCGCTTACTCTACTCTGCTCCTCAACCATCATCACTTCTCGCTCGACCTCAATACATCATTCTCTGTCTGTTACACCCATACTCGATTACCGATCCTCAACCTCCGCACTTCTTCACACTCGCCTCACTTTCACTCGATATAGTGTATGATCAAATGCCCGAACCTCGCTGGGTCATTTCGATGGGATCCTGTGCGAACGGAGGAGGGTACTACCACTACTCGTACTCTGTCGTTCGGGGTTGCGATCGAATCGTCCCTGTCGATCTCTACGTTCCCGGTTGTCCTCCTACTGCTGAAGCTCTTCTGTAAGTCTCAACGACGTCTCCTGTTCTGTAGCTGTATGATGGGGTACAGGGGCTGATGAGTTGGATGGCGATGTGTATAGTTACGGAATGCTTCAATTACAGAGGAAAATGAGACGCTCGAGGCGTGGAGTTCAATGGTACAGGCGTTAAACCCAGTACCTAACGTCTTCAGAGGAAATGGCCGTTTGCCGATCCACCTACACTAGGTTGGTCGTCGATAACCATTTCTTAGTCTTTTCCCCTTTCTTTCGTTTTCGCCATTCCACCCTTCGGCTTCTCCCTTCTTTCTTCGACCCCGAAAACCCCACAAGGAGAAGTAGTACCTCTCTCTCTCCTGTCTTCTATCTGTCCTTGTATATTGCCCTTTTCGCTTGCTTGATTCTTCCCGTACCTCGCTGTCATTACATCAAATTTTCGATTTCATTATCTTTGGCTCTGCGAGACCACACCGCGCACAAGGGCCTCTTTTGACAGCTACTAGCAGCCGCCGATCAATGCAGTCGAGCAGTAACAGCGAGAACAGCGTTGCGAACTTCTTTATGACTTTCCGTCTCATCGCTTGCACTCACTCATCCCTCACTTTCACATCAATCCTCGCCATACAAGCTAGACTCGACTGATCCGCACTAACAAGCGCGTCTCCTCTCGACCGTCTCGTCTCCGGCGCCCTTCGAATCTCCCAACACTATCCTCTCTCACTCTTGATCTCCCCTCTCCCTCAGCCTCTATGTCATTCTTCGGCCGTCCCGCCGAACCAAAGGACATTGAAGTCCCGAACCTACCCTCGGACTCGACATCTCAACTCGCGTTCTCGCCCACGGCGGATCTGTTAGCGGTCGCGAGTTGGAACAATGAAGTGAGGTTGTATGAAGTGAGTCCCCAAGGACAGGCGGTCGGGAAGGCGAGTTATAGTCATGAAGGTCCGGCTTTGAGCGTGCAGTGGTCCAAAGTGAGTTTCAACCATTTCGTTCGAGGAACGAGGTTGTGAGGCTGATTGATCCTCGCTGAATGTCTGTACCGTAATTCATTAGGATGGTACGAAATGTATCTCGGGAGGAGCGGATAAGGCAGCGAGAATGATGGATGTTACAACTGGTCAAACCCAACAAGTAACGTCTCTTTCTTCCTGTTCTCGCTCCCTCGAGGCCCCACAGCTCATGCTTGAATCGTGGAACAGATTGCTCAACATGACGAACCGATCAAATGCGTGAAATGGTTTGAAGCGAATGGACAAGGGATGTTAGGTTAGTTCTGACTTTGCTCTCGTTCAATTTTTGTTCGAGTTTTCAATTGATTGACCTCGACTGCCGCTTTCACAGTTACGGGTTCATGGGACAAGGTCAGTCATTTGCGACTTCGTAGTCACTAGGCTATACTGACTACCACGGGCGCGAACTGACAGACATTGAAATACTGGGATTTACGAACCCCAAATCCCGTCGCGACCGTTCAACTTCCTGAACGATGTTACAGTACGTCTTCTGTCCCTGTCGCTCTCTCCCATCTCACTCACTAACTTTCACTCGGATGTGCTATCGTAGCTCTGGACGTTCAATACCCCCTAATGGTCGTCGGTACGGCGGAACGACAAATCCAAATCTTCAACCTGAACCAACCTACGCAAGCGTTCAAAACGATCACGAGTCCGTTGAGGTGGCAAACTAGGGTGATTAGTTGTTTCCCAGATGCTACCGGGTATGCGGTCGGAACTATCGAAGGAAGGGTCGCAATTCAGTAAGCGTTCTCTCTTTCTCTCTCTCTCTCTCTCTCTCTCTCTCTCGCTCTTTGTACTTTTTCGACAATCGAAACGGAAACGAGTGCGACGACAAACTGATCAACTGACTGGACGTCTGTCTGTGTGCTATAGACACGTGGATGATAAAATGGCTTCCTCAAACTTTACTTTCAAAGTATGTTTGTTCCTCTGCCACTGTCTCTCCTTCACTCAATCCTAACTCTCTCATTCGACTCGTCATAGTGTCATCGTAAAGACGAACCGGCCCCCTCGAAATCTTCTACAGTCTACGCCGTAAATGATATCTCTTTCCATCCTTACGGGACTTTCTCGACGGCCGGTTCGGATGGTACGATCAACTTTTGGGATAAGGAATCAAAGACTCGACTCAAGAGTGCGTTTCTCTCTTCTCCCTTTTCTCTTCTCCTGTTCTTCCCGCTGATGAGGATGGTTGGTGGTGGTGATTGTGAGTGAGTAGCATTCGAAAACAAAGGAGGACCGATCGTTTCAACCTCGTTCAATCACACCGGAAGGATCTTTGCGTACGCCGTCACGCAGGATTGGTCAGGCGGTCATGCGAAACATAAACCTGATTTCGTTAATCAGGTCATGTTGCATGCTTGTAAAGAGGAGGTAAGTCTCAACCACTTCCCCACTTTCTCTCTCTCTGGAGGTTGCCTCAAGACAGAGAGGAGAGACTGATGATGGTTTGTTTTGCTTCGTGCGACAGGAAGTTAAAAAGAGGAACAAGAAGTAGGGGTAACGAGTTGTGATGTGTTTTTTCGCAATTCACTCGAGAAATTGTATCTCTCTCTCTCTCTCTCTCTTTGTTCGACGGGGAGTGGAGTAATGTCTGCGAGAGAGAGAAATGCATGCGAAAAATTGCGAGTAAAGAGGAGAGTGGAGTGCTACACAAAAACGACTAAAAAAACCCAAAGAACGAGAGAGAGACTTATACAGCAGGTACCGATCCTTCCACGGCGAGAGGACCTTCAGAGGGTACTAGGTTTCCATGTGAATCTCTTCTTGCTCGGCTATAACTCCCAGTCACAACTTGCATCAGTAACCTTTTCCTTCCTCCGAAAGTGAGCGAGCGAGTGAGGGTAGAGAGGTACTCACAAGAAAGTATAAGAAAGTGTCACTTCCCTCACATCCTTCATCAATGGATCATCTACGAAATCTCGATCGATGAAGAAGAATACTGGGAGGTCTACTTCTTCTCCAGCGAGGATTCGTTGTTCTTCGAAACAGAAACATTCTACTTTTGCGAAATACGGTGCGATCTGAATCATCACACGTACGTCCTTAATCATCAGCACTCGCTCTACTCACGACACGCTCAAGGTGGATGGAAGGAGGAGAGAGGAAGGGAGAGACTAACGTTATTCGGTGTCACGTTATAAGTCGCAATCCCAATAATATCCTCTTCACTCAAATTCTTCGCCGTATAAAACGCCAACGCCGTTTCCCCTGGCAAAACTCTCACTTCCTTCTGTTGCGGTGTGAACGTCCACGGTAGGGAATCACTCGAATCGGCATTGAATTCAACTTTGATCCTCTTGTCCAAATCCGTACGAGCTACCAATCTCTCCTTCAAGAATTTCGAAGGGTCTGTGACGGGAGTACCGGCGTAACCCGTAGTCGAACAGAATACTCGGTAGAGGGGTACGGCGAGATACGAAGAAGCCGTTACGAGGAGGATCGTTGCGGCCGAATAGAGGAGAAGGGATCGGTTCCGTTCTTTGTAGTGCGCTTGTTGGGCGCGTCGGTATTGATCTCGGGAATGAGGAGGGGGTGGTGGTGGTCGTCGAGAGGGTGGAGGAGGCGATGGAGAGGAGGAAGAAGGGGAGAGAGATGTAGATGAGAATTGGAGGAGGGCGTTCGGGAATCGACTCAGTCGGGTTATCCGTACAGGACTTGGTCGGACCGTTCTTCGAGCTGATAACAGTGCTGTTCGGCTCAACATGGTCGGATAAAGATGAGGGTTGGAGAGACGAAAGGCGTTCGGAGTTTCGAGGATTCTTTTTTGATCTTCTACAGTACTCTTCACTTTCTCGCTCTCCGACCTCTCGAAACCAATCAGAGAATGCCACCAAGATCGAATTCATACAATCATGCAGCGCGTAAACGTACCTCTACTCTCCCCGCTGCTCTCCGTACCGAATTAGAAGAACTAGGAAAGATCGCACCTTTACCTTCGAAAGCCGGGAAACTAGGACGTAAGGATAGGAGAAAGGACAAAAGGAACGAAGCGAAAGTGAATCGGGCGAAGAATCAACAGAAACGAACGAGATCAGAGGTTGAACATGAAGAATCGAATGCGGCGCCACCTCGACCTCAGAAGAAACACAAGGATGAACCAGTCGTCACTAAGGATACTAAGAAGGAGAAAAAATCTGTTAAGTTTGCGGGACTCGAAGAAGAACCCGCATCATCTCCTCCTCCAGCTCCTCAGAAGAAACAAACTCCACTCGAGAAACTTCTCGCGAAACAACAAGGAGGAGGTAAGAGCGGATCGGGAGTAGATGTCGTAGCGAAGAAAGGAGGAAGGAAGAACATGACGGATGAGGATAAAGAGATTGCGTGGTTGGAAGCGAAATTGGGATTGCAGGGACCGGAGGGTCAGATGACCAAGAAGGATAAAGGGAAATGGAAGGAAGAGTTCGCAGAGGATGGTCTAGACGGTAAGTTCTCTCTCTGGCTCGCGAGGGTGAGCTGTTCAGTCTGATGAGTTTGGTTCCTCGCGAATAGAATTATTCGAAGGAATGGACGACCTCGAAGCGGCTGCGTTCGGCGATGGCAACAAGGTAAAGGATCTCGTACTATATCGTGGAAGCCGCCTAGTCTGACTCATGTTTGCGTGATGCAGGATTATGCGAAACTGTTACGAGAATCAGGAGAATTTTCAGATCTCGAATTCGACCTCGAAGAAGGAGAACGAGACGACGGAAGTTCAGAAGACGAGTTTGCGGGGATGCAATCAGATGACGAAGAAGAGGGTGGTATGGAGATGACCTTTGGCGAGGATGACGGAGAGGGGGAGGTCGATTTGGACGAATCGGAGGAAAATTCAGATGAACATGATGCGATACTTGAGGAGCTCGAGCTGGGAGATGAGGACGAGGAGATGGGCGATGAAGATGATAGTGAGGAGGAGGACGACAGTGAAGATATCGAATCAGAATTCGACGGATCCGAATTGAGTTTCAACGAAGGTGACGAAGAAGACGAATCTGGTGCGATGACCATGACCTTCGGAGGAGGATCAGAAGAACCCTCGGCTCCCGTTGCTTCCGCCTCCGACGCTTCAAGCTCAACTGGTCGATACGTTCCCCCTCACCTTCGAAACAAAGAAGCAGTTCCCTCTCCCGCCGCTTCGACCTCCGCTCCATCCACCGCAAAACCCTCTGATTCCCTCGAAGCCCCTCCCGATGATCCTCGTCTCCGCCGACTCCTCAACGGACACCTCAACAAACTTTCCCCCCAAAACATTTCCACGATCAACGATTCACTCCTCTCGTTATATTCTTCCCATCCTCGAGCGATCGTTTCCTCCGTCTTGACTTCGCTCCTCCTCGGGATCGTCAGTGATCGCGACAACTTGGGGGATCAACTCATGATCACTTACGCATGTCTCGTCGCGGCTTTGTTCCGTACGATCGGGATCGAATTCCCCGCTGGAGTTCTCACCCACTCGATCACTCTCCTCGACAAATCTCTCGCGAAAGCGGACGCTGCTACAGTCGAGTCAACGAAGGAGGAAGAAGGAGGGTTCGAAGGGAAACCTGGATCGAAACAAGCTCAAAATTTGGTCGCGTTCTTGAGTGAATTGTATAATTTCGGAGTGATCGGGTGTGGAGTAGTGTATGATTTGATTAGGCTGTTTATCGAGAGGGGAGAGAAAGGGTTGGGGGAATTGGAGGTCGAGTTGTTGAGTAAGGTCGTAAAACGTGAGTTTCTTCGAGGCTTGTTCAGTGAACATAAAGTGGATTCCCTTTACTCACTGTCCGACTCGTCGTGCCACAGGGTCTGGTCAACAACTGAGAGGAGATGATCCGAGCGCTCTCAAGGAAATTATCTCGATGGTCAAACAGAAAATGGTTGGAGTCGACCCAAACTCGATGAAGTGAGTCTCTCGTTTCCTCTCCTTACTGTCTGTCGGTTGTCCGTCTGCTCTTCACTGACGATCTCGTTGGTCTCGCTTTCACAGCTCCCGCACTAAATTCATGATTGAACAACTAACAAACCTCAAGAACAACAAATTACCGAAACTCGGTGCAGACGGAGCGGTCGACAATTATTCCGGATTGAAGAAGTACCTCGTGTCGCTCAACAAGAAACGAGCTTCAGGTGAGCTTTCTCTCCCCTGTATACCCTTTTTTCTCTCTCAAGGTCGAATACTTACTGTCTTACGACATCAGGCGCAGCACCCGATGCCCTTCGCGTTTCCCTCTCCGAGATACGTTCCTCCTCGACTCGCGGGAAATGGTGGCTCGTCGGAGCCGCTTGGTCCGGAGATCCCCTACTCGAAGCCCAACAGAACGGAGGAGTTTTGGGAGAACAAGTACGAACGAAAGAGACGAAGAACGATGAGAAGTTGGTTAAGTTGGCGAGGAGTCAGGGGATGAATACGGAGGTGAGGAAAGGAGTTTTCAACGTACTGATGAGTTCCGAGGTGAGTCCCTCTCAGGTTCTGGTTCGTCTTAGCTTTCGATGGACTCAGCTCGATTGAGTGTTATAGGATTACGTCGATGCGTGCGAGCGATTACTGCAGCTCGGGCTTTCGGATGTTCAACAACGAGAAATCGCTCGAGTTCTCCTCCAATGCAGCGGAAATGTACGCCTGTTCTCTCCCGCTTGACAGCGGCTAGACACATTGAACTGATTCCTTTTCAATGACGCTTGTAGGAGAAAGCCTACAATCCTTACTACACACTCGTCGCTCAACGACTCTGTCTAAAATCTCACTCGTTCCAAATCACGCTTCAATACCTCCTGTGGGATTTCCTTCGAGACTTAGGCGAGAAGAAAGTCGGAGGAGAAGAACTCGTCAAGAACATGCAAGACGACAGCGCGAACGCGACTCACAAGGTCCCCGAGCGGAAAGTGAACAATTTGGCGAAACTTTACGCTTGGTGCGTCGCGAAAGAAGCTCTAAGTATCTCTATTCTCAAGGTGAGCTAGCTTCTCCTCAGTACCCGAGACGACCAAGTATTGAAGGGGTTCACTCTCGTAGCCCGTTCCGTTCGCGACCGTGATCCCTCAAACTCAAACCTTCCTCTCGACATTCTTCACCTACGTTTTCCTCTCTTCTCAAACCGCCTCTCCCGCGTTCGTCCTCCCCGCAAAGTCTTCTCGTCGAGATCGAGAAGCGGTCGAACGAATCTTTGTCAAAGCGGCACCTCACGGTTCACTCCTAAAAGGACTCGGATTCTACCTCGAAGCTCACGGAGAAGAACTCGTCGAGAAAGCACGCAAGAAACTCGGAGATCAAGAGAAATCAACCGTGAAATTCGCGATGAAGGTAACGGCGGAAACTCTTTCAGTAGGTGGAATCGTCGATGTTTGATTCTTTCACAGTGTTGTCACTTTCGTACCCATCTTCAAGGTTTCTCCTACTTTACCGAGAATCAATCTCATCCCGTTCTTCATTCCGAAATCGAGTGAGATTGAGCGTTTCGATCTCGCGCCTCCTCCTCCTCTGTTGATCGAGAATCTTCCACGGAGATAAGTCGTGAGAGCGAAAAAGAAGCAAATCATGCTGAGTAACCGGAGGGGGTCGGTCGAGTAGTGATGTCGAAGGTAAGATGCGATTGTCGTTATCGGATTCGAGGAAGAGGGTTTCGTCGTGGTCGTCGTCGCCGACTCCGGATGGGAGCGAGAGAGATAACTCGTTAGAGACGACCGCAGTCCGGCGAATCCGCTTGGCGAAGGTAGCGAAGGAGGTAATGCTGAAGTGGGAGATGTCGCAGAGGAAGAGGAAGAGGAGGAAGATGAAGACGGATCGGAAGATGTTGTCGATCCATTTTTCGGGATTCCGTTCCCATTCCCATTTCGAGTTGAGCGTTTCTTCTTCTCCGGTGACGAGCCACTCGACGAAGTAGGTGAATGTTCGTCCCTCGCTCGACCCTTCCCTTTATCCTGTTTCGATGAGGAACGAGTTTCGCGTTTGTGCGCGGCTTTGTGAGCTTCGATCTCTTTTTGACGTTGAGCTTTCGCCGCGATGGAATTGATCTCGTCTTGTCGTATTCGAGAGAGACGATTGAGTGTCGCCTATCGCCAAGAGTTGGTGGGGTCAGCTCTGTCGAACGGGCGCCTCGAGTTAAAAAATGAAGAATCAGTTCAGGAGAATTCACCTCGACTCTTTGATCCGGTACCCATCCCCCGTTCTCGACACTCTGCAATCTGATGAAATCTCCCGCTGCTTCCCAGTCCTCCAATCTCGGTGAGATGCACAACACGAGAAGATCGAGGAGTTTAATCCAAGATTTGACGAATTGTCTCCTCCCTTCACTGCTCCCCTCTTTCCCGTCGATTTTGGGTTTGAGGATACTCGATCCATTCATTCCTTGACTCGTCGTACCCATTCCATCAAGAGGTAGCTCAGTCTCCCATTCTTCCGGGCCAATCGATTCAATTTCCTCCCAAACGATCCTTTCCAACTCCTCCGTCGTAGATCCAATCCACGCTTCCGCCATACTTCTCGCCAACTTGACTTCTTCTAATTTAACAGCGGCTAGACAAAGAGCCGTAACGATCGAGGGATGAACGAGAGAGACTCGAGGGGAAGGGACGATTTCTCCTCCTCCTTCTGTGTCTGTTTCTAGTTCATTCGCTTCCGGTTCGACGAGAGCGGTCCATAGAGATCTGATGAGTTGATCCGGAGGGAGATCGAGTAACGGAGTGAGGTTTGAAGCGGTAGATTGAAGTGGGGGGGAAGGAGAGGAATGAACCGTCGCGAGAAACGTGATCCTCAGGATCTCGAGTTTCCTCTTGAGGTCCACATGAGCTGGGATAGCTGTCCCTTGGGACAAGGCGTCGCTCCATGAGGACGGTGAGGAAGGAGGGAGGGATTTGAACGCGAGGGAGAGAGATGAGGCTGTTGAGGAGTAATCGCGGAGGAGGAATGAGCGGCTCGCTGCGTTGTAGTGTTTACGTGCTGTAGAAGTTGTGGTGTTGGGCGTCGTGCCGTTCATGATGGATGCGAAGGAAGTGAAGGAAGGAAAGATTCGGGTCTCGCCGTGCAAGAAGCCGGTCTCTCTGAACAAATTCTCGCTACTCTCTGCACGACTCGGGCGGTGGTAAAGGTAAGAGACTAATAAACATAAGATATAAGGGGGAAGCTAAGAAGAAGGGGGTCAATAGAAAGAAGGAACAAATTTTTCTTAAAAACCCTGGCCGGAGAGCGAGAACACAGTTGCGAAGAGAGAGAAAGGAATCCACCCAGAGAAGAATCGTAAGCAGCGAAGAACCAGAAAGTAAGAGAGAGGGAGAGAGTCTAGAGGGGTAAAGGGAAACGACGAAGTAACGACTGAAGGGGAAAAAGTAGAGAAAGGAAAAAGGCGACCCATGTCTAAATCGTAAAGTCAGAGTATCTAGAGACCACCGAAGACGTCGAGTTTGAGCTAGAGAGAATGTAACAAGAAGGTTCAGTATAAGCGTGAATGAGAAAAGAGGAAGCGAAGAAAGACTTTACAGGAGAACCATCCTTGTTCAAACTCAACTCGACTCGTTGACCATGTCTCGGAGCGAGTACCCTCTTGACCGGGTTCGGAATCGATTGATCACCATGTTGAATCGAAACGTTCGACAAGAACGCTTGCAACCAACCGAGTTTCGGTCCCGCGAGAGTTTCGAGCCAATCTCCCGTCGAGGGTAAAACCCCATTGATGTGGTAGACGTGCTTCTCTCCTCCGGACGAAATTTGTTCGACAGAATGAGAAATGTGAGAACGAGCGAGGAGGGTGGGATCGGCAGTCGAAGGTTCCGGGGCGAGGTAGTCGATCGTAGGGATTCGAGATTCGTCCCCTCCGTAAAACTCGTCGAGGATCTTCTTCGCGAGCGAAATTTCAATGTTGCCGAGCATCGAAGCGATCGGTTCTTGGGTCGAAGTGCAGTGTTTGACCGCCATAGGACCTTGGAGAATCGCGACACGTTGAGGATCTTGATCGAAGACGGCTTCGATGTCTTCCGATTGCCAGAGGGAATCCTTCTTGAACCAAATGGCGAAAGAAGCATCGAGGATAGGGATGAAGGGAACGGGCTGCGAGAAAGTGAGAGGAAATGTAATCAGTTTCCGATGTACAAGGCTCGTTGAGTATGCGAGTGTTGGCTTACCTTTTGACCACGACGTTGAGCGATAGCGAGGAAATAGGAAACATCGGCGGAAGCGAGAATTTGGTGTTCAGCTTCAGGGTATTGAACGAGGAATTTCTTGAGGAACGCTTCAGGTTCGTTGAGCTCTTCGTACGATTGAAGTGCCGAAACCTTGAGTCCAGAATCGTTGACGTTCGAGAGACGTTCTTCGACTCGTCGGATCCAGTCTCCGGTCAAGTTGCGTAGTGAAGGGTCGATCCAGCGTTTTTCGTGAGCAACGTACATCAATCGAACGAGGCGAGCGTTGACTTCGGCGTAGGTCATGTCGGCGAGATCGCAAGGAGTTCCGTCGGTCTTGGCGGGGAACTAATGAACAGAGGGAGCGGGATCAGTGATTTGAAGACACGAAAACTGAGAAAGATGGTTCGCTCACCCAAGGTTTTTGGAAATCCGCGTTGAGACGATCGATAACGTATTTCTTGTTGTCGGCGAGCCAAGCGACTTGCTTCTCCTTCGGTAACGAGAATACCTTCTTGTCGAATTCCGCCCAAAGTTTGATACCTCTCGTCGCGACCTTGTGAATCGGTTCACCAAGTTCCGAATTGACCGTCATGATTCCTCCCGTCGGTTTGTCGTACGTGTGTTCCCAGTTCGAGTCGTCGACTCCAGGGGCATCGACGATGAGTTGTTTGACCGATTCCGAAGTGTGAGCTTCCTTCGCGACCATGGCCCACGATCCGAAGAGGAAACCATCGAACGGCATCCTCGAAACTCCGTACGCCTCCGACCAGACTCCCGAGAGGTAAGGGTAAGTTCCTTCGGCGTCTCCGAAACCGGAACCGGCGAGAAGTTTGATGTTGGGGTGTTGACGGATCGAAGCGTACGTCGCGAGGATCGGAGCGTGAAAATCTTCGCAAGAGTGGTGACCTCCGGCACGTCCTCCAGTCCATTGAAGAATGATCGGGAAGTGAGGGTTCGAGGCAGCGATGTTGACAACTTGACGAATACCGTCGACCGATCCTGATCACAAGTGCGAGGGCGGGGTCAGCAGGTAGTTCCGCAGAGAGAGAAGACTAAGAGAGACGAACCAGGTTTGAAAGCGACGTGTTTGATTCCAGCTTCGTGAAGACCGTCGATGATTTCCTTCGCCTTTTCAGTCGAAGGGATACCAGCAGCGACACAGAGACCTTCAACCGCGGCTCCTTCCTTCTTCATTTGTTGCCAGAGAGGCAGTTGGAAAGTGAATTGACGTTGGTTGATGTAGAGAGCGTTGAGGGTAACTCCGACTCCAGGTTTGTTGACCAATTTTTGAATCTCTGCGACTTTGGCACGAACTGCCTTCTCGTTGTAGTGTCCTCCTCCTGCGAGTTCGACATGGTATCCAGCTTTGAGAACTGCCGAAACGAATCCAGCTTTGACCGTCGTCGGGGTCCTGTGAAGGATTAGAAACCTGTCAGTTGATCGGCGACAGTGAGACTCACTGACAAGACTCGTGACTCACATTCCTGCAACCATGAGAGGAGGTTTCGAAAGTAACCTCGAGAAAGGAGTATCGATATGAAGTTTTCCATCGCTCGTCTTGACCAATTTCGGTGAGAATTTCTCATCCCACTTGTCTTCCTTGATCACCTTGTCTCCCCATGCCTCTTTTCCGGCTCCAGCTCCCTCTCCTCGGTTTCCGAGCATGATCGCTCGAATTCCTCGTCCTTCCCAGTTTCGGGCGCAGAGAGAACCGATTCCCGATGCTCCTCCCGTACCGAAATCGAGAGCGTGAGTAGCGGTGAGAGGGAAGTTGGTAGCTTTCGAAGACCAGTGAATGTTGGAAGTCAAGATTTGGGCAAAGATCGAATGAAGGAGTTCTTCGCCAGAGGAAAGTTTCCGGAGGTCGGAACCATCTTCGGTGTTGTAGACGGCGTAGGTGAGGGAAGAAGGAGACCAGTATTGAGCGTCCTTTGAGATCGCGGCGACGGCCTTTTCAGTCGCGCCTTGGAGGAGGTGAGAGTGGTAAGGAACGTTGATCGGGAGGAAACGCATCGAGAAGACGGGAAGACGCTTCGAGTAGGGGATCTGAGAGTGAGGAAGTGTGATGAGCAAAGTAGTCTGAAGAATGTCGAAGAGGGCGAGAATCTCACCTTTGATTGATCTTTTCCGGGAGGAGCACGGTTCTTTCGAAGAGCGTCCGAGAGACCGACGAGATCTTTCGGGTTTCCAGTAACGATGAACGCCTTGGCACCGTTAAAGAGTGACACCGAAACGGTTTCGTCTCGTCCCTCAGCCTTGACGTGACCATTCACCTCTGCGATCTTCTTCTCGAGCGATTTGAGTTCGAGACCCGTAACAGCCAACATGGCGGTAGGAGCTCCTTCTCCGTTCTCGATCGAGGAAGCCGAAAGTCCGGGAGCGATCGCGAGAGGAGGGAACGCGAGAGTACCTTGGAGACCGATTTGGAACAAGACGGTCAAACCGGCGAGCGCTTGTTGGTAGAAAGGTTCCCAGGCGTCCGAACCGTCCCCTTTCGACGCAGGGTACTGTTTCGCGACGACACAGGCGGAAACGACACCTTGAGAGTGACCGGTCGCTCCTTTGAATTTCGCTCCGAGTTCGGCGGGTCCGAGAGAAGATCCTTTACCGTAGACGACGTATTGAGCGAGTTGAGTGAGACCGATCAAAGGGAGAGAGACGGCGCAAGTCGCGAGGTAGGAAACTTCGGGACGAGTCGAAGGGTTTTGAAGCCACGAGAGAGCGTCGAGGGATTTGTCGTAGAGGAGGGTGGAAGATTCGGCAGCTGCGAGGGATGCGAGATGTTCGGAAGCGATGGAAAGGAAACGTTGGAGAAGGGGAGTGTAGAGGTCGTAGAGAGTCTATTCGGGGCGCAGAAAGAGAGCAGATCGAGTTAGCTCGGATCTCGCTCGAAACGGTTAGGAAAATAGACCTACTTGAAGCTCGTCAAAGTAAACTTCGTTCATTCCTTGCCCACCGAAGATAGCGTAGAGTTCTGCCTCTCCCGCGACCGACTTCTTCAACAAAGCACTTTCGATTTGCTTGGGAAGGGATTTCGCGAGTCCAGCGTTCTCGAGTTTCGACCTTGCGATGTAGAACGACGAGATGAGGAGAGCACGAACGGGGGCGGGAAGGGAAGCGGCGAGGGAGTGGATATCGGTAGAAGAGAGGTAAGTCGAAGTGAAATGACAAAAGGCGGCGAGGAGGACGGCGGCGGTCGCAGGGGAAGTCGCGGTCGCAGGGAAGGGTAAGAGTCCAGCGACGTGTGACAGGAAGTAAGCCGTCAAGACCAATTCCTTCTCTGAAACTCTGTCGTTTCCTTCTCCTTCTTCATCGTCAACTTCAGCCGCATCGAATCCAACGAGGTGACCGTCCTTGTTCGCTGCGTGGATCCAATCTTGGAACGTATCACGAGCTACTTCGGCGGCTATCCATTCCTGAGGTGTTGAGGGAACGTGAATCGAAATTCGAGTTTGGGTCGTCGGTTGAAGGAGGACGAGAGGACGAGTCGTCGCGGTATGAACCGGAGTCGAACTACCAGTTCCAGTCAAGGTACGAAGACCGTTGAGCATGACTTGGGGATTCGGAAGAGGTAGAGGCGGAAGGGAACAAGGGATTGGGATTTGAGGCTGTGAACGAAAGCGAACAAAGACGTTAGTTCCGCTGATCCGATGAATTGATCTAGCACTGTTGAGCTCTAATCTACTCCTCGAACTCGTCTACTGAGCGGAATACGAGTTGAGGGGATCTCGAGGGTTCGGGAAACCCAACTTTCGGAAGAGTAGATCGTTTTCCACCTTCCACCTCACGATAGACCTTGTACACGCTCAAATATCCTCCAGAGAGCTCATCCGTAGAGATAAGCTAGTCGCGACAGCGCGGGAACGAGAGGAAGGACGGGAGAGGTGGTTGGGGAGGATCTCTCAACGAGGTTTCGGTTAGACTCACCTCGACGTTCTAGGGTTCTCGTCAGGTCGATATAATCTAGTGTAGAGAGTAGGGTATAGGGCAGAAGAAGTCGAGGGAGGAGTGAGAAAGTGGAGTCGGAAAATGAAAAGTTGAGAGAGGACTTGGAGATTTGCGGGTTGAATCGATTTTCGCGGGCCATGCTTCCGACCCGATATCACTTTCTTCCTTTCCTCGTGGCTCTTCCGCCTGGTTGTCAGAGCGTACAGTAGCAGATAAGCGAGAGGTTCTCGGGGTGACTGCTAGCAAAACCACGGAATAGAAACTCTCGCAAAAGTCCCTTCTCACACCTTCAATTCAGACAGCTTGTATTACGGGAATGCGAGTACTTCGATATTAGTCAATGGTATTTAGTAGATATAGGGAATGATCCTGTTGTTGTAGAAAGCGAGGGAGGGAACGAGAGAGAAAAGGGTTAGCTTGCGAATCTAAAACCTTAGTATTTTGCGGGCGGGATAAAAAGAAGGTTTTCGATGCGCTATCCCGTCCCTCCGCTCTATGGCTTGATCGCTAGTCGAGTTTGTCGATTGACCGAACTCGCGAGAATATGTCGGGTTGGGGGAACGAAACGGAAGGAACGGAAACAACGGGAAAAGGAGGACTCACCTCGAAGGTACCAATTTCTTGTAAGTCTCCCAATCCTTCTTGTACTTGTGCGCACAAGCTTCGTCGTCTCGAGTTTGGCGATGGACGAGCAAGATCGCGAAATAGATCACGTAGAAGTAGGGGAGAGGGGAAGTGAATCCGCAAGGAAGACACCATGCCCAGGCCATGATCCAGTCTCCGAGACTATGAGGGCATCATAGTCAGCGTCTTGGTGAGTATCTCGGTAGTGCGATGGAGGACGTACTAGTTCGGGTGACGAGATCGGCCCCACCATCCAGAAGTGAGAAGTCGGGTTCCGCGTTCAGTCTTCAAGGATTGAAGGTCTACGGGTGTGTACAAGAGTGTCAGACTATCTACAAGGAGAATCGATGATGTCGGGGCTAGAGGGGAGAGCTCACTCTTTGGGTTCTTTCCTTGACGGAATTCGTTCTTCTCGTTGTTCGCAACTCGGAAAACGTAGTACCCTGCAGCTTGAACTGCGAGAACTCCGACACAGCCAAGGAGACCGATGTCCTTGGGGTTTTGAGCGAGGTAGTAGGCAGTGTACGAGTAGGTGAAGGGAACCCAGAGGAGATCTCCAACCGAAAGCATGAATCCGAAACCGTCCGTCGTAATGTCCTACGACGGCAGAAAATGATGTTAGCAGATGCGGTTGAAAGGGGCAAGAGAAAAGGCGGACCATGGTGGTCAGAATTGCAGCCTGTCGTTAGACAACTCTCTGTCAGCTCGGGGTAGAGACGTCGCTCTTTGAAAGCGCCACTCACCTCGTTGAACTCGGCATCGAGAACATAGAAAGCATGGAAGGCGGTCGTGAGAATGATACTATCGGTAACACGTCCGATACGTTCATACTGCCACGCGATCATGGACAAGTCGATAATAACCCAAAGAATCAATCCAGGTCGCATCTCGTTGAAAGCCTTGATATCGAATGAACCGAGACGAGGGTTCAGTCCACGGCCGATAAACCACTATTCGTGTCGGGCGAAGGAGACTCGTCAGTGAGGTGGAAAGAAGAGACCTCGAGTTCGTGAAGCAAGGACTCACGTTGTAAAGGGGATTCGGCGAGTTTCCTCCCTCAGCGAGCATTTGTTCTCCGATGTAAGATTGAGCATAGACGAAACAAGCTTGGAAGATACTCATTGCGAGCGCGGCAGAGATGAGTTGAGGGAAATGGTGAGGAATGTAGAGGAGAGCGTCGATTCCCTTGACGGCTGTCCATCCTCCGATCGCGAGAAGGGTGACGACGATAGTTGAAAAAGCTGGACAGACGGGATCTAACGCATCAGCGACGCAGAATAGATAGAGGAAACGGAAAATGAAAACTGACCATTCATTTTGTATTTAAGCGCTTGACCGTTCCTCAAGGGAGGTGCTGTGACAACTTTCCCCGGTAACACGAACCAACAAGCGACAGTCCAGGAATACCAAGCCACATAGACGGCTGTCGCTTCCCAACTCCACAGATTCTTCCACCAATCTCCATCATTGAGCATCGAGTTCCATCCGGTCGAATGGAAGCTCGTGAACTTGTTCATCGGCCAAGGCGGACATTGAGTATCGGTGCAAGCGAATGCGAGCCCTGCGATACACGGAATCGGGAGATGAGGGAAATGGTTCGATCATTTCGGAGGAGGGGAAGAACTCACAGTAAGAGAAGAAGGGGACTGCTAGAGTGACTCCGAGAGCTCCAATAGGTCCTCCGAACTCGTAGTGCTGTGTTTTGGGTGCAGCTACGTAGCTTGAAGAGGGTTTAGACATTTCTGTGTTTGATGACACGCAGCTTCAAGGCGAGGTGAGGTCGGGGAGAGGCCGGAGGGGGTCGAGAGGTGTCTTGAAGAGAAGAAGGGTAGATCGCAGGCAAGAGGATGTTTTCTTTGAGGATGATCGAACGAGGTCAGATGAAGAGCGACGAAGTCGCGACGAATCCGCGAAGTCGAAATTTCCAATGTTCGTGGAAACGCACTGCGGATGGAGCCGTACATCCTCGCTGCCATAGAGGGCCTGACTGAGCAGGTCGAACCCGTTCTCCGGCCTTGCTCCGAAATCGCGAAATTTGCGAAATCGAAAACCAGAGTCGGAATGAGCTCAGAGCTTCAATCCCAGTCACTGCAGTGTAAGGAGCCGAACGAGAAGTTGCGAAAATAGAGCACCGAGGTACAACGACAAAAGAAGAAACGCCAACCATCCTGAAATCGAAAACGATACCTTTTCCCTTGGTGTTTTCATTTCTTCTGTCTCTTCTGTTTCGGTTCCTCGTCCTCGCTGTCCGAAACAGCATCAAAATCTCCGAGTCCTTCTTGTTGTTCGTCCTCGAGGGTTTTCTTCTTGACTTCTTCCGCGAGACTGTCTGAGGGCTTCTTTGCGAGAGCCGCATCGATCTCGTCTTTCGACATGAATTCTGATCGTCAAACGACCACCCGTGAGTCAAGAATGAAGTGGATGAGGTGGGTGAAAGGGTGACGTACCGTTCTTACTCCAGAGCGAAGACTTGATTCCGGTTTCATGTTTCGAGTCGATCCCGAGAATCGTCTGCGGAAAATTGGGAGATATCAGCAATCAGCTACGGCGGGAGATCGTGCGGGATACGACGCACGAATGCGTCACACTATGCAACACGCGAATGGTCAGCTTTGCGATTCGTCTCAAGCTGTTAGTAACGCTCAACTCACCTTGTAAGCGGTCGAAACGAGTTTCAACTCTTCGACGAGACACTTGAACGCTTTCCCGACAGCCTCCTTGTCCCAACTATCATTGACATAGACGCAAATGAGTTGGGCCCTAAACAGGTAAGCGCGAGTAGAGAGAATCGTAAGTTGATGAGAACTCTGTAGGCGAGCCAAAAGATGGAAAGGTTCACTCACTCTCCTTCCCTCGCGATCGGAGCGACTTTCGCGGTTCTAATGACACCAGTCTTGGCGAGTACTCCATCGGCGTCTGCAAGAGCTTTCACAATCTTGGACCAAGTCGAATCAACGTATTCAGCTGTTACGAACTCGGTACTTCAATCAGACTGTTCTCGACGGTCGAAGATTGAGCATGTGAGGACGTACTACTCGGGAAGAACATCCATTTGCCAGATAAGACGTTGTACTCTTGAGCGAGGAATTTGACTTTGTCTCCGAAAATTGCGAATTCTTCTTCTCGAACTGACGACGACAATTGATATTAGTCTCCGATCGAGAGGGGACGAGCTTGACGTCTTCTTGAGCCTGGTAATGCTGTATGGCGAGGGCAGGCGGCCACGGCTGAACGAGAGGGAAACCTACGAGCTTTTTGAGACTTTTCTCCTTTCTTCGCACGAGTTGGTGCGGTCTCCTATCCTCCCCGCATACTTGTCAGCATTCCGTCTGATACTTCGACGTATAGAGAGGTAGCATACCTTGATTTCCTTGCATCTCGCAATCAAGGCCTCTACGAGTTTCTGCCCTTCCTCCTCAAACTTCTCATGTTTCTCGTCGCTGTCTTCCGCCGGTTTCTCAACTTCCTCGTTAGCAGCTTGTGCTAAATGGCACCAGATCCAACCAGTCGGAGCCTCTTTCTGAAGTGAGGGTTTCCATTCTTTCAGGAATTCGTCAATCTCGTCGTGAGTCGAGGGTCCGACAATCTGTGGGCCGAGAAGGAGTCTGTCGTTAGCTCCTTCGTAGCTCTGGCGTTGGCTCTGAGGCAGGGGGTCCAGCTTGAGGGAAAACACTTAGTTGAATGAAGCAACTTACTTGACCTGTGGAGACCAAGACCGGTCAGCTCGGAGCCTGTGAGAGCGCGAGAGGCACGTACCGAGTTCGTACTTCATGTTCGGAATTAGTGCGAGAACAGGATGGAAGGAAAGAGACAGCTGAGAAGCGATGCTACTCTTGTTCTCCTGACTCTCACTCGACAAACTACAGCCGACCCCCAGAAGCCAGCAGAGTATCAAGGGTGTCTAACTCGTTCGCCTGCGCCGCTAGAGTGAGTTCTAGCACCGATTTCCCTTCTCCCACTAATCTCATCTCGGATCTCTTCGTGCTCGACTTCATCGACTTAGAACAGGCGAACTCCTGATCCGGGGTACTGACTAGGTTCGTATGTGCTCGATGCAGCTTATTACAGCATGAAAGATCCTCTTCGTTCGTGTTCCGCTGCACCTCCTTCTCGCTCCTCTCCCTCTTCCGACTGTTTCCCCATTTTAAGACTCCCCCTCGAGCTCGTTCAGCTCATAATCGAATCTTCCGCTCCACTTCAGTACCACTCTTCAACTTACATCTCTCGACAATCGACACTCTGCCGCCTCTGTCTCGTCTCGAAGCTCTTCTACGAAATCGCCAGACCTCTCCTCTTCTCCGTCGTCAGTGTTCGCTCAGACGTTTATGCGTGGGGCGTACTCGAAGCAGGCGGAGGTCCTCTCGACTTGGTCCAGGAACTCGTACTTCATCAGTGGAGACCCTTGTCTGGCCTCGAGTGGGATCGTTACGCCGGTTTACGTCTACTCGTCATCGAGTGTAAATTCGGAGCAGTTCGTTTCGCCAGCCTCGCATGCCTCCCAAGTAAGTCTAGCCATCCTCGCTCGATTCCGGTACTTGCTGAAATATAGTATTTTCCGCTTCCAGACTTGACCATCTTGCGCCTCCGTGAAGCTGCCCTCTGGTTCTTCAATTCCTTCGCTCTACTTCAACTTCAGGAGCTCGAACTTCACTCCCTTTACCTCATCGAAGATCACATCCTCAATCCCGCCTCGCTCCCTTCCCTCCGGATGCTCGCCTGCCACGGAATCCCTCACAAGCATCTTCCCATGATCATCACGGCTCTCAACTCTCTCGCGCCTCAACTCGATCTCCTCTCGCTTGACTTCCAAGTCGCAGGTTTTCTCGAACCCGACTTGCTCAAGTTTCTGGACCCTTCCACTCTCTGGGACATCAACATCGCTACCGCAGACGGCGACACAGTGCCTCCTGTTTCGTATCTCCGAATCGATTATCACACGTCGGTCGAACAGGTTATTGATTGGCTCGAACGCGTTTCTATTCCTCGCCCTGCCCTTCTATACAGGTGTGTCGAGGATGTCTCCATCGAACAATACCTCAACGACAAGGCGAAACTGGCGATTGCAGGTAAGAAGCTCGGTATCGAAATCGTCTACGAGGATCAAGGGATCGATTGGTGTTTGAACGGTAGTTTCTCAACACACTTCAGGAAAAGAATGGAAAGGAAGAGAATGGAGAATGGTATGGAGAAGTGAGCTAGAGTGCGGCGAGTATGGTGATGCGAAGCGCGGAGGAGTTTGCCCGGGAAGAAGCGGAAGCCTTGTCAAGCATAAACCCTTTTTGCTGTTCAGGCCCCTGTCGGACTGTTCTACAAACCTACTCTGTCGCATTTGTGAGGTCAATCAGGTCTGGAGACACCGGCTTCGCTGCTGCGAAGCCACTCGAGAGGAGAAGAAACGAGCAAGTTTGAGCCCGCTTTGTCGTGTGAGACGCTGGTCGAAGCGTAGAGAGGTGTCTCGCTATCGTCAGTGGTATATGGTGCGGCTCATGTCGAAGGGAAGTCAGAGAAGACAGATCAGCAGCTTGTTCAAAGTTTTGCGAATTGGAAGAGTTGAAAAATACAAAATTGAAGAGGGTTTTCCGCGCGTTCCGCTCATACTCATTCAGTAGCCAGATAGGCAGTGTCCATGCTGGTATGCACGACGCTACCGTCAGAAATAACACATAATTCCTTCGGGCCTCGGAGAAAAATCAGGCCGAGAACTGTTCGGTTTTCCTCCCTCACTCAGCTCAACGCGCCTCGTGTACACGTTCCAGGTAGCTTGATACGACTCCCGACAACCCTACACTCTCGACTTGACGTTCTCCCAAGTTCCCAATATCGTCCCCACATCATGGCTTCGAAACTTTCCCTCTCCCCCTTCGATGTACCTTCTGCGACGCTCGCGCACTTCAACAGAGTAGCAGGCAGTACGAGCGGTCAAGACAAGATCTTTATGATCTATGCCTGTGAGCCTCACGTTCCGAAATCCCGAATTAAAACCTCGCTGAACCCTTTCGCGCGGAACAGATGCCGCTCATGTCGTGACTGCTGCTTTGAGGTCCCCGAGATTGGCGAACAAGACGAGGCTCGATCTCGCTGAGAGAATCGAGAAACTTCGAGGAGTGATTTCGGATGCTCGAGTTTTGTAAGTTTCTCTTCCGCTCTCCTTCTGTCTCTCACGCGCCTAACTCCCCGTTGCATTCACAGATACCGTCTCTTTGGAATCTTCCCCATCATTCAATGGGCTCAATCGCTCAATGACCCTGCGACTCAACCGAAAGATGGTCAACTTCTGATGATCCAACGACTTCAAGCTTGGTCAATGCTTCTCTACTATCCCCTCGAGCACACTTGTAAGCCATCTCGTAGAAATCATTCCAGCAATCTCGAGCCTCACGAGCATCCTACTCTGCAGACTATCTCGCCGGGAAAGGAGTTTTCAAGATTCAACCAAAGAGGATCGGTCAAATGGCGATTTGGTCTTGTCGATTCTGGGCAGCATACGTCGTTCTGTGGGTATCTCTCTCTGTTCTGCCTCGCGGGCATGCCGGATTACTCTACTGACGCGTCTCCTCGCAGACAAATCTTCCACATCCGAAGATCGTTCAAACTCCTCTCTCGCGAGAAACAACAGATCCTCCGTTCGACTCGACAAAGGATCGCTTCGGGTAAACACGATTCTGAAACTTCGGATCTCGAGAAACGTCAATTGCAAGCTATCGAACAGAAGAAACTCGACTTGAAGAACGATTGTTGGGTTCAAGCGGGTTACTTGCCTTTGACCGCTCATTGGTGAGTCGATATTATCTTTGGGATGCTGTACGGGGACTGAATCCTTCAACACGATAGGTCACTCCCCGGAGGATTGCTACCAGACAACGTTTACGTCGGAGTTTGCGGAACGGTAGCGGCAGTCGCTGGACTCAAAGGATTGTGGAAGAAGACCGCTTAATTAGCCGCTACAAGTGTCAAATTGTATAAGACCATGCCATAGGCGGACAGGGCTTGCTTGTAAGAAGTGGACGAATGAGGGATTTTTGTGGCGTTTTCGGCTTATGTTTGGGCGTAGCTCCACTGTATGTAAGGAATATCATATGTGACTATCAGTGAACGACGTATCGGTGATCAACGCGAGAGAGAAGCATTCGAAACCACGATGTGAGCATGCAGCTTCGAGACATGCCGATGAATACGAGAAGTGAGAGCTATTAGTGCAGATCACATAGAGAACGGAGGAGCGAGATCTCACGACTCCACGACTGAGCAATGACTCCGACTCGAGAACGACCGTGTGAAGGAGGTCGGGAGAATCTGAAGTTTACAAGTGAAGAAATAGGGTACCGAACGTAACGAAAGAAAAGGTCAATGATGATGATCTCGAAGAGTAGCTGAGATAGAGAGAGAAAGGAAGAGAGGTTCATGGGGTTCAATCGTCTTCTCCACCGAGGAAAGTTTGTCGTTTTCTGTCTTGAGCTTTTGTCATTCCTTTTCCTGAATTGACGACTCCAACTGCAGCGAAGAAAAGACTTCAGTCAGCATTATACTCTACGATGAGTGGGATGAATGAGCGGCAGTGTACCTTTCGCTTGAGGTGCCATGTCCGCTGGAGAACGGAACATGCTCTCGCCTAAAGAACCCTCGCTTGTCAGCAAGCAAGCACGAAATGGACAAGAGGTTGGTGAGACTGACCGGTCATTCCAGGAATATGAACACCTTTCTTTGCCGATTTCTTCGCGAACGATTGCCACCCTTTTTGTCGACTCGCTTGTTCTTCCGCTTTCGCCTTTTGAGTTTCCGCTTTCTTCTCGTTCTTCTTCTTCTTCTTTTCCTTGTCCAACTCTGCCTGACTCGGTTCTCCAGCTTTCCGTTTCTCCCCTAATCCCGAAGTCGGAGGAGCCGTCGAAGGATTCGTTGCTCCGTTCCCGAATTGATTACTCGCCGGTCGTAAATCTTTCTGAGTGACGGTTTCCGGTGTATCGTAGCCTTTGAAGATGACGGTATAGACGGGTTGCTCAGTCGAACCGGAGACTGAAGTAATTCGAGCTGGATACCATTTCCCATCTCCTGCGTACCGCGCCGAACAATCATCTCCTGTCTTCCATAATCGTTTCGGTTTCGTCTCGGTTGATGTGGATGGTGCTGAGGTAGAGGTAGAGGCGACGGGAGGAGGAGGAGCAGGTGCAGGAGTGGGTGCAATCGACTGTTTGATCAGATCGATCAGGGATTCGAGCTCTTCTTTGAGCGTGAGAAATTCAGTGTTGTTCGGGTCTTTCGCGAGACCTAGTTTGAGCTGAGCGAGTTGGTACTGCAGTCGGGAGATCAAGATGAGATGAGCAAATCGAGCCACGCAGGAAGGGAGGGGGAAGGATAGACTGACCTCGTAGGTTTCGAGTTCTTGCGGATCCATAGCTTAGCGAGATAGTTTGATAGATAGCAAGGTAATGGCGCAGGAGAAGAGACGAATCTCCTTTCCTCCTCTTTCTCTCCACTTCGGATCGATAATCGCTTCTCTACGTTGACACTGTATCGGCAGCTTACTCTATATGTGCCGGTCAGTCCCGACGTGCCTCCCCTCTTGCTCTCGACTGACCCTCTTTGCTCCTCAGATTGCTCGTTGTGAAAGCCGAAGAACCCATCAAGCTAGCGAATCTATTGACGAAACCTGCTCATAGCATCATCAATCAAGCGAGCGACTCTCGACTACGGCTCGATGCAGGGTGAGCTCGTCGACTTGGGGATTCATGGCGAAATGTTGATTCAAAATCTGGCGTGATCTCCTTCGAGCTAGTTCAATAAACGCAGATGGATTCGGAGTAGGATGGTACGATCATCAAGATGAATCGACGCAAGGGCCTTGTATCTTCCGTGAGCTTTCCCTTAATCATCTGCTCGAGATTTCGCCAGTTTTGACGATTTCGTTTTCGCACAGGTTCAATCACTCCAGCTTGGAGCAATCTCAACCTACATCGCCTAGCCGACAAGATCAGGTCTCCTCTCGTGTTCGCTCATGTCAGGGCTTCAACTACCGGCGCTCTCAGTGAGGAAAACACGTGAGTTCTCTTTCTCCCTTTTCTACTTTTACGCTTGAACTGACGCGGGCGATCGACGCTGACACCTGTGCTCGATTATCTAGACATCCATGGAGCTACGGAAACTTGATCTGGATGCACAACGGTTGTATCGCAGATTTCCACAAGATCAAACGGAGGTTGCAGAATGATTTGAGCGATGAAATGTTTTCGGTACCTCAGGGCAATACCGACAGTGAATGGTCGTTCGCTTGTTTCCTCGATCAGTTGTCACGAGTACGTCAATCGTACTTCTCCTTCTTCGAGAAGTAGCGAATCTGAGCTGAAAATGGTCCTGTTCGCAGCTCACGGATCCTCGAGCGAAGACGATACCTCACTCGACATTACGACAAGCGATGCTGGCAACTGTCGCGAAACTGAGAGACTACACCCTCGAGTGTGACGGAGCAAGTTTCGAACCGTCGCTCATGAAGTGAGTCTCTCGTTCTAGCGCGCTTGGGGACCCGAGTCTAGAAACTCGCCCTCTAGTTGGGACCTAGTCTCTCCGTCGAATCGTCGGCATTACTTGCTGACCTCTCGCTCGTCTCTCTCATTCCAGTTTCTGCGTTTCCGACGGAACCTCGGTAGTCGCGACGAGGTACATCACTTCAGCTACAGAAGAAGCCGCGAGCCTCTTCTTCTCGACGGGATCGACGTTCGCCGAGACGGAGCCTGGAATGTTCAAGATGTACAAGGCGGATAAACGAGAGAGAATCATTCTCATCGCGTCAGTCACCATGCTCGTACAGTATCTCTACCCTTCAAGGCGACGCACTGATCAGCGTGATTGATGGACAGGAGTGAACCTCTCACCTTCGAACGAGCCGATTGGACAGAAGTGCCGAGTCAGTCTTGCATCGTTGTTACACCAAAGGTAGAACTCTTTGCTCTTTCGCTCGTCATCGTGAATTACTCACTGATGTGACTATACGAAATGCGCAGAACAACCTCCTCAGATATCCAATCGTCGACCAATTCTTCCAGCCGAACGCAGTCTCGAACAGAGCAGATCATTTCGCGAAAGCAAAAGGATATCGATGGGCCGCTCCCCCGACTTCGCACCATGTCACCGTCGGTCACGATCTCGACGACCACTGAGCGATATCGCCTTTCGCTCCTTTCCGCTCGCTTGATCTCTCATTCCCTCTCGCATCGACTCTTCTTCTTTCGCCATCTACACACTCGTTTCTTGTTGTATCGTCTTGGAGGCTCGAATTCTTGTTGTAACGAGGAAACAATCAGTATCCAACCTCGTTCTGTAACAATCCGCTCAAAGTCTCGCCAGGTTCCATTCTCTCACACTCTCACTGCGACGACGAACGATCGGAAAGTAGAGTCTATCTATCTAGTATTTCGAAAGAAGACTGAATCGGTCGAAGAAACGAACACGAAAACTAGAAGAGATTAAGAACAATGAAGCGATGAAGAGAGGGAAGTAAAGTATAGAGATCCTTCCGGGGTTGAAGAGTTGAAACAGATGAGGTATGAACAGAGAAAGGAGAAAGGAAAGGAACGAAGGAAGATTATCAACAAGAAGAAAACGAAAGATGAAAGAAATTGATGGTCTAGGATGCGCTCGAGGGGTTTATACGGGTGTGATACAGACTGACGTAGCAGTGAAAAAGAGAAAGGGATATATAGAGGTAGGTCGACTTTGAGAGAGACCGGGTGTATACTTGTCGAATGGTCGACGTCGAGGGTGAGTTTTAATTCGAGTTCCTTCAATCCATCTCCATTCCTTCCACTTCGTCCATCTCGCCATTCGGGTACCATTCGTCGACACATTCTTCCATATCTCCATCGAACTCTCCTTCCCTCATTTGCACCGATAACCTGAACATCTTCTCTTCCTCCTCGTCTTCGAATTCTAATCCTCCGAGTTCGCAAGGTTGAAGAAGCAACTTATCGACGGAGACGGAAGGGGTCGGTAGTGCGGTCAAAACTGTTGACGTCGATCCATTCGAGTAGGAAGAGGAAGAAGAGGAGCAACTCGAGTGATGGTAAGAGTGATGATACGAGGAGAATCCCGACGAAGAATAGTGTTGAGGTGTCGGTCGAAGAGGGGGGCGTGCAGTTCGAGGTGAGTTATCCGACGTCGGTTGTAGAGAGTAGGTCGAAGGAGAAGAGGAGAGGTAGGGAGGTTGTCGTTGCGACGAAGAGAGGAAAGAAGGGAAAAACGAGGGAGTTCCAGGAGGAGTTTCGCGAGCGGGAGTGCCGATCGAGAGGATAGGGAAGGCAGATGGTGACGTTGGAACGACGGGAGGGAGGTTCGAACGAAGAAGGGAGAGGTCTGGGAACCGCGATGAGGAGGCTGAGGAAGGTGAAGAGGAAGCGACAGCCATTTGAGACGGCGCGGGCGGAGAGAGTAGGGTAGATGCTCCACACGAGGCGTACAGTCGAGCAGAGTGATAGGCGTATGCTCTTGAAGAATAGGCCGGGGCTTGAGGGGTTTGAATCATTGAACTTGGGATTTGATCGCGCGACGAAAGAAGAGGAAAGAGGTCGAAGCTTTTTCGTGTAGGTTTCGAGTCGGTTCAGATGAGGTTCGCGATGTTGTTCGATGCGATGGAATACGTTCGAGTAAGATGAGAGGAAGGGAAGGAAAGGAAGAGAGGAGAGAGGGAAAGCCTGGGAAAAACAGCAGCTTTCGACGAAAAAAAGAGGGATTTTCCTGCGACGTGCACTCGAGATTTGTCAATGGTGTCCTATTCGGGCACTATCCCATCGAGAAGATCGTCATGCATCGCGTAGCCTACTCGAAAAAAATAGAGACACAAAGCGAGTTTTCTGTGCAGGATTCCATCTTGTGACTTCTTTCGAGACCCGTCCTCTCGCAGACGAAATCGCCTGCCTATTGTCAACTGCTGATCTCGTGTCATCTCGCGAGATCGAAGATTTGATCATATCTCTCTGCTCACTCTCTGTGTGCTTTTTACTGGAGCCAGCGAGATGAGATCAGACGCTTCTTTGAGCAAAAAAGTAAAGCTCAACCGTCTTTCCGGCTCGAGCTCTCTCAATTGTTGACGAGAGGCGCGCGTTACCCGTTCCGTCACTCCCCAACACGACTTTACGCATGGACTGGGGTGCAGCAGAAACTGTTTGCTCTCTCTCTTCTCTTTAGCCGTGTGGATCGTGCGAGAAGACGAAGATGGAATAAAGAAGGCGCAAAGGCGAAGAACTCTTCCTTTGACGCCCCTACGAGTTCCTACTTCGATCAACGACACGTCGTTCGTGTGCAGGATCAACAAGACGACGAGTGAGAGAAATTGCGAAAGAACCGAGCGGTGCGTTCGAGGCAGGAAAGCAAAGGATTCGAAACGAGTTGCCGCCAACCGCACTGCACCTTGCTGCGCCTCGCCGAGACGGAGATCTCGACCGTACCCGGCTTTCGTTAACAGAAACGGAAGATGTGATCGAGCGAAACGCGTGGCGAAACTTCTAAAGATTCTTTTTGTCTCTCCCTCTCATCTCACTGTGCCGCGGGGACGATCACTTCCTTCTCCTTCTACTTGTTTGAATTCTCATTTATCCTTTGTTCCCCAAGCCCGGGAAATGAAGATGGCAACGGGAGCTTTACGGGAGTTGCAAAGCAATGAAACTCGGATCGCATTGGCTTGAATTTCGCAAAGGGGAGGGATCCCATGGATCGAGGAGTTTTCGTGCGATGGAGAGAATCGAACGAACGAAAGTCGAGCTTTGAACTACGTGCAACTCATCAAGAAAACATCGACCTGTCGAAGAGAGGGAAGATTCTTTTCTTCTTCAAAAGTGCAGGATTCAGCGAGAGGAATCCACGCCCGGTTCGTGTTCTCCTCTTCTCGTCGAGTACAACACAACGTCACCTCGTTATTATGGGGATGACGAATCGAGCAACGACGTGCGTCGTGCATAGTGCAGTTCATTCAGAAGGGAAGATCCCTTCCCTCCCGAAGAGATCTTCCATGCCATCTCTGATTTCGCCATGCACCTCCATCTCACGCCTCGAGCTAGTACTCCACTAGCTCACGCACACACTCACGCGCGTCTTGCAGTCGAACGACCTCTTCCCGGAAGCCCAGGCAAATGACGCGGGGATTACTAGCATAGTTTTCTCTTCTTCTTTTTGCTCGAGCTTGTCTTTTGTGGAATTTTGTCTGATGCATCGCGAGTAAATTACATTAAGGTCTGATTCCTTTTTGTCGAACGACGACGACAACGACGGCGAGTACTGAAGTCAATTTAGAGTCGTTGAATGACAATAGCCGAAGCACCTCCTCCTCCCTAGAACGATCGAACAAAAGAAAAGCAGATCAGTCAACTGTTCTTGGTACGCGCAGTCGAGAAGAATAGAAGGGAAGAAGTTTTGGCGAGAGGAGTCGAGACATCTTTCGACTGAGAATGGGAAAAAAAAGAAAGGCCAGGGGACCGGGGACTTACGTTACAAACACCGGCGACACCATATTCTCCCGACTTGAGAAGATGTACCAACGTAACGATAATTCGAGAACCAGAAGAACTAATGCGCGACACAAAAACGAACAATCAGTTCATTTTCCCCTTCATAGAGAGAGAGAAGAGTCGTTCTTACCCAAGAGCGTGACCAAGAGCGACAGCACCTCCGTTGACGTTGAGTTTCTCGGTAGGAATGTTCAAGATCTTTTGGTTCGCGATCGCGACGGCAGAGAACGCTTCGTTGACTTCGAATTTCGCGACTTGATCCATCGAGATACCGGCCCTTTTGAGGGCGAGAGGGATAGCTTGCGCAGGAGCAACGGGGAAATCGATAGGTGCGCAGGCAGCGTCGGCGAAAGCTGAAGGATCGATAAAAGAGTCAAAAAAGTGCGATCTTTAGCAAGAAAGAAAGGAAAACGCACAGATAACCTTGGCTAGAGGCTTAAGACCGAGCTCGTTGACCTTATCTTGGGAAGCGAGGAGGAGAGCCGAAGCACCATCGTTAAGAGTCGAAGCGTTCGCGGCGGTGATAGTTCCATCCTTTTTGAAAACGGGTTTGAGCGAAGGGACCTTGTCGGTCTTTACCTTCTTGTATTCCTCGTCCTCCGAGATGACAACATCGCCAGTTCGGGCGTTGGGGATTGTTACAGGGGCGATTTCGTCCTTGAAGGCACCGGCTTTCCAGGCTTCCGCGGCTTTGCGGTAAGATTCGAGGCAGAAGTTGTCTTGGTCTTCCCGAGTGATTTGGTGTTTCTTAGCGGTCTCCTCAGCGCTGTCGTCCCACCGAGATGTATCAGTCCCATTGAAGAGAGACTGGAGATTCGGGAGAACTGACCAGATACCCATGGGGTAATCTCCGTAAACGTCGGTCAATCCATCCTTGACGACAGCATCTTGAGCTTGGTAATGACCGAAAGTAGCAGGAGTACGGGGGATGTAGAAGCTAAGAGGTCGAACAGTGTCAGCGAGTACGAAAGGGGAGAATCTCGCAGAAGTTGGGAAAACTCACGGAGCAGAAGACATGGATTCCATTCCACCAGCGATCATGACATCTCGTTGACCAGTTTGAATGTTTTGAGAAGCGAGCATAACCGCCTTCATTCCGGATGCGCAAACCTACACCAAACTCACGAAACTCATCAGCGAAACATGAAAATCGCTCGGAGAAATCATTTCCAACTTACCTTGTTGATCGTGGTCGCTTCGGTCGATTCGGGTAATCCAGCCCCGATAACGACTTGACGAGCAGGAGATTGACCTGCACCACCTTGCAACACTTGACCGAAATACAAATCTTCGACTTGATCCGGTTTCACATTCGACGCCGCCAGAACACCTTTCACGGCGGCGACACCGAGTTGAGTAGCCGGGACTTTGGCGAGTACTCCTTGGAAGGAACCGACGGGGGTTCGGGACTGAGGGACAAGAGGGAACAAAGGTAGAGAGTAAGGACCTCGAGTGAATCAGTCAACCACCTCAGGAGGAGAAGGGAGAGAGGGGCAGAACTCACAGCACCAACGATGAATACTTCACGAAGACCAGAAGGAGCGGCAGTTGAAGAAGACTGCGGCAAGAGAAGGAGGATCGTTCGACGCGTGAGTGAGTTGGGGATTTGTTGGGGGAGAAATCAACTTGAGGCAGTTGAGCTCACCATTCTGATATTAGATAACCTACGAACGGCGGTAGTAGTGTGAAGTAAGGTAGAAGTAGTGGAAGAAGAAGAGGAAGAGGCGAAGATGCGGCGAGAAGCGGTTTGCATTCGTTCAGGAGTTGGGTCCAGTTTGACTTGGGTGGGAGCTATTCGCGCTTGATTAGAGTAGACTCGTGCGAGCAAAGGTGCAGAACAAGCGAGCGGTGGAAGGCAAGCGAGTTGATTCGGGTTCTTCGGTTTCCCTTTCCTCGCTTCTCTCGACGGCAAGTGGGAACACAAAAATCCCGGAAACGGTTCAAAGGAGAGCAACGAAGGGAGAGTTGTGAGATTTCGACCAGACGATAGACAAAAAGAGGTCTAAGCAGAAAGACTAGCTTGAGCCGAAGAAGTAACCTTGTTGTCGGCGATCCAGGTTTTCTTCTCCTTCATCATGAGTTTCGCCTCTTCCAAATCCTTCAACTCGAGTTGTTCCTTGCTCCAGAGGTTCGTGACCTCCCTGGCATCCTTCATTCCAACTCCACAACGACCTCCGAGGGCCTTCCAGTCGGGAGTACGCTTCAATCCCAATTCGGTCCAAACGCTGTCGACCGCGGCGACGAGCGCCGAGAGTTGCGTGGGAGTGTGAAGGGGAGAAGGAGTGATACGGAGGCGTTCTTCACCGATCGAAACGGTAGGGAAGTCTGATAGGAACGAGAGGAGTCAGAAACGAGGAATTCGACAAACGAAGGAGCTCGAGTTTTCGACTCACTGATACTCTGGACGTAAAGCTTGTGCTTGGTCAAGAGGAGATCACTAGCAGCTTTGGCAGCTTCCGCATTTCCAACAAGCTGCAGGCACAAAAATCGTCGAAATCAGCGAGCGAACATCGACCGAAAGAAATCGATTCTCTGTGCTTACAAGAGGAACGATGTGAGAAGGGTTCGGAATAACAGGGATCCCAATCTTGGTGAGATCCGCCTTGACTCTCGCAACGTTACGTTGTTGTTGTTGACGATCTCCGAGGTGTTCCCTCTGGTAAGCGATCGCAGCTCTCGCTCCAGCCGCAGTCGAAGGAGGGATTGAAGTCGTCTACTCGCAGCAAAAGGCTTCTTCAGTTACGATCAAAGATATGGAGAGAGAGGAAGGAAGGAAACTTACGAAGATGAAGCCAGGAGCGTAAGAACGAACCATATCTACGAACTTCTCACTTCCAGCGATATAACCTCCAACGACTCCATACGCTTTCCCGAGAGTACCCGTAATGATATCAACTCGATCCATTACCGAACCTTGGACACCTCCTTTCGCGTTGACTTCGAAATCGAGATGTTCGGCAACCCCAGCTCCGGTGGGTCCGTACATTCCAACGGCGTGTACTTCATCGAGGAAAGTGATCGCTCCGTACTTCTCGGCCAAGTCGCAGATCTCCTTGATGGGACCGACGGTTCCGGACATCGAATAGACGGATTCGAAAGCGATGATTTTAGGGGTGTCGAGAGGAAGGGAAGCGAGTTTAGCTTCGAGGTCGACGAGATCGTTGTGCTTGAAAATCATCTTGGCGGCTCGAGAGTGTCGAATACCTTGAATCATTGAAGCGTGGTTCATTTCGTCCGAGAGAATGACACATCCGGGCATTTTCGATCCGAGAGTCGAAACTAAACGAGCGAACGAGGGGACGAGATCAGCTTCGACGTTTACGAGTAGAGTCGGGAGTAGCTTACGAGTCTCGACGTTCGCGACGTAACAACTCGAGAAAACGAGTGCAGCCGGTTTCTGATGCAACTGAGCGAGTTCGTTCTCGAGCGCCAAATGCATCGCACCGTTCCCGGCAATGTTACGGGTTCCTCCAGCTCCCGCTCCGTACTTGTCGAGAGTGTCGCTGCGAGGATCCCGAAAACCTTGACTTCAGTTTCCGTCTTTCTCGAGAGACTGAAGCAACGTTGGACTCACTGAATGGCTTTCAAAGTGACGGGGTGTCGACCCATTCCGAGATAATCGTTCGAACAATGAACGGTTACTTCGTCCTCGGGCTTTGCGGTGTGGGCCTGAGGGAACTTGGCAGCCAACTGAAAAGAACGAAAGAAAGAAAACGGTCAGTTTCGAGCAGAAATTGAAACATCTGTAGAGTGAGAACTTACCCTATTGATGTTGTTAAAGTACTAAACAATTCAAGGATCATGGTCAGCTCTCTCGTTGGTGACCAAGTAGCGAAAGAAGAGTTAAACTTACTCGGTAAGACCTATCCTCGTGCTTCTTCTGAAGCTGGGCTTCATAGAAGCCCTCGTAGTTGAAACCTATTGGACTGTGCTGGATGTGCTTCTTGAACCCCAGGGCGCAAGTTGGTCGACCTTGAGTATGTTCTTCCTTGCGAGGTTCGATCATCACCTCGGCATCGATCTTCGACGAGGTCGACGACGACGCTGGGTTGACAAATGAGGCTTGAGCATTCTCGGTAATGTTCGTAGCTTTGCGAAGTGCTTCTTGTTGTACTTCAGTGATGGATGCGTAAGATCGACGAGAAGTGTTGACCAATCCCGATCCTTTGAATTCATCTCGAGATTGTTGGTGGACGGCGGAAGAGGTGGAGAATCCACGAGCTTGGAGAGCAGGTTTCATCAAGGGGCATTTCGATTGAGCCAAGTGGACGAGTTGGTTAGTACCGATGGGAGTAGTCGAGGTGGAGAAGAGTCCGAGGCGTTGGAGAGGAGTGCGATGGAGGAAGGGGCAGACGGTGCCGAATCGTTTGAGTTGAACAACTGCTTCCATGGTGTAGAGTGTGGCGTGTTTGAGTGTGGTAAGAATGTGTGAGGAGAAGAGGCACTTTTCGAAACTTTCACGAGTTTCCCGCGGTCGGGCACTTTTCGAATTTCGCGCTCATCACTCGCTCACTTGACAGAAACAGCTATTCGTTACAACAGATCTACTACTGCAGGGCCCGGCCGAGAGATGCACAAAGAAACGCTAAAATCGACTCGAATTGTTTTTTCGCGAACTGTTTTGCGAAACGAGGTTAGCAGCTGATTCCAGCAGAAACGCGAGGAAGAAGACTCACTGATGGATCCGTAAGAACAGCCAATCCACCGCTTCCCGAATCCCATCCCTGCACAATCCGCAAATTCCGTCAGATTGCGAGAGTACCATCAGAAGTGGAAACTTGATACTCACCCTCTCAGCGCAGAAATCGACATGACATTCCCTTCACTGACGTTCAACTTCTCTACGATCTGTTGATTGAACATCTGTTTGATATCTTCCACTGCGATCGCTCCCTCGCAATCTTGTTTGTTCGCGAGCACAAGCGTTGGAACTCCATCGACTCGATGATCCGTCACGATCGTCTCTGCTCGACAGCATCTCCTCGTCAGTAACATGGAACGGAAGTAGAAGGGAAGAGAGAATCGGACCGAATACAGCCCAACATTCTTCTATTCGTTCTTTGTCCGTCGAATCGATCACGAACACTACGGCGTGACAATCTGCGTAGTACTTTGGCCAGATGCTCCGGATATCTCTTTGGCCTACTCAAGAGAGTGTCAGGTACTTGTTGACGCGACGTGGCAGGAAGCGGACGAGAGCTCACCTCCGAGATCCCAAAATTGTAAAACTGAAGAAGACAAAGTGATTCGACCGACTGTTTCAATCGAACACTACCTCAGCGCCCTACACTCCAGAAGAGTATCAAAGAACTGAGTACGTACTGTTCTGACCGATTGTAGGGGCTATACTGTTTGGATCGACCTCGGGAGTATGGTTGAAGGTACTTTTCACTTTCTCTGCAATGGTCGACGCCTCTTCATCAGAACGCGAGTCCGAGACAGGTGAAGACGGCGAGAACTCGCCTAGGAACGTTGTCTTTCCAGCGTTATCGAGACCCATGATCAAGACGGAATACTGAGGCGGAAACGAGAAAGGTTCAGGTTTGAGCGATTGAACGGAAGAAAGGGAATGCTTACCTCTTGTTTCTGCATCAGATGGGCGATGAAGCCCGTAATGAGCCTGTACATGACTCCCAACGTACGTTCAACAACGGCGAACAGTCGAAGAGGAGAGGTGATCGAGTTGGTTGACTCCAGACGGGTAAAGCGACGGAAACCGGATGCAGGCAAGAAGCAGAGATATCGTAGGAGCTGCTAGCTTCTTGCAGGCGAGTTCGGTCAGATCGAGTGAGAGGTAGGAGGTCAAATTGTTGATTCACACTTCTTGTCATCTCTCACATCGACTCTGTCTCGTACAAACGCTCTTACGACCACAATAGTCACCGGTAACGGACCTTAATACCCATATCTACACCTGTGTCAATCGAACAGTTCAACTAAGGTCACTTTAATCGGGGAGATAACATCATCAAAGTGAGCCTCGTTCTCCTGACCTAGCACCTCACTATGCGCCTGCTAAACGAAGGCTGTGTCTCACAGTGGGTCAGTCATCTAGTGCAGTGAAGATCACGCCTCAAGATCGGTCCATCCTCGAGTAAACTTTTCCTCTTCTACTTCCCCCACTCTTCCGAGCTCCTCCCTTCTGAGTCTCTGAAGTACCAGGTTTACTGACTACGCGGACGCTGACACAACCTTGTAAATAGCCTGAAGCTACAGCGGGATAAACTGAAACAATATCAAAAACGAGTTGAGCACTTCTTTTCCCTCTCTCCTCTGTCCCTACTCGTCCATTCAGTTCGAACTGACCCCGATTCCGAGCATACGATAGATCGAAGTAGTTCTCAAACGAGAGAAAGAAATCGCTACGGGATCCTTAAGAGCAGGGAACAAGCAACGAGCTTTAATCGCCTTGCGACAGAAGAAATATCAAGAAACTCTCTTATCGCAGACGGATTCTCAGTTGGAAACACTACAGAAACTCGTCCGTCAAACCTTTCGTTATTTTCCTCTCGGGAGATCGTTGACGTCAAGAGTTGAGGTGGACAGGTTCAATCGATCGAATTTTCCTTGGTCGAGAAAGACGTCCTTTTTGGACTACAACAAGGAAACGAGGTCTTGAAACAACTGAACAAGGAGTTGGATATAAACAAGGTCGAGAAATTGATGGATGAGACGAGGGAAGGAATCGCTTATCAAGAGGTACGTCGCAAATTCCCCATTCGCCTTTGCTGAATGCGCTCACGAATGACTCTCACCTTGGTATCGATAGGAAGTCAGCGCGTTACTGTCAAGTCGGATCTCGGCACAAGACGAAGAAGACGTATTGGCAGAACTCGCGGCGATGCAAGAGGCAGAGGTAATTCCACAAATTTCCTCCTTTCTTCCTCTCTCGCCCATCTTCAGCCTCCGTTTCGTGCTTGCGATTGGAAGCGG
This sequence comes from Sporobolomyces salmoneus, assembly GCF_050403485.1. Taxonomy (NCBI): domain Eukaryota; kingdom Fungi; phylum Basidiomycota; class Microbotryomycetes; order Sporidiobolales; family Sporidiobolaceae; genus Sporobolomyces; species Sporobolomyces salmoneus. The sequence goes on along the minus strand of NW_027481159.1, from coordinate 174,824 downwards.
CGATGCTCTCCGTCTCGCTGAGTCAGAGAAAGTAGCTAACAGGTCTTTCTGTCGTTTCGCAGCTCGGAACCAAATTACCTCAAGTTCCCGTCAACCAGCTCCCGACTCCCGAACGAAGGACAGAAGTGTCGACTCCTGCGCAAGAGGAAGAGGAGGAGAGAGTACCCCAACGACAAAGACAAACTATAGCCGCATAGTCTCATCCTGCGAGATTGTAATACTTGTGCTCAGATTGTGATTAGGTGTAATTCATTTTGTACTTCTAAATCTGAAATAGCGTCGATTACTTTTGCCATCTTGAATAGTGCAGCTGGAATTTATCGAACTTGAACCTGAACTTGAACTCAACACTTCTCACATTTCGACCCTCTCAAGATGAGTGAAGTGAGTCCTCTGGTCGTAATCTGAGTACACTTCTAGGCAGTACTAACGGCACCCGAACGTCTCACAGAACGGCAGACTCGCTCCTTCCTCTTCCCGATCTGACCGCGCAGCGTGAGTCCCCTTCTAGCCCTCTTGCTTGCTCCTCGCTGACTCAGAGTGCTACTGCAGATCTATTACATCTCAGACGTCATCCTCACGTCGTCGCGCAGGAGGTGGTGGTGGAGGAGGAGTAGGAGGGGAAGATGATGAACGCAAGAGACGAGAGGAAGACCGTCAATTCGAGCGAGAACGCGATAGGGAACGTCAACGAGAGTCTCGTAGTGATCGAGGGGACAGGAGATCTCGACGCGAGTACGATTACGATGAAGAAGAGGAATATTCGCATTCGAAGAGATCTAGGAGAGACGATAGAGACAGGGATAGGAGTAGGGATCGAGGGGATAGAAGAGGTTCGTCGTCTTATTATGACGAACCACCAAGGAGAGATGATCGTCGTTCTTCGAGAAGAGGGAATGAAGATTACGATGATCACAGGTTCGTCACTACCCTCTCCTATCTACTGCGCAGGGCATTGCACTGATAAGAGTAGTTCTGAGAACCAGATCTCGTCGTAGACGTTCACCTTCTTACGATGAATACAGAGATCGTCGTTCTCCTCCTCGTCGTCAATCCAAACCTCCTCGTTCTCCTTCTCCCGGGTTTGTTCTGCTCCCTCCTACTCTCTCCGTCTCCGCAACGAGCTCCTGACTGACCTGGATGTGACGTGAGTAGTATCTCTGAAGAACAACGAGAAATGCGTTCAGTTTTCGTCAACCAAATCGCCGCCCGAATCACCGATCGAGAACTCGGAATCTTTTTCGAAGCGAACGCCGGGAAAGTTCGAGATGCTCGAGTTATCGTCGATAGGATTTCTCGTCGTTCGAAAGGGTTCGTCTAGTCTTCCATCTCATCTGTTTCTGTCTTCCTCGCTTGAAAGATATCGAGGAACTGACTAATTGATGCTCCTGGATTACTCCGAACAGAGTCGGATACGTCGAATTTGTCGAACTCGAAAGTGTGCAGAAAGCCCTCACGTTGACGGGAACGAAATTACTCGGAATCCCTTTGATCGTTCAGTACACTGAAGCGGAAAAGAACCGACAAGCTCGAGACAACGCCAATGGAATGGGAGGAGGTGGAGCGAGTGGACCTATGAATGGAGGGTAAGTCACGGTATCAGTTCACTCTCTGGGTTCCTTCCCCATCTTCGCTATTCGTTGAAGGAAGAAAAACTGATAGTCTCGGATGTTCGTGACTTGCAGACTTTACGTCGGATCCCTCAATTTCGCTTTGACTGCAGACGATATTCGTGAGGTATTCCAACCTTTCGGAGAACTTGAAACGGTTGAATTACACAGGGATCCCATGACCGGTAAATCTAAAGGTTATTCATTCGTCAAGTGAGCCCATACAACTTTTGCTCTCTATCAGTCAAGATAGTGAGGCTGATTAGGATCGTGCGTGCAGATTCAAGGAACACAAAGATGCGATGGTCGCGATTGAGAAAATGAACAATTTCCCTCTCGCCGGTCGCGAGGTAAGTCGAGCCCCTCTGCTTCTCTTAATCTCTCCTATAACTGACTCGGACTCTCTCTCGGCGATGATAGATTAAAGTAGGACTTGTCGCTGATCGCAGTACCACGTTCAACAAGGCTTTCACGACTCCTCAAGAAACGAACTTACAACTTGAAGAGAATGGTACGTCTTCCGCATCTCGTCGTTCTGACGGCGTCAGCTTACCAACCTGCTTGATGTGTGACTAGGTGGTAACCCTGGAGGTATCTCTCGTTATGAACTCATGCAGAAACTCGCAGGAGTCGATAAAGGTCCCGAACTACCTCCTCAGCCTATGTGAGCTTCTCCCTTCCTCTCGTTGTCTCCCCGAGATATTCACTGACGCTCATTGTGACTGTGCATGTCGATAGGTATCGTCCTAACATCCCACAGAACACTACCCGTAACGTGTAAGTCGCAAACCGAATCATCCTCATCTCGTTTCTTTCTCCCGAATCGCGAATCTGACTTTCGAACGAACAATCGACTAGCTTGATGAAAGACGCGTTCAACCCCGAAGAAGAGACTGAACGAGATTGGGATCTAGAATTAGCCGAAGACGTCAAATCGGAATGTGAAGACAAGTATGGTAAAGTGTTGGACATTTACGTCGCGAAAGAATCCCAAGTCAGTTCTCCCTCCCATCTTGCCTTCCCTCACCCCCCTTCCCTCGTTGGACTTGTACTGACGCGAGAGTCTGAGTGAATGTGTAGGGAGAGATTTATATCCGATTTGAAAAAGTTGAAGATGCCGTAAAAGCAACTCAGGGACTGAACGGTCGTTGGTTCGGAGGTAGACAGATTTCAGCAAACCATGTCGGAGACTCTCTTTACGATGCCAACGTCGTCAAGAAGAAGTAGAAGAACATCGACCGGCAAACCTCGTTCCTCTTTCGCCTCATCAACGAATCACGCTCTCGACTTCCGCCCTACGACTACTCAATCCCGAAACTACTTCGCTTACACGCGGAGCATCGGATCTGTCTCGTCACTCCGCATCTCTCTTTCCTTTCCCTTCTACATCGAAAAAAACCTATATCTACTCCTACTTTCTTTTTCAGTCAACAGGTGGTTCCCGTTTCGGTTCGCCAGCAATGTGTACATCTCCTCATCGTTCTCTTCTCTCTTCCGTGCAAAGATCAGTCATTCGTTACCATTCGTTTCTCCCTCGAGGAGATCGCCCCGTTTCTCCGGGAGACTCCGCCGTTACTCGCGCTCCGCCGCTCGGAAAGAGTCGCCCCAGCCTTATGGCCTAGCATGCTGTTCGGCATGCTCACGAGATTGAGAATTTAGCGAGAGGACGAAGCTCGAAATTTTCCGTTTTTGACGCAGGTTTTTTTTTCGTTCGTCTCCATCGCCTGCGCCTTCGCTGTTCAAGTCAGCTACGATCTATACGCCAACGTGCGTGTGTCTACAAAATAGAGAAACTCGTCGAACTCGCTTCGACAAACTTCCCTCTTTCCGATCGATCCTTCACTCGCCGACTTCGAGCGATCGCCCTTCAGCAAGCTGTCGTCTCTTCAGCGACTACGTTTCCAAGCCCGACGGCTGTACAAAGAAGTAAGCTCCTTTTCCCCTTCTTTCGCCCCCACTCGCTCTCTCTCCCGATCTCTAACCACTCTTTACATCGATCATAGCTCTTCTACCTCGCGAAAGAATACCCCGATCCGAATTATCCGATCCATAAGAAGTTACACGGGTGTTTCTTGGCGCATGTCGGAGGGGACGAAGAGAAATTAACGGAAGGGATCAAGAAAGCGGAGTTTATCAAGAAAGGTGAGTGCGTTCTAGCTACTGGGCAGAAGAGCCAAAGAGCTGATATGAATGTGGAGAGGAATAGAGCTGGAAGCAATGTATAGTTTGAGGAAATATCGGGCGATGAAGAAATCGTATTACAGCGAAGAAACTACGTGATCAATCAACTGCATTCTTACCTGAACAGTCCGAGAGGAACTGTGCTCCCGTGAGGGAAGCGGTCGCAATCGTTGCGAGATACCCACGACTCATTGCGCGATTTCGAAGGAAACTGAAAACTATGTCGAGCATTCAACGGTCTCTCGGTCGCTCGAGTAAGACGTCCGCCTATCTATGCTCTTGTATTACAAAGAAGAATGTGAATAAAATAGTGTCTATGTAGAGCGAGAGGATGGATGCACGAGCGTATGAACAGAAATCGCTGAGTGAACGGAAGAGGTAATGAAAGTGAGTAGGTACAAGCTCGAGCGAGGCAAAGACGACACGTGGGGAGGAGTGAATGCAGAGGAGGGTGAAGAGTATGATTTCGTTTAGCCAGAAGCGGTTGTTGAGTCGACAGCACAATCGGGGAAGGTGATATCCTTGAGTTTTCGGTTGTGATCCATCAAACCCCAGTAAGGTTCAACGCCTCCGTACTGCTCTTTCCACTGTGATAACGAAACGCTAGGAGTCAGTCTACGGGTCTTTTGAAAGTCGTGAGAGTCAGAATTCGCTTACAGGCTCATCGAACTAAAAATCATTCGATCAGGTCGAACGAGTCAGTACACGGGACAACTCAACTCACGCAGACAGAAGCGGAGGACTCACAGGCTCAAAGTAAAAGTAGTACGACCCATTCTGGTTCGCCTGACAGGGATAAGTATCCAAGAAAGTTTGCAATTCCGAGATTCCCGCGACTGCTCCTTGTAAAGTTGCGTTTTCCGGGGTCATACTCTCTGTCGGCCATCCAGTCTCTGCGATGTACGCCGTTGGTTTATTCTATATCGACGTGAAACTTCAGCACGAAGTCTTCGCAGAGCAGCAAAAGGAAGAGAAAACGTACGGCAGCAGCTTCAGCGAGGACGACGTTGTTCTCTTCGAAGAATTCCCAAGTCCATCCAGCTGCGTCGTCAACGTTGACTCCTCCGAACCAAGGATGAACATTCGCCATGATGTAATCGGCTCCGGCGACGTAGGTTGAAGTGAACTCGGAACCGGCGTCGGAGGTTCCTACGGGCAGAGTTTTGCCATAATTCTTCGAGGCGAGTCGGGTGCGAAACTGGTAAGAGACGAGTCGTAAGCTCGAGGATTCAGTTTCGCAGTAAAGGGATCGAGGGCACGAGGGAGGAAAAGTAAGACGTACAGCGCTCATTTGGGAGGTCAAGTAAGAGATCCGACTCGCCGCATTGTCGGTAGAACTCAACGGGTCAGCGTTCAGCACATATCTGGCGAAAGCAGCACAAGAAACAAGTTCAGCATCGAGCTCCCTGGAAAGGATGCAAAGTGATTCTTCACAACACTCACTCGTTTCCGATCGTGATTCCACCAACGTTATCAGTTCCGTACTTGTCTAACGCATCGATGAGCCAATCTTGTTGTTGAGCGCTAATCAGAAAATAGAAATCGTCAGTCAAAACGAATTCCGTTACCGTCGGCAATGAAAGAAGAACTCACTTGACGGTCTCGTTGATTCCGACGTAAGCTCCTAGCCAGACAGTCATGTTGACTTTCGTGTCTTGAATAGCTTGGAGCACGAGTTCAGATTGGTTACAAGCTGATCCATAAGTTCGAATTCGGGCTATCAAGCGGTTTTCGAAAGCGTTAGTTTCCCTTATATCCTCATACCGTAGGGTTAGACTCACTCGTCAATTGCGACAACAACTGAATATCTTCCGTAACATTCGCCAAAGTCGCTCCACACCACGGTTCGAGAGCGTTGAAGGGAGTGTAGGCCATTCCGTAAAAGACTTTCTTCAGTCGACTATCTTGCTCGAATTGACTAGGATCTGATGGATTCGATTTGACCGTTTCCGAGGTACCCTGAATGTACTGAAGTTTGCCGCTCCCGGACGAGGAAGAGGAGGAATCGTTCTTGTTTGCTGTGACCCTCCAAGCGACAATTCCGACGATAACTCTGGATAACGCGCGGGAGAAATGGATCAGCTTGAAGGGCTCGTCCAACACATCGTCCACAGCGAGAAGAACTTACCCAATCACGATGAGAACACCAGTAACGATGAAAGCCCATTTCCTAACTTTATTCCCTTTCGGCGCCTCGTTCCCGTCTCTATATTCCTTACTATACGGATTATTCTTGTCCCTCGTCACTGCGCTGTATCCTCCTGCTGCTCCAGCTCCCGCTCCACCCGCTGCCGAAGTGAGAGGTGTCGGCTCATCCAAACTCCACTGTGAACTAGATTTCCCCAAGTGTGATTCGCCCGAGTAAGGTCTCTGTGTGTTCTGTGGTGGATATCCGAACGAGTCGTGCGAGGCGAAAGGGTCTTGATGCTGTTGACCAGAATAACCTCCTCCCTGAGAAGGGTAACCGCCATAACCTGGAGATTGCTGCTGTGGGTAATCATTGTATCCCAAGTGATTGTTGTACGCCATCACTCTCTATGTGACCTTCGACTGGCGAGTGAAGAGGTGGGAGAAGGGAAGGGGGAAGGTCGACCGACTGCGTAGTTGACTGATTTTAGTGGGGGGAGAAGAAAGACGCGGAGAAGGACAATAGAAGCGCCTCTTCGGTTCGGTGTGTGATCGAGTTCGTAGCTTCTGGTTGTGTTGAGCGAGTGTCGTGAAGTGTAAGCAGAGGAGAGGAAATGGAGCTTTCGAATTCTGAGAACTAGCCAAGTAATTTGTTACTCTCGTCGTACAGTAATCTGGCGATCGCAGGACTGCTTCTCTTTCCAAATTCCGAGAGCTTGGAGTACTGCGGCGACACGTAAGAAAAGTGGAAAAAGAATCGTCGAAAAAGCTCCGTTTTTCGCTCTTGGAGACTCTCGAGAACGCTTGTTGTTCGTCAGACAGGCAGAAGGAGCAAGTTGCTGAGGAAACACTAGACGTGTCGCTAGCTGTGATAACGCGGAAGGGACCCGAGACTGTGGAAGAAGACGTTGTTGTTTGCGAAAGATCGGATCTGTGAACTTGGTTTGCTCTTCTGTGCGGAGCGGTATTGGTGGCCCAGGTCGCGATAGGCGGCTCTTCCGAGATTGCGTAGTCGATACGGTGGTGATCGAAAGGTATTACAACGAGGAAGAAGCGGAGGAAGTACTAAACGAGAAAGGAAGAGAGTTTGCGAGTTTCTAAGACTGCATTTGTTGTTGTTCCGATTGCTTCAAGAGCTCTCCCCTGTACATGTGAGGCGGTGACAGTGTCAGCGAGTCTGTACCACGCAGGCTCCTTCAAGGAGCGAGGATCTCGAGAAGAAAACGCTCCATCAAGCATTCGATTGCGAAGAATCTTTAGCCGTTCCACTCGGATCCTCGCTCCCTCAAATCTCAGCGAATGAAAAGAGGCTCACCTTAGTTGCACGCTGAAGTCATCGCTCACATCATCATCGTCCCAGTTGTCTTCCCACAGTAAATCCAGAGATTTCGATCCTGGTTGACCAGCTTTCGCGTTTAAAGATGCGCCGTACGTTTCCGAATCTTTCCAGTCTGTACAAGCGTGGACGTATGAGTTAGCTGTCGTTCTGGCGAGAGTCGAGGGAGGAGAGGAGAGGAGGCGGTGATGCGGCCCTCGTTCTCCCTCAAAGTGGACTTGCCTGATTCAGGGAACTCTTCGAATTCGTCATCCTGAATGAAACAAGTCTCTGTCAGCTCAACAGGTTCATGGAGAGAGCTGAGGAGAGAGATGAATGATTCACCTCTTGTAAAGGGAGAAGATGAGGGTTCGCGTTGTTGTCCTTCGCGGGTTGAGCGGTAGAGGAGGACGCTTGAGCTGTTGATTGCGTAGTAGACATGGTTCAGATGCGAGCAAGAGGTGGTAGAGAGGGAAAGAGAGATCCATCTCTTTCACTTCATCATCTCACCTCGATTCTACTGGACCTACGCGGAAGAACAGCTGCATCGCTCTGGATAACACCTTTGAATGCCTCTAGCAGTTCTGAGCCAATCGCGGCTCCTACGTCGGCGCGAGGGCGCGAAACTATGTCGATTCGTCATTTTGGCCTCTCATTCTTCATCCTCCGCGCTCTGAAGGGTTCCACAGGTGCGTCGAGGATCCCAGTACTACGGTGTCGTGTGTGGGTGCCGGGCGCGATTTCGCGAAGTTCCGCGTCAAACTCCTCGTCCACGGCGAGTCACCTGTTTCCGCTTCAAACCTTTCGCCTATCCGGTATTCTCGCTCGAGACTCGGAATCCTTCCTGATTGTTCCCCCCAGAATTGTACTCTCGTCTCGTCAGACTCTGGCCTAGGTTCTTCCACAAGATCTCTGCTGACATGCTTTTGACTTTCCGGGCCTATGCTATATGGCCTGGATGTCGTTCGCGCTTTGCTCAAGCTTCTAACGCTAACTCGGCTGCTTCTTAGACCTCGATATTATTCGGAAGCTATGGGATCCTACCAGTCTCGAACCTGCCTCATCCTCAGCAGGACAAATTCGACCTCTCCGACTCAACGCGCAGCTGTCGCTTCGACCGTCCCCTCCCTAGCATGCATTCTCCCTTTGATCTCTCGCAGCATCTTTGGATTGGGTTCTTCTGACGGTCCGAGCGTTTGAGACGGAGGAAGACAGTCGAACACAAAGTCACATTTCGATAAAACCGATACTACTATCCGACTGAACGGCCGTTGGCTCCTCCCTCATACCCTCGCTCACTTTACCGTACCTTTTCCGACTCTCTTCGTTTCCATCCTTCTTTCAAAGTCCTCTGAGAGTCCTCCGTCCAAACACCATTCCTTCCCTTGATCCTCGTAGATGATCTCCATCCCGAGATCTCCCCACACCGTCTTAAGGTCCGTCATCAGCTCGTGGCGATGTTCGAGAGTGACTTTTCTGTTGAACACCTCGGGAGCGAGATACAAAAGGGTCGGGCGAAGACGTGGCGTGCTTGCGAGTAGCTCAATGACCTGGTCGATGGAACTATAGGGAACGACCCGAATATACGAGACGGGAATGACCGGCTCTTGGCGTGTGACGTCGAAGTTCATGTCCCAGAGAGTGATGGGATCCAAATGCTTCAGGAGGGTGGGGTCTATAGATTGAGCGAATTCAAAGTCAAGCGAGAGGAGATCGAGTTGAGGCGCAAGAGTCATGAGAGTTGTCGTGACGAAATGTGCATCGTCACTAGGGTCTTGAGAGTAGGCGAGCATTCGTAGAGAAGGGAATGAGGCGGGAGTGAGAGTAAGGTTCTCGAAGTTGTAAGGCGAGTATAGCTCGAGCTCTCGAAGTTGAAGTAGAGCAAAGAAGGTGGACGAGCGGATCTTGACTTCGGAGAGGCGCAAGGCGGCCAAGTCTGGACGCGGAAAAACAACGTTCAGCGGCACCGCAATCGAACGAGAATGGCTTAACTAACTGGGGAGGCGCGCGAGCTTGACAAAATCAATCTCTGAACCGTAACAATTAATAGCGAGTAAACGTAGGCCAATGTATTGTCGCCAGTCGACTCTGTCCGAGAATGAACCTAATCCGCGCAGCTGTATCAATAATTCGTGAACCATAGCAGGAGAACCTCCTCCTTCGGCTTCAACTTGACTCCAGATTTCACTCGACGTATAACTGTTGATTCTGACGACGGCGAACAAGAGAGGTCTGGCGATTTCGTAGAAGAGCTTCGAGACGAGACATAGGGAGCGGAGTGTCGATTGTCGAGAGATGTAAGTGGAAGAGTAGTACTGAAGTGGAGCGGAAGATTCGATTATGGGCTGAATGAGCTCAGGATGGGTTTCAACAGGGGGAAACAGTGGGAAGAGGAAGGGGAGCGAGAAGGAGGGGCAGCGGAACTCGAAGCAAGAGGATCATTCATGCTGTAACGAACTGCATCGAGCACATACGAGTCTAGTCAGCGCCCTGGAGCAAGAGTCCGCCTGTTCTAGGGCGATAGGGTCGAGCACGAAGAGATCCGAGATGAGAAAAGTGGGAGAAGAGCGAAACATGCTAGAACTCACTCTAGCGGGCGTAGACGAGCGCAGTAGACTCTCTAGATACTCTGCTGGCTTCTTAGGTCCGGTTGTCGTTGGTCGAGTGAGGTGAAGAGGAGCAAGAGTCGCCTCGTCTCTCTTTCCCTCTTTCCCTTCACTTTGAACCGAACAAACTTCCTGGAACCGACACGGGAGCACGCCGAGCTGCGAGTAGGGTTGCGATGAGTACTTCCAAGGTAAGCCTCGCGTCAGTATGCGTTTGAGCAGTTCTCCCTCACTGTTTCTCATCTCTCTCCCTCTCTCAGAACATCGACTATCTCTCTGAGTTGCCTCCTGAGCTTCTCGAGGACATCTTCGACCAAGTACAACATTCGCCTCCTCGTCTCCTGGGTCCGCTATCTCAATCACTCCTCCCATTCCAGCAAAAACCTCTCTTCCGAATTCTCCATCTCGATTCGTACAGAGACCTCGAAATCCTCTGTGATTACGTAAAGATCCGCCCTCAAGTTGCCGAGTACACGAGAACTCTCAACCTTCACATTCCTTCGAGCCCGGTCGGCGGACGGTTTGATTCTGAGGCAAAGGATCCTCACTCACCTTCGGACCAACGCATCAAAGAACTGTTCGCGAGTCTCGTCGAAATCACCCGTCTGGTCATTATTGGAACGGATCGAGTTGCTCGTCTCGTACTCGACCCCGACGTCGCGGCGACTTGCTTCCCGAACCTTCGAGATCTTATCCTCTTTGCGTCTTTCAGTTCCCTCAATGACCCATTCCATCCGGCCTCATACCTCACACTCCAGTACTACAATGAACTCCGCACCTTCGATCTCAATGTAGAACGTTCTTCTGAAAGCATCGAGCCCACTTCGAAAGATCGACTCCAACCTGTCCCCATCCGCACCAGAGTCGACGAGATCACCCTCAGGGGACCCCTCAGTGCGACTCCGACGTCGGTCAACCACCTTATCAAACTCATTTGCTCCGCTCCGCGTTATCTCCCTTTGCGACGACTCGACCGAATCTCATCTCTACGATTTCCTCGACCACATTCCTAGCCCTGAGATCATCCGATGCCTCGCCCTCGAACACAAAGCGGGAAATGGACCCCTTTCGCAAGGAAGCTTCATCGAAAAACTGAAGAATTTCCCGAACCTTTCAGAGTTGGAGCTCGGAGGAACCGTTTCGACCGTGTCTCCATCGCTCTACACGTCCCTCCGCTCGCTCCCCCTTCTCCGTCGCCTCACTTTCTCCGAGTCCGCAAACGTCTCCCTCGAGGAACTTGGGAAAGTCATCTCGGGTCCTGGAAAGCTCAAATCGCTCAAATCGATCGTCTTCGACAACGTCGAGGGTTGGATTGGTACCCGAATTCGCGAGAAGGGACCCTACTGGAACCAGTTCCTGCAAGAGTGGGGACCACATCCTGACTGGATTGTGCCCCAATGGTCGGAAGAGTTCAGCGAGCAGGGATTAATTGAATTCATGAAAGACGCAGAGGAGGAAGGAATCACGATCGAAGGTACTGCGATCGAAGCCTTTGGAGTCTTTGAGGAATGGACCGAAGAAGAGGAAGAAGCCAAGGAATATCAAGATGACGAAGATTGAGACAGTTGATACGGAAACGACAAGGGCAATGAAGGCGAAGAGAGGAAGAATTCTTCGGAAGCGGAGATGGGCAAACCCGCTTGAACCCGATACTAAACTTGTGCAATGCTTCTTTCCTTTGAACACGAGGGCGCGAGCGAGAGTAAGTCTGTTCCGCTTCAGCTCGAATTGCTAACTCGCGCTTTGACGACTTCATACCGAGCCGTCCTTTCTCGTACCGACTGCTACGACATTCTTGTATTTTGACTCGGAGATACTGGACATCTCAAGGGATGAGCGAATCTGGGAAGCAAAAGGAATGGCGACAAGGAAGAGTCTGAAGGAACTGGCAAAGCTTCACTCTGTTTTGGTTCTTGCCGTTCTTGAGTGTTCCTAGGGCTTCCAGTACTCTGACATTCTGTCGTTCACCGGGTCAGGCACTGCAAGTGGGCAAAAAGGCAGAAGAAAAGCGCCCTCTCAGAGATTCCACTTTGCGCAGAGCTTTCCTGAGCTCAGGATTTTCCTCGAGCACTTTCCTGACATGTTTCATCGGGCACAATTTCGATGCTCGTATTACTGCTCAACGCTCTCGTCCCACAAGCGCTCTCGCCATTTCTCGACTCGTTTGCTTCAGCACGCGATGATTCTGCGAACGAAAGAGTAAAGAGTCGAGTTTGAGTGAAGCTCTGCGAAAGCAGCCTGAGCCGCACTTCTGCCGCTCCAATGTACCCAACTTGCCAGCCCTATACGAGGCATACGAGGTCAACAGAGCCGAAAAACAGTACGAAATGGGATCTTTTTGTGGCAATGTGAGCATGTGCATACTAAGGCTACATTGCAACAAACAAAGCCCGGTTAGCTCAGTCGGTAGAGCACCAGACTCTTAATCTGGTGGTCGTGGGTTCGAGCCCCACATTGGGCGAGTTGATCTTTTGCATCTCGTAACGACCATTGCGAAAGCGATTCGCTTTTTGCTCGGACAGTCTCGATGATCACGATCTCTCTTGGCATGTCGCCCTCCGGTGTCTCTTTCCTCTTTCAACAGTACCAGTCGCGCAAAGGCGGAGGCGATGTCTCACAAAGTTGTCGCGACGAAAGCTCGAACGTTCGAACTCGAGAGGAGAGGACAAATGGAAGCCCTTTACGGAAGCTCCACCCTAAGCCCGTTGGTTAGTCTGAACCTGCCTAACCAGTGCTGAAGCTCGACGAAGCTGACTGCAGTGAGACTGTAAGGCACGCAACGGTGATTGTGAAGGAAGGGCAACGATGCGAAATGCGCTGCGATACTCTGTCCTTCGTTGTGCGCGGCGCTCCTTTCGCCGACTCGTGTGCATTCGAGTGTTGTTGAGATGCCCTGTGCCACCTCGAACGACAACAAGGAGACGGAATGACTAACAAGAGTTTGCGGTTTTGGTCTCGGAGGTGCGGATCTGCGTTTATACTACCAGTAGGACTTGGACGCAATTTTGTGGTTCGCTAACATGTAAGGCCGTGTGGTCTAGTCGCATGATTCTTCCTTAGGGCTTCATTTGGTCGCTTGGAAGAGGTCCAGGGTTCAATTCCCTGCTCGGCCCAGTTTCTCTTTTGCCTTCAACAGCGCCTTCCGCGTCTCGTAGAAGGTAGGCAGAAGTATCTTTTTTGTTCAAGAACGGCAACGACAGCGCGGCGGGAAGAAACGCAACTGCCGAACTTGAGATCTGCGACGAATCTCGTCGGTTGTTGCTTTTGCTCACTATCTCCTCGTCAACTTCCCCGACTTCCGCTTTATCGACTAATCCCAGAAGCAACAGCAACAGTAGGATCAGGTACACACACCGAAACGCGCTCTGCCTCACAAGACTCGCCTCGCCAATTCCTCATCTCTAGATCTCCTTTCTTCCACATCCTCGCCGTAAGCAGTGCCCGGAGGTATCGACCACAGTTCAGCAAAGCCGCACATAGCACTCAGGAGTAGCGCAGGACAGTCAAGATGGCGATCAGTAGAGCCCGACTCTCTCCAATGTTGGATTCCTTCTGCGGGATGGATCTCAAACTAGGCAAGTCTCTCTTTTACAGGAACCCCTCACCAGTCTCACAATGACTGACTCGCCGATTTGCGCGCTCAGGAGCAACCTTGATTTCGTTATTCGCCGTGTTGAACAAGGTCGCAGGAGCGTATGGAATGTTGGCAGTCTTACTCGCAGGTGGAAACGCATTGAGTCAGCCAGTGGGACAGTTGACGATGTACGTGTATTCGATCGCGAGTCTGGTCGTGTTTATTTGGGGATTACAGAAAATTGGAGAAGTGCGTCTTCTCTTTCTTGCCCTCTTGCTCGAACTCGCTTGACTGACCTTGGGAGTTACAGGAGAACGGACCGAAATCACTCATCTACGCTCATCTCTTTGCTCTCGATCATCTCGTCGGAACTCTGTATACCTCGCTTTTCGCTGCGATTTGGTACCTTTACACTCCTCACGACGGACGACGTATCGCAAACTCGGATGCACAGAAAGCAATGATGGGAAGTAACACCGGGTCTGGGTTAGACGATGCGGGAAGGGTCGAAGCTGCGATGGGAGTTTGGAAAAGTGAAAGAGGATTTTCGGGAGCGGTTTTACTCATCGGGTGGATGCTTAAGGTCAGTCTCTCCGACATTCACGTGTCCGCGTGACTTGAAGAGAAGACTGACGCTCTATTGTAGGTCTACTTCATTCTCTGCCTCTATTCTTACGCTCTCCACGTCCGACGAGGAACCTACTCTCAACTCCCGAAATCGTCTTACAACACCGTCCCTTCCACAAAGTTCAGTACTTCTGGAGCATCTCCTTCCGCTCGATCTCGTCAACACACCCGCAACTCTTCGACCGGAGGTCCTCAATACTCGCATCTTCGAGGTAACTCGGTCGCTTCAACTGCTGGCGGATACGACCCTACGTCCTATGGAGAGACTCTCTGGGAAGATCGAGAAGACATCGAGACTCAACGCGGCGGATCTTCTTCGTTGGGCTTAAAGGCGGGAAATCTCGAAGCTCCAACAGCATCTTCGACGATTTCTCCTCGACTTAACACGATCCCTACTTTCTCTCCCTCGCTTTCGAGTTCTGGCGAACCTACATCACCTGCATTCGCGAAAGGAACCGGATTGAGTCGAACGAACTCAACAACGGGAAACACTCTGAGTTTGAACTCAAATGGAGCAGCAGGGGAAGGAGCTAGCGCATCGGTGCCGGAAGGAGGTAGACTGAGAAGTGGAAGTGGATCAGAGAACCCTTTTGCGAATATCCTAGGTCGTATGAGTGGAGAAGTCACGAGATAAGAACTTGTAGCGTTTCTTTTCCGAATTTTTCGCTTTTCTTTCCCTTCTAATTCTTTTTATTACTCACCATCCTCTCTCCTCTATGCATAATTATCTAGCAACTATCTCTCTATCTCGCTCTGCAAACTCCCCTCACTCGTCATGCATGTAACGATACAAATTATTCTCTCTCTCTCTCGGTTCTGTCTCGCAAGTGAGTCAGCGAGGAGCTAAAGTTCCAATAGTTACAACCGATGATGCTCCTCCTCTTGCTTCTATTAGTCCCTCATTCGGCCGGCCAAGAACCGTCTGACAACGATTTCCCTCATCTGTAATTTCGCCAACGCTTGCGCCGGATGGTTCATTAACCAATCTCGTTCTTTCGGAGTCGACTGCTCAAGATCCGGTATCACGACATGTAGCAACACCAACGTCTGTAATCCGATAACCGCCTCCAGTCAGTTCCCGTACCTCACAATGACTGGGAGGGCGAGATGAAATTACCTTTTTCACACCGGAACAAACTCGATTCACCGTATGAAACCATCTCCAACTGTTTCTCCTCTCTCCTTCCCCTCTCAAATGCTCTTCTCTTTCTTCCTCATACGCTTCTCGGAGCGCGGGATCTTGGTTGATTGCGAGGGTTGAATTCGTCGCGAAAGGGGAAGAAGCTGAATCGCGAGGGTTGACGTAGGACGGAATGATCAATACTGCGAATCTGTGCACCCACCCCTGTTCAGTATTGCCGAAGACCTTGCTGCGAGAGAGAAAGGGAGAGAAAGGAACTGACTCTGCATGACCTCCTACGGGTCCTCCTGGTCCATACAAGACCCAATCTGTACAGAACTTGACTCCACTTCTGACGACCCATCCCATTGAGCGGTAGTGATGATAAGCCGCGTAGGAGAGGAAGAAGGGAGAATCCAATCGATTCAGTCGCGGGTCGAGCGTCGGGGGTGGAAGAGAAGTGGGAATTGTTGGACAGGCGGAACGGAGGAATAGAGAGAAGGCGGAGATGATTGAGAGTCGGGGAAGAGGGGGGGAGGAATCGGTGGAAGGAAGGAGGGGGGAAATCCGGAGGGAGAGACAACCGAGAGAGAAGAGGAGGAAGAATGCTTCTTCGGGTTGAAGTTGTGTGTGTTCTGCTTCGAGTTGCCACGGCTCTGGTGGATCTTCCTTCTCTACTTCCTCCTGTCCAGTGTCGTCCTTCTCTTCTATGCCGCCCTGAGTCGGTTCTTCCGTATCTGCTTCTCTCTCCTCTACGATTTTCTCCAATTTCTCCTTCAACACCTCGACTTCTTCCTCTGGTACACCCTCGAGTGAGGTAGAAGCCGTCGGTACGAGACTAGGGGAAGGAGCTGAAGAACCTCCATAGGTCGAAGCGGCGGTCGAAGCAGCGAGAAGTTTCTCTGCGTCTCGTTCGAGCTTCTTGACGAGTTTCGTTCCCTTTCGTTCGAGTCGACGTTGAGCTGTGATCTCTTCTGACGTGAGGCCTGCACAAAAGCAAACATACGAGTCAGCTCAAACGAAAGAGCAGCGAGAATGCTCGTAACGAAAACTAACGTTTTTCCCTTCCCTCGAGTTCAGCTCTCCTATTCTCTACCCTTCTCCTCCAACTCGGTTCACTCCTACTCAAAAACCCTTTCCCAAAGAAACCCTGTCTCCACAATCTCTGCATATCGTCTTCCCGATTAACCCAAATCGATTGAGTTAATTCATCCCAAACTGCTTCGATTTGAGGGGTCGTCAAGCCGAGCCCAGGGAGAGTCGATAGGAAAGTTGAGAGATAGCTAGGAGGGGGAGGCGCTAAGGGAAGGAGTTGGGAGTAGAGAGCGAGGAGAGATTGTCGAGAAGTTCGTTTGTTGGACGAAGACAAGTTCTCGGGTCGAGTTAAGATCCCTCGTGCTGGTGCTGTTGTTGTACTAGCCATGTCTCCTGCTCCTCTGTGAGCTTGGTCGAGGTCGAGAGAGTGAGTAAGATGAGGTAGAAACTGACAGCTGAAACAGCTTTCCCTTCTCTCCTCTCGATCGCTCACTCGACTTTTTCACGACATGTCAGAACGGAGACGAGCTGAAATCGCTGAGAAACGCGCTCGCTTAGCCGCGTTGAAACAAGCACGACAAGATCGGGAACAGTCAGCGCGACAACAACTACAACTCTCGTCCTCCGCCTCTTCGACCCCTCAGATCGGTACGACGACAGATGGGGAAGATTCGAGACCGAACAGTAGAATAGGAGGTGGTGGGAACAAGGCGGATGAGATTGAGAGCTTGTTGAGGGGAGTCGGCGTGAGGAGCTCGAGTGGACCGAGAACGAGTCAAGGGGTAGGCACAGATATCACACCGGAGAGAAGTACAATGGGAGAAGAGGATAGATCAGAACCGGGACAGAGTCAAACAGAAGTCGTCGAAGTTTCGCAACCAGTTCCTCCGTAAGCTCAACTGCGCTGGCTCCTTCCGCTTCGCGAGCTGACATTGCTTGAAGCAGAACACCAAACGAAGAAGCTTCGATACCTCCTCTGCCGCCAGTCGAACCTGCTCCCGTTCCCTCCGCTCCTGTTGAGCTTCCTCCTCCTCCTCCTCCACCGAAAGTAGTCTACGACAAATCGATTCAAACCACTCCCGATCTCTTCCCTCACTCTCACACAACCTCTACCTCCTCCAGCGCGCAGACACGAGGACTCGAGAACGACGAAGGAGACGACACAACATCCGGAGGAGCCGGACGTGAAACCTCTGACGAGCTTCGAGCCCGCATCATTTCCGAACTCGAACAAGAACGACTCCAACTCGACCGCGAAATCGCCGAAGAGAAACGTTTAGCCCAACTCGCCTACGATGAAACTCTGAAAAAAGGATTATCTCGACCTGAATTGGAGACGATTTTCGCTTCACCTGGGTTCTCTGAGTTCTTGGAGGATTCGACGAAGGTTGTGCAGAGAGCGTTGAGTGAGAGTTATGATTATTTGAGGGATTATACGATTGTCGATGATGAAGGGAGGGAGGATGCAGAGGGGAAGAAACAGAGGGTGAGATTACTCGGGAGTTGGAGAGACGAAGGTTGGGGGAAAGGGAGGAGCGTGACTGCGGTGGATTGGTCGCCGAAGGTGAGTTGGACCGATTGATAGCAAGAGAAAGGCTGAACACTGACTTTTGCTGTGTTGAGTAACGTCCTCACAGTTCCCTGAATTGTTCGTCGCAGCCTATAATCGGAACCCAATGGCGGTTAACGAACCGGATGGTATCGTAGCAGTCTGGAACCTCCATCTGTTAGAACGACCTGAATTCGTGTTCCATGCTCAGGTGAATCTCCCCCTTCACTCCTCTCATTTACCTGCTCATGCTGACTAGTCTCTCGCTGCTAGTCGGACGTTCTCTCTGTCTGCTTCTCACCCTTTCACCCGAATCTAATCATCGGAGGAACCTACTCCGGTCAGATCCTCTTATGGGACACCCGCTCTCGCTCCCCAAATCCCGTTCTCAAAACTCCCCTCTCCGCCTCTGGCCACACCCACCCCGTCTACTCTCTCCAAATGGTCGGTACTCAAAACGCCCACTCCCTGATCTCCGCCTCAACCGATGGGACCGTCTGCGCTTGGACGCTCGACATGCTCGCACGACCACAAGAATCTCTCGATCTCGTCCATCCAGCTCATACGAAAACTGACGAAGTATCAATCACTACTCTCGGCTTTCCCTTGGGAGAAACGACGAGTTTCTGGGTCGGTACGGAAGAAGGCAACGTTTATTCTGCGAATCGATACGATCGAGCAGGAGCGAAGGCCGGATTGAATCAGACGGAAGTGTATAAAGGACATTCGGGTCCCGTGACGGGAATGAGTTTTCATCCGGTCGAGGGAAGGGTCGATTTGAGCGATTTGTTCTTGACGTGTGGAGTTGATTGGACGATCAAACTCTGGAGAGCTGGATCGACGAACGCTTCCTCGGGTGGAGCGACAAGTGGTCAATCGACGGCGACAGCGAAACCGACAAATTCGATGTCTTCGACAACACCGGGAGTCAATTCGATTTCACCACTGTTCTCGTTCGAGGAGGCGGATGACTATGTCTACGACGTCAAATGGCATCCCCATCACCCGGCTCTGTTCGCGAGCGTCGATGGAGCCGGAAAGTTCGATCTGTGGAATCTCAATCTCGATACAGAGGTAAGGTTCTCTCTCCTATTTCACTTGTTTTATTCACTGGTGTGCTCGAAACTGACTAGACGATCTCTCTCAAACAGGTACCGATCATTTCGACTCTCGTTCAACAATCTCCTTCGACAACTTCAGCCCCCAATTCCTCAAGGCGGACGAACGGTGGTCCAGCCGGGCTGAACAAGTTGGCATGGGACAAAAAAGATGGTAAACGCTGTGCAGTCGCGAGTTCAGATGGTCGAGTCTATGTCTACGATATTTCGCAAGGTGAGCAAATCCGGATATCCTCAGCCGTGCAGTGCGCAAAGAGCTTTTCGAGCTGAGTTTCCCCACTGCCTCACTAGATCTGATCACCCCTCGTGAAGGCGAGTGGGAACAAATGAGGAGGACTTGTAATGCTGCTTTGAGCAGTAACGGATTCTGAACGATCGTTTGGACTCTTCCCTGCTTCTCCCGCTCTCGGCTCTCTATTCTCCACCGCTCGTTTCCCATCACCTATACCCAATTCGGTCGCATTCGCCCCTCTCCGTCTTCAGTAGGCTCGCAATTTCATATTTTTGTTTTCCCTTTTGTCGTCGATACCCTTCCGAGCTTTCATCGCAATTTCTACAATGTCGTTCTTCCTGTCTCACTTGCTAGTTGGCTCGTTCATAACCGACAGGTCCGCAAGGAAGAACAATTCTCTTGCGATTCTCAGACTGCGAAGCGCAGAACTCCGCGAAATGGAATCGCTCACCTGTCTCTTCTCCCTCTCCAACTTTCGCAGTTACTTCTGTACATCAACACCAATATCATACGATCAGCAAGCTCGACTCTTCATCGCAAGTCGCCGAGAATCTCCTCGTCACTCCCCACAACTTCGCTTCTCCTCCCGTTCCGTCATCTCGAATGTCAGACAACAATCTGTCACCGCCTCCGCTGCCAGCGAGACCACTCGCTCGCCCTACGAGTCGTCGCAGTCTGAGATCGCTGTCGAGCAACCAAGACGATCCGCTCTCATCTCCCTCTTCCCTCGCCGACACTGAACCCAGCAGTTCCTCGCCTTCAAGCACGCCAGGAGGAAGTGGTCAATACGCAATATACAGCTCGGTGAAGCGACGTCCCTCAGCGAATCCTCTATCCGACACGCCCTCTTCTCCTCCTTCAACATCTTCCTCTTCGATCCCTACCCCTCCCTTCCACCCCGCGATCTCCCTCGCCCCTCCTCCTCTTGTATCTCGTCCGTCGAACTCTACTCTCCCTTCCCCTTCAGGTCGAAGTTATGCGAG
Source organism: Sporobolomyces salmoneus (assembly GCF_050403485.1). Taxonomy (NCBI): domain Eukaryota; kingdom Fungi; phylum Basidiomycota; class Microbotryomycetes; order Sporidiobolales; family Sporidiobolaceae; genus Sporobolomyces; species Sporobolomyces salmoneus. Next base: position 154,747 of record NW_027481159.1, on the reverse strand, counting down.
ATCCGTCTCGGAAGCGAAGGAACAGTTACAGAAACAGGCCCTCAAGGCGGAGTTACAGAAGATGGGAGTACAGAACGATAGTTGGGGAGCGGGGCTCGTGACGAAATTGGCGGCGATTGGGGAAGAAGCGGAATTGAGCAGTATCGTCGAATTGGTGAAATCTGGAAAGGTGAGCTTTCATTCCCTCATCCTCCTCTCGGAGTCTGCTTGCTTTGAACTAAAGCTTTATGAGCGCCTGTACTGACTGTAAACTCTGATGTCTCAGGCTGCACTGTTGTTGCCCTCAGAGAAGCTCGATTTCCCAACCACGATACAAACCGCGAACCTCCTCGATCACCTCATCCTCCCTTCTCGACGGCTCACACCCGCAACAGACTCCTCTCCTCGTTCATTCGTGACACTGAGTGGACTCAGAGGAAGCTTGACAGCGGAAAGGCTCGTCTTTGACGGGTGTGGACTCGCAGTTCGAGCCTCGGATCATGGAATCATCAGACAAAGCGCGTTGGAACCGCAAGTGGATTACTCGAGTGATGATCTACATCGGTGCGTAACGGAAGGACTACATGTGAGCTTTGATACAGCTGACATGTTCCTTCCTTTTTTACGTCACAGGTATCTTCGAGGACCCGCTTCCTCTGACTCTGATCTCGTCACTGCCTCTACCAGCTACCCTCATTTCGACGTCGTCTCTCCTACTTCGACTCTGTCCCTTCCTCGCACCGCTAGCGCCGCTCCCTCCGTAATCGCAGCAGCATCGAGAACGAATACGAGCAGTCGACTCGCCGCTCTCTTCTCGAAATCAGCTTCTGCCCAGACGTCGACACCGCCGGAGTCCTCCACTTCGTCCTCAAATGGCTCCATCGACTCTTCTCCCTCATCCAGCACAACAAAGTCACTCCCGAACCTCGAAATTCCCGTCATCGTGATCGGCTTTCCTGTCCGATTCTCCGAAGTCACGAAGCAGGTCTACTCAACCCTCAATGAGGGTCTCAGGTCCTCACTGAGCCAGGTCGAAGGAGTCAAGGGGGATCAATCAGCACTTGATCGAATCACGACTTTCGTGAATCGTTTCCAACCTCCTTCTCCGACCTGGACGAGCGTCTTCACTCCCTCAACCCCATCCTCCACAAACTCTTCGACAATATCCCTCTTCAACACCGACATCGAAACCATCTCGGAAGCATTCCAAGATCTCCTCCATTCGACCCGACTCGACCTCTCCCGAAACCTCAGTATCGCCTCCCCAACCGCTCCTCCAACGACAATGGACGATTCCGCGAATCTCGAGGATTTCGGAGTCCTTGAAGAACGAGTCGATTCGACCCTGTCGGAACTAGAAGACATCTTGCTTTCGACCGCCTTGTACCCGCACGTTTTCTCGCCGCCCTTCTCGAGCGATGCGCAAGATGACGAGAACCTCGCGTCGAGGATTGCGGCGCTCAATGTGTTGGAGTTGAGTTTGGAACATCTTGGTGTCGAGTTGGGATCGGCGGAGGAAGGGTTGCCTGGTTGGGAGTACCAGAAGAGAGGAGTTCGAGAAACGGTAGAAGATCTCGCTGACACTGTCGGCAAAGGTGAGTCGCACATCCTATCACCGCTTTGGCTCTTCTGACCTTGTCGCTCCATTGTCTGCAGAACTCGCTAGGCTCGAGAACCCCTCGGATCGAACAGCCTCGTCTAAGCTCGACGTTTTCGTTCAAGTACACAAGATCCTCGTCGACGAGCTCGGGAAACTTCCGCCAATCCCGCTCAAGAAGGAGGTGGATCCTGCGACTGCCCCGAACGACGAGTTTTCGCAAGAGGTCGAAATGGACGATGCTTCATCTCGAGCGAGTTCAAGAGCACCTTCAAGACCTCGCTCGCCTACGCCGACAGCAATAACGGACGACGAATTGCTCAAGACTCCGAGACCTCCTCCAGCATTCGATCAAGAAGTTCCAGCCATCGCGTTACCTGAAGCGTCTGCTCCCGTGCCTCACGAACTCAGCTCGTCGATGCATGAAGCCACTTCGTCCTCGATGTTCGAGCCGACGTTTGCTGCTCCTTCTCCGCCTCCATCCATCTTCGACACGACAGCTCGACCCCGCTCCACTTCGATCAGTTCTTCTTCCCTTCATTCTTCCAGTGCAGCTCCGTCCACTTCGACCTCAGGAGCCGACCTCATCCTTCCTCTCCTCATCTACTCTGTCGTTCGTTCAAACCCTCCTCGACTCACTTCACACCTCAAATTCTCCCATCGATTCCGTTCCGAGTCTTTGATGCGCGGACAAGCCTCGTACTGTCTCACGAACTTTGACGCCGTCGTTGAGTTCCTCAACCACGTCGACGTTTCCTCTCTCGGTCTCTCTTCGCAAAAAGTCATGGCAGCAGCTACTCCGTCTCCTTCTCTCCAATCCTCTTCTCCCTTATCTTCCTCTGCCTCCTCTTCATCTCGACCACGAGCCTATACAACCGGACGACTCTCTTCCCGCCTAACGACAGAAATGCCCGGTTTGATAGACTCGGCGAATTCCGCCCTTTCCGGCGTCGTCGATTCTTCGTACCGAATGGTGTTTGGACCGAAAGGGTTAGCGGCGATCGCGAGTGGTGTAGGAGGAGCTGCACCAAAGAGTCTGGAAGAAGTCAGAGGGGTCTTGAATGGAGCTGCGAAGGGAAGTAGGATTGGATTACCCTTCAGGAGGAGTACGAGCGTCATGACTTTGTCGGGAGATGGATCGAGACCTCGAGCTGCGACTACTACTTCGGCAGTACCGAGTGGGACAGTAGAGGACGGAGGAGGAGGAGGAGGAACGACGAACGAAATGATCGATTTACCAGGAGGATCTCCGGACGTTCAACCTTCGAATTATTCCCCTCCCGCTTCGCCTCCTCACGAATCAACCCTCGTCGACTCTCTATCGCCTAGCACGTCCCCTTCGAAGCCTAGTGCGATGAAAGACGATGATACGAGAAGTATTCGGTCGATTTCGTCCTTGATTCGAGATACGACGATCGGAAGGACACTGGGAGAAATGGGTTCGACAGCGGTAGGAGCTGCGAGTACGACGAGTGGAGGAAGCGTCGACGATCGGCCGAGCTTCGGTGAGAGACTGTCGAGTATACCTGGATTGTCGAGATTCGGAGGAGGAGGTGCAGAAATGAAGGCTAGTGGCACTTCGAACTCGGCTTCATCGACAAGAGTGAGTACCTTTCTTTCAATACTGCTGTGGACGGAGCTGATCGCTCACCCTCGTTTGCGATTAGGCATCGATCTTTTCCGCTTTCGGGCCTTCATCCTCTGGTTCTCCTCGACGACCTTCCTCTGCTCTACCTCTGCAGCATCCCTCCGCAAACTCCTCTACTACCTCGCTCTCGTCAAATACGTTCAAGCCAGTCCGGAAATTCCTCGAAGTGAACTCGGTTGATGAGCTCAAATTGGGAGAAGTGAAGCTGTTGCTGGAAAGCTATCGGGAGTTAGTGGCGGTGTGGGAGAGTGAGAAGGAGGCTAGGCTACACGTAGGGTCGGTGTCGATGGCAGGAGGGGATTCGACTTTTTCGTCTTAGAGCGATTTGCGATGAAAATGAGAATAGATATCTGGAATTTTCGGAAGCGCTGTGACCGCCCGCGAGTGAGAGCTTACAGGTGAGACAGTATCTAGACATTGAGTCTAAAATTTCAAGATTTGGACAGTATACGCAGAATGTCGCGGCGAAGCTTCCCACTCCCTCTCCCTCTGTCGGGGCCAAATATTCACGCTCCCCCGCCTGGTCAGCGTCCGGTATGTTCATTCACGCCAAGGTAAGCTCACGGGAACTATGCTCGTCTACGCCCTCTGTCGTCGACCTCGGATGTTGAAGACTCGGGAATACTGAAACCGACTCCTTGTCTCTGTGTACAGACGGATGCTGGCACAGTCGTGAGTCTATACCGTATCGAAGACCCTCGAGGCAGTTTAGGGATCGCTGACATAGCTTCACCACGTTCCTCCCTCGCATTCATTCAACTTTCCGACGTTTCGCTATGGCAGTTGTACCTCCAAGTCGAGTCGAGTGACACCGTACGTCCTCTGCCCTGTATTCATCGCTGTAGACAGTCGGCGTGTCCAGCGAATGGGTTTGGCAACGGTGGTCTCAACCTCCAAGTCGAAGTTTCTCGTTGACGAGATTTACTACGTCTACAACAGATCGACTACGTGAAGCAAATGATTGAAGACTCTCAAGGGCTTGATCCTTCGCAGCAACGGTGAGTGTCGATTCGCCGTTCGTGCCAATTTCGGGGTTTCCACAATCATTCTGTTTCCCTGCTTCGAATCGCCTGACTGATTCTCTCGACGGTTTCCTCAAGCGGTTCAGCTTGATCTTCGCTGGAAAGCAACTCGAGGACGGACGCACGCTCTCGGACTACAACATCCAACATGGCTCGCAAATCTTCCTCGTCCTTCGTCTTCGCGGTTGCGCTTGTGGGTGCGGGCTGTATCCTCCGTGGGCGGATGAATCTCTCGCACTTCCAGTTCAAGATCAAGCTGGAGTAGCTGTCGCCGCCGGGGCCTAGGGGAAACGGGAGAAAGTTGGAGAATGAGGATTTTTCGCTTCCAATTTCCGAGATTCCTCAAATCGAACGTTGTCACGATACATTGACCCCCTCTTTGTGCATAGTCCAGCGCATGTGCCTCGCTCGGTGAGTGAGAGAACTGCTTGATGTCGAGACCAGAAGAGATGAAAATCGAGAACGGCGTAAATTTGATCGTTGCGAAGGGATGGTGTGTGATCCAAGCTCGTCGCGAAGACCTGTCTCTCGACAAGTCTGTCAAGGTCGAGTATAAGTTCGATCGGGCGACGTCGAGGAAAGTAAAGGTCTTTCAGAGCGTTCCGGATGCCTCGATTCGACTTCGCAAGCTGTGATCGCAAATTTCTGAATCAGGACGGCTCTTTCTGGCTGCCTCTCGGTTCTGGTTGGTGCAGATGGCGGGAGGAGACTCGACTGCTTCGTCTTAGAGCAATCTCAGATGATAATGAAACCGCGAATCGCAAATATCTAGAGTTTCGGCAGCGGCCTGAACCGCTTACGACAGAGAGCCTTTCGTCGATAGCTTCTAGACATTGAAATCGAACAGATGAGAACTCGAGAGCAGACTCAGCGAATGGTCGCGACGAACTGCAAGTCCATTTCCTTCCTCTCTCTCCTTACCCCGCCTCGCTCTTCTCTCTCCTCGCAATCGCATTCCCTTCATACAATGTTCATCCACATGAAGGTGAGCATCGAATCATTCGCTCGCACCGGGGCGCCTGCCCAATGCAATGAGATAAAGATGAAGATCACTGGCACTTGTGCTTACTCGTTCTCTCCACAGACTCAAACTGCCAAAGTTGTGAGCCTGAGATCTACACGGAGTACATGAGACGTATAGGTTTAGTTGACAGCTATTGACACTGTTCTCGGTCGTTCGTTCATTCAATCCGCAACCTCGATTCATCTCCAGCTCTACCTTCAAGTCGAACCTCATAATACCGTTAGTGCACTATCCGCTTCGGCCAGCTTCAGGGAGACGGGAACGTTGCTTGCTGCAGACGAGGATGGATTGCGATGTTTCTGTTCAACGTTCAACGCTGTACCGACGACGGTTCAACTTGACGTTTTACTGACGATATGGATCGTAACAGACTAAACAGGTCAAGGAGATGCTCGAAGTAGCCGAGGGTATCCCTCCTCTTCAACAACGGTGAGTCTCGCTTCAGTCGTTACACTCAATGATTGTCTCGACGACTTCTTGAGCTTTGACGATCGGATTCCGCTTTTCATTGATGCTGATATACCTTGTCTGCACTCTGTGGTCAGTTTGATCTTTACCGGAAAGGCCATGACGGACGACTGGACCCTTTCGGACCACAATGTTCAACATGGCTCGCAAATCTTCCTCCTCCCCTCTCACGGTTCTCCCGCCGCGAAATTTGCAATGCAGGTCCCTATCTGGCAGATTTTCATCAAGGTATGTGCTCACTGCGGATTCGCCCTCCCTTGATCGTTGCCCACAGAGAGCCGTGCTGACTCTCTCTCCGCCTATTCCCATGCATCCAGACCATGACGGGCAAAAGGGTAAGCCCAAAGCGCGCTCTGGCACTTACAAAAGCGGCCAGTTCAATCGGAGTTGACTTGTTCGCTCTCCATCCTACCTTATCGTCAATCCCGTCTTCTCCTGCATCCCGCATTGGAAATGGCCGAAGATTACCGTCGGGATAGATGAAACCTACTCGGTGAGCTCTCGGTTCCTCCTCGTTCAGCAGAGGGCAAGAAGAAGGGAAACGAACTTCTGCTCTCACAAAGTTGCGAGCGAATGAACAAGTCGCTGACGCTCCGAGTCTCAACGTTCTGCAGATTCTCGAATTGAAGAAAGTCATTTGCGATCGTGAGGGCGTCCCAGTTGATCAACAACGGTGAGCCCTGCATTCCGCCTACGAGTCCCATCCTTTTCGTTTTCTCGCGCAATGTCGACGGGGAACACCTCCCATAACTGACTGAGACTTGCTTGATCTGCCCCCGCCCTAGCTTGGTCTATTCCGGGAAGCAACTCGAGGACAATCGTGCGGTAAGGGATTACGGAATCCAGAAGGAATCGACGATTCATCTATTCCTCCGTCTTGCCGGCTGTGCGTGTGGATGTCGCCAACGTCCTTGGGTCATCGAGATGGAGGTCGATGGAGTCGAGTCGGTTGAGTCTCGTGCTGAAGTGTCGTGCGCTGCTTGAAGGAAGAAGCGAGTCGGAAAAAGTTTGAGAATCGAGTTTTGATGGATTCGTTCTGTTTGGTCGCAATCGATTCCTTTTGTTAGTCTTCTGCCTCGCGCTCTATACGTTAGCATCGGAAGGGGGAACAGGAGAGAGCAGCTTACGAACAGGGCAGAGCAAGAGGACAAGTTTCGTTCAGGGAATCTGAGCTCTGTTCCGTCGATCAGGTCTGTCGCGTCCGAGACCTCCCTCCTAGATCCCGAGTCAGCTAGGTGATCAACCCGCTGGAAGGACAGCCGAGTAGCTATGCCAGCGGTCTCGGTGAGTTGTCGATCCGCGATTTGCTCCCGCTTCGAATCCATTCTCTCTCCGTATCTCTCCTTCTCTCGCCTGCACCTCGAACTCGAATGTGTGTAATTTAATGTTTTTTGGTCTCCGACGAACTCGTTCCCCCTTTATATTTCGTTTCTTTTCTTTCTTTCATTCCAAAACTTTCGACTCCGAAGGAGAGAGGAGAGAAGAGGAGAGGAAGATGAAAGAATTTCGAGAAACCCGACACTGCTGCAACACAAAAGAAGAAGAGGGGTAGAGAGGAGGGAGGAGGGGAAAGCCCGAGTCTTTACGAAAGAGGGAGGGAGGAGAGGAAGGAGCGGAAGAGAAAGGCGGATCAAAGTCGAGTCGAGGGGGAGATTTACTCGGCCTTGGCCTTGGTCTTGCGGGTAGCGGAAGTGCCCTCACGGAAACTACGGTCGTCAACGAGCTCGTCAGTACATCGAAGGAGGAGCGAGGAGACAGAGAGAAATGTGAGATTTACCCGTTCTTGAAACGACGGGAAACGTTCTTGAGGTGAGACATACGACCGGTACCGGTGGTGTGTCGGCGCTTAGCCTTTTGACCCCACTCGTCTACAGGCGTCCAGCGAAATCATCAGTATCGAGAGAAGGAGAGAGAGAAGAGGAGGAAATTGAAAACTGACAGGACCTCATCTTGGCAGCGGGGAAACCGCACGAAGAGCAGGTCTTGTGCTGCTTGTGGAACGAGCGGCGACCGCAACGCCTGCAGAGAGTGTGACTCTTGGTGTGGCGGAGACCGAAAGAAGTCGTTCCCTTCGTCTATTCGTACAGAAAGATGCGAAATTGTCAGTTACAATTACTGGTGAATCGATCGTAATTGCGGAGGTTCAGGTCGTCGAGCATGGGATGGTATATGTAGCGTCTTGTCAATCGGTTCGAGTGGTGTAGAGAGTCGGAGAAACTGGGAAGGAGGTGGAAGGGTAGGTCGGTTGAGCGAGTGAAAGTCGAACAACCAAAGTCTCCTTCTGTGGACACGACTTGTTGTGGGTGATGTCGTATAGTTGCTTGAAGTGATATTGTGTGCTTGTAGAGATCGTAGCGCGGTCGAGAGAGGTGATAGATGCCGGTTGTAGGATGGAGGTGAATCGAGTTGGTGGTCTCTGCTTCGAAGTCGTGCTGCTGACCCGATACCCGCTCCAAGATCATAATACACCCCTCTCTGAACATCCTGGCCTTTCTCTAACCTCCCCAGTATCCTCGCCGGCGAGTAATCGTAACTTTTCCCGACCCGCTCAAACTTTCCCTCCTTCAAACGCTTTCCGTTCCGGTTGGTCCGATTCGCGCTTGACTGGGTCTGTACGGGTAAATAGTCGTCTCTGTATAGCTTACCATTGTTGTAAAGAGATCGAGTGGCCTGGAGACGGAGGGAAAGTTTGAATCTTTGCTCGTCTCGTTCGCTCTCCTCTGCCAAATTTTCCCTCAAAAGTTTTCGAACCCCCCGTCCCGCCTCTCTCCTTCTTCTTCTTCTGTCATCTTTCCAACCTAGGACCGCACCGTTCACCTGGCTGTGTAGGTAAAAGAAGATCAATCAATCATGCAAATCTTTGTTAAAAGTTCGTCCTCCCTCCCTCTCCTCCATCTCCTCACACTCATTCGCTGATCTCGCTCGCTTCCTCGTCATTGCACAGCCCTCACGGGTAAGACCGTAAGTTGTCGCGACTGTCTCTCTGTTCCCTGGTGAGAGCGAGGTGCTGACGACTTCTCCCCTTCATCCCGATAGATCACCCTCGAGGTCGAGTCCTCCGACACGATCGACAATGTCAAGGCCAAAATCCAAGACAAAGAAGGTATCCCTCCTGATCAACAACGGTGAGTCTTACCCTACCGCACTTTGTCCCGAGATTTCTTGTTGGCGTCTCGGATTCGCTCATCTCGCTCGGTTGACTGACTCTACTACGTTCTCGTTTAGTTTGATCTTTGCTGGAAAGCAACTCGAGGACGGACGTACCCTTTCGGACTACAACATCCAAAAGGAATCGACCCTTCACTTGGTTCTCCGTCTTCGTGGAGGAGGAAAGAAGCGTAAAAAGAAGACGTAAGTCCGCTCGTTGTACCATCTCCTCCCCCTCCGTACCCTCTCGGCGGTCCGACGTCTTCACCTCGTCGAAAGGACCGGAAATCGAAAACTCGAAAATCGCAAACTTTCCTTTCACCCCTTTCTCGCTCCACTCTTCGACCTCCGTCCTTCCCTACTACACTATACACTCTTACTGACTCTATGCTCGCCATGTACAGCTACACTACCCCCAAGAAGATCAAGCACAAGCGCAAGCCTGTCAAAATGGCGATCCTCAAGTACTACCGCGTCGATTCCGACGGCAAGATCAAGAGGCTTCGACGAGGGTGCCCTGCTGAGTCCTGCGGTGCGGGGATTATGATGGCGAATCACAAGGATCGTCAGTACTGTGGAAAGTGCGGGTTAACTTACCTCCTCAACGATTCCAAGGCCTAAACGGATGGATCTCGGCTCAATTCGAAGGTTCATAGTGTCTATACGTTGTACGGTATCTCCTAGCTTCGTTAGACCTGTCCCTTGACGAGATTTGGTCATTGAAATCGGTTTTTTCTTTTTTCATCTTTTCGTTGCGAAGACTGAAACAAGTCAATAAAGCGTTCCCGCTACGATCAGGACGATGGGGAATGGCTAGTAGTCACCCCTGTCGCTGCTCTACATGATGGGATGAGTTGAAACCCGTTTACTCGATCGCTTCACTACTTTTTATCGCCGTTTTTGGCTTTCGTTTTTTCCCTCGAGCAAAGATCGAGTACTCTTCATGCGGAGGGTGCTGTCCGAACACATCACGGACGTAGAATAGTGTAGCAGGTACGATGAGCGCAACTCCACACTCTCGAAGCGAAAAAGGTGCGGAAAGCTTTCAAAGGACAGTTTGATTTCTGGTCTCCCGCAATGCTTCCGCTGGGCATCTTGCGTCATCGTTCGCTCCGGGTTAGAGCCCTGTATACTGAGGCATCTGTCTGGAGTTCTGCTGCACGAACGGAGTGCTAAGATTGCCGTCGCAGAGCAAGAGAAACGAAAGTGAAATTGAAGCTCGTCCCGCTCGCAACGACTTGCCTAAGATGCGATTCAGCTGAGCTCAAACCCAGAGGATGATCGAGATCTACTACAAATGGCTCAGATCATCTCGGTTCAGCTTCGTTGACGGGAGCGAAGTTCAAGCTCAAGCCTTCAGGCTGACACGGCGTTTCGTCTCCCCTTGCCGAAATTCGAGTCTCTACCAAGTCTCGGGGTCTTATTCGCGAATATAATGCTCCTAGCGACGAAGCCGGTCTTCACTGCGATGCGAGAGCGGGCTTTGGGAGCTGCTCTCATCGATTCGGCTCTTTCACTCCTTCCCTTCACTCATCTCCTTCGATCTACCTTCAGAGCTCGCTCAGCGCCACACATACGCCCCAACGAACCCTTCTGATGTCCGTCCATCTCCTCCCGAACGAGCTTCTCGCCGGAATCTTCTTTCATCTCTCTGCCTCAAGGTCGAACCTGTATCGCGTCGCCCTCGTCTCCCGTACCTTCTACCATATCGTCAAACCGATTCTATACCGCCAGATCACCATCAGAACGAAACGACGACGTGAATTGTTGAAGAGAGCGAGGAGAGAAGATGCTCAACTCGTTCAGAAGTTGGTCATCGACGGTCGTGAGAGTGGTTACTTCTCGAGATCCAGTAAAAACGTAGATTGCAAGTTCGACTCGGGATTTGGCTGTCTGGTAGACCTTTTTGAAGGCAAGTTGCTCGACATCACCAGTGAGTTTTCTCGCAATCCCGACCCGAGTAGGAGCCTGTCCCGCTAATCGATACTCGTTCGGCAGCTCTACACGTCTTGCATTTCGTAGGTCCTCCTTCGATAGATGACCCGCCGAAGTTAAAGGCAAACAGACCAGCTACCAACCTCGTCGAACTTTCTGTGCGAGGCCATCGAGGCGGCGGCGACTTCTGGGACGCAGTCCTCCTCCTCGAACAAAACCGACCGAAGCTAGCAAAAGTTGGGTTCTTGGGCGTGACTTATTGTCATCGTCGAAGAGGGCATTATGGTGTCGATGAGGAAGGTTTTGACGAACGCCCCGCTCTTCTCCTTCGTCTCGCATCCTCAGTCGACGTCATGGTTGTTCCCGAATTCGCTGCAGAACGTATCCCTCAATCGCACGGTGTCCTGGTTCGCGGAGGTACTCCGGACTCGATCGCTCCCCTCTGGATCTCTCGTCGCGGTTGCAACGCTTATTGGCGCCCATTCAGCGACTCGGCCCATCCATCACACGCTTCATTCTTTCTATCGACCCTCCGACAGATGTTAGAAGCGATTCGACCCGTCCCTGAACGCTCGATTTTCCTCTTCATTTTCCTTCCGTGGTCCCGCTCTCGTCTCCCCTCCGAATTCAACTCTATCTTGGCGGCAATGGAAGGACTGAGTGTCGAAGTACATGTGTATGGTCTTGAATGGGAAGAGAGGGTGCTCCTCAAGGACGAAGCAGAAGATTACATCTCGCTTATTCCTCAAGTCTTCGTGGATTGGGTCTCGAAACAGAAGGAGAAGGAAACGGGAGAAACGGGAGAAGATGGGTCAAAAAGTTAACGAGCTGTACGAAGAGAGCAGGATCAGGATGAGTCGAATCGAATGAAGCGAATTTGCAAGTAGCAACGAATTCCCGGCACAAATTTGATTTCTTGTTGTTTTCGTTTCTCCTGGCTGTGTTTCCCGAAAGAGGAGAGAGCCGTTGGGTCAATAGGAGAGAATGCTTGCTAGCGAACTCAACCCGACGAGTGCCTCAGCGAGTCTTCGGCAATTTCTCAATGACTAGATGCCATCTCTCACGCAATCCTGACTGGCTACGGCTTCAGATTGGTAGACGATAAGGTTACACCACTGAAGAGCTCTACGTGGTTACAAGTAACGCTCAGGGGTCGTCGAAGATGACTTCCTTGACTGCAGAAAACGAAAAGCGAAAACTGGTCAGGTATCCGATAAAAGCACATCTCTAGGTCCGACTCACTCAATCTCATGACGTATTCCGTCTCGCCTATGAATGTATGACTGCCTTCCTTAGCCTGCTCACCGCCGAAGAGCGTCAGCAAATCGCTTCGAGCGCAGAAACAGTTGAGCTGACCTCTGCCCACACGACTCTCCCTTTCCCACTGCCTCGCTCAAATCTCTTCACTGTACCCCATCTCCCTATTCGTTGCTCTTTCACCAGTTCGTCCTTGTTATCCCCGAGCAAGAGAGGTTCGAGTAGATGATCTGAGAGGGTTCGCGAGTGCGAGAACGGGATCACAGGGTCATCTTGCGCGTGTACTAGTAGAATCGGAGCAGAGACATCCTGGAACAGCGAAAGGTGAGTCCGAGGAAGAGCAGGGAGATCGAGCCTAGCCTACCGAAATGATCGATTTCGTGTCGAGTTTTGTGCGAAGTAGGCTCAAGAGACGTTTGAACAGCCAGGGAAATCTCGTCAACGGCGAAACGAGCGGGATAACGTTTCCTAGCGAGAGACACGAAGCAGTAAGTGAGAGAGATCGAGGTGCGGCAATATGCTAGAAGACCCACCGAGCTTGTAAGTCTCGAGTAGCGTTGCGATAGACGAGAACGGAGCGACCAGAATCAAACCTTTCACTTTTTTGCCTGTCCGTACAATCGAGCGTAAGTCGCGATTTGAAGCCTGACGTTTACCGCAAAGACGTTGCTGACCTTCAGCCTCGAGTCTCGCCGCCAGTGCAGTCCCGATTCCAGTACCGAGTGATTGACCCATGATCACGATTCGCGAGGCGTCAACTTGCTTTTCGAGGTGAAGGTAATCAAACGCTCTTCTAGCATCTATCAGGACGCCTTCTTCTGACGGAGGTGGCTTCGAAGACGAGTCGGCAAAGCCCCTGCAAACAAAGCGGAACGGATTTTAGTCAGACGACGGACGATCGCAGGCGACGGAGAGAGCAAGCAGGGACCTCACCGGTAGTCGGTGATGAGAAAGTTGCAGTTCATAGCCGAGATCTTCTGACCTACGCGAACCCGGTTCCCGACCGCTCGAGTACCTGCGTTTCCGTGGAAATACAGAACTGTAGGGTAGTCGGAAGATCTAGAGGCGCAGAGTCCCACGAGAACTTTCATCAGCTTGCTATCGATCTTCGAGGCTCAGGTTGTAGGGAGAGGTGAGGGTACGTACCGCAAAGCGGCATCGAAAACCGAATCTTCGAATTGACCCTCCGTTGATAATCTACCCTCACGCATCGCCTGACCGTAAGCGCCTTCAGCGAGTACTAGCCAAGCTCCAATCTTCGCTCCATCATGCGTGTCGAGGTAGAGGTTCCTGACCTTGCCTGGGGCGAAACCGTAGAATTCTGGTTCGTCGAATCGAGCGAAGAGAGGGAGGGGTCATTTCGCCCAATGGAGGTAGATGAGGGATCGTTGTACTGGCTCGTAGGTCAACGAAACAAGAAATGTACCTAGTCAAGAGGAGCGAGTTGGTTGGCGATTGAGCGTTTCGAGGGAGAATCGAGCGAGAACGAACTGAGAAAGATCGGAAGCAGCCAGTGAGCTCGCCGTAAGACGCCCATACCTCGAAAGTACCCTTCACGAAGCGTTTGCTCAAGATAGACGAGTCGTTGTGAAGCGGAGAGAGGAAAGAGATGAAGCTTGAAGAATGGTCTCCTCGATAACTTTCCCTCGTCCAGCTTCATCCAGCGCATCAAACCGGATCTCGACACAGGAGAAGAATTTGCAGAGGAGTAGCCAGCCTCCCGCGACTGAAGCAACCAAAGTAAAGCAGTCTAGAAGCCAGAATCAAGCGTCATCACTTCGACCACGAAACCCTTCGGGACCAAGCCTATCTCGACTCCTTGCAGCCCCGATAAGCTCCCAGTCACCTTCTGAGCCACTCATCGCAACCTTGACCGAAAGAGATGCCTGATATCGACGTTTTCGTCACTTCCATCCTCTCGAACCCTCAACTTCGCGGCCGACACGAACGAGTACGAAGAGCTCTCACGTCAGCGCGAGTACCTTATGCGGAACACGATGTGAGTCTCTCATGTAACGGGCTGCTATTCACTAGCGTATTGAACTGACGAAGCGGTCTCTATGTGGGGAAAATCATCCCTGTTTCTTCAGGTTGCATCCGATGAAGCAGCGAAATCATTATGGAAGCGAAAGAACGGAGGGAAGAATGAGTTACCGTTCATCCTCGTAGATGGAGAACCCGTCGGAAATATCGACGACATGGACGAAGCGTGAGTTTTGCGAAACTTTTCACGATTTACCGTCTTCACACGTTGACCTCTCGCTTCGTGCAGAGTCGAGTTTGGAGAGTTGCGACAGGTTCGTTCGACTCAATGTCACAAATAGCGAAGCTCTTGACTGATCATTGTCCTCTCGCTCGCAGTTCCTTCGCCTTGATGCACCTCCTCCCCCTCCTTCAGCCACAAAACCTGTCGATACTCCATCCCCAACAGTAGAAGCTACTCCTACAGCCTCAACAGTCACTACCGGCACCCCTCCACCACCTCCAAAGCCCTCTCTCGACGATTTTGCCGACCTAGATCTGACCGAATCCGAACTCGCTGAACTCGCACGCGAAATCTCGAATAACGATACCTTCTCGAGCGGACTCGTCAGTAATCCGGGTCAAGATCATAGCTACGACTTCAGTCATGCGACAAGGAGGTTCGAAGGATCGACGGCGTCGCTCAAAATTGAAAAGATCAATTTTACAAGAGCTTTACCGGATCGACCACTCGCGAGCGATGTCGTCAGGGATGAGTTGGAGGGAATCGAACAAGGGGATCTAGATATTGATGAACTGGAACAATTGGCGAAAGAGTTGGAGGCGGAAGAAATGGAACGACGGCGGTTGAGGGACGCCCAAACAAATACTGGTTCGAGAGGAGTCGAACCTCCACCACTGCCAGCGAAGAAGGAGGAGGACGTTGTCGAAACTTCAACCCTGCCGAAGGAAGTCGCAGAATCAACCGCTGTCGAAGGAATGGGAGGCGCTTCACTCTCTGCTCCACTCGCCGAGATCGAGAAGCTCAATATCTCTACAACGTCCCCTGAACCTGGAGATCTTGGGAACAAGACGCTCACACTCGAATCACCGATCAAGGAGGAGTCGGCTCCTTCACCAAAATTCGCAGATACCGTTCCCCTCGATGCGACCGACGCTCCTGCTCCTCCTTCCTCTTCGTCGACAGCCACAACACCTAAATCTCTCTTCTCCTCGGTCACCGAAGTCTTCACTCCAAGCTCGTCTTCCTCGGTTTCGACGACGGCTGGTCAAGTTCCCGAACGGAAGAAGTCGACACCGACAGAAGTCGAGCACCTCAAGAAATCGCTCGCAGGAGATGGGGGAGGAGGAACCGATTCGTCGTTGTTGGAGAGCAGTGAGATGGAGATGCCTAGCTTCGGAGTGACAGACATGGATCCTGATCATCGAGCATCACCGGATGAGCAAGAGCAGGAGGAACCGCGGTCAGATTCGGATGAAGCCGCACCGACAGATACGCTAGGTGAGACAAGGCGGGAAGAGGAGGAGAGGTCGAAGGGAGAAACGTTGGAAGATCGAGTAGCTCAAGCGATCAAAGGAGGTGATTTGTAGTTGTTCTACCGAAACCCCTTTACAGGTATCACGATACAATCTTCCTCCTGACCGACGCGCTGTTCGAGTGAGAAAAATAAGAGAGGATACAATGCACTGCTTTTTGGGAACCTGCTATCAAATACAAAACGAAACTCAACTAAAGACGACGAGATACATACAAGGCGGAAAGACAAGGGAGCAAGAGAGAGAGACCGCGCAGAAAAAGACCGGGAAGAACAGACGAACATGGGAGCGAGATCGCAAGGAGTTTTAAGCCGAATCTGTGACTCAATCGTTCTATTAGTATCTCATACGGCCACTGATCTGACGGCAGACTCACAGTAGTAGTATTCGTCGATGAGCGGTGTGTAATCTTTGATCATAGTCGAAACGAATCCGATCAAAGGTTTATCCGCAAATCGATCCGAAATTCCTTCGAGTCTCGGTCTACACACGAACAAGCTCATCAGTCTTCCGTTTCCGAGATCGAAGCAAAGAGTGAACTCACTTTGTCCACATTTCCCACACGGGTCCTCTGAGTAAGTACCACCAAAACGCTTGACCTCGTTTCCCAGTTTCCTGTTTCTCCAGTTCACTCGGAGCGTAGGGTAACATCGGTCCCGAGGCTTTCGATGCGTACATTCTAGAAGTTGAGGACTGTCGTAATGTGTATGCGAGGTACTCGAGCGCGAGGGAGAGGAGGTAAGGGAGAGTGTGACGCCGTCCGTATCGTTTCATCGCGATGACTAAAAACGAGAAAAGTCAGTCATGAGTCCGAAGGAGGGAGCAAATTGACTGACCATAGATTAGTGGTCGAAGAATCCAGATGATCTCTGCTAGTTGTTTGACACCCTTCGCTCGTTCGACCAAATCTTCCGGTCTTTTCACATCTTCGATCGTCAACACTTTCCGGCTCAAATACTCCCTACTGAGATCCTTTGTCGTTCCTGTCGGATTGAACGTTGACGAAGGGTCTCCTGGTGGAGGGGCGTCTTGTTCCTGGCGTAGTGAAGCGAGAGTCGGCCTAACGAATCCCGATTTCGCGCCCGTCCAGAATTCCTTCTCCTCAACTTCTGCATCCAACAATCCCAACTCTGCGTCCGTCTCTTTCCCATCGATCCTCCTCAACAAGACATCTGCCGCACTCTGTGGCGATTGATGTCCCGGAGAAGAAGGATTCGAATTCGCAGCTTTCCTCATTCTGATCATTCGATCCCTCTCCTTCTCTAACAAGGTCGGATCCATCTCCCTCTCGGCGACTGGAGGTTGTACATTCGGTCTCCCTTTCGTCGCTCCCATCAACCCTAACCTTAACGCAGCTTTGATCGCTTCTAAACCGATTGCGAGTTTTTCCGCCCCTTCTCTTCCCTTCTTTTTCCTCACTGCCATTTCGAGGAATAGTTCGACCGACTGGATGACTGATAACAGTTGTGCCATTCGTCGATAGGGAGGGGAAACGGTCGTCCAATGTCGAGTGTAGCGAGTATGAGAGGAAGAAGGAGGTCGAAGTGGGGCAGGAAGAGAAGAAACGGCTTTGTGGAGGATGTTGTCATGATAGAGTGATACGAGGTTCGTTAGAGAGTAGACTGTATCGTCGAGAACGAGCAAAGAGGAAGCGTGAGTGAGTCGGCGATCAAGAGAGAAGAAGCCGGAGGAAAATAACAAACGGGATTCAGACGCGAGATCGGCATCGTTGAACCGGCCTACGAGAGCGAGCGAGTGAGTTACATGATCATAGTAAGAGTATGGTGGGGACTAACCGGGAATGAACCAAGAGAGAGTACGGAGAGTAGACTCGATTGAAGCGATCCGAGATGCATTCGCCAACAGCGTCGCCTCATCTATTCAGTTACGGTTAGTACAGCAACATCGACGAGTGTGCATGGAGACTCACAAGAGGCGATCACATTCGAAACTGTCATCAGAGGGAAGAGTGGCCGGTAAAGAGTGGAGAGAGGTGAGTTTGAAAAGTTGTAGTCGAGCAAGCTTTTCCAAAATTCGATTGATTAGCTGTAATACTGCTGATCTACCTTGTTCACTCGACTCTTCCCCCGACAAGATCACCCACGATGAGTACCGCCAAGACACTAGCGAGTATTGCTGCTCCCGCACCTCAAGTCGCCGAGGAACCCACGGTCCAAGTCAAGCAACAATCGGCGAAACAAAAAGCCAGAATCGACAAAGGTCTACCAGAGACTCGCGTTGAATCAGTCAGGGTCGATGGTCTCGTAAGTCAAAGAGTCTAGTATTGTCCTGGGATCTTTCCGCGTCGAGTATGGGTCAGTAGGAGGGAAGTTGGAGTGATGAGAAACGACAGAGATGAGAATATTCTCTCACTGTCAGGGAGATCAGAGGACGGTACTAGGAGCAGGGCTCAATGTCGAAACCCAGAGGAGCTCGCGGTGAGGTTCAAGCGGGGCGGAACCACGATGGACGATTCGTTCGAGTCCCCTTCATGAAGACGATCAATCTCAGTATTCCTCTCGTGTGCATGGGTACTGACCCTATATACTCTTCGACAGGCTCTCATGAAGATCATCAAGCACTCGCGGGAAGCTCACGTCGTCCACCCCGCCCCTCCCAACACTTCAAACGCTACCGTCACTTTCACTCCCGCCGTCGGTCAACTCCTTGGTATTGACTCGAACGGTACTCTCGAAGTATCGAACGCATTTGGACTCCCTTCTGGTACCCTTGGTGGATCGACTGCTGAGACTGATGGAACTGAATCGCGAGGAGTAAAAGCTGGTAAGCAACTTTCGTCTTGTTTCACAACGACATCCGACTGACTGCTTTGTTCCCGCTCAATGCAGCCACAAAATACTCGACTCAACTCCTCTCCCGTATGAACGACCTCAACGCCGATGCTTCCCTCGTCGGCTTTTACACTTCGACGAACAACGGTCAAATCCTCGCAACTGGAGGATTTCTCGAAGCTCTCGTCGGTGCCCAGCTCAGTGGAGGAGGACTCGGTTCGGGACAAAAGACTCAACCTACCCCGAGACCCGGACTCGGTCAACGACCTGTTGCACAACTTTCGAGCGGAGAACAGAACAAGAGTGGAAAAGGAATCGCTCTCGTTTACGGTACGTTGAACTGCGATCGCTCGTCGCAGCGCGGAATCATATCGCTGATCAATATTTGCCGTCGACAGATATCGCTAGCGCCGCCCAAGGAGCTGTCGGATTGAAAGCTTACCGCCTCACTTCCAACTTCGTCGATGCCTATCGAGCAGGCAAATTCGACACTGCTGGCTTGATCGAAAACAAACTCGTTCCTTCCAACATCCTCGAAGAAGTTCCCGTCACGATTCACTCGAACGCCCTCCTTACCGCTTTCCTTTCGACCCTCACTTCGACTTCCTCTTCTTCCCCTGCATCCTCCCTTTCTACTCCTTCATTCTCGGCTCTCTCCCTCCCTGCTCCTTCCGCTTCTTCTCACATCCCTTCGACTTCGGTCCCCGCTCCCCTCACTCAACCTCTCCAACACCTCCTCACCGCTCTCGATACCCACCAAGCCCATCTCTCTACCCTCTCCTTCCAATCTCGTCAACTCGCTCGAGACCGCGCCCGTCTCGAGAGTTCAAACCCGGCGATCGCGAAACGCCGTCAAGAGAACGATCAACGCGCGAAAGAGGGACTCCCTCCTCTACCGCCGTCGGAAGAAGAACTCAAGGCTGGATTGAAGGAACCGAGTCGACTCGAGACAATGTGTGCCCTAGCGGCGGTCGAAGGTGCCGCAAAGAGTTTGAGCGAGGCAACTGGAACGGGAGTCGTCAGGGCTTACGGTGCGAAGGCTGGTGCAGAAGGAGTTAGCGTATAGATCTCGATCTGCTGGAAGGCGGCTATAAAATGGTTCGTTTCTTGAGCCAGCGAGGGATTTTGATCATTCTTCTCTTCTGCATGTAGACTGTTTTTCGTATTCTTTGTTCCTTCTTCTTCTCTACTCCTTCGATGAATTGATCACGAGGGCGAGGCGAAATGTATACCACACTCTCTGCATTTCGTCTACGGAAAGAAGCCAGTGCTTGAGTAATTCGCTTCATGAATTCAGTGAAAATGGCCGTCAAAGTTCTGATGATCACGCTCTTCAGCAATCGAGAGTTTGACTCCTACAATCGCAGACACGAGAACGAGTCAGCAGATGCACCAGATGAGAAAAGAGAAGGGAAGCGACTGACCTCCTCCCTTGGGAAGCGAGACGGCAGCCTTGGATCCGTGACCCATGATGAAGACGTTCGAAAGACGGGTGGCGAATTCACGGTCGAGGATGTCTCTGCGAGATTGTGGAGGTCGAGAGAGGGAGGGAGAGACGGAGCGAGAGAGGAAAGAGGGAGACGAGGAAAAAAGCAAAGTCAGCAAAAACTCGTTTTTCTCGACGACGACGGCAACGAGCGGGAAAGCGACAGCACGACTAACCTCACGTGGACAATATCGTAACCTCCAAGGTGCCTCTCCTTGTGAACAATGGTTCCAACGCGACCTTGATTGCGTCCTCCAGTGAGCATGACGAGTTGTCCTTGCTCGAAGGGGATCACTTCGGTAATCTTGTTCTCGACGAGGTCGAATTTGACAGAGTCTCCAACCTTGATGATGGGGTCGCTTGAATTGTCTGAGTCTGAGATCGGGATTGAGGTCGGAACGGTGTAGGATTCTAAGCTGAGCTCCTGCAGCCTTTTCGTCATTTTCGACGACTGCTTCGGCGGTGAGCGTGTTCGCTGGGAGAGTATCCGCGGCTGGGTTTCCTCGAGCCGAGAACCATCTCCTCATCGCGAAACGGTGGAGCAGGACGTCAAACTCGGAGCGACCTCGCATCGTCGTGACCGGATCGCTTTGCGGTGATTAACCTCGAACGAAGAGTTGGCGCGAATGTTGCATTCCAGTACGAAGGTCACTCGCGAGCAGTTCGGAATAAAGCGGCCTGCTGTGTGCCACGGGGGGAGAGGAAGAGGTGAGACTCTGGAGCCTGAAATCAACGAGGAGAAGAGTTTGGCTTACATTCTCTTTCCTCCCCAGTGGACCCCGGACAGACTAATCGATGACGTATTGGACCCAGGCGTGCGTCTTCTGTCGCTCGCTCGTTGCTGAACAACGATTGGTCGGAGCTCGAACGAGAAAACCCATGCGACTGGCGTGCCGAAATCATTTGACAATAGTCATCGATATGACCCTGCTTCCGCCCTTCGCCAATTCGACATGATTGAAGCCGCTACGGTCGCCGTGGAAGGCGAGAAGGGATTCGTCTGGAGCAGGCGTGGATTGCCATCGTCGGAGTTTATCGAAGTTGCGGTTTGTCGCCAGTTGGCACTCACGAGCTGGAGACCAGACACGAGGCAGCGTTGACTTCCATCCGCTGAGATTTGGCGACCTTGCCTCAGAGGGTTGACGAAAATGAGGGGCGGACCCTGGAGTGCGACTTGGAGGAAAGCGGGAACGTGGAAAGTGACGAGACGGAGAGAAGGAACCGGAAAGGAAACGCAAGGCCGGAGTAGTGGAGATGTCGAAGATAGTGAAGACGGATGCGTAGTTGCGACGAGAACTCGAAATGTGCGTGTAACGAAGTGGATTTCGAATCCGAGGGGGAGAGTCTTACATTCTAGTGTTCATTCGATGTGTGCCGCTGCCGAGGCGATCAATAGTTAGCGATATCCGCCAGCACAGAAGGACGCAATCAACAAAAAGAGACGGCAGAGACAGAAGGGGCTTACGAGGTTGGCGTGTCGCCTCGAGTCAGCGACTCTGAGCTCCGAATTTTCGTTTCGAGAACTGTTCCTCTTTCCCAACACAATTGCGATACCGGATCCTTCCTCGCACATATCATCTCGAAAGATCCTCCTCCTTCCTGGCGCCCGTTTCCTGGCAAAGCGTTTGCGCATTGAGGTGAGGTAGGGAGAGGAGTCAAAATCGCAGCTGAGCAGTTTTCGAAATCTTCCATTTCAGCGATTCTGGAGTAGCAGATTAAGGCCGTATCTTCCCCTGATGGGCTATGTGCTGTCGAAAGGGTTGGAGATCAACAATTCTGCTCAATGGAGAGCCGTCTGAATCAGTCTGAGGATGAATGATTGTACTCGGGCTGCGCGGACAGCAAGTTGAAGAGGTCGGCAAGCACCATAGTAGTCTATCGACGCTGACTCTGCGCTCGCGATCATCCCAGAGTGCGCTTTGGAGAGGTCGAGGGAACTCACTCTAGATCAACCAGTTCACGCATTTCCGTCTCTAGATAGAAGGCTGTTGTGCCATGTGCTGATTGGTTCTGATATTTTCATTGGGTGGTACCAGTCGAACGCGAAGTCGATTGAAGCCGACGATGAGGTAGAGCAAGAGAGAGAGCGGAGAGTTCAATCATTTTCGCTCAGCTTGGGAGAGGGGAGCACGGCGAGCGATTCTGCGCGCAAGGCCCCTTGGGTAGTACCACCAGTACTACAATACGAGATGAGCTCCGCTTGAGTACATTCGTGAACCGGGACTCTAACGCGAGTGAGCTGAAACCGAGCTCGAGGCTCGCTGTCTTGTCCAGGGTGACGTTCTCGCGCGTCTCAGCATGTTGATACAAGGATGGGTAAGCGACCGAGCGCTCAAGTCGCAGACCAGAGACAGTCAGAATGAGGCGACGACTCAAGAGCGTTCGGTCGATTCGGCTGCTGTATTTCGAACTAACTCTCGAGCTGCTCGCAAACTTCAGACGGGATTGTTTCGAATGAGAACGTGGTGTTCATTTTCATTCGACTCTTGAAACCCGGGGTAGACTCAAAGCACTACTACAACAGCAGGACCCGAAAAGTCTTCAACCGATTTAAGAGCGAGCCTTCTCGGCTTGCTTGCGGCGTTGGTCACGCTCTTCAGCAATCGAGAGTTTGACTCCTACAATCGCAGACACGAGAACGAGTCAGCAGATGCACCAGATGAGAAAAGCGAAGGGAAGCGACTGACCTCCTCCCTTGGGAAGCGAGACGGCAGCCTTGGATCCGTGACCCATGATGAAGACGTTCGAAAGACGGGTGGCGAATTCACGGTCGAGGATGTCTCTGCGAGATTGTGGAGGTCGAGAGAGGGAGGGAGAGACGGAGCGAGAGAGGAAAGAGGGAGACGAGGAAAAAAGCAAAGTCAGCAAAAACTCGTTTTTCTCGACGACGACGGCAACGAGCGGGAAAGCGACAGCACGACTAACCTCACGTGGACAATATCGTAACCTCCAAGGTGCCTCTCCTTGTGAACAATGGTTCCAACGCGACCTTGATTGCGTCCTCCAGTGAGCATGACGAGTTGTCCTTGCTCGAAGGGGATCACTTCGGTAATCTTGTTCTCGACGAGGTCGAATTTGACAGAGTCTCCAACCTTGATGATGGGGTCGGGGTATCGGATGGTGCGACCGTCGTGAGTGACGATGAAGGGAACTCCCTTAGCTCCAAGTTGAACTTTCTTGACCTTGAGGAGCTTGTAGGTAGCTTCCTCTTCGGAGATTCGGTGGATGGCGAATCGTCCCTTGACGTCGTAGAGGAGACGGAAGTGCTCGCCAGACTTTTCAATCGAGATGACATCTAATCGGAAGAGAGAGAAAGGGAGAGAGAAAAGGAAAATCGGGGGGTAACGGACCAGATCAGCCTGTTGTTACGCTCCATCGAATCCGCGTGCCGAGCCCTTATCGCTAGAGACCAGGTATCGCTACCCGGAATCTAGGGGGTCATCAGGCGACTTTAGTGGAAGAGCAGGCTAACCTTGGAAACCGGCGGGGTAGGTCTCGTCGGTTCGGACCTTGTTGTCGATCTTAACGAGACGTTGCTTGACGATGAGGGTGACCTCACGTCCAGTAAGAGCGTACTTCAAACGGTTACGGATGAAGATCTACAAGCAAAACGAAAATGGATCGGATTAGCTCGTCAACCCTCGCCGCGTCTTCAGGTTGAGAAACTCACGGAAAGGGGCAAGCACTCGCGTTGTTTGTGGGGACCAGGCGAAGGCCTAACGAGAGGGGAGCGATGCGTAAGTAACTGAAACTCGAGATTGGAAGGAAAGGCCGAGAAATGCGCACTTGGGGGCGTAAGCACCTGAATAAGCGCAATCGGATCAGCTTCGAGTATCATATAAATGAGCAGAGAGGAGCTTACCACCGAGCTTGTCGAGCATCCAAGCCTTGGGGGCCGCAAGGCGAGACATGTGCTTTTTGGGTCCTCGTGCCCTTTATGTCACCGAATCCAATTCACAGATGAATACCAGGACATCGTAGTTCGAGTAGAGCGGGTTGTAATTGAGGGGAGGTTGATGGGAGAAAAAAGTGATCAGCTCCAGTTCACGATTGCGGGAAGCTACAGACGAGCGGGCAAGCCCTCGTCGTAGCTGCGAAAGAGATTGTGCAACGTACATGTTTGCTCTAGGTTGATCTGCTACCGGGGGAACGAGAAGAGACGGTCCGAAAAAAGCCCTCGCCAAGTTCCTCTCCCTAGTCGAGACGGTTTTTTGCAAAGTCCCACAAGTCGAATGCGACTTGCTCAATTTTCTGCGCTTTTCTCTCCTTCGCCTCTCTCTGGCTTCCAACCGCGACTCTGTACGAATCAACCCTCGATTGCTCTGTGACAGACAATGAGTACGAGTGAGGACGCAGAAAGAATGTGTATGAAGCAAGTCCGGAATCTCCTTTCAGTCTGAGCTCAAGCTTTCGTACCGTGTCTACTCAATCGTGTCAGGTTCAGCTTCTTCCTCTTCCTCCTCGATCATCTCCGTGCGCACGTCCCTCGAGACTGTCCTTGTTCGAGTCTGCGAAAGGTCTTGTTCGATGAATCGCTTTCCAGCTCGAGTTCCGCTTCTCATCTTGCCCTCGTTCTCGATCCGTCTGTCCTGTCCTGACGTCACTCCTCCGTATGCTTCGGGATCAGCCGGGTCGACACCTTGGGCGGAAGGATCGATGTCATGGTCGCTGCTCGCTCCGAGTTGTCGAGAATCGGCGACTTGACTCGAAGTGACTGACTTCGTGCGAATGCGTGAACGGTTGCGACGCGGAGGAGGAGATTGAGGAGAAGAGTCGAGAGGAACCTCGGACGTAGCTTTGGTAGGCGTCGAAAGAGGCTCAGAACCGGTCGAGACTTCCTTTCCCTTCGTCGATTGAGCCGAACCTGGTTCGCTTTCGATAGAAGGGCGTTCTGCTGATGGTGCTTTCTCGGGAGTTGCAACTTGAGAGTGGACGGGTATAGTGTTGGAAGCAAGGTGTGAATTCTGAACCTGCTTTCGGAAGAGCTCGTGTGAGGGGCTTCGTTGGCTTTGCGAAAGAGCCTGACTCACCCGCGGGGACCCAGACTGGAAAGCAGATGCGAGTGAGTTTACGTTCTGCTCCAGTTCCAGGTGTTTCTCAAGGATTTCTTTCGATCCCTTCGCCATTTCGGTTCGAGCTTCACCCAATATTTCTTCCAGAACTTCGTCCTTTCGTTCCCTGACGACCTTCTCGACTCGCTCTTCCACTCGTTTCATCAAGTCAGAGTGGTCTCGTTTGATGTTCGCCCTTTCCGACGCGAGTTGTTTCTCGACTTCTTCCAGTCTTCTGCGATTCGACGCTTCGACCTCTTCAATCCTCCCATTCTGAGCTCTCGCTCGTGTGACCGTGTTTGACTCGTAGACCTCGAATGAGGTCGAGAGTGCAGTCGAACGTTCGAGAAGGGAGTCGAAGAGAGGAGCGAATTTTAAATCGAAAAGTGTCGAAACGGCATTGAGGACTCGCTTCTCGAGGAGTTCGCCTACTCGGTCGAAGTGTTGTTAGATTACTCTTGGTGAGCACGAGAGACTACATACCTTGAGTATCCACTAGTTGCCTCACAATCGTCAGTTCATTTCGAAGCGAATCCAACTCATCTCGAATCTGCAAAACCCCCTCGATATCTGATCTCATTGCTGCAGTCTCACTCTTGACATGGTTCAGAGTAGCTTTGAGCTTCGCACCGTAGAGGTCTGACGGTTGTAGTGGAGCACGAGGAGCAGCGAGACCCGAAGCGAGAAACGGAGATGGAATCTCGTTCGGAGCGTATTGACGTGCGGGAGGAGTCGACGGAGCACGAGACATGTCGATACTATTTGCCAAAGGTAGCGAGGTATTGTCAACGAGAGCGGATGAGAGAGGAGAGAGAGAGAAAGGAGAAAATTGCAATTTGATCCGTTTCGCTGCGTCGAAGTCACTGCACTGAGATGCGAATAAAGCTATATGAAATGCGAGTAACGAACTAGACACAGAGTTACATGCGATAAGGTCTCAATCTACGTTCCTCCTCTGCCCGTTTGTGCACGAGAGCAGTCACTTCCGGTCCCCAGTACTCTTCTGGATCTTCACCTCCCTTCAAGCAGTGTTCCTCATGTCTACGCCGCAGAGAGAATGGCAGAGTGAGCGGTATAATCCTCCAAATCGAACAATCCGAGAGCGAGCTTACCTGCTTCCCTCATCTCGCTCGAAGACTACCAGGTTGTCCCAAGCGAGGCCTCTCTCCTTCTTCCACGGCAGAACGGTAGGTCGTGCTGGGAAAATGTGTGGTGGTGCGACAGAGCGAGCGCGGTGGACCTCTTCGAAAAGATACAGCATGTCATCCTCCGAGAAAGGAATTCGACTGCGATGGACGAGAGCGTCAGCTCAACTGTCGCGTCAAGACACGAGATCGTAAAGGATGAGGCTGCGAGCTTACGTTGATCCGGTGAGCTGATTCTCGACAGCAGCTAATTGACGATGAATTGTCGCGGCAGTTTTCATTCGGTTCCTTTGGTAGTTCACGAGAGCGTCAATACGAGGTAGACCAGCAGGAGGTAAGACGGCCTCGACTCACTTGACCGGTAAGGTTTCGGTCTTGAAGCCAGCGAGTTCGAGAAGAACGTAAGTAGCAGCAGCGTTTCCGAACTGCGAAACGAATTAGTCAGCTTTCACGCTCTTGCGTCAAAGGCGAGTTATATTGCTCACCATAGCTGGCAAAGGACCGAGAACGGGCAAGATTCGAACTCGGAAGTTGCTCATCGCATGCAGCTCCTCAACTTTGCCTTTTTGGAACTCTTCCTCAGGCAGTGGCAGCAGCCCAAGATCCGACCGAGGCTTCTCTGTCGAGTACTGATAGCGAGAGATATCTTTAGTTGCCCAATTTGGCTTGAAAGAGAAGGGAGATTCGAACTCACAACGACAGGTACTCCGTGTGAAACGCCCTCCATTCGTCTGCGACGTAGAGCAGGTCAGCAACCACAAAGCGAAAGAGCACTTATTTGGTCCCGACTCACAGCCTTCGGCGAACTTGTCGAGCCAGAGGATCCTCGAAAGTGGTTGAAATGTCGCTGAACCAGATGCGAGGTCAGCTTCGCGTTCAGAATACCTTGACGGGTATTTGTGACACACCTCACTTGGATTCGACTTGGATCACTCTTGGCTCCGGCTCCCAAAGCAGAGAACACCTTGATATTGTTCTTGACACAATAAGCGAGGAGATCAACCTGAGGCGGGAACAAGCGTATATCAGTTACAGCCTGAAGGCAAGTATCCTCTGATGCGAGCCTCACCTTCGAATCGATATTGTCGATACAGTCGATAACGTAGTCCGGATTGCCTACGAAGGAGAACAGTCAGTCAATAGGGTCCAAAAGCGGCTAAAGAAGCGAAGGCGCCTCACCCTCAAGTAGTTCTGCAGCTTTGTCCTTCTCGAACAGCTCGATTCGCTCGTCGACTTCGACCCAGGGAGCGACTGCCGCGAAGTACTCGGCGCACGAAGTGACTTTCGGCGTTCCAACCTCTGCCAAAGTTGCCGTAGAATGTCGCTACAAACATCCGTGACAGTTCAGCCTCAAGCGAGCACTCGAGAGAATAGATTAAGGACCCGAAACGACGACTCACGTTGAGGGAACTGAGGGAAACTTGGTCGAAATCGATGATTCGAATTTTACGAATTCCACTTCGAACGAGCATTACTGCCGCCGCACTTCCGACTCCTCCGACTCCTACGACGACGACAAATTTGTTCCTGATCTGTTCCATCTTCTCCTCTCCAAAGAAGGCGTAGTTCCTTGCGAGAGCTTCCCGAATGATCACTTCGCTAGTTTTCTTTCCCTTCTTCCCGCTGCTCGCTGCGTTTTTCGCCGTGCTCGATATACTGCCTCTTCTACTTCCCACCGGTCTCGTAAAATCCCTCAACTCCTCCGTAACATCCTCATCGTCTTCGTCTTCGAGAACATGTTCGATCTCATTCTTGAGGTTCTTCCTGCGCGTCGTTCGACGTAGTGCTTGTGCGGCGAAGATGCTACCTGCTGTGAGGGCAGTAGAAGCGGCTGCAACGAGTACGAGTCGGCCAGTTGAGGAGCGAGAGACGTCTGCGACTCGAGAGATGAAAGTCGAGGAAGAGCTCGACATGGTCGATGGAAGGGTCTCTGTGTGCCTTCTGTAGCGCTTGTGTAGACCTCAAAGATCAGTCGAGCTGAATGGGCCGAAAATCGAAAAGTCGTCGAGTTGAGTGAAGGAAAGGAAAGAACATCGTGATTCGGACGCTTCGTTCGTTTTCGCAAGTCACTATGTAGGCAGAGGAATCTGGAGCGCAGTCTATGCAGCGCCATGTCTAGCGGCAGCGTTCTCTCGAAATGACTACCGCGGAAATTCTCGTTTCTACGATTTTCAAAAAGCTGCGATTGCGTGCCACTATACAACCTCGTACTTTGGCGGGCGCCCAATATAAGTATCCATCTTGGGAGGTCGTCCGTAACGAGGTTCAGGTTGTTCTACGCCGATCGCACACGCGGGATAGTCAGCAGAAGATCATTCGACGTCGAGAACAGCGCTGCACAGCGACGCAGCGAGAGATAGATTGGAAATGAAGACTCACGAAGTACTTCTTCGTAGATCTGGCTGACCGATTTGTCCCACTTCTGCCTGAAGAAACTAACACCCTTCGCTTCGAGCTTGTGTTCAGCTGCGAAATCCCTCACGTCAAAGTCTAGTCGCTCAATCTCGGATTCTTCGAGTTGGAGTTTCGCGTTTTCGGGTTGAGCAAAGAGGAGAACGGTGTATCGGTGGTAAGGGGTTCCGTTTTGAGGGTGAGGAGGGATATAAAGCAGAGTCGAAGGGAGGGAAGAAAGGGGAAGGACAGAGGAAGAAGTGGCAGAGAGGGGAATATTGGGACTGCAAGTAGAGATGAAAGATCAGATCAGGCCGACTACGATTCGGTGGAGGTAGGAGAAAAGACTTACACAATCCAGTGAGCGAAAGTGGTGAAGGATTGGTTCAGTTCGTCGGGAACATCTGCACCGAGCCGAGAGAGGTCAGCGACTCCCTTCAGCGTATGGACGGCAGGGCGACTCACCGGGATCGAGGAGGAGAAGGGTATATAGACGCTCATCGGAATGGAAAACTTGGGCGGAGACTTCGATGCCTTCCCGAGTCTACATCGAGAGCTTTGATCAACGACCCATTCCCACCTCAAGTAATACGGCGTGAAAAGACTCACATCAGCAGGGCTCGTGAAAACTCCGGGAACAATCTGTTCTTCTCCAATTCTAATCCGTAGGTCGGCTTCTGGCACGATCTCAGGTAGGAGGTCGGGGGTGACAGACATTTGAGTCACTCGTTGCATCTACCGCGTAACAGAAAGGGTTGTTAGGATGGAGAGAGAGCTTAGACGAGGAGGAAAGGACGAACGAGAATAGCCAAATCTCCCTCTTTTCGCCATTTTCGCTCGGCCAGGAATCGGAATACAGGTTTTGATAAGTCAGCTGGTACGGACGAACGAACCCTGGCGAATTAGTACCGGAACAATGCGGTGAAAGGAGAGTTTTGTGAGGACGACTTTGCGAGTCTGTCGAAGCTGCTGAAACACCGTACTTCGCGCAGAAAGTTCTTGTGCAAGTATCTCGACCGTCTCCGAGTACAAAGAGGCTCACCTTGACCGTTGTTGGCCTTCCATCTCGTTTCCGGATCATTTGACCAAGCCTCGACTTCCAGCTTCTCCAACACTGCCTGATCCACCTCCTTGTTGCCTTTGAGCTCTTCTAGATCCTTGAGCTTCTGCTCCCGGTCGCGTGCGATGTAGGCGAGAGCTTGATCGTATGCTGGAAGAACTCCAGGTTTGATCGGAGCGCTGTAGCTCGAAGTCGAGCTAGCTTGAGTAGCTAGTGAGCGAGTGAGTGTTCTCAATGATTGTCGTGTGCAGTGCATGGTGAATGAGTATGGAAGAAACGCAAATCGAAAGGTTGTCGCTGATCAGCCGCACTCAGAGGAGATCACGGAGATAAGCTCAAAGTCCTCGGAGACAGCGAGTCTTTCCTTTTTTCCCGCCCTCGCGACCCCGCTTCTCAGTTAGTCCTAAAGGTGGGGCTACTGTCACCGGTGTCGCGCGTGACACCGTGAGACAGCCACGGAGAACCCGAAAAAGAGCTTGTTTTGTTCCGATCTAAATTTGCTTCACTCAACCACAAGGTTCGCCCGCTCCCTCTTTCGTTCCCATCTTTCTCTCACCCTCGCTCTATAGCTATCCTCTACTCGTTTCCGGCGACCTATTTCAAGCGCAAACCAAGCCCTCCAAACGTTCGGATTTCAACCAACATGCTTCGCCTCGCCGTTATCGCTCCCTTGATCCCTCTCGCCGCTGCCTACGAATGGTACGACATCAACAACCAACCTACTTCTCCTTGGCAGAAAGGCCAGATCGGAGTAAGCTCACCTCACTTGATTCACCTTGTGCGATTCGCGATGTTTCGACTTGGAGCTCGTCGCGGTCGCGCGAATTCCCCTCTCGCTATGTCCCATGCTTACGTTATTCGCTCTTCATTCGCTCACAGCACAATGCCTGCGGTACCAACGACAGTCAAGATTCCATGTGAGTTTCGTTCGCACGAAATCTCACGGATTTTGTTGACGCTGACTCGTTCTCTCGCCGCACTTACTCTTTGTCACACTACAGGTGCCAAACCGTCATGATCAACTCTGTCGAGGTAAGCCTTGTTTTCACGATTGCTTCTGCTGCGAGAGAGAATCGCTGATGTGTTTCTTTGTTTTCAATTTTCAGGATTTCTGCTTGTGGGCGCCTCCGAACCCTAACAGCGAAATCGGCGAGACTGAAGCTGAAGAGGTGGCTTGGTGTACCTCTTCCGGTAAGCCAGCCATATCATTCTTCTTCGCTTTCGTCGGATCTAAGCTCAAAAATTTCTCGTTCCGCAGGACACGGAGCTCGTATCATGCCTGAGGGCACGATTCACTCGGCACACATGCTCGTGACTCCTCACTACACCCAGATCACCGGAACTGGGGACTTTACGAAGCTGAACGTCCGCGCCGGCGATTCTGGAGGAGAATTGGACCCACATGGGGCTGACGGAACGGGAAATCCTCGCGGAGGACTCGTCTATGCCCAGGGAGCTCAGATACAGGAGTGGAACTCTTTCGTGAGTTCTCTCCTCTTAACCTTAGACTGCTTCGACGCTGTCGCTGACATTCTTGAACTTTTCTCAGATCTCCGACAGCGAGTTCTGTATCCGAGTTTGCCCTACTTCAGATCCCGACTCCTGGCAATGGTGTCAGCACATCTACGACATCCAAGGTTGCTCGTGGAATCAGCCCGGTAACTATGGCGACGGCTTCGATACTTGCCAAGGAGACTCCACCGAGTACCCTCCTGGCCTCTACCCCGACGGAAATGGAGGAACTTCGACTTACTACCAATCGCAAGGTGCCGCTCCTACCGGTCATCCCGCCGGAGCTTCAAGCAATTGTCAAGCGGTCGCTACTGTCGGAGGACAAGGTGCCGCCTTCGCGTAAGTTCCTCTCCACTTCGTGATTCTGACCCGATCAACTGACTCCTTCCATCTATACAGTGCCGCTCCCACTACAACTTCGGCATCGTCGTCCTCGACCATGTCCTCGGTCCCTCCGTCCTCGTCTAGCTCATCGAGCGATTCATCCCTCGCGAGCAGCAGCGACTCTTCCTCCGCCAGTTCGAGCATGATCACCTCAACCGCCTTGTCGTCGACGTCCTCATCTTCATCTCTCACGACTTCAACCGTCATTTCTTCCGCCTCCGTCGTAACCCAAACTTCGACCCTCTCAAGCTCTTCTTCCTCCCCTCCGTCTTCCGCCTCGTCCAGCCCCGTGGCTCGTGCTTCTGGCTCATCCGCCAACCTCTCGTCGTCTGGCACTCAACTCGCAGCCGGACTCACTTCCTTCGCTTTCGTCCTCTTCGGAGGAGTCGCTCTCTTCGCTTAAAGTCTTTCCACCTGCTCGATACCCTTACTCTTATGGACGTTCTCTTCTCTCTATCTATTATCTTCCTGGGTTTCACATGGACACTTCGTATTTCTCTCGGTAACACTCACCCTTCCAGTCACTCCTTTTTTCTCCGGCTCTTTTCTGCGACGAATAGTTGACGTTTGCTTGCACTCGCTTGATCTCGTATCGATTGGAATGTCACGCTATCTCTCGTCTTTCTCGCAACTAGTCCTCGAGCCGAGAGATTCGTAGTCAAAGCTGTGAGAAATTACATTGACAACAAAAACTAGCGGGAAAGCGAGATCCGACTACTTCTTCTCCTTGACCGAAACATGCAACACGTCGTCGTTATCGAGATTGAGAGCTGCGAGTGTCGTCGAGTTCGCGAGGATTTTGCCTTTGTAGGTGAATTTTTGTTTTCCAACGGGTAGACCAACCATTGCCTGTCAAAGCATAACGTCAGCAAGCGTCCACAAGAGCGTGTCTACGAACAAGTGACTCACAGCGATACGATCTCGAATGGTACCAACGAGGAGCGACAAAGGAACTTCGAGTTCGAGCTTCTTTCCATCACAACCCCATGCCGGTTTCGCAGGGTAGTCGGGAAGTTGAACCCCGATCTTGACCGGGTCGGGATGAGACGCGAGCCATTCGGCTTCGGGAACGAGTTCACCGTCGGCTGTTCTCGTACGTTTCGCGGACGGTTCACCTTCGGGTTCGTCTTCGGCGGGTCGAGTTGAACCAGCGGCGGAAGGAAGAGCTTCTCCAGGTGTTGCGACGTTTGGTCGTTGAGGCAGACTCGGAGGAAGGGATATCGGGGCGGAAGGAGGAAGAGGCGAGTTGTTGTCGCCGTAGTAATTCGAAGAAGGAGCGGAGAGGATAGCACTCGCCGGTTGAGGGCCTGCAGAGATCGAGGCACCAGTGGAGAGAGTCGTAGATTGAGGTTGTTGAGAAGCAGAGCCTGGTGGAGGCATCGCTGGAGCAGAAGGTCCGATTTGAGATCCTCCATTCTCGAGACTGTTCGCAAAAGCGGAATCGTCAGATCAAGTGGAAGCGGACGGAGAGAGAGGAATACGTACTCGAGAACGTGTTTCGCTCGATGGATAGATTCGATTTGTTCGTCGAAATTCGCGTTCGCTTGGTAACGATTCGTGATTGATTCCCTCGACGCGGCGTGTCCGTCCCAAACGTCCTTCTCTCGAGCCCTCGACTTCGCCAACTCTTCGGCTTGCTTCCTGAACTCCTTGTCTCCCGGCGAGTCTCCGAAGATATCGGGACGATGAGCAGCCATGGCTCGAATCGAAGACGAAACGTCGGTACCTGCAAACGACGGCCAAGAGATGGTCAGCTAACGGAAGGGTTGGAGTTGCAAAACACGGTGACTTACCTCCAGGAAGAAGATTCGCCGCTGAACGATTGAGATCGGCTTGTTTCTTCTCTTCCTTCCACCGCGGGTCGAGCAACTCGTACCGAACGTGTTTACTAAACTCTTCAACTGGTACTTGTTGTCCATCGAACGTCGTGTACGCTTGTCCCTTCTTATCTTTCTTCCCTCGAACGTAATCTTTTCGAATCTTGACCGGCAAATTCGCATCGAGCGTCGCAACTTCCACCTTGTCTTCCGCTTGAGGTGCCGGAGCGGCCTCATCATCGTCATCATCCATCTCCATCTCTTCCTCTTCTTGACCGTTCTGTTCTTCCTCTCCTTCGTTTCCATCGATGAAAATGGCGTTCATCTTCTTTTGTGCGAGTGTCATGTTTTCGACCTCACTCAAACTCATCGGCGGCGGTAGTTCGGCGAGTCCAGCTTCGTCCGACTCGGTGAATTCGATCGTCGAGGCGACTTGGAAATCTTGCCAGTCGATTTCGGCGAAAGCGATTCTCTCTGCTTCGGCTTTGTCCTCCTCCTCCTGTCGTCGAGATGATTCCCATTTCTCCCACTCTGCTCGCTCTTGTGCGTCTTTCAACACCTCACGTCGACCGACAAGCGCTCGTTCAGCTTCAGAGTTGACCGGTCCACCAGCTCTTCGTTCGATTCGATTTCTGAGCTCTTTCGAAGGCATGAGAATCTTGGTGTATTGTTCAACGAGTCTGCGATCCGCGAGCAAGTTAGTCAGATGTCTCTGAGGATCAAGTGAAGAACGCAGCTGACCGGTTGAAGTAACCAAAGAGAGAGTGAGAAGGGCGAAGGAAATCGAATTGATAATTTCGGCTCTCTCGTCCCGCCAACTCCCTCGTGAATTGTGTACCAGATCGTGCCGCAAAGAGTGCAGTCAACCGAAGGATGTCCCTGTGAAGGACGAGCACAACTTAGCGGAAAGACAGCCTGCTGAGTTTGACAAGCACTCACAGATCAACCGGGCTGATTTTCGGCGGGTCTTCGACGAGGAATTCTAATGCTGGAGGTTCTTTCGGTCTTCCATCGTCCTCCGGTACGTTGTCTGCTCCCTGTTTAGTCGGATCGACCTTGTCATCTCCCTTTGATTCTGGTTGCTCCCCTGCCTTGAACGCGGCTAGTCGGTCGGCGTAGTAAGCGTAGTAAGGGTTCGTAGGGTTCAAGAATGCGAATCGAGAGTCTGTCTGTTCTCGTTGTCGGAATCGTTCTTCGAGTTGGGCGGCGTTGGGTTTCGGAGCGATGAAAGCCGCAGTCTTGTCTACGATCGTCTTGATGGCTGGAGGGGGTAAGATAATCGTAGTCTCGGGTGGTGCAGATCCGTTCTCAGCCATTGCGGATGATCGAGTCGGCGAGTGGAGAAGGGAGATAGAAGTCTCGAGCAACTTTCTCGCGTCTTCCCTCTCACAATCTCCTCCTCCTCCTCCACCAGCTACTTCGATTCTAGGAGCAGAGCACTTTTCAGCCTCTGCTACGTGCCCACGCTCGAAAGAGACACCTTTACGCGAAACAAGCTCGACCGAAGGAGGTTTCACTAAACGAAGTTCTTTCCGACGACGACGACAACGAACAACTCCAGCTACTCTCACGCTGTTCTCTCGTGGATGGAAGGGATTAGGAATTGGTGATTGCTGGGTAGATGAAACCTCCCGCCCACGGCAAAGGCAGCTCCGCGTAAAGAAAACTCAACTCCCGTTCTGGCGACGCCATTCGACGCTATTCGCTCGAGCGATTCTCGGGACGCCAAGGGCGAGCACGATACTGTACTACTGATCGGTACTTCGCAGCTCGGGGAGACGGCCGACCCTGAGTTGTTTTCACTTTCTTTGGCCTTTTGTTCTCCTGTCTCGCTCCTGTCCAGAAACGGTTAGCGGCAGTTCCCTCGTTCTCGTGGATCGGAGGTTTTTTCCTTTTCGACGGCGACCGGAACAAGTCAATCCGAAACAGCTAC
This sequence comes from Sporobolomyces salmoneus, assembly GCF_050403485.1. Taxonomy (NCBI): domain Eukaryota; kingdom Fungi; phylum Basidiomycota; class Microbotryomycetes; order Sporidiobolales; family Sporidiobolaceae; genus Sporobolomyces; species Sporobolomyces salmoneus. The sequence continues at coordinate 119,580 of NW_027481159.1, read as the reverse complement.
TCTATAGTTTGTCATTTAAACTCGCTGTCATTCACCGTAACGCTTGGGAATTCATTTTCGTCCCTCTTTCTTCTCCTCTCTCTATCTATCTCTCCTCTCGGCTTGATTCACCAACGTTCAACAAACGCACGACCTCGACAGATAATTGACCTCCGTCAAATACACAAGAGCACAACGTCAACTTTCAATTCAGTCGACACCCACTTTGTAGACTTTCGCTTTTCAAGGCTTCGAGATGGGTGCATGCGGATCATCAGAGCAAGGAGGGGGAAGCAGTGAGTTTCAACCGACGATGGAGGAACTCCACAGGTCGAAAGCGATCGAAAAGATGTTGAGGGAAGAAGAACGGAAATTGTCAAAAGAAGTCAAAGTAAGCTCGGCGCCTTGTCCTCTCGGTTGCGCGTTTCTCGAGCTGACATTGAACTCTGTAGGTGCTGCTACTCGGTGAGTATCTAAGCTTGACCAGCTCTCTACAGCACAACTGATTGATCCCGCTGCCGAACTAAAGGACCCGGTTCAAGTGGGAAATCGACTATTCTCGTGAGTCTCTTCAGCCTGTCACGCTTTTCACAGCCAAGTTTGACTAAGCTTGTCGTCGTACAGAAGCAAATGAGGGTACACTCCCTCCCCCCTGCTGAAGATTGCGAAGGTCTCGTGGGAGACAAAAGGCGGAACTTGGCTTCATTCTAACGGTCTTGGTATCGCGACAGGTCATTCACCTGTCAGGGTTCACACCTCACGAGCTCGAATCGTATCGTCAGCAGATCTTTGTCAACGTGCGAGATGGTATTTCGGCAGTTTTCATTTTGATGGACGAATTTCGGATTGAAGTTTCAGATCCCTCTTTACGGGTACATTCTTTCTCTTCTCCGAGGGATGTCAGCGTATAGTATTGACGCTGCTCAAACGAACAGAGTATCCGATATATGCTGGACGAGGCGGGAGAACTGAGAGAAGGAGAACCGTTCCCTCAGGAACTTTATTTCCCAATCCGAAGCCTATGGCGAGACCCTGGTGTTCAGCTAGCACTCTCGAAAGGAACAGAGGCTACAATACCTGAAAAGTGAGCTCCTCTCGCCATGCATTGATGTGCAAACTTCGCTCACGATCCATCTTTCGCAACTTCGCAGCATGACTTAGTTCGTTTCTTCTTGTCTCTCCCGAAATTCCATCTGCGTCCTGACATCTCGTCCATCCACAGCTTCTACTCACACCTCGAACGACTCTTTCACCCATCCTATCAACCCACCGACCAAGACGTCCTTCGATGTCGACAAAAAACGACTGGAATCACCGAAACCGTCTTCGAATCTCGAGACCTACAGTACCGGATCTTTGACGTTGGTGGGCAACGTTCGGAGAGAAAGAAATGGATTCATTGCTTCGAGAGCGTGACGGCCGTGCTTTTCCTTGCTGCTGTTTCGGGTTACGATGTAAGTTCTCTTTCTCGATCAACGATTGATGTACTCAAGCTGATCCAATCGTGAACAGCAAGTACTGCTGGAAGATCCTGACTCTGTAAGCTCGATCGTTCAGATCGTGTCTACTTATCTAACCATTCAAGATGTTTCGAAAACAGAACCAAATGCAAGAAGCCCTCATGCTCTTCGATTCCATCTGCAACTCGCAATGGTTTGTGAAGACATCGATCATTTTCTTCCTGAACAAGGTGAGTAGACGTCTATATTTGGCATTCGGCTGCGTTGCTCATTGAGTTCTCGTTCGACAGGTCGATGTCTTGAAAGAACGAATTCTGACTTCGCCTGTACGAGCTCATTTCCCGGACTACCAAGGTGAGTCTTCCTCGCCTCTCATTCTGTAGGTAGATCGTTGACTGATTGTTGCGTTACGATGTAGGTCCGGATGCGGATTACAACGCCGTGAAAGAATTTTTCAAAGTGAAATTCACACGACTCAATCGTTCGACTAGCAAGGAAGTTTGTGAGCTGTTTCTCCTCTTGCTCGTCACGAATTTACTCGTAACTAACGGCAAAAATGATGCTAGACTGTCATTTTACGACCGCAATCGACACGCAGTTGCTTCGAGTTGTCATGACTTCTGTGTTCGTTCATCTCGCCTCATGTCTAGCTCCAGCCTATACAGCTGACGCTCTCGTAATATTTGGACGCAGATACGACATCATCTTGAACCGCAATCTCGAAGCAGTACTCTTCTAGCCTCTCGACCCTTTCATCTTCTCTCGATACCCGTTTCGCGCACTCTCTTTATTCCCCTTAGCCCCTCTCTGTTCTTCCTACTATCTTTATTCAACAATCATGTATCAGTATCTACAAGCACACAAGTCGTTCCCCCCAACTCAATCCTTCGAGCTGGTCTCGAGCGAAGTTCAAAACCTGAAAACACGAGCAAATCCGCTTTGCAATCCTATTTATCCGCCGTCTCCATGTCCGATCGGCTCCTATTCGGTGGAGTAAAGCTCGACTACTCGGAAGAATCTTTCTTGTTCGCCGAGTCGATAGGGCGTTTCTTGAGCACCTGATCGATGATCCCTTGTTCGATCGCCGCAGATGGGACGAGGTAATGATCACGATCTAACATCCTAGCTGTTCGCTCGAAGTAATCGCCCACATCAGTCTCGCAAAACGACGAGGAAGGCACGGATCAAGCCGATTTCGAACGAACCGAAGCGGGATCGTGCGTGCTCTCGTTCTTCATCGGGGAGGATACAGTGGTCGGCGTCTAATGGTAGACAGAGATAGAGCTCTCCGTCAGCAACGGGAGCGGACGAGTATGTCTTTTGAGGTTTCACTCACAAAGGTCGAACATCTTTTCTCGAATTCGTAAGATCTCGTTTGCCTATTGCGTCGACAAGGATCAGTACACACTCCGCGAGTGAACACTGAGACTAGCTCACGATGATTGAGATATCGGAAGCTTGTCCACCTGCACCTCCAGAAGGCTCTGGCGACGTAAGGAAAGGGAACGATCAGTCTTTCGCTTTCGCGACGACGTTGCGGATCACAGCTACAACAGTTGAGAGAATACTTACGATGAATCATGATAGAAGAATGTGCCAAAGCGCTCCGCTGTCCCGATTCACCTGAATTCTGAAAGTTGGTCAACGCTCGTTCACGGCGCGAGTTGACCAAGTTTCGGACTCACCACCTGCCAATATCAGGGACGCCATGCTACTCGCTTGTCCTACCACGATCGTATGGACCGGACAGGTGATGAATTGCATCTATTCCGTGGAGGATTCGCGAAGCGAAACCGGGAAAAGTCAGTAAATCGAGCGATCAGGAACGTAGCAACGTATAGCATTAGAAGGAAGCCGAACTCACAGTGTCATAGATCGCTAAGCCAGCTGTCACGCTACCTCCAGGTGAATTGATATAGAGCGAAATCGGAGAGGTGGATTCAGCTTCGAGGAAAAGTAGTTGAGCGACGACTACTGAGGAAAGGGCATCGTCTATCTGGAACGATCAAAGGATCGACGAAGGACAGAATCGTCAATTCATCTTCTCGTGCGCCTGGTCTCAAGCCCGCACAAGGAAGGGTCGGAATTAGGGATCAAATTTACCGGTCCGTTCAAGAAAACGATTCGTTCTTGCAACAGTCTCGAATAGACTGTTCCCCCGCCCGGATAGTCAGCTCTCGACGCTTCTTCCACTCGTCTAAATCAGCTCGAGCGGCTCACCATCAGACACTCGTTCCCCTCGAGGCTGCGAAGGGTCAATCAGTCAGCTCGACAGATTGATGCAGGACGATCGAACATGCTACGTACCTCTCTAGATATCACATACGGGACCAGAGTCTCCTTCCTTGGGCTCGTCGAGAAGCACCGAGTTGAAGATGAGGTCGGAAGTCGAGTCCGACGTGGTGCGGCTCGAGGGATCCCGTTGACGAGGTTCGCAGGCGTCAAGTGCCTTGTAGATGTTGGTACACGACGGCCTAGTACCCGCGAGGCGTTCGAACGAGCGAGAGAAGACATTGATGGGCGAAGTTGAATGAGAAAGGAAGAGAGAAGTTCGACTGCGAAGCGACACTTTCCCGCTCTCCGGTGTGCCTATGCAGATACTGCCGATGCTGCAGCGATGTCGACGAGAAACCCCTCGCAATCGAAGACGAAGCAAGAACAACGAAATTCGAGATCGAACGAAATTGCAGAAACGAGCGGAAGACAGTGCAGACACAACAAGGAGGGAAACTACAGTACAAGCGATGAACGATTCGAGGCGCATGGGGAGGGATCAGAAGCGGGCGTAAGCACCGCGGGTCATCCAGGTCGATCGACCGTCTTTGTCCTGTGGACCTCAAGAAACACATCAGTCAAGCTCGCCGCGGACTGAAGTGTCTCGAGTACTCACCTTGGTCTCATCGAGTGACTTGTCTCGATACAAGGATGCGATCGCTGGACTTTGTTGCTTCTTCTGTTCTGCGAGTTTTGCGGCGAGGGTCGCTTGAAGATGAGGTACTGAAGCCCCGGCTTTCACTGCTGGTGCCGCCGACTTGTTCGATACGACCTTGTCGACCTTTTGTTTCTTCGCTTTACCTCCTCCTCCATGATCATCTCCAGCATCTTTTCGTTTCGCTGCTTTCGCCGCCTTCTTCTCTTCCTTCTCCCTTACTTTCTTCGCCTCCCACAACGCCTTCATCGTCTCCAACTCTTCCTCCTTCGGATTCAACGTGACCCATTCCTCCGGCACCTCATTCCGTTCTCCATCGACCGGACAAACTTTCTCATCCGACAATTCCCCCTTCTCCTCCCTCTGTGCCGGTTCCCCTTTCTTCTCCTGTCCTCTCCTCATCTCTTTCAACGCGACTTCCGACATGACGCAACCGCAAGGTTTCCGATAGACGAATTTGATCGATCCGTTCATTTCTCGTAACGAAATCGGACACACGAACGGACTCGCTCGAGTCTGTTCAGAAGTTCCTCCTAACGTCGTCGCCTCGGTTTCGTCGGCGTTTGAATCGTCGAGGGCTGGATTCGGAGTGAGTCGGAGGGTGGTAACGTCCTTGAGGGAACGAATGTGGGAAGCGACGAGAATTCCGTCGGATCCGAAAGGGGAGGAATCGGTAGATGATGGAGGGTTCAGGAGATAGGATATGACTGCTTCTTTGTTGTACAATTTGCCTAAAGGACAGGATACGACGGGTTGTCGAAGTGGTTGCTGTCCCACAAGAGAGGGAGAGGATTAGCGTGGCGATCACGACAGAGACGGGAGGGCTGTTCGGCTTACTTTGGATAGTGCACAGAATGCCCATCTCTGTCTGATCGTGTCTTTCTCGTCTTCCCTTGATCGCTTCTTCCTCGTCTTGACAAGATCATCTCGTTTCGGAATCGATCCTCCGTCGTTACCCATTCTTGGTGACTCTTGCGCGGGCTAGTAGTAGTAGTGAGAGTGCGAGCAGACACCTGCTAGTGTCGAACAGGCGAGTGAGATAGAGAGAAGGAAGCGAGAAGTTCGCCCGAATCTCGATCAAACATTTTCTCCTCCGTTTGCGACCCGACCTTCCCGTAACGACCTCTTTGACGACCTCTATAGCCTCTCTTCATCCTCTGCCCTCGGTCCCGTCCTATCGGCACACCTCCCTCCCGCTTCTTCGGCCTCGATCAACCTCGCTTTCTCCTTGCTCCCTCCCGCTTTCGCCTGTATGCCGGTCCCTCGCGCGGCACGACTCGCTTCGAGGAAATCAGTCATACCAGATCCATCACTGTACGGAGACCCATCCGACGATTCCGATGAAGCATCTCCTCCTCTCGCGCCTAATCCTCCGATCAAAACAACAACAATAACAACATCGTCGAAAGGCAAAGCTAGAGCTTCTACGACGACGAAAGCGCCTTCTACGACGACGAATGGGAAAAGGAAATCGAATAGGAGTGGCACAGAGTCTCTCGAGGAACCACAAGATTCAATCAAAACAACGAAACAATCCTCGCGTCCACTCAACGATACTCCACTAGAGAACGATCAGGACGCTCCTCGGACGAATAAACAATCGAGTAGTAAGCGCAAGAGGGTAGAGAAGGGATCGGAAGAGGATACTTCGGGGCAACAGGACGAGTCGAGTCGTTTGACCGCGTCGACAAAGCCTACAAAGTCGAAAGGGACAAGTAAACGGACAAAGACGAATCAACAGATGGTAGAGGAGGAGGAACCAGAGGTAGAGGGAGCTTCTCAGGCGAGTCAGTCGAGTTTACAGAAAAAAGGTCATTTCGTCGTCAGTCTTCTCCCCTTCTCTCGTCTCTCCCAGCTCCCAAAACGCGTCTCCATACTCACAAGACTTTCATGGTACAGCCTCGAGCGGCAACGAGTCAAACGACGCGTCCAACCAAACCTCCGCCTGAATTTTCTGCAGTCCTCGACGGTTCAGACGACGATACAGCCCCGTTCTTGTTTACGACGAATCCTCCGACTCCGCATGCTGCAGAAACGACGGGGAAGAGACCAGCTACGAAACCGAAACAGAACCCAAAGGGCAAAGTGAGTTTTCGATAATTTTCGTTTTCAGTCTCCCTTTTCTAGTGAGCTGATCTGTGTCGACCTTCAGGCTCCCCGGATACAGTCTCAACAAGAAGATGAACCCTTACCAGACGACCAATCTGCCTCAGAGCTCCGACAACCTCCGATAGCGTCCACCTCGCGCGTCAAACTCACTCCGCCTCGACTTCCAACCGACACAAGTAATGTAGCGATCACGACCCACGAGACTCCCGTACAGATCCGAAACGTTGCGTTTCGACAAGGGGCTGTTGGGACTCCAGGAGGGGGGACGGCAGGGAAATCAGCGAGACGGAATAGTAATGGGAGCGCGAGAAGAGGGAGTAGTATTGGCGGAGGGTTTGCCGGTACGTTACATCCTCGCATCTCGTCTCCTTCCCGCTTTCCTCGAGACAGGTCGGATGGATGACATGGCAAGACTGCGAGATTAGGTACTGATTCTGGCTTTCCCCCAACAATGACGACGATAATAGCGACTCCTCATCCAGAAATCGCGAATGGAGAACTATGGCGTTCGACCGATCCGTTATTGCCGATCGCTTCGAGAACGAGAACGATCATTTCTTGGGCGACTCAACGAGATCGAACGAGGTTGTTCGATGGGAAACAAGGGTTGAGTGAGGCGGAGAGAGTAGCGAAGGAGGCGATCGATGGGTTCATTGAGGGGATTTGCGATTTGAGTATAGATACGAGCGTGCCGTTTCGACAGGTGAGTTTCTTCCTCTCCAGTCTTGGTTGGATCTCGAGACGGGAGCTGATAACTTCTTGTGCGAGAACAGGTTCAGAAACCGGATCCGGCTCAGTTACCACCCCATCCTCAGAACCTCGCGAATACGGCAAAGAAAGTCGAGTTGCAGACAGAGTTTGGAGCGTGAGTTTGAAATCTCTCCTCGTCGAACGAATCTCGATTCTAACTTGCACTTGTTTTCAGTATCGCACAAGAGCAAGACTCTCGACAGGCGACTTCGGCTATCTACTCAGAACTGTCGACACGGAGAGCTACTGCTCGTGAAGAACTTTCGACCTCCGAGCTCACCCAAGCGCTCGACGCCGTTTCGATCGCAGAGACGTTTGACCTGAGTCGAACAGGACCGAGGTCGCTCGACGAAGCACTCGAGATGGGTCGAACACTGCTAGCAGAGGCAGAGTCGAAGAGGACCGGAGAGGAGGGAGCGAAGAAGAAGGATCGACGGAAATCGAACATTGTGCCGGAGAATGGAGAGACGGCGCTCGATTCGCAAATTCGGGAAAGTTTGGATGATGTGAGTGACTTTTCTCAGCGCGCTCTGACGATGTGCAACTGACTCAAACTGGAGCGATTGACAGACGGCTCATCTCCAACAACTGACTCATCGATTGTCCGGATTCACGCGAGTCGTCTCGAGATTCATTGATCACCGTTCTGCCGAGACACATCGAGCTCTCACTTCACAATCTCTACAAGGACTCGAATCGAACACGGCGACCGGCACGACGACCGGATCTCAAGATTCGACTTCTGCTTCGGGAGGAGCCGGATTGACCGGAATCGTCGGTGTCGTTGGCAATTCAACCGCAGTCGGAGGAGGAGTCGATCCCTTAGATCTCTTACGAGCGATCTCTCGAGCCGATTCATCACGTCGATGAAAAACCTAGACGAATATAATAATCAAAATGCGATACCCCTACAAACAAATTCCCCCTAACCACCCATTCTTTCGACTTTCCTCCTACCTCCTAATCTGTTTATTTTGATGTAAGCGAGCTCTCTTTGCCTTTCCTCGACGGAGCTCGCGTTCAGTGCCCTATCTTCTGATCTTTGATACCCAATGTTCATATTTCTCTTCTCCCCTTTCTCTCCCATACTCCCCTCCGTCTTCTTTTCCCCATCATTCGGATTCCACTCCTTTCTTCTTTACAATGTCGTCTGTCTCGTTGTCTGTCTAGCTGTTCTGTGTCGAGCTCTCGTTTCTCAAAAGGTTGTAAAGGCGAATACTCGATTCTGCAAGCTCCGATCGCGCGGCCCGACACCTAGAGCTGGCAAATACGTATAGATAATCAAGGAACTTCAACGAGGCAAGCCTGCGCTACAGGGAAGTATGTAAATAACAGAAAGGCATAGAGAAACACAAAAAGGTAAACTGAACAACTGGATTCCTCTGTCCTTCCACACTAAGCTGTCAATCGATACCGAGTAAAGTTGAACGCCAGAACCAGGATCAATTCAGAAATTCTGTCTTTGCTCATTTCTGGATGAGTTTCTGAGACCACTTCCTTCGAGAACCGCTCCAGCTCGCCAATTGAGTATCCAAAGTAAGCAACGAGCTCCCTCCTTTCGTTCTTCACCAACTCGACGATGATACCAATCACGATGACAAGCTTGTGAGCGAATTCGGTCCACCAGGGGAAACTTTGAGGGAGATTTGGCTGGGATACGATCGTGAGTTTCGTGAGAACGAGCCAGGCGAAGAAGTCCACCGGATGCTTCGCGATACATTGGTGCCAGTACTCTTGCGACGTGAATCGAGCGGGATCGCATCCGATACCGGTTTTCATACGGTAGTGTTCGCCGCGAAGCCTGAGAATGTCGGACCTATCGTTCGTATCGAGTCCTTCTCGCTCCAAGAGTAAACCTACAGCAATCTAGTGGTCGGAATTGAGATTAGTGCCAAGCCCTTTCTCCTCCGAGTGATGAACGGACTGAAGCTCACGACGAAATATCCGGCACGAGCTTCGCGTGAGGTAAAAGGAGGCTCTCCTTCGGGCGCATCGCTGACCCATTCTACGAGTGTCGACAAGTCGCCTTCCCTGTCCCGATATTTGACAGAGCCATTGGCAATGATCTCGTCGTATTCGGTTTGCGTGAACGCCGGAATCCAGCACGGATTAGAGAAACGTCCGCAGAACCTTTTGTGTAGAGGCCAGATCTATCCGTAGACATGAGCGAACCGAACGAGGGAAAGAGAAGGGAGCACTTGTCAGCCAAGCTTACAGACAACACGGAGGAAAAGCTCGCACTTACGAGCCCCTGGTGTTCCTTCGAGCAGAAGAACATGTATTTGATACCGTGAGAAGCACAAGGTCCGCATAGCTTGAACGTTGCCTTCCCACAAACTACACAGTTCCCTGGTTTCATTTCGACAGGCGTCGGTTTGCTGGTAGATGTCATCCCGTGCCGGGTCGCCGAGGTTGAACTCCAACGGGATGAGAGGGAAGTAAGTGAGAGAGTTGAAGCCCCGAGAGAAGAGGAGCAAGCTCCGGAAGTCCGGAGACTCTCCGCGGCGATGATGAGGGTATGAAGACGGTATTGCAGAAGGGTACGAGTAAGACGACATCGACAAGAAGGAGCGAGGGTATCGAGGTTGAAAGGGAAGAGGGTATACGGTATCTCTGATAGTTGTTCGCTTCGTTCAAGCACGCCAGTATTGAGCGATCGAGTGAACCTTGTCGAGGACAGAAGTGAAGTACGAGGTATCGTTGAGAAGAGCTTCGAAAGCTTTGATAGCTTGCTCTTCCGACAAGTTGAGGAGGAATTTGTCTTGAACCTGTGCGAAAGACGAAAATCAGTCTCGAGCCGTGAACCACGCACGAGAGCGAAGCTGTACCTTCATGACTGCCTTGTCGGGTTCGAATTTGATGTCGGGGATGTTCGCATCGACCATGAGAGCGACGAGGTTGATCAACAAGTTTGCGTTCTTCCTCAGCGTCGTGAATGCCGTGTAACAGAGTGATTTGAATCGAGAGTAATGAGGCGAATGAACTCCTCCCATGGCGTCGACCATCTCTTTGCATACTTTGACGGCGGGAGGGAAAGGTTTCGGATCTCTTCCGAGAATATAACCGAAATCGACTGACGAAGTTCGGAAAGTCAGTTTCGGCGACGTAGATTTTGTGAGAAAGAGTGGCATTACCGTGGAAGAAATGACCATCAGGAGCGAGAAGCAAGTTGTCCAGATGACGATCTCCGACTCCGAGAAGATATGTTACGACGCAGTATCCAGCTAAGTTTGAAACAAGCGGTTCAGCAGTGTCCATCTCGACTGCAGTCTGTGAGAAAAGACTCACCACAACTCCTGATGTAGGTATCGAGCACTTCCGGATCAACTCCATACGTGCCGACACTGCCCGGATCAGCGTGACCTTCCCTCAAATACCCCAGCAACCCTTGTTGTCCGTACTCATTCGTGATATCCTGCAGCGTTCTGCTCTGTACGAACTGAACCATTCCATCTACTTGACCTGTCGCCAAGACTCGGTACGGCATCAATTTGAGGTCCAAGTTTTCGTTCCTCAACAATCGATCCATGAGCGTGAACAACTGAATCACGAGTTGATCTTGTCGCAGATCGTCTCCGTTCTTAAAGATCACTGCGTAGGTCGAAGCGGGGTCGGTACGAGTCGGAGTCAAGAGCTGGAGTTTGAGAGGGAATAGGTTCGATTTGAAGACTGAGGATTGTTCGGGATCGATACCGGTGACGGAAATTCTCGCGTCGAGAGGGAGAGGGATCGGGGCTGAGAGACTACCGAGGGAAGAAGAAGATGTCGAAGATAGGACAGCTCGGAGCTTCTCGATCTTTTTCGGTCGAGCATCTTTCGAGAGTCGGAGGGAAGACGCGAGTGAGGTGATTCGAGTGACGTAGTCTGATTGCCGCCGAAGAGCATCCAGTCGATCAGGTTCTCCGTCGATTTGTAGCTGTGTATCGTAGAATTGTCAATTGAGCTCATTGGCAAAATGAGATCGTTGAGAGCTCCTCGACTCACCTCTTTCATTCGTTTCTCGAATTTCCTCGCAACCTCCTCAAACATCCTCGCACTAGTCGGTCTGCTCTTATCCTCCCTCTCGACTCTGATATACCACCAGAAATGATTTCCCAATACTGGATTCCTCGCACTTCTCTCGATCAGGAAACCTTCCAAGGTCGAGAGCGGGTTCGTCGGTGCCGACTGCGAAGACGAGACGGATGGAGCGGGACGAGAAGAGCGACCGTGTCGAGAATGAGAATGGACGGAAGGTCGGAGAGTTGATGCCGAGGGAGAAGTAGATGAATGAGTCGAAGATGAGAGGTTGTTGGCGACGGGCTCGAACTTGAGTGCTTGAACGAGTTGAAGTAGGTAAAGCATGAGCTCCTAGATGCTCGTGAAAAGTGTCAGTCCGAGCACTTCGACGAGGGAACAAAGGCTGGCTCACATCATCATCAGCTCGTTCCAACTGTCTCACCGCGTAACTCCTCACTCTCTCGTTCCTGAATCCTTCTGCCGGTCCCAGCAACTCTAATGCATCGTCCAGCTCAATCTCCGTCCACATCGGTAACAGGACCTCGACGGCTTGAGCAGCTTCTCCCGGATCGGACCAAACGACGGCTTTGAGGAATTTCGTCAAGGCTCGTTTGTCTCGAGTGAGGTAGAATCGGAATTTCCAGAGGAGATCTCGTTGCGGAGTTGAGAGTTCTGCGGTCGGAGGGTATCTCAGGATATCCTGCGAGTTCGAACGTAGAGTTAGTACACGAGAGTGACGGGAAAGGGAAGAGAGACGCACATTGAGCTCATCCCGGATCTTTGCATTCGGTTTCAGTTCTCGATCCAGCGGTCCATTCCTATGATCTCGTACCAACCTTCTGTGTTTCGCTTCGACCGGGTTCTTCCTGACGATTTCGGGATCGATAATTGAGAACAGGTTCGATTCGGCTGAGAGAAGAGTGTTTGGGTTCAAGCTTGAAGGGGTCGAGGAGCCGCTTGCCGTCGCGGTAGTCAGAGAAGGACCGACGGCAGAAGAATGGGTCAGGGACGAGAGGACCGGGAGAGGGTATTGCTACGCGAGAATTTCGTCGTCGAAACGTCAAATCTTCGTCATATGCGTTGAGAGAACGAAACTCACGGCCTCGCTGAAGACCACCGGAAAGTCGAACTTTGGTAGATCGATATACAGGAACAAGTTGTCGGATTTCTCCGATTCCGCCTGAAATGAAACCGAGGAAAATGCGTTTGAGCTTCATGCGTGCGAGAAAGCAAGTGGCTGAGGGAGACTAACCTTGTGAATCTTCTCAATCTGTCTGAACGCGAGTTTGTCGAGCCAATCGAGTCGTTCGACGTCCCCCCTCTCCTGTTTCTTGACCAATTTCTCGAGTCTGCCCATTTCGTCCTTCAATCCAACTTTGCTTGGCGTCTCATTCTCCCGCCTCTTCGTATCCCCCGGTCTCCCTTTCCACAGGTACAACCTCTGTTTGCCCTTCTTGAGCGTAGACTTGTTCCCGAACAATCTCAGAGTTGAACCTCCGACGATTTCTAAATGTTGATTTCCTCCAAAGGCGGGTCCAGCGATATCGTAGACGGTAACTACGAGTTGACTCGATAACGGCAAGTCTCTGATCTTGATAGGTAGGGTGAAAGTTTCGTTCCATTCGATCGAGTTGACGGATTTGAACGATTTATACGCGGATTGAACTCGAGGGACCAACAAGACGTTATCGGCGTACAACGCGATCGAAACGTACAATTCTGGAGGGGACTGTTGTTGGTGACCATGGTGCTTGAGTTCTGGATGGTCTAGGAGGTCGATGAGGGATCGTTGAGGGAGATGACCTTGGAACGATGACAGTTTGAACGAGAGCGACAAGTCGAGGTCAGAGTGTCGTACATAGGTCAGTTCGGAGTCGTAGCTTGTTGGATTCGAACGTGCTATTGTATCCATCGAGGCGAGCGTCGAGGAGTGAAGGGTAGAAGGGGAGAGATGTAAACTTTGTGGAGCCGAGAACTCTTCTTCATCCATCTCCCTCACCGACTGGGCGACGAGCACGATGCCGCCAAAGTCAAGTTCAAAGCTAGCGATCTCGTCCTCTTCCTTCCTAGATCTCAAAGCGACAATCTCGTCCGTCTTCCTCACTCGTTCTCTCCTTCAACACTCGTCGGCTAACGTGATTCTCCTGTCGGCAGTGCACACGAATCCGACTTTAAGAAATCACGCACGCCGGTTGTCCAAGGCGGGAACAGCGCGACTTCATCAGCTTCCTCTTCGAAAAAGTTGGGTCAATGGGCGAAACAGAATAAAGGACTGAACGCAAGGGCAAAGAAGGATCAAGTATTGTACGAAGACGACGTAGGGACGGGGGACGACAACCGAAATCCAGAGAGGATCAGAGAGAGATTGGAGAAGAAAGCGAAGATTTACGATAAAATCAGGTAAGCACTTTCTCCTTGCAGCTAGCAGCTTTTAGACATGATTGCGGGCTGACGTTGGAACATGGTGAGGTTGCTTACAGACGAGGAAAGAGCGGAGGGTTGAACGAAGCGCAAATTGACTCGCTACTCGTCGATTTCGACAAAACTGCGGAATCAGGCTCAGAGTCAGATTCGGAAGCAGACGACTCGGGCGCTGACGAGAGCCTGACAGTCCCGAAACGACCAAGACGCTCGAGACCAAGCTCAGGATCTGAAAGTGACGAGGTTAGTCCCCTCTCGCCGCTCATTCTCCAACTTCCTCTCGCTCACCCTCATTCTCGCCCTTTCTAGCCTGGGCCACCTCTACCTTCGACCTCTGATCCCCTGGTCGAGTATACTGACGAGTTTGGACGCACTCGAATGATCCCTCGATCCGAAGTACCTCGAGGAGCACCTTTCAACCAACCTGCCTCTTCGACCGTCGCATCTGAAGGAGGCGAAGAAGGAGAACAACCATACGAGTCCAACGATACGGGAGTGTTTCAACCCGGCGAAGGACCTCAACAACACAACGTCCTGTACGGAGATCAGACCTCTTTCCCCGTGTACGAGCCCGACCCTGCGATCTTGGCGCAACGAGCGGCGACCCTCGCGGCGGCGCAGAACGCTCCGTTGGTAGATCATTACGATAGTACGAGGGAGACTACGCGGCAGAGAGGAGCAGGGTTCTATCAGTTCAGTGGGACGGAGGAGGAGAGGAAACAACAGATGGAGGATTTGGAGAGGGAGAGGAAAGAAACAGAGAGGAAGAGAAAAGAGAGGGAAGAGTTGGGGGATAAGGTCAGGGCGGAGAGGAAGAAGGAAGTCGAGGAGAGGAAGAAGATGATTGAAGACAAGAGGAGAGAGCTGGAAGAGAAGAGATTGGCGAAAAAGAGAAAACTTTGAACATCGGATTTTTTGCATTCTCTTCGGTCGGATGTTGTTGTAACTTGATGTCGTCTTCTTCTATCCTCCGCTGACCGGAGGGATCCCACACACGACCTGACCTTGTTTGAGAGCGAAACTCTTCTCGTTCTCCAATTCGATCATTTCTTCGTCGACACTCCACAGACTCCTTTCCAACGCGTGCTCGAACTCTTCGTTCCCAGCATGTACCTCCTTCACCAAGTGTATCCGTAGATCGTGCAGGGTGAACGGAGAGGGAGAAGAAGGAAGGGAAAGTTCTTGAGATGAAGGTTCGCCGGGAATCGAAGTGCGCAATGAAGCGAAGTACAGGAGGGTTATTGTTGGCTATGTAGAACACTATCGGTCAGTCTACGTTTCTTATCGGGTGAGAGGACAGCGCTCACGGGATTCATCTTCGTCGATTTGTTGAGTAAAGAGCGAATCTCGCCCCTCTCTCTCCCCCATTCGCTTCGACTCTTCCCGTTACGACATTGTTCTATCCAGATCAGCTACCGGAACCGCAGATTCCCATTTCCATCCTCCCGTACCCTCTCCCCACTTCTTTCTGAATTTCTCCACTTCCTCGGGCCGCTCTCACGATGCATCCAGTGCCTCAACTCCAGCTCTCCGGTACTCCGCGAGAGATTGGATATCAACACGGTCAACTCGCAGCGACACAGATCCAGAACTTCCTCGCCTTGTATCGAAAATACTTTAAAGTGAGTCCGTTCGTCCCGCCGGCTTATTCCTTTCGCACAAAAGCCCGCCTGTCATTTACGCGGTGTGACTGCTCACTTCGCTTCTGTGTCGTTAGGAACAAGCCGGCTTAGAATGGGATCAAGTTCGCGAATTGGCAAACGAATTCGCGATTCATATTGCGAAAGATCATGATGATCTGCTCGACGAGATGAAAGGGATTGCGGAAGGAGCAGGTCAAGAATGGATAGATATCGTCGCGCTGAATGTCAGAAGTGAAGTGAGTGCTGCCGTCTTCCGAGTTCTCGCAGGGAAGGAAAGCTCATTCTCCGTGCTGCTCGCCGTCAGATCGGACTCGCTAGTCCGATGGCCAAAGAGATGAAGCCAATCGATGGATGTACCGCGTTCAGCTGGAGAGACAAGGATGGAACCCTCTGGTCCGCGCAGTAAGTACTCTTCCTTTCTATCGCCAAAATGAAGCTCACCGGAGTTTGAACAGGAACTGGGACTGGAAATCATCCGCCGCTTCATCCCTCATCGCCCTCGATATACTCGCACATGAACCAACAAAGCGACCTCGGATCAAGATGATGACTGAAGCTGGAGTGATTGGGAAAATCGGAGTGAATGAACATGGAGTTTCAGTACTCCTCAACGCCCTCAAGGTCAGTCCGGCTCTCGCAACGCTCCCCTGACTCCCAAGGTCTCTCCGACTGACTGCTTCCGTCTCGAGCAACTATAGACAGAGCTTCGAGACCCCTCCAAAATCCCGATCCATCTCCTCCTCCGTCGCCTCATCTCCCTCCCTTCGATCGAATCCTGTCGCGCCTACCTCGCTTCCCCTCCCATCTCTCATCACTGCGCCTCGGCAGCTCATATCCTCGTGACTTCACCGATCGCCTCCGTCTCGCTCGAGATTCTCCCGACGGGTAGCTTCACTCGAAGCATCTCCGCCACTTTGCCGTATGCAGCAGAAGGAGAAGGAGAAGAAGAAGGCAGAATCCGGAAGAACTACTTGACGCATACGAATCACTTGAGGTACAAGACTGAACCGAGCGAGACTCATTTATGGCCGGATTCGTTTCCTCGTCTTTCGACTCTCGAGTCCTTACTCGAGTCAATCGCGCTAGAGGAGCAGGAAGAGGGAGAAGGGATGTCGTTTGAGAAGATCAGAACTATCTTGTCGGACCGGAGTTTGGGAGAAAAGGGGATCTGTCGACATGAGAACGAGAAGAATGGGGATATCGTGACGGTCTTTTCGATCGGGATCAGGAATGCGCGGGAGATGAAGGACGTAAAAGCCCGAGTCATAGTAGGGAGACCTGATGAAGGTGGCGAGATGATCGAGTTCGACTTCTAGGAGTCATTTCAGCAGAGACGAAAGTGAAGACTGTATATAGCGTAGTCATCTGGTGTTGCATGCGAAGTTTAATGGCCCAATAAGCCTTATTCTACAAGTTTTGGTGAAAGGTGTCTATACAAAGAGAGCCGAGGTTGACGAGGAGGATTAGATGAAGTTGTTCTTCTCGAGGTAGTCGACAATGATCTTGACTCCTCCGGGGATATCGACCTCGTTGGTCTTGATGTGGAGTTCAGGGTTGGAAGGGGCTTCGTAAGGAGCCGAAATACCGGTGAAATCTGTGAGAACCGTCAAAAAAACTTTGAATAAGCTCAGTTCCGAGATCATTCGAAGTAACGCGATTCACCTTTGATGACACCAGCACGGGCCTTCTTGTAAAGACCTTTAGGATCACGCTTCTCGACTTCCTCGAGAGGGGCATCGACGAATACTTCAAGGAAGGGGATCTTGGATTCTTCGTGGATCGAACGAGCGAGTTGTCGGTCGGCGAGGTAAGGAGAAATGAAAGCGGTGAGGGTGGTAGTGCAGGAAGAAGCGACGAGTTTGGCGACCTATAGAAAAACGAACAGGAAAACTCGGTCAGGTTTTGACATTTCTCGCGGAGTAGGTGAGGGCTTGTTGCGACTCACTTCACCAACACGACGGATGTTCTCCTCTCGGTCCTTAGGGGAGAAACCGAGATCCTTGTTCAAACCGAATCGAACGTTGTCACCATCCAAACGGAACGCCCTCTTTCCCTTTTGCAACAATTCCAATTCGAGAGCGCAAGCGAGGGTCGACTTTCCGGAAGCTATATCACAAGGTGAGCTTGCCAGTTACCTCACGGGTCGATAGAAGGAGAAGAGAGGGAATTTACCAGAGAGACCGGTGAACCAAACGGTGACACCTTTTTGACCAGTGAGCTCAGATCGTTGGTCTTGCGAGACACCTTCGTGCCAGACGATGTTGGTAGCAACGGGAACAGACATGGTAAGTTCTGGAAGTTGCGAAAGTTGAGGGATTCGAAAGGTCGAGTTTCAAGGTCAAGAAGAGGCAGAGTTGACGGGACGGCGTAGAAGAACAAGAGCTTGGCATAGTCAGCTCGTTATCCAAAGTCTCGAAGGTGTGATTGAGCCAAGAGAGCTGATCGAAGTGAATCCGAGGAAGAAAGATGAAACTTCCGGGGGACGGAGAGGGACTGGCTCACAAGGTAGGGTGAGGAGTATAAAGGTCTGTGGTAGTTTCTCGAGGTCGAAGCCGGTAAAGCGAACGCGATGAAGGAAGGAGAAGTGAATGATCTGCAAAGCACGCAACGGCGCTCCGAGATATTGCTTCCTCTCCGAGCGTCCAGAGCGCGTCTGACTTCGATATACCTGTGTACCATGGTGTGAATCGATTTATGGTACAGTCAGCGTAATTCTCTACAAAGGATCTTTCTTTGAACATTTTCGAGGAAGCTCTCTCCCCGAATCCTTCTCTCGTTCTCGACACTCAGCTCCGCCGCACCCACTTCTACTTGAACAGACTTTCGACCGACCATGGCATCAGAAGCGCTCAAACAAGCGATGGCAGATCTCGCTTCATCAGGCGAAGCACCCGACCTCTCGTCTCAGTCCCTAGCTCCCTCGAAACTCGGCACGAAACAGCACTGGGACGATGTATACGAACGCGAAGTGAAGATGTTCAGGGATATCGGAGATGAGGGAGAAGTTTGGTCAGTCAACTTTTCCTCATCTGTCTTGCCTCAGGCCTGTAGCTGATGAGCGCTCGTTGATGTGAAGGTTCGGCGAAGATTCAGCTCAGGATATGGTGGAATGGGCAGAAGAACATTTCCCTCAGACCGAAGGTCGGATATTAGACGGTGAGCTTTCTCCCTTCCCTTCTCCTCTTTCATCGCTGACTCCCTACTGCTTTTCGACCTAGTCGGCACTGGTAACGGACAACTCATGTTTGCGTTCTCTTCGGCGGGATACACTTCTCTGACCGGCGTGGACTACTCGCCTCTCTCGATTCAACTCGCTCAATCAATTCTCGAATCCCGCCTATCCGCCTCTACAACAACAGCAAGCGCCGCTGCTCAAGATGACGATTCTGAGGATGAAGATCATCACGAACAACCGACTCTGAGCTCACCACCACCAAATTTCTTTACGGCAGATATCCTCGAAGTCGCACTCGACAAACCCGTTTCAGGCGTAACTGGGGAGACATGGGATCTCATCACGGACAAAGGGACGTATGATGCTGTCTGTCTGAGCGATGAGACGAGGGAAGGAAAGCGGTTGCAGGATTTATACGTCGAATCGATTGCGAAATTGCTGCAGAAGGGAGGGATCTTCTTGATCACTTCTTGTAAGCCTTCCGCTTTGTCCTTCGCATGTATATCCCTGGATCAACGTCACGGCTTCGCTGGTAGGTAATTGGACGCAAGCGGAGTTGGAGAAGGCGTTCGTGAATGACAAAACTGGTGAGTTTCCGTCTTCAACGCGCGTGTCATCTACTCTCTCTGACCCTCTTCTGAGCGACAGGTCTCACCGTGCACTCGAATGTGCCGAGGGCGAGTTTCCAATTCGGAGGAAGTACAGGGTCATCAATCACAACCGTAGCTTTTGAAAAGCAATAATTATGTTCGATCGTGTCAAGTACCCAAGCGCTTTCTCGACTTACTCACTGCAGATTCCCGAACATCCGAGTGTTCGATTCACCTTGGATAGGATTGAGATTGCGTCTAGAAGAGCATTCAAATCAATTCTACCCCTCCAGCTCCCGTCCCAGCTTTCCATTTCCTTCCTACTCGTTCCGCCGATCTATACGCGAACGAGTCTCCATAGATGTCGAACGACAGTTCTTGTTGAGCTTGCTGAGCTTTCTTGGGGTCGAGAGGTAAGACTATTGTAAAGATTGAGTTTTGTTTCGGTAAAACTGTAGGGAGCGGCAGGAGAGTTAGTCATCGGCGATAGTGTCGACTGGAGAACGAAGAGGAGGAGTACCTTTGACCTGTGATTTTGGCGTGACGATCTTGAACGTTCCCTGGGTTTCCTGAAGGACAATCCCTTGAAGGCCGACGAGGGAAGGATTCTTTGCTCGTTTCACTGCGTGCGAGCGATGTGAGCTATTTGATCGCGGTCATGAGCCCGTAGAGCGCAGAGACTGACCACTGAGGATACAACCGACGAATTCTGCCTTGACCAGTTTCGTTTGAATCGTCACGACATTGATTGAGAGAGCCTTTGCTGCTGCCGGAAAAGGTTCTGTCCGTGATGGAAACGTTGGTAGCGGGATCGAGGTGGCTGATAGAGTGGCTGCTGCCGAAGGCGAAGATGGAGCTGAAGGAATCTCGATCGGAAGGGCAAGAAGTTCAGCCATATAGCCGAGCCAGAGGTGATGCACCGGCAGGACGGCAGCGTAGCTATATCGATACATTCACACAAGGTCAGCACATCAGAACGTGGTAGAGTAGGGACGTTAGACTGACTTGACAGAACCAGCTGCATCTTTCCCCCTCGAAGCTCGTTTCCGTTTCCCCATCAATCCGCAATCTCCTTCCCTGAACCTCTTTGTTCGTTTCTTCTCCTTCTCCTTCTCGATCACTGCGAGTTCCGCTTTACGTTGATCTGAAACTTTGCCTTCTGGCGGATCGAGTTGAAGTAGTTTCCCTGACAAACGTTCTTCTGCGACTTGAGTCGGGATCTTGAGAGAGTCGAGGTATGGTTGCGTTTTGACAACATCTTTTGGGTCAAGCTACGTAGGTTGGAGAGCGGTAAAGAGGTCAGCGACTCGTTTTGACTTCGAGACCAGTTTCACCTCGCTGTCTTTCCGTACGTGTTGCTCGAAACCAGTCTGGGCGAGAAAGTAGACGCTTACTTTTCTCTTGATCGATGGAGGTAATGGAGCGTACGGATCCCATGCAGATCTTCGAGTTTTTGATGAAGCTGCTTTCGAAGTCGCAGGGTCGTTCTGCTGCTGAATAGTTTGCTTCTTGGGTAGTGTTGAGGACATCTGTGTCCGTCTGTCGCGGCGTCAAGTCGAATGAGATGCGGTGGGAGGTCAGTAAGCGAAAGTTCGGTGGGAATCTCTTTCAACCTCTACCTCTCCTCACCTCTCCCCGCCTTTCACTTGAAAGTAATCCAGATGAATACATTGCCTCTTCAAGGTATACGCGTCCTCGAGGTGAGCTTCCTTGCCCCTCGTTCTTTCCCCTCTTCCCCGCCGGAACTTGACGAACTCTTTCCTCGGCGACTTTGCAGCTCGCAGGCTTAGCTCCTGGACCCTTCGCCGGTAGTGTGTAGACCTCATCTCCCTCCCACGTATTCTTCCGAACTAAACGGGTTCACTCTGCCAGTGGTCTTGGCTGATTTCGGTGCCGACGTTGTTCGAGTTGACCGCGCAGACGCTGGTTTCAACGTTGATGTCCTGACTCGGTGAGCACCTCCGAGACATCTCTTGAGATTGGGGGTGACTGACAACCTATTCGGAGCTCAGCGGTAAACGATCAATCGCAGTTTCGCTCAAAACGAAAGAAGGAATCTCTCTTCTTCGCAAATTACTGTCCCCCTCCGGAGGAAACGACGACCTATGGCGTGCCGACGTTCTGATCGACCCTTTTCGCCCGGGAGTACTTGAACGGATTGGGCTTGACCCGAAGGAGCTCATTGAAGCGAATCCGAAATTGATCGTAGCGAGATTGACTGGATTTCGTCGTGAAGGTACGCCTCTCTCGCTCACAGCTTCGAATTAGAGCTGACCTTATTCTCGTCGAGTAGGTCCCTATAGTAGCATGGCCGGACACGACATCAACTACGTAGCTCTTTCGGGAGTTCTCTCGATGCTCGGACGTAAAGGCGACAAGCCTTACTTTCCTGCGAATCTCCTCGGTACTTCGGGCTCCTTGCACGCTAACGAAGAGTAAGCTGATATTGTTACGTGGACAGCGGACTTTGCTGGAGGAGGAATGATTGCGGTCTTGGGAATTCTCGCTGCGGTAATCGAGCGAAGTCGAAGCGGGAAAGGTCAAATCGTCGAGATCGACATGGTGCGCCGTCTTCTTCGTCACCTCTCGTGAACCGTTCCGCTAATCCTGAGATGCTGGTCTGACAGGTCACCGGCACTCGCTACATCTCGTCGTTTCCCCTCCTCATGTCTAACCCGTACCTCAATCTACCGTTATGGAGTCAGCCTCGAGGTGAGAACTTTCTCGACGGGGGTGCTCCATGGTACGATGTCTACGAGACGAAAGATGGCAAATTCATGAGTGTCGGAGCTCTCGAGAATCATTTTTACACGGAATTCCTGTCAGTCTTACGCCCTCAGCATCCTGCCGTGCTCACACTGACTGCATGGTATGTTTAGGTCGACATTGACTCGGTCACTCCCTTCGACCTTTACTCTCCCAGCTCCTTCTCCGTCAGATCAGCTCGAACGTTCAACATGGCCCGCCCTCAAATCCTTCCTCACCTCCGCATTCCTCCTGAAAACTCGTCAAGAATGGACAAACATCTTCCTCGGAACCGAAGCGTGCTGTGTCCCAGTACTTTCGAAGGAAGAAGTAGATTCTGCCGGAAGAGGGAAAGACGAACCAGAAGTCTCGCTGGATGAGGACGAGGAGGCTAGAGGAGGAATACCTGATCCAGCTCCTAGGCTCGTCAGAACCCCAGCGGGAACGGAAAAGGCCGCATTGGAGAAGGTGTTTCTCGAACCGGGAAGAGACACGAGGGAGATATTGGAGCAAGCTGGACTGGGAGGTGAAGTTGATGCACTCAGTAGAGCAGGGGCGATATCGCAAGGTGACGAGCCAGTCAAGTCAAAGCTGTAGTGATCTGCCTTGGTGGAATGAGCTTGCTACACAGAGTGACCCATCTCCAAACGACACGCGAGAGAGATTCTTCAAGCTCGAGCTCCACCACTTCATTCGGGTGGCAGCACACGATTTTCTCGTGCTGAAAGAGCGACGGAACGAAAATCAGATATCCAGCTTGCAGACCATGTGCGCAAAACGCAAGTACGTGCAAACCGAGAATCGTCTCAAAAATTCGAGTTCGACGGTTTTCGTTCCGTCCCGCCGCGCTCTTTGCTGCTGTTCTAGGGAAGGACAAAAATTTACCCCCGGCTACCTTCGACAGACGGCAAGGCGCTGTCAAAGGCAAAAGAGAAGATTGGGCCGAGCAGGGAATTGAACCCTGGACCTCTTCCAAGCGACCAAATGAAGCCCTAAGGAAGAATCATGCGACTAGACCACACGGCCTTACATGTTAGCAGTTTCAACATTGCGTACAAGTCCTAGTGGTAGTATAAACGCAGATCCGCACCTCCGAGACCAAAACCGCAAACTCTTGTTAGTCATTCCGTCTCCTTGTTGTCGTTCGAGGTGGCACAGGGCATCTCGACAACACTCGAATGCAGACGAGTTGGCGAAAGGAGCGCCGCGCAAAACGAAGGACAGAGTGTCGCAGCGCATTTCGCATCGTCGCACTCCTTCACGGTCACCGCTGCGTGCCGCACAGTCTCTCTGCGGACTTCTCCTTATAGCTTCAGCACTTGCCAAGCAAGTTCTGACTACGCAACGGGCTCCAGCTGGATCTTCCATTGGCCGTTTCTACTCGTCCTCTCCTCCCGATAGTCTTGAGCTTACTCCGAGCAAGAACTCCGTCGGATCCCGATTCTGTCTCTAGCCACCTGATGTTGTCGGAGTCGGGCGCACAAACAGTGAAGCGCGACATGTGAGGAGAGAAATCGTGATCCTCGAGCCTGTCGCAGCAAAAAGAGAGACGCTTCGCATTCGTCGTTACGAGATGCAAAAGATCAACTCGCCCAATGTGGGGCTCGAACCCACGACCACCAGATTAAGAGTCTGGTGCTCTACCGACTGAGCTAACCGGGCTTTGTTCGTTGCAGTGCGGGTCAAAATATGCGTACAGATAAACGGCCGCAAGTAGGATCTCATCTCGGACTGTGCTTCAGCTCTGTTGACCTCGTATGCCTCGTATAGGGCTGGCAAGCTGTATCAATTTGTGTGCGATACCTCGAAACGCCAGAAGCGCGGCTCAGGCTACTTTCGCAGAGCTTCACTCATACTCGACTCTTCACTCTTTCGTTCGCAGAATCATCGCGTGCTGAAGCAAACGAGTCGAGAAGTGACGAGAGCGCTTGTGAGACAAGAGCGTCGAGTAGTAGTACAAGCATCGAAATTCTGCCCGACGGAAAATGTCAGGAAAGTGCTCGGGGAGAAATCCAGAGGTCAGGAAAGCTCTGAGGAAAGTGGAATCTCTGAGAGGGCGCTTTTCTTCTGCCTTTTTGCCCCCCCTGCGACGCCTGACCGGGTCAAGCGACAGACTGTCAGAGTACTGGACACCGCAGGAAGACTCAAGAACGGGAAGAACCAAAACAGAGCACGGTGAAGCTTTGCCAGTTCCTTCAGACTCTTCCTTGTCGCCCTTCCTTCCGCTTTTTAGGCCCGCTGACCCCTTGCAGACGTGCAGTGCCTTTGAGTCAAAACTCCGAGTGCGGTAGCAGCCGGAACGTAGAAAAGATGGCTCGGTCTGTAGTCGTCAAGGCGCGAGTTAGCAATTCGAGCTGAAGTCGAGAATACTCACTCTCAAGCTCCGTTTGAACGCAAAAAAGCCTTACAAATCATAACATCGGTCACAAGCGCATAGTTCGCTTTCTATGAATTTCTTGGTGTAGTAGTTCCTCGCCTCCTTCGCTTCTTCCTCCCACTCCTGCGTTACTCCAATCGCTCTGACCGCCGAACCTTCAATCTTCACTCCTTCCCTCACAGCATCCTCCAAGAAATCAAACAATCCCTCCCCGCTGAACTCTGAAGACCAGTCAGGTAGGATCCAGTCGGGATGCGGCCCATATTCTCGCATATCTTCGATCCAGCACGGTCCCATCTCGCGAACCCGAGTTCCAATAATCCCTCGTACATTGTTAAAGAGGATCGATTTGAGCGATTTGAGCTTCTGGGGACCAGAGATGAGTTTCGCAAGTTCCTCAAGGGAGACGCTTGCGTGCTGAGAGAAAGCGAGGCGACGGGGAAGGGGGAGAGAGCGGAGGGAAGTGTATAGCGAAGGGGAGACACTCGAAACGGTTCCTCCGAGCTCCAACTCTAAAAGGTTCGGGAAATTCTTCAACTTTTCGATCAAACTTCCTCGTGAAGGAGGTCCGCTTGTCATCAGACGGTTGAGACTGAGGGCTCGGATGAGGTTCGGACCGTGTACGTGGTCGAGGAAATCGTAGAGACGGGATCCGGTCGACGTGTCGCGAAGGTAGATAGCGTGGAGCGGAACGAAGATGTTGATAAGTTGATTGACCGATGTTGGAGTCGCACTGAGGGGTCCGCTGAGGCCGATCTTATCGATTTTGGTATGAATGGGGACAGGTTGGATTTGATCATTTGAAGTGGTGAGCTCGATAGAATCGGAGGAACGGCGTACAACTAGTATGAAACCGTGAAGTTCATGGTAATGTTGTAGAGAACGGTACGAGGCCGGATGGAAAGGGTCACGGAGGGAGATAAAAGTCGAAGAGAGGCGAAGGGTTCGGAGGTTCGGGAAGGAAGTGGCCGCAACGTCGGACTCCAGGACGAGACGAGCGATTCGATCCGTTCCGGCGATGGCCATGTCCGTGACTTGTACGAGGCACTTGAACAGTTCCTTGACACGTTCGTTCGAAGGCGATTGAGGATCCTCGATTTCGCAATCCAACTCTCGGCTCCGTTCGTGCGGTACGATACTAACGCCGAATTCCCTCGTGTACGCCGCAAGTTGAGGTCGATTCTGAATGTAGTCACAGAAGGTTTCGAGGTCTTCGTACGAGCGAACGTAGAGAGATTCGAAAAGAGGTTTTTGTTGAAATGGGAAGAGCGATCGAGATAGAGGATCCACCAGGGGGGTACTCGAGTGTTGTACGCGGTCGAAGATATCCTCGAGGAGCTCGGGAGGTAATTGAGAGAGGTGATCGATGTTCTAGAGAGAGGGAGAGAGAGAGGAGAAAGTGTGAGGAGGAACAACTTGACCTTGTTTCAGTGGGAGACTGACCTTGGGAGTACTCATAGCCATCCTAACCGTAACTCGGCGTAGTTCCTTATTGACTCGGGGGAGGTGGTCCGGTTCAAAGTGAAGAGAAAGAGGGAAGAGAAGCGAGGCGGACTCTTATTCCTCTACCCCTCACTCGACAATCGTTAGCCTATCCCAGGAGCTCGATAAAGTATCTATAGAGTCTACTCGGCGCGCCTCCGCTCATCAAAGTGAGTTCTAGCACCGATCTCTTCTTCTCCCACTTTTCTCATCTCGGAACTCTCCTCGTTCGGCCCTCTCGAGCTTGTAGAGGCTGACTGAAGCTCCAGTGTGCTAAAAAGACTCGAATCCATGCACTTCAAATCGTATCGGATGATTGTGTCTCTCCCTTCGAGTTCCGCTGCTCCTCCCTCTCGCTCTCCCTCTTCCACCTCGTTCCCTCTCTCGAAACTTCCGCTTGAGCTCATTCGACTCATCATCGAGTTCACTTCTACATCTCGATATCACTGTTGGCAAACGTACGAATCCCGACAATTGACACTCTGCTCCCTCTGCCTCGTCTCGAAACTATTTCACGAAATCGCGAAGCCCCTCCTCTTCAGAGTAGTCAGCATTCACTTCGACCAACCCTGGCAATCGTGGAAGGCGCTTAAAGCAGGAGGAGGACATCTTGCCGCGGTGCAGGAATTCATACTCGAGAAAGGCTTCCTTTCGGCAGGCTCGTTCGACCTCAGATCAAGATTGTTTGAACTCGATTGGCCTCGATTCACTGGTTTACGCCTGCTTGCCCTCAAATGTTCTGGTCATACAATCGATCTTGCCAAACTGGCTGTTCTGCCGAGTAAGTTTCGCTGTCTCGCTTAAGAGGTTTCTTGCTGATCTGTTTGCTTGCTACTCTAGAATTGAAGACGTTGCGCATCTCGCAGGCAAAACTTTCGTCCTCCACTTCCTTCGTCCTACCTCACCTCCAAGTGCTCGAACTCTCCTTTTTAACAATTACGCAACACGACCTCCTTTCTTCCGCCTCCCTCCCCTCTCTCCGAGTGTTTGCCCATCTCCGACAAATAGGATTTACCAAAGACGCCCCATTCATGACTCTGGCTTCTCTTGCGCCTCAGCTCGACCTGATCTCGCTTTCACATGAACTCATCGCCTACATGAAACCTGAGCTACTAGAGACGCTGAAGCCTATCACTCTGTGGGACACCTACCTCCGCTACCTTTCCGTCAACTCAGATGCAGGCGTGGACTTCCCTCCCCTCCCGTATCTTCGAATCACCGGCGGACAACCGACGAATGAAGTGCTCGATCTATTCAAGCGTACACCAAGTCTTCGCCCCGCCGTCCTATACTTTCCGCTCAAGAGAGAGAGAATGGTTGGCGAAGATGAATGCGACTCTTTCCCGACAATTGCGGCCGAGTTTGAAGGACTCGGAATCAAGGTTATTCGTGAGGAAACCAACTTGAAGTGGTGTCTCGACGGCAACATCTCGACGGATTTTAGGAGGAGGATGGAAAGGAAGAGTGTGGGGAGAGGTACAACGGAGTAATCAGGAACACAGCGAGTACGATGATGCGAAGGAGCATCGGACTCCAAGCGAGGAGGAGAAGCTTTGTACGGTTGTTCTCTGTCCTTGTGCTATTCATGTTCTTGTTGAGCTGTGCTTCTATCTCAATGGTGCCCTGCGTACACTCGGTGAGAAGCGAGGAGTTCAATCTCCCTTGTTGCGAAAACTGTCAAGAGAGTGTAGCTTGCTCTCTCAATTCTGGGCCGAGATCAGACGCGAGCACAGAGACATCACAGCTATCAAAGTAGAGTCGGAAGAAGTCATTCGTGTCGGACTTAAGCGTGAAGAAGACGAGACGATTATACTCGAGCAAACTCATGCGAGTCAGAGTCACGACGCTTGAAGCTCGACGACGAAAGCCATCGTCGCAGGTCCGTCTCGGACTAGCAAAGAGGAGTATGTACAAATAAACAGGCCTAGGGAAAGTGAGCAAAAAAAAAAAAGTTTCCACCGACGAGGTAGCTGACTAGCGAACTTTGAGAGATAGATGAACACTCACCAAGCTCGCGTCCTCTGTTCGACAAGAATTGATAGCTCGCATGCACTGCTTGAACGGTTAACCCGGCTAGCAGAAGATACATCCGATTCAACTAATCGTTGATTTGTCCGTTTGCACGAGCAAGTCGATTAGAACTGACAATTCACGAACAGACGCGAACTCTTGAAAGAGGCGCAGCTAGACGCTATTGATCCTTAGGGTAATCATCGATGAATTCCCGAGACAAGAGGCAAATCCGTTACAGGTTCGCATGAGGGCGAATTCGGTGCAAAACGCTGTTCAATTGACGGATGCTAGATTCTTACAAGCAAGCAAAAAGTGCTGCACAGACTTGCGATTCTTGCGACTTATTCCGCTTCCTTCTTTGGCTCACAACTTCAACGACGACGATCATGCTCGTGCCCTTTACGACGAAGACTCGCTGCACACGCTGGGATCGAGTAAAAGGAAAGTGATTTCGGAGCTCAAGAGAGACTATATACGAGGATAGTGTCTGAGTGGGTTCTGAGAAAGAGGGGAGGCAGTGAGTAAACAAGAGAGCCGGAGAACGAGAGATAGGATGGAACGACGATGAAGAAGGATTGAAATGGGTATGCGAGCAAGAACAAAACAAGTAAGATTGTAAGACAACATTGATGAATAGGAGTGAAGCTGCGAGACGAAGAGAAAGGCTGTATGTACACTCTGAAGGGGGGAGAGAGAGATCGTATCAGGTTAGTCGGAAGTTTCGCAAAAAAAAAAAGTGTGAGGAAAGTTCGAGCACTCACGATCACGACTAGTCTTTCGACGCAGCTTCTTCACTGTCCGTCAAAGAGAACCTCCTAATACCATCCGTCGATTCGTCGAGTACCGAAGACTCTGCCGTGCTCCTTCCATCGTCGTCGTCCGAGTTTCCACTTTCTTCTCCTTCCTCCTCCTCCTCTTCGCTCTCGTCAAAGAAGCTCTGCCTCCTTCCTTTCGGGAACGGCGTCGAAGCGTAGGTTTTAGTTGGACGGAAGGGAGCTTCTTGAATGCCTGCGACCGAAGTTGGCGAACTCGCGAATGGTGTCGTTGCCTGAGATCCGACGCCAATCACGTCTGGTCGGACCGTATCGTCGAGCTCTTCGAGAGGTGGTGCGGGGAATGCGGAAATCTTCAAGTCGTCGAGTTTTGGCAGGAAATCGGGACGAGCGGTCGAACGGGAAGAGCGACGGCGCGCGAGAAGCGACGTCGGCGGCGAACAAGGTTTCGGAACGCTCTGAGGACAAGTCGCAGGACGGTGAGTGAGAGAAGGAGGAGGTATCGAGAGCAACGAGGGAGAGTCGACGTTCGAAGACGAGGATTCGGAAGTTTCGGCCGATGAATGCGAAGGGGAACTCGATGAAGAAGAAGGAGGGAACGTCGGAGAAGGAGGGATGTCTGCAGTCTCCGGATCGAATCGGGTTACGGCAGGGGTGATCAAGTGGTCGCTAGCAGAGTTCCTCAAGGCGCTGGGACGTCGTGGAGGGAGCGGTCGAGGGTTCCGGTCGAGTGCAGGGTTCCAAGAAGAATTCGGTGAGGTGGAAGCGACTGTCGACATGGTTACAACGAGGAGGCACAGATGCAGCGCTGAGGTTGTATTGTCGAGTCTTTTGGTTGATAACGCCGGAAGGAGGGGAAGTGGTGAGCGCGGGGGACGAAGAAGGAGTCCCTCAAAAAACTCAAAGTCTTCCTCGACACCGACGTAACGTTTTCACATTTATTCACTGGATTGTACGCGACCGTTCGTCACTGTAGGGCGCCGAGCGGAGCCAGTTAGAAGGCATAAAGTTACTGTATGTCTTGGGAGGGGACGTGTGAGTAACCGACATAGTAAGCTCCCTCTATGGCGAAAAGAACTCCACGGCGAAGGTTATGTTACCGCTTATGTCCGAAAATCACGCCTTCGCGAATCCTCTTCTCTCCAGCGCCAGCTTGTCTCTTCTCTTCTGCCCTCCCCCGACAATCTTCACGATCAACCTCGACAACCTTGTAACAACGCCGTCGCCTCTCTCGGCCAACAGCCTGTCGACCTGAACCCTTCCCTCGCCCTCTCGACTCTCTCTCTTTTTGCGATGTGAATTTCAGTCAACATTGAACTGGAAGAGGTCTTAGAACAGATTGATGAAGGCTATTCCAACGTGACTAGCTCAGCTGCTCCTGCACATTCCTGTCGTTCGTGAACTCGTGACTCTGGTCGAGCAAATGAGCACCCTTTAGGCTTCCCGTCTCTTATCCTTCCCTGCTCCTCGCTCTCCCTCCCTCGCAATCTTACCACATCATGTCTGCAACACTCAGCAAGACCAACTACGCTACCCACCGTCACTCCCTTTCGATTATTCCTCAACTCTCGGCTCCCCCAATTCTCTCGACTCGGGGTCAACGCGCTCTTCACCGTCCTCCTCTACTCAAGTGTTCTCTATTCGAGGTTAGAAACCGATTCCACGCGACGATCTACCCCCTAACGCAGAAATTGACGTCTCTTTGCTTCGATTCAGAACCAATTCGCCGACTCTAACCCGCGTGGCTATATCAACCTTGGTGTTGCAGAGAACGTGAGTCTAGACGAAAACAATCCACGTCTCGGTAGTAGCTGACCTCGTTCGCTTCGCTCAAAGTCCCTCTGCGTCGAATGGCTCATCGATTATTTCGAAAAGAACTTCAAGCTCGACTACAGCGACTTCACATACGGTAAAGCCTACTTGACTCTAGTGCAGAGCTCTCAGGGCTGATACCCTGTCACGGACGATGGTAGGTACTTCGCTTTCCGGCTCGAACCGACTTTTTGCCGCTCTACGTAACCTCTTCGACCAACACTTCCACGCCCTACGCCCTGTTGAACGAGATCAGATCATCACCGGAACGGGTGCATCGACCGTGATTGATTTACTCGTGTCGACGATCGCCGACGAGTCGGAAGGAATTCTCGTCGCTCGCCCTTTTTACAACGGGTTCCAAACTTCGTTCGAAGGTAGGAACGGAGTCAAGGCAGTCGGGGTCGAGTTGAAAGAAGGAACTGAAGCGACTCCTGAAGCCCTCGAAGCGTTTGAGGAAGAACTGAAGAGGAGCGAAGCGAACGGGATGAAGATCCGCGCGATCATGATCTGTAACCCTCATAATCCGCTCGGTAAGGCTAAAGTTCTCTCATCAATGTATCGAGGCTTCAAAACTGACTGACGTGATCAATAGGCTTCTGCTACCCTCGCGAAACTCTCATCGCTTACGCTTCTTTCTGCGAGAAATTCAATTTGCATTTGATCGTCGACGAGATTTAGTATGTGCAGTCTCCCTTTCACATTCCACGACCGGGCTCTAACGAGTCTCTTATCCATAACAGCGCTCTGTCGACGTTCAAGACTTCTCACGAGGCCGTTCCCTTCACTTCTATTCTCTCGATTGATCCTCTCGCCGAAGCTCACTGCAACCCTTCGCGCATCGTGAGTTCGCCCTCTCTTTCTTCCCGATGTACAACTTACTGACTCTGTGCTCGTTCCAGCATCTCGTGTATTCTGCATCGAAAGATTGGGGCGTCAACGGACTTCGACTCGGCGTCCTCGTTTCTCAATCGAACCCCGATTTGCACACCGCGATGGAATCCTCCTGTCTCCTCATGAAGATTTCCTCTGCGTCCGACATCCTCTGGTCTTCCCTCCTACTCGACCCGATCGCGCTCCCTCAATACTTGGAGATGAACCGTTCGAGACTCGCGAAAGCCTACGCGAGTGCCGTCGAATGGCTCGAGAAATGGGACATCCCGTACAGACCGAGTTCGGCGGGTCATTTCGTCTTTATCGATCTGAGACGTTACCTACCGGAAAGGTCGAGCGAAGATGGAAGATACCTTGAAACGGGAGTTGAAGGAGAAGAAGAATTGGCAAAGATCTTTTTGAGGAACGGAATCAATGTCGTAAGCTGCTGTTACGCTGTCTCCCTCGTTAAAGAGCATCACTGAGCTCTTCTTGACGTTGGCAGGCTCGAGGTTCGGCGTACTCTCATCCTACTCCTGGGTTCTTCCGATTGACCTTCACCCTCCGACCCGATTACTTCAAGATCGGACTCTCTCGATTCGAACAAGCTCTCAACCTTCGCTCCAACTCTGATGCTCAAGTCGAAAGCTCGGGTGTCGACTTGATGGAATCGATGAAGAAAGTCAACCTCGTCGAGGTAATCGATTCAGACGACCTCGACTTCAAGGGGTTTGGTCATTCCGAAGGGAGACGAGTCTTGATAGACTCTTGTGTCTAGTGTAGTCCGTCGAGTTAGTTCTGTCAGTTGTTCTATCGTGTTTCGTTTTCGTTTTCATTCTCGCTCGTATTCCTTAGCTTACTATATCTGCCTTCGATGTGTACCTCTTATGGTCTGTGTGACATGATACTGGTAATCTGGTTCTTCCTTTTCGTGCCTCGGACAAAGTTCCGAGAAAGAATCGCGATTAGCATTCCTTTAGTCCGCTTCGCAAGCTCGTAAACCTCAAGGGCGAGTTATGACACCGCGCTCGCAAGATCTGAGAGCACCCCCCACGAGTGATCTACCGTCTCGTCCGCACCAACGACGCCTTAACTGAGGACGAGGAAACGATTTTGCGAAAAAGGGTGATTGATTTTCTTTTCGAAATAAACATGCGAAGTTTTGTACAAGATAGGATAACGAAGGGAGGGGTGTGCGGTGGATGGGGTGATTTGCGAGGGGTGTGGGTGGTTGTTCTACAAGAGCTTCTGAATAGCTCGTTTTCGTTCATATTGTCGCGATCCAAAATTTCGCGATTTCCGTTTCTTTCTTCCCTTCTACACGCTCTCCCTGCCCCTATCTCGAGACGCTCTCATGTACTGCTCCTATTCTCTATCCTGATTCCCCTTCTCCCTGTGACTCGAGTTGAATAATCACGAGTTTTACATTCCTCCAACTCCTCGACCGGTCGCTTGAGCTGCCTGTAATCGTTCTTGGACCTTCTCGTTGACCGAGAAGTACTTTCCAACACATCTGCACACCACATCGTACCATCCAGTCCGTCGTTAGTTCCCTCGATGCTGAAGTGAGAGATGGGAGAGGCAAGGGGAGACTAGAGACTCAACCGATCAACGCAAACTCCTTCGCCCTTGTTCAATTCGGGTTCGGAATACCTCGTCGAGATGCATTTCGCATGACACGAGTTTACGATCCGACCAAACAAGTCGGAAACGGCTTCGAGTTCCATCGCGGCTTCGGCTAGACGGGCTTGATCCGGTTGTCCGGCGGAGGCAGAGGGTCGCGAACCGAATAGAGAGGCCATTGTAGGTGTGAGTGGATCGAGTAGGTGGGGTTTCGAATGGGATGAGATGATGGAGGGATTCGAAGAGATTTCTCTCTCTCTCTTGTACTGTTCACTGCGTCACCAATTCGACCTCCTCTACTACTCCAAGACTGCTTCCAAGTATCTCGCCCATTGTCAAGCTTTCGCTCGGAACAGGCCCCGTAGCTCGCTGAGTCCTCTCCGTTTTTCTGTTCTCCCCCCTCCTCCTTCAGCGTCGAATTTTGTATCCCTTCGAGGTTCTGCTCCACGGTAGAATCACTAGAAGGGATGCTTACGGAACGACGCGAGATTCTTTTTCCTCTTTCCAGTAGCTGTAATGCAGAAACCTGAACTCTCGAATTCTTCTCTCGAGCGATATGCAGAGAGAGGTCTATTCGGTACATTTTTCATTGATACACGGGTAACCAGGGGCACAGCAGGAAGGAAGGTTTGCGAGCTAAAGAGAGAAGGGAGGAACGACAAGGAAGAGGAGGAGAGAATCTATTCTGAAGGGAAAACTTCTGGAAGCGTATGACTTAGTTCGACCACTTTGTTCGCCAGGTCGAGATCTACCGCACGACGAAGATCATGTCAGTATCGTCTTCGTGGGGGAAGAAGAGCTCGTACGAACCCAAACTGTCTCCGAGATTTTGTCTGTTTTTCGAAAAGAAAACGAAAACCGTGAGAAATCAGCTTTCTTTGTCACGTTCTTTCGCCGCAGGCAATAGAGAGGGTTGTTACGTACGAGATAAGTTCATGGATCTTCATATCCCCTTCGTACTTTCCAATCGTTTCGACGAAAGTATCTTGAATCGCAGTTTGCTGTAACCAACCCCCGGAGATTAGCTCAAGACGGACCACAGTCTCATGCTATCATACGAGTGGTCCTTACAGGATCTAGTCGGACGGTGATTTGTCCCTTGTCCGTAGTCTCGAGGATCGCTTCATCGTCGGTCAACTATCGTGGTTCTCTCAGAACTTCAGCTTGCGGAAAGTAAGCTGAAAGCAGTGAGGAACCCACAGTGATGACCTTTCCAACTACCCTCACTACTTGTCCGGGTTCTGAGGATAGACAAAGGAGCGATTCGGATCAGATGGAGGGAACGCGTCGGGATGAGAGAGGAGGAACGCACGACAGTCAGCTAGCTTGGCAGCGTTCATTCGAGGAGTAGGTCGATCCATCGCTGCGTGCTGGCGAGAAGAGAGTGAAGTGAAGATGAAGAAAGCGCAAAAGTTCGCTCGTCGACGCGAATCGATTCTCTCGGGTAGTCTCGAGTCTCGACACGCAACGGAATGCGAAAACTGAACGATTGCGATGAATAATGCGAAGTGGATGCGACAAGTAACAACAAAAATCGAAGAGCGCAAAGTAGTAAACTCGGTAAAACAGAAAATATCGAAAGTAGAGGGGGTATGAGTAGCGGAGAGGAGGGTACACTGTGGAAGATTAGACGTAGATGATATAATTGAGATGGAAGAGTGTATAGCGGGGGATAGGGGGAGAGAGTCAAGAGATGATATGACCACGAATTTTGAACTTTCGACGAGTCGAACGGAAAATGCACCAAATGATGAACCAAACGAAACACATGACGGTGAATACGAAACAGATGACGGCGCCGAACCAGTTGAACGGGGATCGAGAACCGTCGGCA
Source organism: Sporobolomyces salmoneus (assembly GCF_050403485.1). Taxonomy (NCBI): domain Eukaryota; kingdom Fungi; phylum Basidiomycota; class Microbotryomycetes; order Sporidiobolales; family Sporidiobolaceae; genus Sporobolomyces; species Sporobolomyces salmoneus. The sequence continues at coordinate 84,993 of NW_027481159.1, read as the reverse complement.
CGGAGATGGTACTCTCGATCTCCGTTGTGAGGGACTTGAACGTTTTCACTGAATAAACCTATGTGAATCGTATTCGGACATTATATTACTGTCGAGAGACCAATATAGAGAGCGAAGAGACTCACCAGTGACGGCAGAAAGAGGAAGAAAAGTAACGGTAACGATTGTCAAACGAACAATGTTTTTCGTCAATTTGAGTTTCGTGGCGTTGAGATGCATGCGTAGCATGCCTTGATACGTAGGGTGGTCGTGGGAGAGTACAGCGTCGTAGTAAGAGATCGATTGATACATGGCGAGAGTGTGATCTGTGAGATCAGAAACCCTTTCGAAAGTCAGCCTCAGGCCATCGCTTTCGAGAATCTTCGGAACTCACCGAATAAGTCACCAATATAGACCGAAATGTCGTGTTTGCCGTCTTGTTTGAAGAGTCCCAACTTGGCGTCGGCCATAGTTCTCTTCCTCAACCCTCTCACGACATCCCTCTTCGGTCCCAACAATCGACTCAACCCCGTGACGAGTTTCCGCATATCCGTAATTCGATTCAACATGACTCGATTATCGAACCTATCGTCTCGTTTCGATCCTTCTCCTCGATGTCGTTTATCGTACGAATTCTTGTCGTGTTGAAACCGAGTTGGCGCTAATCGAGTCATATCGATCCCGGTATCGCCTCCGATCGGATACAATTCGATCCCTTGATCGTCTGCCAACATTGCTTTCTCGACGATTCGATCCGTTCGAAGTCGAACCGCGATTCGAGCGGGCAAGATTCGAAGCATTGGAACGGGTAATCGAATCGAAGGGACGAAACGACGATACGAGCTCCAAGACCCAACTCCGGAGAGTGAAGTCGTGGTAGACGTCATCTTCCTCCGCAAACGAGTTGAAACTTTGATCGCGGAGAATCGGGAGGTTGTTAAATCGATATCGAGTTCTTTCTTGACGTCTTCGCTGGGAGTTTCAACCGAGATTCCAACGATCTCGTCTTGATAGGAGTCGTTGGAACTGTCGGTAGGTCGGAGAGGATCGAAAGCCATAATCATCGAGTTGGGTTTCTTCTTCTTGTATCCGAATTTACCGCTAGGGAGATGAGTGAGTGGATCGGAGAGGAAAGCACTGATTTCGTTGGATTCTCCTTCGATAAAATCGATTAAGGGGAAGAAAGAGTCGACGATTGAATCCATGAGAGAGTAGGCGATCCAATCTGCGCGAGACGCATGAGAATTAGCGAGACTTCTTCTCTGCAGATGACCAGGAGAAGCTCACGAGAGGAGAAGTTTCGAGCGACACCAAACTGTTGCAGTTTACCTTGCACTCTTTCGATATGTTGATCAACCGGCTCAAAGTGAAACTGCAAGGGAGAGAAGAAAGGAGATCAGTTCAGCAAGACTTTTACGACTCAAAAGAGTCAGACATACCGAAATGATACCATCTCCAAACACGACGAGGTACAAATTGATCGCTCCGACTCCGACACCTTCGACTCCCTCTTTCCCTCCAACTCCCTCAACAATATCTACCCTACCTCCCCTTCTCCTCTGACTCTTCTCGTCGGAATTTTCTTCACTCCCGTTCATACTCGAGGTAGGTGAAGGATCTGGGGATGTGTACTTGAAGTAGGATTCATCGAGAGCTCGATAGGCGATGAAATAATATCCGAGAGCTGGGAACGATTCCAGTTTCTCTCGAGTTTCTTGATGCAGGATATCTTCGATCGTGAGAGGATGTAGAGGGAGATACTGTGTGAGAGAGTTTCGAGGGTCAGCCCGACAAATAACCAAGGCGAAGAGGAAAGATGACTTGGAACTGACCTTTCTCAATTCTCTCATGTCTGCGACAGTTGGACACATTACGTCCAACCACCAAGCCGGTCCTTTCTCCATCGCCCGATTCTTCCCAAACCTTTTCTCCTCTGCCCTCGCTGCCCTAATCTCCCCTCGCAATTTCCTCAACGTCGAAGGACCTCCTGCTACTCCTGGGGTGAAAGCTGGGGTCGCTGGAGCCGAAGAAGACTCGTTCGTCGAAGCGAGTGGATCGGTAGAAGAAGGAGGAGGGAAATAACTCGCTTCTCCTCCTGAAGCGGCACTCGATCCAACTCCTAAATCACCTCCGATCCCATCTTCCTGTCTCCTTTCCAACCAGAACTGTTGCAGTCTCTCGAGAGTCGGCGCGAGAGTAGTCGCATTCAGTAAATCAAAAACGGGTACGTTCGAAGGTTGTGAAGTCGAAGTCGTTGGTTCGATCGGAGTTTGCGCGCTGGTCGGAATTCCTCCTCCTCCTCTTGGCATGGTGAACGAGTTGCGTCTCGAAGGGTGCGTCGAGCCGGAGAAGAGATGGGAAGGATAGGCTAGTTCAGGTCGAGCGAGGTGAGGAGTCAAGAGTGTGAAATGAGGAGTCGGAGGATCCCATTCGTCGTCGGAAGAGGAATCGTCATCGGACGAAGAAGACCCCGAAGAAGAATTCCTCCAGAACCTCCATCCTCCCCAGGTCGAACTCGAACGAGTAGAACCTGCCGTCGATGATTTCGATGAACCACTCGTTGTCGAACTCGAACTCGATGATGAACTCGACGAAGACGAAGACGACGCAGAAGAATGCGAGCCCCGTCTCGGTCTCCTACGACGAACCTTCCTGAGCGCATGTTTCACTTTCGAACGAGCTGAACGACTAGATCTCCCCGTTCTTCCCGATGCGACCGATTCAGTTCGTTTCCTCCTCCTTCTTCGATGTTTCGGAGCGGGAGTGTACAGAGGATGAGGCTTCCGTTTCTCCCGAGGAAGATGGTGATGAGGTAGTCGGACTCCTGGGAGTGCTTCGTCTTCAGAATGGTAAGAAGATGAACGAGATCCTTCACGTCGAATCGAATCTGCGATGTCGGCTTCTCGAGGAACTGCGGCGGGACTGTGTGAAGAATTGTGTTGGAGGATAGGTTTGAGAGTGAATGGAGTCGAGGAGGGTAGTTGAGCGGGAGTGGGATTAGGGGAACTCGTCAAATCGAAATGAGTTTTGAGTCGAGGAGAAGCGGCCGAAGATAACATTGACCCGGCGACGGAATCACCCCGCGGACGCTTCTGTTGAATCGCTGGTGTTGGAGAAGGAATCGCTAGAGCTGGTGCCGGTAGTTCGAGGAGAGGAAGCGGTAAATCGATATGATCAGGTCGAGGAGGTCTCGCCGCGAGTGCCGCCTCAATCGGTGAGATATCCCCGAGCGAATCGTCCTCCTCCTCCTCATAAGTTTGGTTCGCGATATCCCCTTCCAAACTGTCCCTCACGTCCTGTTGTTCTGCCGCGTTCCTCGCATCGTCCAACTCTCTCCTTTCCCTCTCCCGAAGTTCCTCCTCTGCTGCCAGGTTTGGCAGGTTCGCGAGTCCCAAATCGCCCTCATACATTACTGCTATCCCATTCAGTCGTGCCTATGTCCTAGTTGGTGAGGAGGAGAATGACCTCGTCGAAAAAGTGTTTGTTGATCTTTCCGATTCTGCGTCTCTATTACTAGCAGAGGATGTCAGGGCACTCCGATAGTGTACAAGGCATATGTACGGACTCACTTCAGTGATCACCTCTACACGAACTGGAGATCTCCTTTTGAGGGATTTGAGCCGCTAGTCTGGAGGACGGAGAAGAGCGCGGCGATTCGGGTCGATGTTATGGATATGCCACGGTTGAAGGAGTGATGTCTCGTGCCAGCTTGAGCGAGAAAGTGAGTGAAAGTGAAGTGAGGAACGTTCTTTGTCTGATCTCTCCCTTTCCAATTTGACGTCCAAAAATACCTCATACGAGTGCGAGCAATTTGCGTCTACAGCAGTGTTCGTATGCTAGGATTGCAACGAGATTGTCAAATCGTACAAGCGCATTTGATTTCGCGAGATTCGCAAGATTTCGCAGCAGAACTCGAGGAGCAAAACAAACTGCAAGATGCATTGGTAGGAGATAGCGATAGGAGGGTGATAACGACGAGTGCAACAACAATCTAGAAAGGTAGTGCCGGTTTCGCCTTGACTCTCGAATCAGCGTTCGCCTGCGAAAGAGGATGAGAATCAGTTTTAGTTCTTTCGCAATCAACGAGCAAAAGAGACGCAGAACTGACCTTTTTCCACGCTTGAGCTTTCGCGTCTGCACCTTCCAACAGTCTCTTGAGATCTGCGAGCCTCTGTTCCTTCTTTCGTTCCCAGATTTTACCCTTGAACGCAGCTCCTTTCCTCCCTGAATACGGTCCCGCTTTCTCCATCGCCAATTGATCCAGGATCCTCGTTTCCGGTACATGTCTCGAACCTTTCAACAACCGTTGTTGTTCATTCGTCGGGTTCGAAGGGGAAGGAAGGGAAGTCTTGATAAAGGGAGGAGGGAGAATCTCTTGAGGTAATCCATACATTTCCGCTTCTTTCCTCAGTTCCTTCTGTCGGCGAATGGAGTATTTCGGTGCAGTCCAGGATTTGGCTGAAGGGGAGGACTTGGAGGGAGCGAAAGGGTTGTTAAGAGACGAGAATCGAACGGGAATGATTTCGCCGGAGGAAGAGAGGGAGGTAGGGTTTTCGCGAGCGAGGAACGAGAATAGAGGTGTTCTGCGGGCCATCGTCTTGGCGGATACTAGTCTTGAGCTTGACATGTTTGAAGAGATGAAGGTTTTGGTGAGAGAGTGAGAATCAACGGAAGCTCCTCTCTTCTGCTCCTTACCACTTCATTCGAACCACAGAGCATACGCAGAAAGTGTGTACACCCCTCCTGACGGCTTCCCGCCTCGATTCAGAACACTTTCCAAGCGGATCCATCCTCTCGTTCCCTCCTCCTCTCCAAGATCCGACGTTCAACATGAAGTTCAGCAACCTCCCTTCCGAACTCGTCACGCAGATCTTCTCTACAGGATTAGAGCAATCCGATCTCGCCTGTATCGTTCGAACGAATCGCTTATTCCACGAACTCGCTCGACCTCTCCTCTACCGATCCGTCACCTTCCATACTCTCGAACAATGCGAGCAATTCGTCGCTTGTGACAGGAGAGGAAGAAGCCTCGTCAAAGCGGTCAGTATTGTCGGGAAGAAGGATCCGTGGGAAGAGGAAGATTTGGATGTCGTTGCGACATCGTTCAACCTTATGAACCAAGCTGAGAGGGGTGCACAAGAGGCAGGATGTGTCAAGAAATTGTTACAGGGCGGACTCGTCCGAACAGAGCGTAAGTCAACTCACTCAAACAGAATCAATTCTCTGTGATCGAGTTGAATCTTTTCTTCTCTCCCATTCAGAACTCGAGTCGATTTACATTCTGAACGTACTCGAGAACCCGAACGAGCTCTTACGACGTGGTTTCTCGGTCTCTCCTCGCAAGTTCACTAATTTGACCACCCTTTCGATCGTTTCTCACCGAGGAGGATCAAACCTCTGGGACGAAATCCTCACCGTTTGTCCCTTCTGGAAACTCGAATTCTTCACGATCTGTGAGATCACTACGATCGATAGATCCGTTTCTTCCCCCGTCAATGCGGACCCAACCTCATTAGCTCCAACTTTCATGGCTTCCTCAACCCTCGATTTCGCGTTATCGACTACTCTCGTCGACCTCCACACCATTGAAGATACGTTGGGACTCAGCGAACTACTCTCTGCGTCTCCTCTCAAACTCCTCGTTTCTCCTCGTTTCAATTACCTCTACCCAACTGACCCCTTCTCCCATCTCTCGATTATCACGAGCGACTCTCCCCTCGAGCTCTTCACGGTCGACGCCGTAGTCCACATCTCTTGGAAGCTCAACGTACCCGCTCAGATCGATATCATCTTCGACGACCTTTCTCAAGCGGCGAAAAATCCAGCTCTCAACCTTCAATACCTCGCTCTTCCCGTCGAACTCCCCACGTTATCCCAGAAGCATCGCGAGGTTATCAACGAGCTTGGAGCACGTGAAGTCTGGGTAGACTACGAAGGACCGTCCGGTTGTTCACTCGTACCTCCTAAATTCCTCGAATTCGTTACGAAACGTCAGAAACGTCAGAAGAAGTTGAAGGAGGAATCGAAAGCGAAGTCGAGTCCAGATTGAGGCGAAGAAGATGAAAGGCGAGGATGGCAGAACTAGGTAAAGAGAGGAGGGAAATCGATGCAGCGTGATCGGATTTGGTTTTGCAGTTCTGATAATCGCTTTTACTTTGCAATCGCTGTCGTCTATTCCTTTATACACCGGTATCGGCGGTGAGCAAGACACATCGATAGAAGCGTGAGAGGGTTCCCGCTTGGAGATAGATGAGAATTTTGTCGAGGTTGAACGTTCAATCGAAGGACGGTCGCCGCTGAGAGCCCTCCATCGCTCTCGCTAGACGTTTCTCGGTGCGAGAGATTGAATACTGTGATCGTTTCGAAGCATGCTTCCGGTAGGTCTACTGCTCTTAAGCGCTAAACGCTCTGACTTTTCAAGTTACTTTTCTACCGAACCCAAGAACTCTCGCGAATCTACCTCCTCCAGCACCCGCCTTACTATCCTTACTAACCTCACTCGCGCTCCTCTCCCTCATCTTACTCTGCGCGCTACTTTTCCTCAATTTCGCAACTTCATGGTTCCCGGCGCCAGCAGCTGCTCCCGACGAAAGAGGTCTTCCCAACGAGATTGAGTTCCTCGAAGACGTTTGTGACGAACGATTGACCGTTTCCGATGCAGAACCAGTGAAGGTTGGGTGAGAAGGAGGATTTGGGGAATTTTTGGTTGAGGAACCGCTGACGACTAAGAAGGAGGGCTCGTGACTTCTTGTGGTGAGAGCTGCGACGGAATCGACGGGTGGAATCGTAGGTTGTGTTGGAGAGAGGTATGGAACGGGGGGAGGAGAGGGAGGGTGATCGAGTTTGATAGGAGGAGGATGAGAATGAGATTCAGGAGATGGCGGGGAAAGGATGGGTCGCCCGAGTTGAGGAGAAGCTGGAAGCATGTCGACGGATTGATCATCGCCTGCCAACGCCGTCGTTACTGGTCGTTCTTGTAGAGTCGGTATTGGAGCGGAAAGCATCTCGTGGCCTGAACTCGACGATAGGCTCCCCATTGATTGGTTCGTCGTTGAACGGCTCCTCGTCCCGCCTCCTCCTCCTCCGTTGAGACCTGCTCGTATCGCCGGGATATCACCAGTACTCGTCATAGCAGTTCCGAAACTCATACTCCTCTCCGACCTCAGTTTCTTTCCTCCCGGTCCTCCTCCCAGAACTGTCGAGCCGACAGGTACCCCTCCGACACTCAGAGGTCTCGTTTGCTGCTGTTGTTGTTCTTGCGCTACCGAGTCCCGACGTCCACCTTTCTTTCGGAGCTTCTTCGGTCCGTTCGAGGTTGTAGGGATGAGTTCAGAGCTGCTGGAATGCGAGCGAGGGAGGTTGAGCGGAACCGGAGGGGGCCTCGAGCTTGATGGTGAGCCGGAAGGACTGGGATTGATAATCGAGGTGTCATTCGAACCAGCGGGAGGGAAGTAGGAAGAAGTTTTCGAGGTTCTCGAGTTCTCTCGACTCCGACTTGGAAGGGAAAGAGGAGAGTGCTGTTGGGGGCGGGTAGTGATGGCGTCTGTGTTGCGACCGGGAGAAGAAGAAGAGGCGGGGTTTTGGACTGGAGAACGAGCAGGGGAAGTCGTGTTGTATTGTGAATAGCTTGGAGATCCGGGAGTGTTCGGTGTTGTAGGAGTCGCAGGTTGGAGTGAGATGATAGAGGGAGAAGTCGGAGCGGGTCGAACTGCGATTGGCGCGGGCAAGGGAGAATCTCGTCCTCCTCCTCCATCGCTCGAATTTCGTCGCAGACTCCCGCTGAGTCGTACACCGAGACCGTATCGAGCAGGAAAAGGGGCAGCGGTTTCAGAAAGAGCAGGTGAAGCGGCCGGTTGCGAGTAAGAAGGAGAAGCGATTGGCTGAAGAGGAGGCGAAGTAAGATCGTCAGGCGGAGGGGAAACTGGAGGAATTGTAGTAGAAAGATCTGAAGAGGACCCTGTACGCGAAGGCTTGTGGCCACCGCGGGAAGATGAGGAAGCTCCGGAGTCTATTCGAGCGTTGCGAGGTCTCCTCGATTTCGAGGCTCGAGCGGATTTGAGGGCGTCTTGATGCAGCCGGATGTACTATAGGACGAGGTGTAGGTTGAGGGGAAACTCGCTCAAGTAGATAATCGAGAAAAGGACTGACGACTTTGAGAGCATCGGCACAAGAGAAAGAGTAGGCATAATCTGATGCCGAGAAGCCTTGGTTGTTCTTGAGATCTGTTTCGCAGTCGAGCTCGACCAGCAGTTTCACCACCTAGAAGATATCGAGTCAGTACGACGAAGGTATGAACTCGTACAGGGTAGAAAAGCACGCACTGAAAGCTTCCCGTAACTGAGAGCATAGTGAAGCGGAGCATTCCCATGTAGATCGGGTGCGTTGATATCGGCTCCATTGTCGATCAAGATCTGTCGAGAAACTGAATTAGCTACTCGATTTCAGATACGGGGAAAGGAATCGAAACGAACCTGAGCTGCTTCGAGTTCTCCTTTCATCGCAGCTGCGTGCAATGCTGTAGCTCCCCTCGAGTTGACCCAGTCGACGACAAATCTAGACGTAAAGAGCGTCAGCGGACGGCGGCCGCTCAGAGGACATGAAGAGACTCACTGAAACCGTTCGAGGTAGATTATGAGAATTTCGACAAAGCCCTTCGCGGCAGCAATATGAAGAACCGTCTCACCCGCTGCGTCCTACAATCAGACAACTTCTTAGTCAGTCCGACGTCGCTTCCTAAGCGTGTACGCTTATGCTTACTCTGCTAATCTCCTTTTCGACTCCCTGATCGAGCAACCACTCGACAACGTCTACCCTTCCGGCGTTCGCAGCTATATGCAAGCTCGTCTGTCTCGTCGATGGATCCGTGTTCCTCAATGAGTCTAGCGGGTCTGCGTGCGGTTGAGTTGCGTGAACCTTGTCGAAGAGTCTTTCGAGGAGAGAAATGCTCGATTTCGGCGATGCGAGGGCCGCCCTGAACTTTTGAGCTGGTGTAGTCGGGAAACTCATCTGTGAGTCCTAGTCTAAGGTTGCTGCATCAGTCGTGACGATGATCTTCTTCTCCTTCCTTCCTTCCGACGGGCGCAGGGAGAGATTGAAGAGGGTACTCGTTCTTCGCCGTCTTGAGTTCTCTGTGTCGTGCCGCTGTAGACTGATCGTTGTAGGGTGAAGAGAAGAATACGTTGATGTCAGAGCCCCTGAACGAATTCCTCAAGTTTGTTTGGCGCGAGTTCCCTTCTCTTCTCTCCATCCTTACGCTTGGCTCTTCTTGTCCCTACTGCGACTTGGCACGTCTAGAACTCGCAGTGAGTCCGCTCAAGGTCTTCCATCCACGCGCTTCTCCGCTACGATCGCTGATCTCGCTTTCATCTGAATTCATCGAACTAGCGCGACCAGCCTCATCTCACTCTCGATTCGACGCACCCTTTGGTGCATAACGAATAGACGATGTCGAATCCTTACCCTCCACCGAATTCGTATCAGCCGAATGGCTACTACGCTCAAGATCCCATGCCTCAACAACAAATGAACTACGCTCAACCTCCGCCTCAGCAGTACCAACAGCAGTATCAAGGGAACGGGAATGGTTACGGGAACGGTTACAATACTGGAGGTTACGATCAGCAACAGATGTATCAGAACCAGCAACAAGTCGCGGCGGGAATGGGCAAGAATGAACAACAAGCTTACCAGCCTCAACCTGCGGGAATGCAAGGGAAATTCGAGGATGTCAAGCCCAAGTGAGTCGCAAGCTCTGCCTGCGCCGCCCCAATACGACTCTGACGCGACGCGAATTCTCTGACAGGTGGAACGATCTTATTTTCGCTTTACTTTTCCTCGCACAGCTAGGAGCGTTCATCGCGATCGCTGTCATCTCGCTTCGAGCTCTACCAGCGTCAGAAGGTACTGGAGGACTCGGAAACCCTGGAGGATCGGCAGTCACCCTCAACTCGTCCGTCGCTTGGCTCTTGTCGATTATCTGCGGAGCCGCTCTCGTCTTCTCCATCATCTTACTCGTCATCGTCCGATTATTCACGAAAGTCATCCTCGAAATCACACTCCTGCTCAGCGTCGTGCTCAGTGTCGCATACGCAGTGTATCTCTGGTAAGAACAGGATCTCTCCCTTTCATTTCGCTGACGGGAATACTCACTCGCCCGCTTACTGTCTGCAGGGTAGAGAAATACTGGTCGGGAGCGATCATCTTCACCATCTTCGCCGTCTTCTCGATCATCGCTTACCCGGGAATGCGTCGACGAATTCCGCTCAGTAAACAACTTCTTCTCTTCGTTCTCAAGATCGCCAAGCACAACAAGAGTGTCTACGTGATCGCCCTTGCCGGAACAATTCTTCAAACGATGTACGCCGTCTTCTGGAGTATCAGTGTAAGCCGTTTCGCGATTTTTTCCGAGCTATTTTGAGCTGATCGCGGTTAAATTGCGAACAGGTTGTCGGTATCTACCAGAAATGGTCCCCGAACGCGAGCGGTTCTGGTACGAGTGGAGGAAACGCAAGTTCCGGAGCGCTCATCGGAATCATGGTCTTCGCCGTCTTCAACTTTTACTACACGTCTCAATTCATCATCAACTTGTTCCTCACTGTCGAAGCCGGTATCTTCGGAGTAAGTCATTGCAATCTTCGTCTGTCATTGCCTTGTTGCCAATCGCTAATCCGCTCTCTCGCTCGCAGACTTACTACTACTCGGGACCCGGCGCAACGAAAGTGGCTTTCGGCGCTTTCAAACGTGCTTCGACCTACTCGTTCGGATCTATCGCTTTCGGTTCCCTCATCGTCGCGATCCTCGACGTCCTCCGCGCATTCTTCCAGATCCTTCGCAGTTACGAAAACTCGGAAGGAAACATGATCGGCGCTGCGATCGCTTGCGTCGCCCAATGCTGTATCGGCTGTATTGCCAGTCTCGTCGAATACTTCAACCGGTGAGCCATCTTTCACTTTTTCCCCTCACGAGACTCGAACTGACTGTCTGTTCGCTTCTATACAGATATGCATACATTCAAATTGCATTATTCGGGAAGTCGTACATCAAGGCTGCGAAGGATACCTGGAACTTGTTCAAAGATCGAGGAATTACGGCTCTCATCAATGGTAAGTCCCAGATCTTTAGCGGGTTTCTTCGATTTTAAGCTGAATCTTCCGCTTTTCGTAGACTGCCTTGTCAACAACATCTGGACGTTCGGATCCTACGCCGTTGGAGCTCTATGCTCGGCGTTCGCCTTCATCTACCTCAAAGTTCTCGACCCTTCGTTCATCGAACAAAACTCGAGCTTGAAGGCGGTCGTCATGGGCTACGCGTTCTTGACTGGATTCACGATCTGTCACACGCTAGGTTACGGTGCCCTTTCCTCGGGAGTCTCGACGGTTTTCGTCTGTCTCGCAGAAAACCCGGAGATTCTCGCTGAACGAGATCCCGCACTCTTCGGGTTGATCCAACAAGCTTATCCTCAAGTTGTCACCTCTGTCTAATCTACTCCAGCTCTTATATACATATAGATCTACGTGACTCTCTACATCTTTACGCTTAATCCGATACCTCACCTCGTAATTTCATCTCCTCGGTTCACTCATCAACTCCGCAGTCACGTATCGTCCGACACGATCGAAGCAGTCGCGGAGCTCTCGGGTAACGGTACCGCTCGCTGCGATCTCTCGACTCAGAACAAAGAGGAGAAAGGAAGACAGGGCAGTTTTTGATTCGTCCAGCGAGAGAGGGCAGTTGGGAATAAATACGAGTAGACAGAGAGAGGGGTATATGGTACGGAAGAACAACGTAAAGGTACGGATAAAGCCCAGCTTGTAAGAACGGAATAAAACCACTGAATGAGCACAAAAGGGAAACAGAATAAGTGGATAGATAGGGAGACATTGGAGAAGGTGGAGATCATCATCGACGAGCGGTGGGTTCAACCTCTTCTTCTTCAGCTTTCTTGGGCTTCTTCGGGTTCTTAGGAGCAGGTTTCGCGGTTTTCACTTTCGCTCCTTCGGTTGAGGCGATTCCATCGTCGACAAATTGGGCGTCGAAGCCGGCGCAGAAGAGTGAAGGACCGTCTACCGTTTGAGTGAGGTTGAAGGTGAGGTAGTCGAAGGGCTGTTAAGAGGGAAAAGGTGAGCTTGAAGCTTTGCGTGAGGAAGAGAGTCGGGGAGACTTACAGAAAGAAGCGTCTCAAACTCGTAAGTGTACTTTGACAACGTGCCAGCTTGTACTGGGCAATCGGTGTAGGCGCAGCCGGAGAAGGTTTGTCCCGAGTAAGCGTAAGATTGCGAAGGATCCGTGCTGTCGTCTCGTGCCGTGAGTCCTGATCTAGGCTCTTCGGCGGGTAGGTAGGAGGTGTAGGAGATCTCGATCGTGTAGTTTTGACCGTGGTGGAAGTGACAGGGTTCGGAAGGGGATGATCGAGAGCAAGGAGTGACTTCGACGCTGTGGACGATTCCGGCTGGGGGGGCTCCTCCTTTCGGTACAGGACAGGAATCGAACTCGACTTGTGATGAAGACTTGATCAGGGGTTTGATCGAGGTCGAGCTAGAGTTGAAGGTAGAAAGAGGAGGATGTTGAGGCATCGCAGCCGCCGTGTTGGCGAGGACTCTGAAGACCGAGCCGGACCCTGAAGGAACGGGTGTTGGTAGGGCCGAGACAGAAGCCGAAGAGAGGATCGAGAGGAGGAGGGTTGCGAAGATCATGATCGAGAGTAAAGTCGTTCAAGAAGTTGAGGAGTTTCGCAAGGCTCGAAGAGATGGGTAGAGAGGGGAAGAGAGAGTAGAGCTGTCATGTTGACTTCGTCTTTATCCTAGTCGTACTGCGAGATGGCTCGAAACTTTGAGTGCAAGGTAGACCAGAGGAGGTTCGACTTCTTTGCGACGAGGAGGCGAAAGTCGGTTCAGAAGCGAATTTCTTCTCCGCCATTTTCCCTCTTTCTTCCTCACAGTCTGATACCTCGATACGCGAGGCGAGGTGACCTTGCTCCCTAAGACCATTTCGCAAGAGGAGAGGGAGAGACGGCTTTGAGCTTGCGAAATCCTCGGAGTGCGTTCCTATATTTTCCCTGTAAGTTCCCGTCTCACCTCTGCAGATTGCTCGTCTGTACTATACTACTATGTACGAGCACGAGTGCACAAACAGTGAACGTCAGTGAGCACGAAAGGGGCGTATTTTTAGATCACGATTCATTTCAAAGATCAATCGAATTGCTCACTCGCGACTTGAAAATCCACTCGATCAACTTTCGTCACTGTTCACAGACGAGAGCATTTATCGACAGCACACACCTGTACGACACGCCGACAGATAGATCAAACCCAGGCAGCCCCTGCAACGCTCAGAAGTGAAACGAATAAACACCGCGAATTCAACCGTTTGACGCTAACCAAACTACGATGAACGGAGGAAGATCAGCATCACCAGACAACATGACGGCGGTAGAGACATCAGACACGAGTGGATCGGGACCTACTGTCGAGGAGAAGAGGAAGGAAAGTAAAGTCGTTTCACTGATCGCCGACAACCCTCAGGACGCTCAAGAAGGAGGAGATGCGTTTCCACCTCAGGCTCGCAGGAGATCGAAGCAGGGAACGAGGGATACTCAGAGATCGGAGAACCCTTCACTAGCTCGCAGAGTAACGGACCTTTTCCACTCTGAACGGCCTGTCAAGCACGAACCGACTTGGAGAGCCTCAGGGTTCGCAATTGTCAAAGCTAGTTGGCTAAACATTCTCCTAGTTTTCATTCCTATCGGATGGGCATGCAACTATGCGCACCTCAACGACACGATCGTCTTCATTTTCAAGTGAGTTTCTCCCTTTCTCCTTGCCTCGCGTTCTTTCCCTCGTCGTTTCACCTTTCAAGAGTCGCTAATCCGTCTCACGTTTTCACCAATAGCTTCCTTGCAATCATCCCTCTCGCGAAGCTTCTTGGATTCGGAACTGAGGAGATCGCACTTCGAGTCGGTCAAGCTTTGGGAGGATGTGAGTTTCGTTTCAATCTATCTGTCTTCGGCAAAAAGCTGATGACGATACGCTTGGTGCCGCAGTGCTCAACGCTACTCTCGGAAACGCCGTGGAACTCATCGTCGCGATTATCGCTCTCGTCAAATGCGAAATTCAAGTCGTTCAATCTTCTTTGCTGGGTTCAATCCTCTCGAACTTGCTACTCGTCTTGGGCATGGTCTTCTTCGTTGGGGGCATCAAATACTCTGAGCAGGGGTTCAAGGTCAGACCATTTCACTGGTCTCTACCTTTCGATGAAAAGCTCACCTTTTCTTGTCGATTTTTCAGGACACGGCAGCCCAAATGAACAGCTCTCTGCTCGTCATGGCGGTCTTCGCCATACTCCTGCCAGCCGGATTCAACGCTGCCTTCCAGAACAATCTCGATTCAGCTGAGGAGCAACAGAGAATTCTAAAAATGTCTCGTGGAACAGCCGTCATTCTCCTTATCGTTTATGTCGGATATCGTAAGCTCAGTCGCGCAAAGCATCCTCATATCCTCACAAAACTAATATTCCTTCGCCACACTATTCAGTCATCTTTCAACTTTTCACGCATCAACACCTCTTCGCCGAGGGCCATACGACGGAGATCGACGCAGATATCATAGATGGTCGTCAGATCTGGCGTGGTCATCGCGCTTTCCGACAAGCGCCGAGTGTTCGACGACCCCGAGTAGTAGAGGAAGCAGTCGAAGAAGAGGAGGAGGAGGAGGAAGAACTCCCTCAGCTCAACATCTGGTCTGCTCTTATCCTCTTGATCGTCGTGACGGTCTTGGTTGCCTGTCAGTTTCCCCCATCTGTTCCCTTTTTGTCGATCCCTCGCTGACTCTCGTTCCCCTTCCCTTCACTAGTCACCGCTGAGTTCCTCGTAAGTTCGATCAATGGGCTCACTGATGCACATCCAGAGGTATCGACGGAGTGGGTCGCTCTGATTCTCGTGAGTTTCTCTTTGTTCCTGCGAATCTCCACTCGATCCCCCCTTTTCTCTTCGCATGGTTATTTGGCTTGTCGCACTGAATGACTGACTCTTCGACGCCTTAGCTTCCTATCGTCGGTAACGCGGCGGAGCACGTTACTGCCGTCTCAGTTTCTGTCCACGACAAAATCGATCTTTCCATGGGAGTCGCTGTCGGATCCTCAATTCAAATCGCTCTCTTCGTTATTCCTCTCCTCGTCGTGCTGGGCTGGATCATGGACAAGGTAAGTAAACCATCTTGATCGACCGAGTCTGGCCCGAACTCACAATTTTCATTCTCGATTCAGCCTCTTTCTTTGCTTTTCGATCCCTTTGAGTCGATCATCTTGTTCCTCTCAGTGCTCATGGCAAACTATACGATGCAAGATGGAAGGTCCAACTGGCGTAAGTTTCCCTCGTTCTCAAGTCTTCGCGCTTCTTTCGACAATTTCGCTGACTTCTCTTTCTCGTTGTTTCTGTTCGCTCTTCCTCGTCTGTTTACCGTTCTCTCTTCCTTGTCTGCTTGCTGTTCTCTCTTCCTCGTCTACTTACCGTTCACGCCACGCCAGTGGAAGGATTTTTATTGATGATGGTGTACGTAATCATCGCTGTCTCGATTTGGTTCTACCCGAGCGAAGGGTCCACCGCTTTTACCTGCTAGTCGCCTTACCTTAGTCGTCTGAACCTCTTCTCCCCTCGATTTCTTGCGTCTTTTGTACCACTTTCTCGGCGCTTCGACCTTCTTGCCGTAGGACTAATCACTTCATCGAGCTTATACACGCATCTTTCACTCTGTCATTACTACATGTTACATATCTCGGATGATATCTCGCATGGCAGTAGAAAGAAGGGTGACCGAGCACAGAGAAAGACGTCTCGTCTGTCCGAGTTTCACCGTTCACGAGACTCGTTGCGATTCCTGACGCACTTTGATATCTCTGAGTATCGAAAGCGACTGAGCTTGTGCATTACTGTGGGACCTGATTGCGGCAAATAGGAGGGGCTTCGCGATTTGGTAAAATAGTTTCGAGACGAGGCAGAGGGAGCAGAGTGTCAACTGTCGGGATTCGTACGTTTGCCAACAGTGATATCGAGATGTAGAATTGAACTCGATGATGAGTCGAATGAGCTCAAGCGGAAGTTTGGAGAGAGAGGGAACGAGGTGGAAGCGGGAGAGCGAGAAGGAGGAGCAGCGGAACTCGGAGGGAGAGACACAATCATCCGATACGATTTGGAGTGCATGGATTCGAGTCTTTTTAGCACACTGGAGCTTCAGTCAGCCTCTACAAGCTCGAGAGGGCCGAACGAGGAGAGTTCCGAGATGAGAAAAGTGGGAGAAGAAGAGATCGGTGCTAGAACTCACTTTGATGAGCGGAGGCGCGCCGAGTAGACTCTATAGATACTTTATCGAGCTCCTGGGATAGGCTAACGTTGGTCGAGTGAGGGGTAGGGGAGCGAGAGTCGCCTCGCTTCTCTTTCCCTCTTTCTCTTCACTTTGAACTCAACAAACATCTCCGAATCAACAAGGGACCAGGCTGAACTACGATTAGGACGGTTATGAGTACTGTCGAGGTAAGTCTCCCACTTCCGAACAAGCTCAAGTCGTTCCTCCTCACACTTTCTCGTTCGTCTCCCTCTCTAGAACATCGATCACCTCTCTCAATTACCTCCCGAGCTCCTCGAGGACATCTTCGACCGCGTACAACACTCGAATACACCCCTGGTGGATCCTCTATCTCGATCGCTCTTCCCATTTCAACAAAAACCTCTTTTCGAATCTCTTTACGTTCGCTCGTACGAAGACCTCGAAACCTTCTGTGACTACGTCAAGAATCGACCTCAACTTGCGGCGTACACGAGGGAATTCGGCGTTAGTATCGTACCGCACGGAAGGAGCCGAGAGTTGGATCGTGAAATCGAGGATCCTCAATCGCCTTCGAACGAACGTGTCAAGGAACTATTCAAGACCCTCGTACAAATCACAGACATGGCCATCGCCGGAACGGATCGAATCGCTCGTCTCGTCCTGGAGTCCGACGTTGTGGCCACTTCCTTCCCGAACCTCGGAACCCTTCACCTCTCTTCGGCCTTCAATTCCCTCCGTGATCCGTTCCATCCCGACTTGTACAAATGTTTACAACGCTACAACGAGCTCGACACCTTCCGCCTAAGTGTACTTCGTACTTGTACGAGTATTCACCCCATCTCCGACTCGAAAGAGCAAGTTCAACCTCTCCTCCCCTTCCTTACCAAAATCAACGAAGTCACCCTAGTTGGTCCTCTCAGCGCTTCCCCGACGTCGGTCAAAGCCCTCATTGGCGCCTTTGCACAGCTTCACGCTGTTTCTCTTTACGATAGTGCGGCAACTGAGTCCCTTCTCTACGACTTCCTCGATCATCTCTGCGATCCGGCAATCCTTCTACACCTGGAGCTCGAGCGCCGAGCGGTATACGGCCCTCCTCCTCAAGGGAACATGTTCGACAGGGTCAGGAGGATGCCCCAACTTGAAGGGTTGATTCTCGGAGGGTCCGTCTCGAGTCTCTCTACCTCGTTCTATTCCTCCCTCCGCTCCATTCCCAATCTCCGACGCCTCACCTTCCTCGAAAAGACCGATGTCTCGCTCGAAAAACTCCGGCAACTCATCTATGGTCCCGAAAAGCACGAATTACTGAGAACGGTCACCCTGGATAACGTCGCGGGCAAAATCGGAACTCGGATATGTGATCAAGGAGCGTGCTGGGACGACGTAGGCGAAAGGTGGCTGCCGTGGTCCGACTGGATCTTGCCCGAATGGTCGGAGGATTTCGACGTGGATGACTTGGAGGTGTTTCACCTTGTGGCGCTCATGGGGGGCGTTACGGTTAAAGGCACGGCAATTGGAGCGATGCGTGTTACGACAGAATGGGACAGGGAAATGGAAGAGGCGCAGACCTACGGTGACGACTTGAGTTCGGAATCTTGGGAAGACGAGGAGGAGTACGAAAGTGAGTAGAGGTGGGATTGTGCGAGTCTGCAGGGTAACCTCAGCTGATGCCGATACTGTAATTGTGCAAGACTTCTTGCGCGCTACATCGAGATCGAGAGCGATTCTTATCAACTTCTGCTCTAATGGCTAACTTGCGCACTAACAATACCTACCAACTCAAGCTATCACGCGTGTGCTCCGTCTTTTAACGTAATCGGACTCGATCGGCTAAGGAAGCGCAGCGACTCTGTACAGAAAGAGGATAGGAGTCTGAGAAAGACTCACCGTGAACTGAGAATGCTGTGTTGTGCTGCGGTGCTTGCTAAGCCTGAGTACGCCTCCGGTCTTTAGCAATCTCTCATTTCGTTATCCAACGGCTTGAGCGTTAAAAGAGTGCAAATTGGCGGAGAGAATACACTCTCTCGAAAGCTCAACTCTCCTCAGAGCTCTTTGAGACTTGAATGTTCCCTTGAGGATTTCCTAAGACACCCAGCATGCAGAATTTCGACGCTCAGCAGTCCCTCCATGCTATTGACTCCTGAGCTCTTCTGCTGATCTTCGACGACAACTTGCCAAGACGCAAATTAAACGAGAGAGCTAGATAATTGAGCTCGTGTCAAGCGCTATCAAGGTAGCCTCAAACCCGCGTCTGTCTCTTCGACACTTTGTATTCGAACAACTGTAGCTTGTCACACCTTGACGAGGCAAACGACACAGAAAGAGCAGGTTTCGAGAGGACTTCGAGATGTGGTTTTCTGCTCGGCGTTTGTATTTGCAAATGTTAAAGTGGGACCCACTTCAAGCAACAAAGCCCGGTTAGCTCAGTCGGCAGAGCACCAGACTCTTAATCTGGTGGTCGTGGGTTCGAGCCCCACATTGGGCGAGTTCATCTTTTGCATCTCGTAACAACCATCGCGAAAGCGATTCACTTTTTGCTTGCTACGCTCGAGGATCAGTCAAGGTCTCTCGTCGCGCTTAGAGCTTAGAAGCTGTACGTGTCACGACTGATACATTCCAAGCGGTCGCGATGTCAGTCGAGCCGAGAAAGCATCAGAAGAATAGCTGCGTTGCTGAGTTACATGTTGACGACAAAACAGAAAATAAAGAAACGAAACCCCTATTCTACAGCTAAGACCCAATATATAAGAAGAGATCAACTCGGGAGACACCCCCTAAAACTTCATGAACGAGAAAAGCGATTCCATCGAAACCCAGCGACGACCGTTTTTCTCCAGATGTTTCGTGACGACCTTACGAAGCTGATCGAGAGCAATTCTGTTCGCGTCAACACGAGCTTCGAATTCAGCTGAAATGAGCAGGCAAGGGGATCAGCACGCTGTTCAGGGTACTTCGCAGAAAAGTGCAGAGAAACTCACGTTGATCGGCTCCTCCCGCAATTTTAGCTCGGGCCTTCTCGACGTCGAACAGCATATCGAAGTAGAGTAGCTGATCGTAAAGCTTCGAATCGGAATACTGATGAGACGGAACAATTTGAGTTAGCGCCGAAAAGGATTCGAACTCAACGTGGAAACGTACCTCGAAATGCATCGCTCCTCGACACTGCGGCATGAGACACCGTTTTCCGTAGACCGACATCATCCTCGTACGATTTCCACACGTTGATTCGTCGCAGACGAGCCAAGCTTCGTAGAACTTGCTGATGAACGAACGAATTTGAAGATCGAGTTGAATGGCGACAGACGGAATCGCCAGAGGTTGCTGACATTCGATGCTGCCGCAGAACATGCCGACCGTATTGAGGACTCCAGCCTGAGCACGAAGAGGGAAGTCAGCCTCAGAACAGCGAAGGAATATCCTGTCTCGAAAACACGTACAAGTTTGTCGTTTGGAGGTGCAAATGCAGTCATACTACCGCACGAGCGACATCTCACAGTGAAAGGAACGGCGTCGGCGAATCGTTGAGCGTCCGAGATCTGCGACTGAAGAGTCTTGAATTCTCGCTCGGGAGCATCGATCGAAGTCTTGTAGTTTGATGCGTCGAGACCTGCGATTGAGCATGAGAGTCAGCACGAAGATCGTCGACGTACGGCAGACAAGGAAACGAGGGTCGTACCTAGACATTCTGCGAGACGAGCTTTCTCGGTACCTTCGATATGCTCACAGAGACGCTCAATCGGAGGCAGAACTTGTGTCGATACGTAGACTTCGAAATCTGGCGAGACGAAAGATCGAGAAAGGTGAGTTGTCTGGCTCTTACTGGAAAACAGATTGCGGGAGAGTCTGTGCTTACCAACTTTTAGGGTCGATCCAGCTCGACGAACGTCGTCGGGATGATGAGCGTTCGCAGCTTGAGCGCTCTTCGTCCTCTCGCCGTTCGCAGGAACACAGAAGATGTAGGGAATGACATCTCCCGCTTTCGCCGATTGACCTTTTGCCTTCATCTTCATTGCGACTTGAACGTGAGGAAGACTCTTCGAATCCGGGTAATCTTCTGGGTTCTTTCCGAGACGCTGTAGATGTCGAGAGCAGAGAGCGTCAGCTCAGAGAGAGAGGGTTCGGAGACAGCGAGTTGAGCGCGAACCTTGAAGATGATAAATTCGTCGAGAGGCATCTTCCCAGCTCGGATCCCCTCTCCGAGATCTGTCAGATAGTCGTGAATCTGCTCGATGACATACTCGGTAGCTTCATCGCTCTCGAGGAGGTAATCGAGCACTTTCCTGCAGCAAGCGAGCGAAGAAAGGGTGAATCAGCGACACCGAGGCGAGAGCTAGCTCATCGATTCGACTTACTTTGAAGCGTTCTTGGAGAGTTGAGAATACTCTCGACGTTTCATGTCGAGACCTTTGATTTCGGTCGAAGCTGGACCAGGTCCTCCCTTCCCGTCATCGTCGACCTTGCGAGCTGCGTACTTCTTTTTGTTGAGAAGGAGCATGCGAGAGAAGACGGCGTCCGTGTCGATTTCGAGCTTCTTGTACTTTTCGTTGATGAGCTTCTTGAATTCGTTTCCAATCTTCAGCGCTTCTTCGTACTTGTCTTGATTCGTGTTGATCATGACCGAATCGGTATCTCCGTAGATGACCTATTTGGTGGATAGCGGCCGTCAGCTATTCCATTGACTATGAAGAATCGGAAAACAGGAGCACTTACGTTAAGCGACATGCTCTCGGCATCAGCTTTTGTTCGAGTGAGAATTTCTCGACCTTTGAACGTCGTGAGAGCAGCGAGAGGTCGAGCGTAGAAACGGGATCCTTCGAATCCGAGACAACCGTACATTGAGTTGGCCGTGAGTTTGAGAGCTTTTTGGGTAATGTCGTACTGTGCGCGAGGCGTGGATGAGCGACCTTTACTTCGGACGAGATAGCTCAAGATGACTCACCTGCATAAGTTTCGCCGCGGTCGCCTTCTTGTCCTTCATCAAACCTTTCACGATCTTTCGTCGAGCGACGAGCGAAGCAATAAGCTGAGGAAGGACTCCTTGAGGTTCTCCTTCGCAAGGTCCACGTTCCGGCATCTTCTCGAGATCTTCAGCCTGTACGAGATAGCGAAGATCAGACGAGAACGACGAAAGTGAGGAAGAGACGACTCACGTCGTCGGCCGTCCAGTCGATTGTCGAGAAATCGATATCGAATTCTTGAATGATCGAAGGGTACAGCGAGTTGTAGTCCATAACGAGAATGTATCGATCCCAAAGACCTCGTTCAGGTTCAAAGACGAGACCTCCTTTGAATTTCTCCTTTTTCACTTCGACTTTGGGTTCAGCTTCGCCGTTCTCCGCCAACGCTTTCGATTTCTTCTGTTTGTCCGCTTTTTTGATCTGTTCCTTCTTCTCCCATGAGGCGATCTTGTCGGGAACGATGATACCAGTCTCGTTGAATCGATGCAGCAGAATGAACTCGTTGCGTTCAGCTCGGTTTCCGGCGAGAGTTTTGTTCCTACCAACAACAACGAACGTCAGTCTCTAGATGAACAACATCAAACATGCAGGGACCAGGGCTCGACTGACCAAGAGTTACCAGCGAGATTCGTAAGTTGACGAGTGAGAGGAAGCGCTTGGACCTTGCAAGCGATCGCCATCTGGAAGTAACAATCGACTTCGCAGAGTTTGACGAAATGAGTGAGAGCTTTCGCGGTCGAATGAACGTTGTCGAAGAATTTCGCGGTATCTTCAGGATCGATATCTTCTCGAGCGATGTCGAGATGAGTCGAACACATTTCGGTGAGAGACCACGTCGTCGAATCGATGAGAGACTATCGTTTCGGGCATGTCAGTGCAAGCAGTTCGAGAGAGTGAGGGAGAGGGGAAGAACGAACCTTTGAACCGTCGCTCGAGAGATCCAAGTTGAGACGACCAGTCAAGAAAGCGGTGTTTCGACCAGCACGAAGCATAGGCCACTTGTCGCCAGGAACACGCAATCGTCCAATCTGAGACCAGTTATCGATCTTGAGATCTCGAAGTCGAGTGAGGAAAACGTCGAGGTCGAGTTGCGAGAAATCGTGTCCGACGATCACGTCCGGATCGTTCGTACCGATGTAGCCTGGACCTCAGAGGATCAGTATCATGATTAGATACAGTGAGAGAGCGGGACAAAGACTCACGAAGAAGTTGGTTGAGGAGTGGTCGTTCGTCTTTGAAAATCGAGATCGAGTTCTTCGTTGCTTCACGAGCTGTTCGATCGAAATCCTTTGGGAAGTCGGTGAAGAGGTTGCGGATAAAGATCTGAGACGAGGAACCTTGTTTCTCGATAGGTGTAGGATCATCGATATCGACTGCAAACGTAAGAGGTGAGTCAGATTCACGAATTCTGGGGACGGAAGACTTCGTAATGAAGGCGACGGCGACTCACTGTTGTGCCAAACTCGACCAGCTGCGCAAACGATTTCTCGTTTGTTCTCCTTGAGGTGAACGACCGTGCGAGTACTCAAACTGAGAACGGTTAAACGAGGGATGTCTTTCGGAGCCGCAGCGTCGCTCGAGGCGAAAGGAGAAACGTTGAGGTAATCGGCTTCGACTTCGAGTTTCGTCCAAGAGATCTGAAGGAGGAAGTGAGAGATGTCAGTGATGAGGAGAATGCGAGGTTCAATGGGAGAAAACTAACGGCTTCGCCCTTGTTGATCTTCGGAGCGGTGACGTTGAGCCAGCAGGGTCCCATGATCTTGCGATCGACGACGAGTCGCTCGAAAGGGGTCGCCGTAGTACCGAAGACGCGCGAGTAGAGATTTCCCGAAGCATCAACGGGAATATCTTGTTTTGCTGCTTTTCCTCGAGTAGCTAACAACAACGAACACGAACAGTATCAGTGAGTCTGTAATGAGCGAAATTTGCCAGCCAGATCGAAAGGAATTTGAACGCACTAGGGAAATTTGACGAAACTTCGAGCCAATTCGTTTCCTTCCTCGGAATACCTTTGATACCGAAGACGTAGCGTCTCTTGACGTACTCCTTCGCCGGGACTAATCCATCAGCACCAGCCTTCTTAGCGTCATCGCAGAAATCTTCTCCAACTTCTTCCGCGGGGAATTCCTCATCCTCGTCGTCACTGTTGTTTCCTGCATCGCTCCCATCGGCTTCTCCAGCATAGTCTACGAGATGGCAAGAGTGAGATCAGTAGAGTACCTCAAGGATAAAGATCGACTGGAACTTACACTCTGCTTGGGTTTTCGGTAAAACGTAAAGTTTCCTTTTGATCCCCTTGACAGTCAAGACAGCGCTCACATACTTCGGTACGACCTTCTCCCCATCCGAAAACACCTTGACCGTCTCTCCTTTCGCTCGGACTTTCCCGATCAGTCGAACGGTTCCAGGTTGCGAAGCGGGTTCGTCGTAATCGAACCACCAGAATTGAAGAGATCCATCGGGTTCGAGCGCGTTCGTGACGGTCGCTAGAGCTTTACTCGCGTTCTTTCCGACGACCGTTTGATGTTGAGAGTTGAAATCGGCTTGTTCGTCGATATTGAGTTCGAGGTCGTTCGAGGAGGAAGAAGAGGCGATAGGGGCGAGACTGGCCAAGTTTGAAGTAGCGGTTCTCCAATCGAGTCCTTTCGGTTTCGGTTTCGTATCGAACGAGGTCGAGGGAGCAGGAGGAGGAATGATTTGATCGACGGGTTCAGGTTTCGGAAGTTTCGGTTTCGCAGAAGAAGCGTTGACGAGTTCTCGACGTGCACCAGTTCCTTTCGGTTTCGCGGTTGGAGCTGAAGGTTTCACGAACAGGTCGTCTTCGTCTTCTTCGTCGTTCTGGTCGTCCATCTTGACGTCTTCGCTGTCTCGATTCGAATTTACGAGCGGTTTGACCTCTTCGAACGAAATGTCCTTCATTCGACCTCGGTTCTCGTCGATCGCCGAATCGAACCTCGCCTTCTTCGTTCCATTCTCGTATCCATCACTCGAAGGCGCCAATCCGAAAGCTGGATCCGAAAGAGGATCCGATGCGACGTCGGAAGAAGAAGCGAACGCGTTTGTCGAAGAGCGGAAAGTAGCGTCGGCGGAGGGTTCTTCAGCTTTACGTTTGTAACCAGAGAGGGTCGTCTTCGAGATCCGAGTCGGGGCGGCTCGAGGTCGAGGAGTTTCAGTCTTCTTTCCGTTTCCGACTGAAGCTTGTCCATCCAAATCTCCCAACAAACTCGACATGAAATCGTCTTCTTGTTCTGTACAGTCGAGGCGCTTCGTCAGTAAGTGCGAGTGAGCTGCTGAACGAGAATTAGCTGTACCTGGGAGAGGTAAACCAGTTTTCTTATTCGGATTCAAATACGGGTTCGCTCCCTCTGCGATCTGTGGTAGTTTCGCCTTCCTCTTCGCCGTGGCCGCGTTCAGTTTCTTCCTCTGTTCCTCCTTCTTCGCTTTCCGTTCTTTCCGTTTGGCATCTAATCTCAAAACACGCGAGCGCGAACTCGAACGAAATCAGTTTTCTTCTCATTGCTTGCTTCGTAAAGCGGGAGGGAGAAGGGGGCCTCACCATTCTCGTCATCGTCATCATCCTCACTCTGCGATCGTTCCTCTCGATCCCAATCGTCCATCCCGTTATCCGCATACCCACTAACTCCCTGATCCTCTTCAATGAATTCATCCTCTGCCAACCTCCCTCGAACAACCGAACGATACACGTCTTCGTCTACTTCATCATAGACATCTTCTTGTTGTTTCACCTATTCGTGACCGCGAGAGTGAGGTGTGAGTAAGATGAGAGACGCGTTTGGAGAGAGGGAGAAGGGAGAGAGGCAGGGACGGACCTCGTAGTTTCGTTTACCGGATAATCGAGCAGCTTTGAGCGCTTCTTGTGCTGCTCGACGTTTCTCCTTGTCGGATCGGGATGACATTCGGGTTCGAGAGAGAGAAGTAAGTAGGTGTTCGCGAGTATTGAACGAGTTCCCTTTTGGATGTTTTGCGCCGCTCGTACGTTCTGTTGTAGGCACTACGAGAGCTCCTGTGTCGTGTAGGGTGCGAAAGCAAGTGAGCGAGAAGGAAAGTCGCGTTTCACATTCACGCGTCTCGAAGCTCTCTCGCAATTTCAGAGATAGAAACTTCCGAATTTTGTATGACAACAACAGCTTTTATCCAATGAACGACAGACAGGAACCTTACTCCAACACCCAACCTCTCGCGATCGAACTTCCCCCGAAAACGGGATGTAACAAAACATTCGTTAACCAAAATGCGAGATTCTGTCTTCTCTTATCGAGGAACGAGGTTCTGTACTTCGCTGCGATTCGTGCGATCGTTAGCACGTCGAACTGTATTGTGGCGACGAAGAAACGATGAGGGAGACTCACCGAGAGATGATTTTGGGGGGAGTCTAGGAATCGCTCGTCGTAGTCGAGGGAATTCGTTGATGAGATCGGCTCGTAGTCGCACGAATGCAGAGTAGCGTTTATGAGCACGTATTAGAGTACCCTGTCTCACGATCACGAGAGTTAACTCAGGTAGACTAGTGCGAAGAGGGGGGAGATTTACCGAGGAGGAAGTCGCGGTTGGAAGAGTTTGGATCTCGATATCGTAGACGACGAATCCGCTCCCTTCTGATCCGACGGCGTGATAGGTCGGGATTGTGAGCTGTCGCACTCAACCGCGGATCCGAGTCAATCACTGATTTGGAGGGTGCTCAGAAAGAAACCCGCACCTGTTTGACGAAAACTTTTGAATCTCGACTCGAAGAGTCTTCTATCCGTATACCGACCCTCTGTAGATCTCATACACAATATGAAGGCGTCAGTCGAACCCGGAACGACAGACCTCGCTGTGAGTCGTGAGCTTACGGAAGAACGTTGTGAAGTTGTTGTCGAAGTGATTGACGGCGGACGAAACCGAAAAGGTTCTTCCTGCACGACGAATACACTAGTATCAGTGACCACCTCTCAAAGTGTAGAACGGGTGCGACAGAGACTTGCCTCGCTCGAGAAGCCAGGATCACTATCCTCTGAATCGTCGTCCAAACCCGAAACGATCGAAAGTAAATCCGTACTATTCGCTCTCCTTATGCCCGCATGTCTCCCATATCCCCCTGTCGATTCTGTCGTCCCGCGCTGTGGAGTACCCTGGTTGTTCGAACTTGATTCGATGCTCAATCGAGGTTCAGCTGCAGGCGGTAAACGAATCTCCTCATTACTCCTCCTCCTCCTCAATTGATCCCCATTCCCCAACGTTGGCGCTCTCTTCCTCCTCGTCGGTGTAGTCTCTGCAAATGATGTCGGATCAAGAGTTGCAACAGGTGGGGATTCTGAGTTTGGAGTTGAGCCGAGGGAGAGGTGGAACAGGGAGGATGAAGTCGCGTCGTCTACGTCGGCTTGTACGGTTTCAGTATAGGATCGTAAAGGTGGTGGAGGGCGCGAGGGAACGCTCATGTGAATGGAGGCAGGTCGAGAGATGAGAGGTTTGTTTTTCGACTCTTGATCACCACCTTATTACCTCTCGAGACGCCGTTGCTTGGTTCGATGATCAAGCTGGACTGTCTGCCGTATGGCTGACGGAACTACGAAGCTCAGGGTCACCTCAGGACGCTCACACCTCGTTTCATCATTCACTCTCGCTTCCTCCTCTCCCTCTCGACGCCTCGACACTCCAGGCAAATCGATCTTGCTCAGGGTCACCAGGCGAGTTTGTTGGAGGCTGATGGTAGTAGAACCGGAGAAACCGCGGACTCAAAAGAACCCTGCTTTGCTGCTGCTCGTTCCTCCTTCTTCCCATTCTTGGCTGGCTCTGCTCTCCTCCTACCTCCTTCCCATCCTCAATGGAAACGCTCTCAACCCGCGCTCAACGACTGACGACACAAACCTCAACGAAGCGATTACTCTCGCTCTGTTCTCTCCTCGGACTCGTTTCCCTCATCGGGGTTTGCGTCTCGATCCTACGTTCGTACCCCCCCCCCCCTCTCTCTGTTGTGCCAGACAGTTCGCTGATATTGAGGGAGAGGTGCGAACAGCTTGGAATGTCCTCTTGACGCAGGGAGAATGGGTCGCGTTCAGTTTAATCGCGGTGACGAGTTTTTGTTGGTTGGGTGCGGTCGCTGCTGTGGGAGGACTCGAGATGAGTATGGAGAAGACGGTCAAGAGGGTCGTTTGGATGTTAACTGTGAGTTACCTTAACCTCCTCCCTCGATTCGAGGACGAGGTGTCGTTTTCGGTTTGCTTACTCACGAGGGGTTTTCGTGATGGATGGCAGGTGACTATGCTCGCTCAATTGGGACTCGGGGCCTTTCTCGAGTACAAGCTCGTGACGCTGAAGTCACAGCAGCTCGAGTACTGGTGAGTCACGAAGCAGGATCAGTCGCTCGAACTGTGACTGACTGTCTCTTCTCCGTAACTTGCAGTTTATCCCTCAATGCAACCTACACCTCCGAGTTCTGTGAGCAAAGATTCAAGTCAATACTAATCGCCTTTCCGATCGTAAGTCTCGCTATCATCCTCCTAACTTATCAGAGTTCCCAACTAACTAACTCTCTTGGTTGGTTCATCAGGTCGTTTCCCTCCTCCTCCTCTTCTCCCTCCCCCTCCTCTATCTCCTCTTCCGTCAATCCCCCCTCCTCTCCTCCTCATCCTCCTCGCATCTCTACTCGAACCTCGCAAACCCCTCAATGAATGATCTACCAGCGAACTGGCACGTCCCTCCTAGGACTCTTGCGCCCGATTCGAGCGCTTCCGATAACGATGACTACTCCGATGATGACGATAAGAGCGGAAGAAGGAGAGCGAAAAATGAGAGAGGGATTGATGATGGGACGAGGGAATCATGGTTTGAGATGGGGAAGAGAGAGAGAGGTGGCGCGGCGGAGACTCATGGGAAGAGGTGGGGTGAGGTCAAGAGAGAGAGGCAGAGGAAAGGGAAAGGGAGAGCGTAAGGAGGGCTGACGGACTCTATAGCGCGGAGGGGGAAAACCACGGGGAGCTCAGTCAAGAGCGAGATATAGAAGGGGAGGATTAATTATTGGTTCATACTAGCTGTCGTGGGATCAAAGGAAGGTATGGAGATGATATGAGGCACGAGTAGTAGGAAGGAACGGCTTCGAGTGGGTGTGGAAAGCAAAACTAAGTTGACTTTCGCAATAGTGACAGCATTTTGCCGTCGTATTTCCTCTGGGCAGTCTCGGGCTGCTTTACTGCTTCCGGCTCTTTAGCACTACCGCTCAAGCGACAACGCAACCCTTGCGACGTAGATCACTCGAGTTGATCTGATCGTGTCTGCGAAGAATGTCACTCTTTCTCTTCTCCTCCATATGCCTCGACCCCGTATCCTCTTACGGCCCTGGCCTCAACTCCGGTCCTACTCGACCAGCCGCACTCCCGACCCCTCCCTACTGCAACGAGAGCTCTTCCGTCGAGTTGCTCAACCCGTCGCCGTTCTCACCGCTCATATTCCTTCTCCCTCCTCTTCCCCTGACGCCAGTCCAACATTCTCGACCCCATCCGACTCGCGACGGCCTCACAATCACGGAGCGACCCTTTCCTCCTTGACTTCAATCTCGATTTCTCCTCCGCTCGTTTCCTTCTCCCTCCGCCTCCCATCCCGACTAGCAACCTACTTATCCAACTTTACGTCCTCTCGAGATCCTTCATTTCGAGTCTACCTCCTCTCCCCTGAACAAGAAGATCTCGCCCGGTTATTCGCTCGTCAATCACCTCTACCGGCTCCCGCAGTTCCTTCAGCTGAGACGAATTGGACCGTCGAGCCAACGTTCGATGAGACGGTATTTAGGAAACTCGTGAGAGACGAGGTGGGTTTATTAGGGTCTTTGGATTGTACGATTCTGGAAAAGGTTAATTTATGGGAACTTGACCGTCAGGACGAGGAGAAGGGGGAGACGCATGAGGGGAAGGGGACTTCGAAGAGTCAGTTATTCATTGCGCGAGTGGAGAAAGTTAGATTGGGGGAGAAGGCAAAGGGAAAAGGATCGCTGGTTTGGATTGAACAGAAATACCGAGCGGTGGAACCGTGATGACCTCGAAGAGGGCCGCTGAAATGGTCTGTGCGCCTGAGAAGGTTAGTCTCGAGCTCGCAACGCTCGAAAAGAATAGAAGGAACACACGAACGGAGGTTATAGAAAGATTCTGGAGTTTTCGCAATTTGAAGTAAGTCCTCCCTAAGCTCTTTCAACCTTCTTGGGTGGTGTTTGCTGACTGATTAGGTCGAACTGTACAGTGTTGTATTCGCTATCGCACTATGCAAATGATTCGAAGTCGTTATTATCGCACATTTTCGTCGTTTTCGCACGGAAGCCTTTCGAGTCAAGTCGAGCGCTCTTCTGTCATCGCACGGCGACATTCCCGCTGATTGCAGCTGGAGCGCCAGCCGGAACCAAAGAGAAGTGACTATTCCGGGTTAACGCTCCTGTTGCGAAGAGATCACAAGAGTGGGAGGCGAAAGGAACGGAAAAGGAGTCGAGAAAGATCAACATGGTACGTCCCTCTTTCAAGCTCAGCATCCGTTCGCAGCAGTACGCGGAAGCTGAATTTGAAACCTTGGCATGGTTTTACACAAATTCTGAAGGATGTTCAATAGGAGGCTTCCTTCATCTCCCCATAAATCGACAGAGATCAAACGGGTTACTGAGTGACCCAGAAGCGAAGCCTCATCTGCGGGAACAAGGTACGAGTTCGAGTGAAGAACCTCTTTCCTGGAACGTTCGTCGCTCATTCCCTTGTAGTTTCAGAAACATCTCTCTGTTAACTCGACTTCTCGAGCTCGACAACATTACTCTCCCATCTCACTGGCCTTGATCCGCTTACGCCTCTCTCTTCCCTGAATTGGATCGAGCTCGATCGAAAGAATTCGTATCGTCTCAACTTCGACAGGGGACATAAATCGATTTCGTGAACAAATTGCTTCAATCTCTACTGACACAGTCTCAAGGGGGCTCAGAGATATCAAGAATCAAGCCTGTTTCTCGAATGCACCGACTTGAAAGCTCGCAGATACCTCGCTAAGACTGATACCGACGTCCCTCAAACGTCGCTCGTGGCCGTTGGACACCAACCGCGCCACCCACATGTTCAAGAAGTAGTTTTGGCATCTTTGAATGTGTTCGGGACGGACTCGGCCATCTTCATCGAGCCAGGCGGTGATCCCTGGGGGAACGGGTGCGTAAACGTGAGGTACGGACTGAAGCAAGGCATTGTAAAGTTCCCGAGGGGTAGGTAGAAGCGGTTCAGCAGTTGCTGCCGATGACGGGTGAGTCCTAGACGATCGCGATGGACCGTTGAGCGTCGTCAGACTCCCGAACCGAGAAAAAGTGGAAGGAAGACTGAGGTAACTCACTGACATTGGCTTCCTTCCGCCGAGTCCAGATCCGTCGGGACCGATCCGTCCGCAAGATTCAAGCTCGAGAGTGAATCGATAAGGTCCGTTTGAGTCGATTCTTCGCCTTTCGACTCAGTCTCCTCCCGCTTCTCCTGTTTGTCCTCTTCCTCCTGGCCCGTGGGTTGAGCGCTGATTGTTTGTGGCCTATTATGGATGTTCGAGAAGGACTTCATGTAGCCTGCCACCGAGATGTACTCGAGCCTGATCGCCTTATCGGGTTCAGCGATGATCGACGTGAGACGTTGAACGACGGTTTCGTCAACTAAGTCGTTGTAGTGGCTCCCCATGACGATAGTGGCGTACTTGATGCTATCGGACACACCGAGTTTCCCGGATACGATGGCGAGGTGAACCAATTGAGGGTAATCGCGAAGGAACGGGCCGTATACGGGAGAAGCGAGGATTTGGAGTTGATCGAGTAGATCTGTCTGTGCGAGGACCGACTCTGTCGCTCCAATTTCCGCGAGACGTCCTCGTCCTCCTACAGAACTGACATTGTAGGCCGTTACATCGTGGATGCCGAGGCGACGAAGCGAGGGGAGATGCCTTTTTCGAAGAACAGCCGTCCAGAGTCGCGCTGCCCCGCGATGGGTGGCGATGGAGAGAGTGTGAAAGTTCTTCAGGATCGAAGGAATGATGACGGGCTTGCGAAGCTCAACGTGAGGGTTCTCTTGAATATCTCTTCCGACGATCTTTTCGACACCTATCAGCAGAATTGCTCTGTTAGTAAGCTCGAAAGTCTATCGAGAATAACTGAGGTCTCACTTTCGGCGTTGAACAGCTTGCCTTCCAAAAGTCCTTGCACCGTACCAGCACCAACCCTGCAGAGTCCTGCTCCTGTCGACTCGCCTTCGTCTGAATCATCCTCCAGAGACGACCTCGCGAAGTCTTCGACCAACTCCTCGACGTTGGAGGACCAGACTACATTGAAGTTTCCCATGATTGAAACGTGTTTGACGAGTTTGGCATCTTCTTGGTTGATTGCGCGTAGCTTTTCGCATTGTTTCTTGTCCTCAATCATAACGTGGGAGTAGATTAAGGGTTTGACAACAGTTGCGAACGTTTTGCACGAATACGAGACTTGGGTGAGATCGTTTCGGGAAGGGACGAGTTCGAAGAGGTCGAGGAGGAGTTCGTCGGGGAGATGGGGCATTGTGAGGTGTTGTCTGAGTAGCTGTCGGAAAGTCAGCGGCGAGACGAGGACAGGAAGAAGGAAGAGAAGGGGGAAAAGAGAGATCGAAGGAAGAAAGAAGCAAACCTTGCTCGTCGAACGAGGTCCGACCGTCGCCTCCTCCGGTTCTTCTTCTTCTGCCTGTCGAGGGGAGCGAAAGCGGACGAAGTGAGAGAGGAAGAAAGGAAGAGAAGATGGAGGGCGTTTGCTCAGGATTTCGCAGGCTCGAGCCTCACCGCGGAAATCCATCGGACTTGCAGCTCATCGCTCTGCACAACTCACCAACAACCGAGACGCAAGATCTATAGCTCACAAATACCAGCCAACAGCATCAGACTCGGCCGCTGAGGGAGAAGAGGAAGAAAGAAGAGACTCACTGAGATCGTCTCATCATGACTTCGTCCGTCGATCTACTCGCAATGTTGAAGGGCGAGAGTGGAGCGATCAGATTCGTATGGCTCGTTGCAACATCGAGAACAAGCCGAGCGCTTGATTGCTTCGTGAATGCTAAATTTGTCTCTCCGTTTGTCGCCGGTATGAACGGACTCGCGAGCGGTAGAGGAAAGTGGCGCAGAGACATTGCAGCACACTGGAAGGTAGTAGTAACGACAACGAAGGGGATGTAGAAAAAGCGAAGAGAGGAGAAAGCGACGACGAAGATCTTAGTTTCCGAAACCGTACACTGCATCGCGAAACTCAAGTCAGTATCGAGGTCTTGAGCGTCAGACTAGGTAGGAAAGAGTGACTCACAGGTCTTGCCTGCTCGCTTGAGAGCGTAGACAACGTCGAGGGAAGTGACAGTCTTGCGTTTGGCGTGTTCAGTGTAGGTAACAGAGTCACGGATGATGTCTAATGATCGTCGAAAGCGAGTCAATAAACACGCTTGAGAGGTGGATAGAGCAGAGATGAACTCACTCTCGAGGAAGATCTTGAGTACACCACGAGTTTCTTCGTAAATCAAACCAGAGATACGTTTGACTCCTCCACGACGAGCGAGACGACGGATCGCGGGCTTGGTGATACCTTGGATGTTGTCACGCAACTGAATGAAGCGAGAACGAGTCAGTCAACAGTCGCGACGAGAAGCGAGAGGAGACTCTTGAGACTAACGATCTTTCGGTGACGCTTGGCTCCTCCCTTTCCGAGTCCTTTTCCTCCTTTTCCTCGTCCAGACATGATTGAGTAGAGTGTGTTGAGTGGTGGGGGTTTGAGAGAGAAGAGAGAGTAGAGTTGACTAAAAGTCGAAAGTGTGTGGAGTGAAGAGAAGAGGGGAGATCAGAGAGGGAGCTGAACTTTTGAAGGAGGAGCGCGTTTCTGAAAGTGTTTGTTTGTTCCAACACAGAAGTAGGAACTAGGCGGAGGTCGAATTTTCCCAAATCGCAAGTACGCATTCTCGAAAAACTCTACCTCGACCTAGTTCTTGACAAACAACGCACGCGCCTCTCTTCAACTCCGAGGGCTGAATTGATCGTCTCCTTCTTTCCACTTCCATCACCACTACATTCTCGATCAACTTTCACCCCAAACTCTCCAACAACACAATGGCCCGTACCAAGCAAACCGCTCGTAAATCTACCGGAGGAAAGGCTCCTCGTAAGCAACTTGCCGCCAAAGCTGCTCGTAAATCCGCCCCCGCTGCTGGAGGTGTCAAGAAGCCTCACCGTTACCGTCCTGGAACCGTCGCTCTTCGTGAGATTCGTCGATACCAGAAATCGACCGAGCTTTTGATTCGTAAACTTCCGTTAGTCTCTTCTCTCTCCCTGTCTCCTCTCTACTCTTAGACTGACACTCTCTCGTTTGTCGTTCAGCTTCCAACGTCTCGTTCGTGAAATCGCTCAAGACTTCAAGACCGATCTTCGATTCCAATCCTCCGCTGTAATGGCTTTACAGGAGGCCGCCGAGGCGTACTTGGTCTCGCTCTTCGAAGATACCAACTTGGCCGCGATCCACGCCAAGCGAGTCACTATCCAACCCAGTACGTTTACTCCCTATCGTTCTTCAGTCTGGATGCTTTTGATCTGACACAGACTTCTCTTTACAGAGGACATCCAACTCGCTCGTCGTCTTCGAGGAGAGCGTCAATAAACTCTCTCTCTCCCTCTGCTTGATCCCCCTTCCTTTCGCTTTTCAATCCTTATCTTGTTGTTTCTTGCTCTTTCTATCTGACACCTTATTGAGCTGCAACTCATGCGCTTACTCTTTACCATTCTCACTTCTCACTTTGCGAGCACATAGTCGAGAGCGCCTCTTCGTCGAACTCTTCTCGTCCCGAACGAAGAATCATACAGTACTGCTCTTCGCTGAGACGAGAGAACAACGTCTCTGAAGACAGTCGGTTACAATTGAATCGGGTTACTCGAGTCACTCGTCCTTTTCTCCCTCCCAATTCGACGAAAGCTTACTCGAGAAGACTCAGCGGTCTGTCAAGCCGGTCGAAGCTCGATAGCAAGGGAGACAACGTCTCGAAGCTCTCAGCATCTCGTCCCTCTCCCGCTACGACCTCAACGCTCTCACGATGCGATGCGATGAGATAGAATAAGTTATCTTTCCACAATACGATCTAAAGCATAGCTCTAACTCCTTCCATTCGATCCGAAGCTTCTTTCACTTGTCCTACCGCCTTCGATACTTGTCCCGCAATGTTCGAGATATGCGATTCGAGTCCAGCCAATACTTTCTTGAGATGTTCGACTTCTCCCGCGACTCCTTGCCCAGAGGGTCCTGCCGCGCGTTGTTGATGAAGCGAGTTGAAATCTCCGAGTACTCGAGAGACGGCGTTTGCGACTTCTGCGGGGTGACCGATTCGAACTGAACGAGCGGCGGCGGCTTGATGACGGAGAGAGAGGAGGGTGAAGAAATTCGTGATTGTGAGAAGAACGACAAGGACGAGTAAGAGTGCAGTTGGGGAGACAGGAAGCATGTCGAGGAAACTACCGGAATCGGCAGAGGAGGAGGAAGACGTCGCTGTGGGTTTCGGCGCAGGTGGTTCTCCAGAAGTTTCGACTCCGTATTCGTCCTTGTTCGCTTCGATGTGAGCTCGAACGGCTTCTTCGAGATCTTTGTGGTACGTCTTTTGTCCGTCAATCGCTCCTCGCTCGATAACTCCACGAAGCATGCGGTTCACCTGTGAGCGGATGAGTCAGTCGCCAGCGAGAAACTTGAGTCAGTGCGAATTAGCTCACCTTCGTCCACTCAACCTCGGTCGTAACTCTGACGTGTGTTCCACCTCCTTCAGCCCAGGTGAATGTTGAGCGAGTGACAGTGGAGAAATTGTCACCACTCGGTACATCGGGCGTCTTCGTCGTCGTCAAGTTCGAAATGCACGTTTCCGGATCCATTTGATCCTGTTTGTCTCGACTTAGTGAAAATTTCCAGTCTCGAGAAACGGAGATACTCACATTCTTATCGTGAATGATGCAATGAGTTTGTTTAGGACCAACGGGGGCGTTGAGGGGTTTGAGGTATGACATGTCCCGCTCTTTCAAAGCGTGATCGTCGTCCTTTGCGGCAGCGTCGCCATCGACGGCTTTCCAAGGACCAATATCGACTTCTATGGACGATGCAAGAGCTGAGGTCAGTTGAGTCAATCGCAAACTTGCAACGCTCGGAACGTACCTTTCAGATTCTCCTTTTCCTCGAGGAATTTCTTCAAAAACTCCTCGTTCGCAAAGAACAACTCGTAAGCTTTATCCGGACTCGTCGGCAAGATACAATCGAGTGCCTCGTTCTTGTATTCCGGTCCATCGTAAACAGTCGCCGCGTGACCTCCTGAACCTCCTCCTCCGGCTTGAGCTTGTCGTTTAACCTTCTCCGCTTCGGTAGGTGACGACGACGTTTTGCGAGTATCAATAGAAGCAGATCGGATGTGATTCTTGATCGCGGCGATACCAGTCTTGAACTTGTGAGATTTCTTCTCCCCTTTTTCGTCTTCGAACGAGATTTGACTCTTGACGTCGACGTCGGGTTCGGCGGCATACGGTGTCGAGGTAGCGTCGCCGTCGGGAGCGAGATTCTCGCCTGGGTGAACATGTTGCCAAATTTCGGCAATGAGCTTGAAGGCGGCGTCGCGGGCGAGGAAAGAGGAAAAAGTATGCGAAGCATGAAGAGTGGTAACTTCGATGGCGTTTGGGATGACCTTTGCCGTCATGCGTTTCCTGTGAGATAGAAGAAGCCGAGTCAGACCGTGACAAACAATGACTTGAGCCCATCCCGACTCACTCGATTGACACGATTTCCGACCAAGGGATCGTTAGATTCGTCTCCCAACCTGTCGTATTCGGTGCATTCGTCGATAGAGTCAGCTAGCTTTTGGTAAAAAGAAGGCCGGAGGATAAGAGCTCACCGAGAATGGCCGCGTGGAACGAGAGGTAGTGCTCTGAAAGGTAAAGTTTGCCTTGGACCGGGATATCGCGGACGAGGGCGCAGCGGTAGTCTGAGGCAAGGTAGACGTCATCAAAACAGGTCCAGCACTTGACTCAGACAGGAGAAAGAGCTCACCTTCAATCAACTCTTCTCGGTTCGAAATATCCTTAAACATCGAGTGAAATTTCTCCTGACTCGTTCGAGGCTCGACTGCAAAGTTCTCCAATACTTTCTCTTTCACACTCGTCGTCGTACTATCGGCCAAACTTCCTACTCCAGGTTGAGCGAAATCGTCTCGTTTGACGGCTTGAGCTTGATTCAACGATCCACTCGGTGGAGTTTCTGCGCCTCCAACATGAACGGGGACGGGGTTGCCGTGCTCGTCGGTGATGATTCGATCAGGAACAGCAGCTGAGAGTCGAGAATCGTTCGTGTGAGTCCTATCGCGAGTGAAACCTCCTGACGAAGAATGAACGCTCGCCGAATCTGAACGATCCCTCATACTCGCTGAAGACGAAGCTGCCTTTTCCTTGATACTCGACACTCCATCCTTGACTTTCTTGAACCATTTCGGACCTTTGCTCGTCTCGTGATCATCGTTCTCTCCTCCTCCTCCTTCTTCTGTTGCTGATACTCCGCCGATCGAAGTTTGTTTCCGTAAAGTAGCTACGTATTCCGGTGCTTCACCATGAGCTGGACCAACCACCGCTTCCGTTCCACCCAGAACTGAACTCGTCGTGAGTCTGTCGAGTTGGGCTCGTCCAGTTGCACCTATTCCAGTCGTCGTATTCTCTGGTGCCTTCGGAGAGAGTGCCGTGACATGTCTCGAATCGGTATCGGCGATAACTTGAGGTTCTGGTTGACGAGAAGTAGTCGAGGAGAGAGAAGGAGGACTCATTCGAATCGGCGAAGAAGGGTGCGAAACGAGGACTGGTTCACCTCCTTCTGATCCTGATGCTGAGGAAGTCATGGTGGAATAAGGGCGTGGGAATGGGAAGAGCAGCTGGGAACTCTGGGAGATTGCTCTTCCCCACTTTCGAGTTTTCTCGACAAAATTCGGTCGGCGTCATGGAACTGCGGGCAAGGAGAAAACTCGGTTTCTTGGGTTCGTATGTGAGATGTAGTAGCATAGTACAGAGAGGGGGAACAAACAGTAAACAATTTTAGAGGATAGAGAGAACGAGGGAGCGGAGGGAGAGTGACTACTAATTTTCATGTTTCTTCAAACAATACTTCCTCTATTGAGCGGCAGCACTCAAGATCCTGATCGTTCGATCGATTCCTGCAACGACGAGTTCCTTTCCATCCTTACTCCAGTCAACTCCGGTCAACAAATCACTGTTCTCCTCACTCTTGAGTAACAATTCCCAACTCTTGTTCTGGTAAACCCTCGCATCCGTTCCTGCTACCCCAAGCGCTTGGGCCGAATAATCGAACTTGAGCGCCGTGACCTGTACGTCCGATTCGAGGTCGATGTTCGCCGAGTTTGACAATTTACGAAGATCCCAAATCTTGACTTGTTTCGAACCTTTCGCGGCCGAGGCGA
The DNA here is from genome assembly GCF_050403485.1 of Sporobolomyces salmoneus. NCBI lineage: Eukaryota > Fungi > Basidiomycota > Microbotryomycetes > Sporidiobolales > Sporidiobolaceae > Sporobolomyces > Sporobolomyces salmoneus. The sequence goes on along the minus strand of NW_027481159.1, from coordinate 47,277 downwards.
GAGTGTATCCGTTCTCCGAGAAGGCGAGACTGACGATTTCTCCAACGTCGGATTCGGAAGAGTGTCCGTCGAAAGTTGCTACGCAGTTGCCCGTGAGAGTCTCGAAGACTCGGATTTTCGAATCTGAAGATCCGACGGCGAAGATGACTCCGTCAGGGTGGAACGAGATCGCAGTGTTCGAGGTACCGGACGCGGAGTCTTCAGGTAGAGATCCGGTGAGGATAGTCGCGGGTTTGCCGGAGGAAGGAGTGAGGTCGTGGATCGCCCAGGTACCGTCGGCTTGAGCGGATCCGACGAGGGAGTTACTCGGGTGAAGGGAGATTTGGTTGACTTCGCTACCGAGGGAGATGTTGCCCGTTACGCCGTATACCGATTTACCGCCGGAAGGAGCCCAAACGCGAACCGACTTGTCGAGGGATCCAGCGACGACGAACGAAGGAAGACCTTCCTCGGTAAGAGAGGAGGAAGCGGCGACGGAGGTGACCTTCTTCGTGTGTCCCTTGAGAGTGGCGAGGATCTTCGAGGTGGTTCGATCGTAAAGGAGAACGTTCTTGTCGAGTCTGTGGAGCTCAGAAGAATTAGGGATTAGTCTTCAGGCAGCTGAATCATCAATCTAAATTCGCGAGCTCACCCTCCAGTGACAGTGACGGTAGCATCTTTGGCGAGAGCGAGAGCGGAAACTCCAGGGGGTTTGGTGCCGTGAACAGAGGGAATGGTCGAGATTTCGGTGTAAGTTTTCATTTCGGCGGGAGAGGCGGCATCGGCAGCAGGCTTTCGCTTCTTGCGGGTCGCCGAGAGACTGTATCGCGAACTAGTCAGTCTCGAGATAACCTCTATAGACAGACGAGAGAGCTTACGTTGCGTTTGTTTCCTCTACTCGTTTCCTGGCATCGGCTGGTAGTCCCGAAGGTTCCTCCTCCTGAGGTTGTTCGACACCTTGCATCTCCGAGTCCCCACCCGCTGCAGCACCATTCGAAAACGCCGGACCGAGAGTCGCCTTTACACTGGCGAGCGCTTCCCTCGCCTCATCTCGTTCCCTCGTTACTCGGGCCAACACGCGCATCGCGGCGTCTTCTTTGTAGAGGGCGTGCGAGAGTTCTTGTCGGAGTTCTGCACCTTGTCTTCGTAGTTCGAGGCATTCGAGCATGGTGGAATCCCATTCTTGTTGAAGAGTGTGAAGGAGGGAAGGGACAGAAGTGAAAGTAGGTGCACGAGGGGGAGCCGTAGGAGCAGAGGGAGCTACACCATGAAAGCTCAGTCAGTAACGTATACTCAGAGCGGGACGAGATGGAGATGAGAGCGACAACGAGTTGTCCCTTTCCAAACTCGTTCGCGCCAGCAACCGATACAGTAGGGGAGAGTGTAGCTCACCAGTCTTGATATCTACGAGTTCATCCTCGTTCAAAGTCTCGCCAGTGATCGGATCCTTCGAGTCCTTGTCGCGCAAGTATTTCAAGACCAATTCCTTCTCGAATACTTGACCAGATTTGACCGATACCACCGGTTTCAGAGGTTGTTGTCCACTAATTGAACAGAACAAACTCATCGTGGTCGAAAGGGGGCGAGTAGTGAGTGAGAGAAGGTGTAAGGAGCGGATTACAGTGAAGTTTATAGCCTCCTCCTCCTCTCTTCTTCTTTCCCAAGCGTCCCTTCAAGTCCCTTAGCCCGGCAACCCTTCTCTTCCTCCCCTTCTCTCAGTAACTCCGTCGACTCGGAGTCCCTTCCAGCAGAGATGCTCGTACTTTTCGAATCGGCCGTCGGACTCGCCCTCTTCAAGATTAAAGATGGTAAACTCGAAGACAAGGACCTCCACAAGCAGTTCGAGACCGAGGAAGGTGCCAACAACCTGTTAGTATCCTCTCACAACCGTCCTCGATCGCCCAGCGAGTCCGAGGAGTCGTAGAAAAAAGTTTCTCGTTCTTCGAGCTCGCCTCAAGCCGTCATCCTGCAGCTCACAAGAGTAGTGGAAAATATGGAAACGGGGTTCAGAAAGCTCGTTACAGTGGATTCAGGCAGTCAGAGTAGACTTGGGATGAAGCATTGAGGCAGTTCAAGTTCTGACGGAAGAAAGTCGATGCATGTATTCACTGGGGAACAACGGTACGAGCCACTCTCACAAAAGAACGACTAGCTGACCTCTCGGAACGTCCTGCGTTAACAGCGTCAAACTCCAAGCGATCCACCGATTCACTTCGACCGCGACCGCTGTAGAGGACATGACGGCGATTGGAGAGGGAAAAGTCTCCAAGACTTTGAAGAAGTTCCTTACCGAGGAAGTTACCGGAAACAAGAAGCTCAAGAACGAGAAATTGGCGGTGTCGGAACCCAAATTGGGTACGTTTTCTTCAAATTCTCCTTTTTCTGAACCTCGCTAACCTCCCTCTTCCTCTTCCTGATACACAGCTGGTGCCATTCAAAAGAAGCTCGAGGGAATCTCTGTCGTTTCCGACTCGACTACTCAAGACCTCTACCGAGGAATCCGTCAACAACTTTCTTCCCTTCTCGGCGATATCGACCCTCGTGACCTTTCGACGATGGAACTCGGTCTCTCCCACTCGCTCTCCCGTTACAAGCTCAAGTTCTCGCCTGACAAGGTCGACACGATGGTCGTTCAAGCGATCGCCCTTCTCGATGATCTCGACAAGGAAATCAACATTTACTCGATGAGGGTCAAGGTGAGATCAGTCTCTTCGCACTTTCCTGAGTAGGAGACACTGACTCGATCGATCTTCAATAGGAATGGTACGGATGGCATTTCCCCGAGATGGGCAAAATCATTACCGAAAACATCACCTACGCCAAAGTCGTCAAAGCCATGGGATTCCGAACGAACTACAACACTACCGATTTCTCGCACGTCCTCCCTGAAGAACTCGAAGAGACCCTCAAATCCGCCGCCGGAGTTTCGATGGGAACTGAAATTTCTGAACAAGATCTCGACCACATTCATCTCCTCTGTGACCAAGTCATTTCCATCACTCAATACCGTACCGAACTTTACGAATACCTCCGAAACCGTATGGCCGCGATCGCGCCCAACTTGACCGCCCTCGTTGGAGAACTCGTCGGTGCTCGATTGATCGCTCACGCCGGATCTTTGATGTCGCTCGCGAAACACCCGGCTTCGACTGTTCAAATCCTCGGTGCTGAGAAGGCCCTCTTCCGTGCTCTCAAGACGAAACACGATACCCCGAAATACGGTTTGATCTTCCACGCTTCCCTCGTCGGTCAAGCTCCTCAAAAACTCAAGGGAAAGGTCCGTCTTCACTTCTTTCTGATCAGCGTTGAGCTTTCACTGACTGGCTCGTTTCATACTGTAGATGGCTCGTATGGTTGCCACGAAAGCCGCTCTCTCCATTCGTCTCGACGCTCTCGCCGACGCCGACACGAAATCCGGCACAGAAGCCGCCACCATCGGTATCGAGAACCGAGCGAAACTCGAATCTCGACTACGACAACTCGAAGCTGGAATCGGTCACACTTCTCTCCGATCCTTGTCGAAAGCGAACGGAGGCGAGAAACAAAAACGTTACGAACCTTCAGGGAACGGAGCTTCGTACAACGCCGGTGCTGATTCCGTCAGTCTCGTACCGACTGGAGTCGAGCCTGGAAAGGGTGGAGAGGAAGGTGTTGAGAAGATGCAAGTCGAGGAGACGGAGGAACAACGCAAGAAACGAGAGAAGAAGGAGAAGAAGGAACGAAGGAAGAGTGAGAAGTCTGCTGCCGCTGGTGACGAGTCAGTCGTCATTGGTGAGGTTGAGGGTGACGATGAGGTGAGCTCTATTTATCTTCTGATTCTTCTTTCGCATTCACTGATACCGATCCCCTGTTTCTCTAGGCTGCTAAGAAGGAACGTAAACGATTAAAGAAGGAAGCGAAGAAGGCCGCTGAAGCTGCTGCTGAGGCCGGAGCTGAAGGAGCCTCACCGTCGAAGAAGGACAAGAAGAAGAAGCGAAAGGCAGACGAAGACGGCGAAGAATCCAAGAGTAAAAAGGTCAAGGCCTGATCCCTGTTCCCCGTTCTTGTTTCCTGTCCCTTTGCAGCTATAGAGATGGAGAGAGCGCTGATGAGGATGACTGTGTACTGTTTCCGTCTACTTTTTATTGTATTTCGCCGATCTCTATTTGACCTTTCCTCTCCTCTTGTGTCATTTCCATCTCATCGTTATCTCGCAACTTGCGCGCCTTCGTCTATATCGGGAGATCGAACTAGCGAACCGCGAGAGCAGCGGGGAGACTGTCAATCTCGAACGTCGCAAGTGCGTAGACGCAGGTCTTCGGCAAGGGTCAGCAAGGGGCGAAGCGTTGCGATACGAGGCAAGGCAAAGTCTCTCGACAAGTCTGAAGAACGATTCGGAAAAGATGCAAAAAAGAAGTTGCGAAAATCTGATAGACACTTCCTTTGTACTTGTTCGCTCGTTTTGAGCCCCTCGAATTCAGTCCAGCTGCAGCTCGCCTTCTGACCCTTTTCCCCGACCGTCCCCGACGTTCTCATCCTATTTACAATCTCCTCATGAGCCCTTGCGAATCTTAGTTCTTTCCTCCGTCGACTTCGGCTTCTTCAACTGGCGGTGGTACTTCCAACGTCGCTCCCTGATCACCTTCGTCGATCCACTTGACTTGCTCCCCTTTCTCCCTCATGATATCTTCGATTGTTCGTGGAGTTTCTTTCCCAATCGGTTGTCCGGTCGGATGTTGAGGAGAAGGGGTTTGTGAGAACCATTGCAAGTGATCCGCTGTTGATTGCACGTGGTCGTCGAGCATGAAGCAGAGTCAGCTATCGACCTAGGAGACAGAGGAGAGAGACAGAGAGAGTGAATTTACCGATTAAATGACGGTTACTACACTCAGGACATTGCACAATGACCACTCCCTTATCGTAACTCCTCTTCGAGAACTCATGACTCGACCTATGTCCACAAGGCTTCGCAGGAGCTCCAATCTGAGTCTGTTGAGGATCCTCGGGAATCGGGGCTGTGCAGGTGAAAATGATCCGTAGCTTGCGGTCTATCCGTCCGATGGGTGTACCGGTCGATAGAGGTGCTTCGTAGCGGTAGGGAGAGGTCGATAAGTAGCGTGAGGAGGAAGGGAAGGAGGAGAGAGATGAAGGAAGTAGGCGAGGTAAAGGTGAAGGACGCGGGATAGATCGAGTCGCTAGCTGACGGGTACAGCTTCTCAACAGCGATCTCATGGCGGTTGACTGCATTTTCTGAAGGTCGTGTTGAGCGAGAAGAGCGAAAGAGAGATCGAAATTTCTTTTTCCAAAACAGTTCACTGACCATTTTCAGGCTTCTCCAAACATGTCGAGTGGGTACAGTCTACAACCTAGAAGCTCTCGCTAGCCGTGCTGACATTTTCTCACGCAGAACGCATGACTTTGGCTGAACAATTGGCACAAATTCAACAACCAGCTCCTCAAGGTCTGTCTCCAAGCTCCTATGAATCTCCTGGACTATACTTAAGAAGCTCGTTGCTGCAGACTTTGATCCGGAAGAGGCGTACACGACTTACAACGCCGAGAAGAGCGAAGATCAAAAAGATTCAGAAGCGGCGAGAGCAGACTATGTCGACGTTGGGTGAGTAAGAGACACTCGTCAATGCATTTGGAAGCTACAACTGACTCGAAACGGGATCGGGAAACAGCGAGAGTCGATTGAGGAAAAAGGGAGAAGCGATCGTAGATTCGAAATACGAGGGAAAGAAAGCTTCCAGAAAAGCTCTCTACGGTTCAGACGATGATGAAGATGAAGACGATGAGGAGAGTGAGCTAGGCGGGAATGCAGGCGAGGACGATGAGGAGGAGGAAGAGGTTTACGAGGGAGAATTCGCAGATTTGCTCGGCCCTGCTGGAACCGACGAGGATTCGAATCAGGAGGAAGAGGAAGACTCGCAAGATGAGGACAGTAACGGCCTTGACAACGAGGAAGAGGAAGACGACGAGGAACAGGAGGAGGAGGAAGAAGTTTCGACAAAACCTTCGAAGAAAGTTACGGCGAAACAGCAGGACGAACGAGTAATGATGAAAGAGTTGAAGCAAGCCGCGAGTGCAGATGTCGAAAAGGGACGAGACGTTAAGAAGCAACTGGTGAGTACCCATTTTTTCGGCTGCCTTTTCTCTCTCGAGGTTTGACGATCTGCTTCTCCGTTTCAGGCTTTCTGCGACAATCTCCTCGAATCTCGTATTCGATTACAAAAAGCTACTGCAGCAGCAAACCTCCTGCCTCAACCTTTCCTCGCCCCTACATTTTTCTCTCACCCCGACCTTACTTCCGAAGTTCAACAAACTTTCTCCGAACTCGCTTCTCTCAGTGAGGAGCTCTTCTCACTTCGTCAAGATCTCATCAAGGAGAACGAGAAGATTGAAGTAGAGGACGAATTTGGGGAGAGTAGGAAGAGGAAACGGAGAGCTGTTGATGAAGGAGACACGGATGATTGGACTTTCGATACGCTGAAAGACCTCGCACAACTCGAAACTACGTGAGCTATCTCTCTACCTGGTCTTTCTTTCGTCCACTTTAACCTGACGAAAAGAGTGAGCTCACAGAATCGAACCTTTCCTCCGTCAAACCGTGACGAAGTGGTCGGATAAAGTTCTCGCCGCTTCAGGTCAATCACTCACTTCCTCGTCCAAGAAGTTCAAAGCGATCAATCAAAACTCGATGGCGCAAATCGATCATTCCTTGTCGTCCACCGAGCGGGAAAGGTTGATCAAACGAACTCGAGTGCGAAGAGGAGAGGGGAAAGTTGTCGGAGGCGGGAAGGGGCTCGTACCGCTGGAAGGAGAATCTTCGACAGATGCTGCAACGGCGGGCGAGAAGGGGAAAGAGATTGATGAGGAATGTTTCGATGACAACGATTTCTATCAGCAACTTTTGAGGGAAGTCGTCGAAAGTAGAATGTTGGATCTCGGTGAGTGCCCTTCCTCCTCTGTCCTCGTATAGAATACATGACTGACGAAGCCTCCGGCGTTCACTCGTTCAGATGATGCTACGATGAATACGCTCAGATTGGCTTCGGCTCGAGGGAAGAAAGTCAAGAAACAAGTCGATACTCGCGCGAGTAAAGGTCGCAAGATCCGGTTAGACTTTCTCGCCCCGTCTCGTCTATATACTTCAGATCTGACCTTGCGTTTCTGCCGCATCGTAGTTATCACGTTCACGAGAAGATCCAAAATTTCATGATCCCTATCGAAGCTGGTGAGTCTGCACTCTCCCAACTTCCTTGATGACGACGTCGCTGGCCTCTTTCTCTGTACTGACTTTTTCCATGTGATTCTGCGTCTAGCTACTTGGCACGACGAGCAAATCGACGAACTCTTCGCTTCTCTGCTCGGCAGGTCCCTCACTGGTGCGGCTGCTGCTGGGGCAACAACGAACAACATGGATGTTGACGGAGAGGATGAGGGCAATGGAGTTGAGCGGGATGAGGTACAGGCTAGTGGATTGAGGATTTTCTAGATTCACACATTGAAATCACCTCGTTTGGCAATCCGCGGTGTCCTTGTTCCGGCCTTCGCTCTATCGTACGTCGAACAGTGTGCACTCTTCTGAGCTGTCGCGGGATGCGAGCAGAGAGAGCTGTACCTTAGCGAAGCTCGAAGAGAAAGCGGACTCGGAGAAAGTCTGCGAAACTCTTTTCCCTCTCCCATCACCGCCCGAAAGCTCGCACGCTCTAGAGACTCGACAGACACGAAGCAATAACCTTCGATATGCCTAGCAACCTCCCTGTACCACTTCCGCTTCCCGTGAAGCCCCTCCCGACTGATTCAACAATCTCATCAAAACCGAAGCGCAAGATCTTCACGGCGGCCGATCTCGAGCCTTGGTTCTCGTCTAGAGCTTATGCAGACCTAGAAGCTTACACTCTTCAACTGTGTCATTCCGTTCGTGGGACGAAGATCGAAGATGAATGTTTCGAGAGTGAGGTCAGTCTCAATCGTCTTTACACACTGCTGTGCGGCTCGTGATCAGGCATAGCTCATGTCTGCTCGATGCTCAGGTCACTCGCAAATCCGTTGCATTCTTGAAGGAAGCCGAAGGTTGGATCGACGACATTCCTCTCCAGACGACTCCCCAACGATTCGGGAACAAGGCATTCCGAGATTGGCTGATCAAGGTCAAGCAAGTAAGTCGTCGGTCGGTCAGAATCAACCTCTATTTGCGATTGTTGATTCTTATTGAATATTTAGCGAAACGACGATTTTCAAAACTCGCTCGTTGCAACTTCTTCCGACCTCTCAGCAGCAGCAAGCTCCTCGATACTACCAGAATTATCGTTCAACTTCATCACCTCGTTCGGGTCTGGACCTCGACTCGATTACGGAACGGGTCACGAGCTCTCGTTCGTTCTCTGGCTCCTTGCGTTACGACTCATCGGGATCCTGTCGCCTCGAGACGATCAAGCCGTCGTCTTGCGCATCTTTGCGTCGTATCTCGATCTTGTACGAAAGTTGCAGAAGGTTTTCAAGCTCGAACCGGCGGGGAGTAAGGGAGTTTGGGGTCTCGATGATCACCAACATTTGAGTTATCTCTTCGGCGCGTCTCAGCTCATCGGTTGCGTTCTCTCCTCGCATTCCTGATACTCGAGCTCGATCGTGCTGACGTCTTGCAATGTGCAGATCATCCCACTTTGCGACCTTCACACATTCTCCAACCTCGAATTCTCGCTCCTCTCGCCAACTCTTACCTCCTTCCCTCCTCCATTCTCCACATTCACGCTCTCAAATCTGGTCCCTTCTCTGAGCACTCTCCTCTGTTGCATCAAATCGCTTCGACCGTACCGAATTGGGCCAAAGTCGAGAATGGGTTGTGGAAAATGTATCGCGAAGAAGTTTTGGCGAAAGTTCCGGTCGTGCAACATCTGCGATTTGGGGGGTTAAGGGAATGGAGGCACAGGGATACGGGAGAAGAGTTGCCGAGTACGGGAGATGGAAGGGAAGACGACGACGACGACGAAAAGGAGGAGGATTCCGAACAAGACGGCAACTCCGACGATTCAGGGTTACTGAAAGCGCCTTGGGCTCAAGGCTCCCAATCCAACTCCTCTACTTCATCGACGTACCCTCTAAGCACGAATTCAGCACCGCTATCTCACGCAGCCGCTCGAAGAACTCCTTACACCGTTTCCTCCGTCGCAGCAGGTCCAAAACCGACGTCTTTCGCACCTCCTACTCTCTTTCCTTCTCGCTCCTCTGCATCTTCTTCTCGAAATGCGACTCCGATACCAGGGAAGAAATTTTTGGCGGAGGAAGGAAGTGCAGCAGCACAGAGCTCGCCGTTTGGGATCCTCGCAAGCACGACTTCGAATGGGAGCTCGACCTCCGGAGAACCAGGAGGGACAAGGAGTCAAGAGGCAGGTGTCCAACATGTTGATGCGAAAGCACCGTGGGCAAAGTGAGGGTGAACGAGGACGGGAAAACGTGAATCAGACGGATGAAACGAAGTTTATTTGGTCTCCCTCCATCGCAACGTCGCCCGATCTCTCATTTACCGCTCACCTTTCAGGTTCGACCGCAGTGAGCGACCGCACTTGCTCATTCGAATGCACACTCTGCCACAAACTTGAAGGTTTGAACTTCAAGTTTTTTTCGGATTTTCTTCGAGTATCTTCCTTCGAGTTCTTCTCTCCTCTGTGCGAGTCTCTCAGATGCGCGCAAGTACCTAGCGAAGACGTCGACGGAATCCTAGATGTCACATGCAGAGATGCCGCGAAATTCAAGAAATTGTTTTCTTCATCTCTCGATTTGACAACAAGCGACTCTACGTCGACAATGAGCACGACAACGTCCGAGCAAGGAGCTCAGCGGACTGAAGCTATCTTCGCTCTACGGGATCGGCTCGTGAGGGATCTCAAACAGGCGAAGAAGGGAAAAGTTGGTTCAAAGGTCTCTGCGAATGGAGAGGCAGATACGAGGTGAGTCTACCCAGCAGATCTACGAGTGAGCTGATCTGAACCTTCTCCATGCGTTCGACAGCCCGTTAGACTACTCTGCCGCTTTCAACCTCATCCTCGAAATTCTCTCAACTCCCGCTTCAGCTCTTCCCTCGGCAGCGAAAGGTAGTGGGGTACCTCCGACAACTCTCGTAGCTTTCGAAGCTCTCGAACACCTCCTGAAGCGTTCGCAGTCGATCATTGCCTCCGCATCCTCTTCCGAAATCGAAGTCGAAACAGTTCGCAATCAGCTCTCCACTCCCCTCCTCGTCACTCTCTCGACCGTTCTCTACACCGCATGGGACATTCATCCGCTCTCAGTCCAAGCGAAGCTCAAGAGCTGTCTCATCCTCCTCCTCGCTCTCGCTTCTCCCTCATCCCTCGATATTCCCGAAGTCTCGCATCAGCTCAAGGCCAAGATCCTTGCCGACCCTTGGAACAACAAGCGGAGTTTGTACTCGTTCGAAGCACTCTTACCTCACCACGACCTTGAATACTTTGCCGACTTCTCCGTTCGTCCCGACGTCGACCTCAAAGAAGGAATCGTGCGTCGAATCGTCGAAGGGATCCTCGCGAGTGAAGATATGGCCCCCGTAGCTGGACGAGTAGGAGTCAGTTGGGTCGAGAAGTGCTGGGAGCGACAAAGAAAGGATGGAGACGACGAATCTTCTAGGTTTTGGATTCGACCGGTCCTCGAGGCCTGCAGGTTACCTGGAGGTGCGAAAGCTCGAGGAAACATCTGTATCTACTTCATCGCACCGATCTGTGCGAAACGACCTCAAGCTTTCCGAGAATTATTGGCCGAAGGAGGATACCTGTTCGAGCGAGGCGAGGAAAACGTTGGACAATTAGGCGACGAAGATCTCGAAGCCGCGCTCGCTTTCCTCCGTGTCGGCAATTCACTCAGTCTCGTGCAACTCGACTCGGCCACTTCGACAACCAACTCTTCCGCCAAGATCGACCTCCCCGTCTCGATTCTCGAAACTTCCCTCACTCGGTTATCTCCTTCCCTCCGAATCGATGCCCTCTCACTCCTCGTCACCTCTTCCTCGAACGCGCTCCCGTTCCCTCCTTCGTCTCTACAACTCTTGAGAACTTTCTACACCTATTCACTCGGAGACGAAGAAGGCGACGTTCGAATGCAAACGATCGGTCTCACGGGCAAACTCTTGCTCCGTCTTCGTGACTCGGCATGGAAGGCTCAACGAACTGCGAACAAGGGTAAAGATGGAGCACAGGAGGCTCAAGAATACGTCGAGTCGGTCAAAGAGTGGATCGAATGGTGGTTCGAATTGATCGTTGAGAAGAATCTCAACCCGGCGAGGCCTTACCGAATCAAGATGAACTCACTCCGGATGTTGGATCTCGCGTTTCAAGCTCGAATCGATTCGGATTACCGCCTCGACTCGGAAGGAGACAGCAAAAAGGGAGGAGACGGGAACAAGAGAGATACGACGAATGGTTACTCGACTTATCGCAAAACTGCCTCGACTCAGACCCCAATGTTCAGCGTCAAATCTCGTCCTCAAGTTCAGAAGGAGACAAAAGGCGACGCAACCTTGATCGTTGAAGAGGATCCTTGGCCGTTCAAAATCCGTCTCGCGACCGCCGAAACGACTCAAGTCCTCCTCCGACAACTCCTTTCGACTTATACTTCAGCACGAGCTGTCTGTATCTCGACTCTCGAACGGTTCCCGTCGCCTTTGCCTGGTTACGAAGGAGTTGAAGGGAACGAAAAGGCGAAACGAGAACTTCTCCTTCCCGCCTTGAGAATGATTCGGAGTGGTCGAGAGGCCGACGCAAGTGCTGGAGCGGGTATTCTCGGGCTCGTATGGCGGAAATGGGTCCTCGATAGTGTCGAGAAGGGAGACGGATCACTCGCGAATTGGACACTTGGCGAAGTCGGAGGTTGGGTCGAGAGTGAAGCGACCAAGACGGGTCCTCCTGGCTGTAAGTCTTTGCCTCGAACTACCCTCGCCCGTGCAGCATACTGACCTCCCTTCTGTGATCGATGCTAGTCTCCTTTATTTCTTCTCTACTCGATCTCGCCGACCATGAACTATCAATCTACTCGAGCAATCTCGCGCAAGCCGCATCCACCATCCCGATGCACGGTACGATCCTTGCTCTTCGACACCTTTTCATTTCCGTTCCTCCCTCTTCGTACCAGACTCTTTCGACTCCTGAAGAACTTCGAGCCCTGTTCCGTCGAGCACTCGACACTGTCAAGCGAGTATGGGAAGTGACAGAACCGATCTTGGCGGCAAGAGGGCTTGAAGACCCGGTGGAAGAGGGCGAGGCAGATACGGAAGAAGCTCGAGCGATCCGAATCGAGCGAAGCCTCGCGAATCTCGAACTCGCGGACGACGTCGAGGAGGACGCCGACCTGCCCGAGGCTGAAGGTATGGGAGGACCTCAATATCGAGTCATTCTCAGCGCGTGTTGGCGTTCTATCAAGGAGGCGAGGTGAGTCGAGATCCTTCTCGCGATTCGTGATTCTGTGACTGAATTATTTTCGTGCCTGCAGCGAACTCGTCGAAACACTTCTTCGCCTTCCCTCGGAGCTCGGATCGACTGCTTTCCAAGCCGTGTGGAATTACGACGAGATTTGTGAGATGGGGGAACTCTTCGCAGATTGGCTGCGGCGAATTAGGCATAGAGGAGCTTCGATGAGTCTTCATCCCTGCTACTCGCGAACTGCTGGTGTACTCCTTGTCGCCGGGAAAGAATGGAACGAGGCAGGCGAGCTACCGGCGAAATGGCTGAATGTAAGTCGAGTCTCTTCCTCTTTCTCGCTACGAACATCGAACTCACGCAGAGTGTACCATATCCAGCACCACCTCGACTCGATCGTTTCGTCTCGGATATCGTTCACTCGTCGGTCGGCTGCGATCCCCTATCTGCTCGTCGGCCTCCTGACTACGATCCTGCCCTCCTCACGGTCTACTTTCGAAGCCGGATTTACTCGACTGTTCGAGATCGCCGAATCGACTTCGACGGACATCTCTGACGAAAGTCGAGTACACGCGATGAACACGTTACGTACCGCTTTCCTCGACGCCAAATGTGCCGGAGCGATCGGACCTTTCGTTGAAAGAGCTTTCCTTCTGAGCATCAGTTTATTCTGGTCGACCAAGTGAGTTGGACCACTTCTCTTCCGAGTATGCTAGAGCGTCAGCTGATCCCGGTGTTTCAGCTGGATTCTACGAAACGTCGCCATGATGCTTTTCGCGTCTCTCATCACTCGCGCATTCAACGCAAAGCGGACGAACCTCGACCGCGACTACGTCAGTCTCGGAAAGAGAATGACTATCGATGACTTCTTTGGTCGATATCCCAACTTGAAAGACGTTCTTCGAGAAGAGCTTGCTCGAGGTTGGCAACAGAGTCTTCGAGAGGCGGCGGTACGTCTCCAGGTTCCCTCCTTCCATAAGCCGTTCACTCAGACTGATCATACCCGAGCGCAGACGTCCAGTCTTCAGTCATCAATCTTTGCGATTCTCATGCTCTTTTCGCTTCTTCAAACCCCGAACCCCGTCGAGTCGACAACTAGCGATCCGATCGCTGCACTTACCGAACCAATCATTCCTCTAGTGACGGCTTGCAGTGCGAGCCGAGTTTGGAAGGTAGACAAAGTCACTTGTTCGTTCGCAACTGACACGAACTGACGATCGGTTCATGAATAGATCCGAGATGCTGCCTCAGATGCCCTGACTGGGCTCATCGCTCCTTCACGAGTACCCGAGTACTGCGAAAAGATCCTGTTGGAGCTCGAGCGAGATCATTCGACTCTGGACAAGAACGAGGTATTTCAACTATTCATTCCCTTACACTTTCGCGCGCGATTGACTGATCTTCGTCACCTGGCGCGTAGCTTCACGGTAAGATTGGTCAAATATTGAGGCTGTTGCGTGGAGTGCCGCCGTTAAGCCCCGAGGCCGAAGCTCCAGGTTTGGCGAATTTCACTACACTATCTCTTTAGCGCGATAGACTGACTAGATTCGATGAGATAGTCGCAAATGCTTACATTCGACTCGCGACGACCCTTCTCTCGCCATCGCAATCTCCCGACTCTTCGTCATTCCGACCCACGCAGCCATTCGCCGTCCTCTCCTCCTTCCTTCTCATCGCTCTCTACCTGCCTTCAACCTTGTCGTCGCCCTTATCCCCTATCTACGCTTTCGCTTCGTCATCGCTAACGCAAGCCGACGCGTGGTCTCCCTCGACTTACCACGTTCCCTCCGCCGAAGAGTTTCTGCGGTCGTGTTGGCAAGTCCTGTCGAAGGCGACAACCCTCCTCGAATACAAGCTCGCCCTCGTCGAAGCTGCCCTCCAAGGTCGATCTATCGAAGTCAAGCGGGAGGCTCTTGCTCAACTCGCTATTCTGTCGGAGGAGGATCCCTCGAGCATCAATCGGATTCAACACCCCCTTCTCACGTGTCTACTCAGCGCTCATCAAGCTGGAGATGTCAGGGTCGCTGTCGCCGAGATCCTTCAGTCCTCGACTACTACCGAAAACAAGTCTTTCGCCGAGGTCGAATCCCTGAATCGCAATACCACCGACGTGCCGCTCCGAGAAGCACTCATGTCGGTTCTCGCTGGTATGGCTAGAAGTGAACCTGAGCGAGACTCTGTGCTTCAGATGATCGAGCGGTGGTCTCGAATCTCCGAGGTAAGCCTTCCATCGCTTCTCGTTGCTCGTCAACCATGTGACTGACTCTTAGGTCTCGCTCGATCTCAGTCGGTCGACTCTCGTGAAGCCTCCGCGCTCGCGCTCGTAACTTTGCGTTCGTCCCTCGACGAGACGCCGTTGTCGCCAGCGCAAGAAGCTCGCTTCTTGTTGTGTGCCGTGCGACTGCTTCAGGATGATGACGCCGAGACTCGGGATCTCGCTTACAAAGCAGCGAGATCAAAGCTAGTCGAGGGGAAAGCAGTCGAGGCGATTGTGAGGACTGGAGGAGATCCCTTGAGGAGTCTCATCCTCCGAGACGAGGAACTGCAATTCGGTAAGCTTGACTTCTCTTGCTCTCTCTTTCTGGCAAACAATAGTCAGTTTCAAACGCTAAATCTTCGTATGCCGCAGAGGAAGACCTCGAAAATCTCTCGAATCCGTCTTCCCTCATGTTCACGATCGAGAAGCCCAACATCTGTCGAGACGATTTCCTCCTTCCTACCATCTCCCTCTCCCTCTCGAAACGACTCGACTCGGAGGTTGTGAACCGGCGGTCAAAGGCACTGAAGAACACGATTCAAACGGCGCGCGGATTAGAATCGGGTCCTCTGGGTCGAGACGGGAACGAGCTCGTGTGTAGATGGGTGACCCCGCTCGAATGGGAGCTTGATCTTAGCGGACAACAGCTAGTAGACGCTTAGGGGTATCATGTTAGTACGTGTAAGCTCGAATTGGGGTTTTCTGCCACCGGCGATTCGACTCCTCGCGACATCAAAGGGATTCGATTCACTAGTTACAGCACTACTTTATTTGGTGCCTTCTACACTACAGGGTAATCGAGCAAACGGTATGATGCAGAGAATGGACAAAAGAGAAAGAAGGAGAGTGCTGAGCTAATTTCGAGACCTCCTTACGGCTCGTACTTGGAACGGTGCGCTGTTCGAAGATGCCGGGTCAGTCAGATCAGACTCCAGTGCTCAGAAGAGGCGAAGGGACTCACGCCATGGACAAGGTGAGAGCACCGAGATAGCGCGGAGTAAATTCAATGTCAACCATCTCCGTATTCTCGAGATAGTTCGGGGCGAAAGAAAGGTCGTAATCTCGAATAATCGCAGCGAGAACACTGACACCTTCGTACAGAGCCAAGTTCATCCCTGTGTTTTGAGAAAGATCAGCAAGCGAAACGAAATGAGAACTTGCAAGAGGCTTTTCCTCACCGAGACAGCTACAGCAGAGGCAAATTCAGGTCAGTGTGTACGGCCGACGCTAAAGTGGAACGAGAAGGAGCTTACTGTCGGTACCCTCCGTTGAAGTAGTGAGCCTTGAATTGACTCTCCTTCTTCAATTCTCCCTTTTCATCGATCCACCTCGAAGGTTTGTACTCTGCTGCGTCAGGACCCCAAATACTCGTGTCACGTCCGAGTACCCAATCACTCCAGTAGACTTGATCTCCAGCCTCAATCCTGGGCGAGCGTGCGAATGAGTTAGCATTTTTACGCGCGAAGATATTGACGAGGGACCGAGCTCACCTTGGACCGTTCGGGATTTGATCGTCTCCAACCGCTTGCCAAGCGTTCTTCGGTACCGAGGGATGTAGACGTAGTCCTTCGTTGAAAGCGGCGAGAGTCTGAACGAGTGATTTGTACGAGTCGTAATCGATGTGACCAAGCTGATCGATTTCTTCGCGAAGAGGCTTGATGAGCTCGGGATGGAGGATGAGGCGGAAGAAGGTCCAAGAGAGCGCTTGCGCCGTCGTGTCGCTATCAGATTCGTCCGAACGTCCGGATATTAGCGAGGAATAGATGCAACGGAGAAATTGAGTTGAGCTTACCGACCGGCGATGATGAGGTTCATGAGAGCGTCGCTGTGCGTCGAGGATTGCTCTGTCAGCATCAAGAAGTTAGAACATCGTCAACAAAAGAGGGAACCTACCGAAGTGCTTTTCGATTCATCGGTTGACCATTTTCATCTCGCAGAGCCATGTATAGACTGAGAAGATCCTTGTCTGCTGCTTCTTTCTTCTGTGATCCCACAAAGTTACCTCGTCCCATCTCTTCCCGCTGCTTGATCACTCCAAAAGCAAAATCGTCCATGACTTTGTTGGCTGCGTCCATTTTCTTTTTTGTGCCGTCGAAGAATTCGGTTACGTGCCAGAAAGGACTGATCGAGAACTTGATCAGCATCTCTTCATCTCCGCGCCGGGTAAAGGAAGCACGCACTTGGTGAAGCCTACGGAGGAAAGGCATTGTCAGCGACTGTCGAACGAGCGGGAAAACCCCTGTTACTTACGTCGGTTCATGACAACTTGCCCATAGCTAGCCAAGACGAACGAAGAATCAGCCTGCGGCTGGGAAGACCTTCAAAAAGGGACCAGGGACGTACTCGAAAGCTTTCGCGAAAGGAACTGGCTCATCGGTCTCCGTCGATAAAGCGCCGAAGCTGCTTCCGAAGGCCATCTCGGAGAATGAAGCGAGAGTGAACCTGAAGAAGAGCTCGGAAAGATCGAAGGTCGTTCCAGCGTCGGCGTGTCGTCCGATGATGGTCATGAGCTTGTTCAGATTCGAGTCGATCGATTGCGAGATGACTCCTTTAAAGTTATTGGCCGTGAAGATTTTCGAAGTAGCCTATCGAATCAGGTCGGAAGGCTATCAGCGTGGGGAGGTACGGCTAGAGGACATGCGAGATAGAACAGACCTTTCTTTGAGCTTGCCATTCTTTACCGTCGACGACGAAGATTCCGTCTCCTAGAAGTCCAGACAGGTTCTTGTAGCTAAGAAAGGACGTACTCTAGTCAGCGTCTGAATGTGATCTATCCTTGAATCGGTCGCTTACAATAGAGGACCTTTGACGAAATTCGAGAAATTCGTTTTTTGCACGTATTCGAGCATCTGTTTCCCACTCTCCTCCATCAGACACGAGCTCGACGATGGAAACGACAAGATATACGTACCTCGGGAGAGGATATCTCGATCAGTCGACGTCCGTAAGGAGCTGTGAACGATAAAGCTTTGCCCTTTTCCGAAACTGGTCGTTCTGCAGTCCTCGCTTCCATGAACCCTGCGCTCGACGTAGTCAGCGTAGGCTACGCTCTGCTGTGGAGTTCAGTAGCTCACGTTCCATCGCTCTATCCTGATTCTTGACGAGATTGATAACGTCGCCAAGGAGAAAGTGTTGCTGTCCTCGAGGAGAATACAAATCCGGTCGACGCCTCGTTCCGATAGCTCGACCATCCCTGTAGTGCCAAACGAAGTATACGAGACTAGCGAGGAGAGTACCAGCGACGCAATTGAAGACTGAGAGTTCGAAGAGGTCGGATGGAATGGAGCGCGAAAGTGCACTCATTGCGAGTTTGAGAGGCGTGGTCGGATGGAGGTCGTTGTCGTAAGGTGATAGCGAGCGAATGAGAGAGTAGGAGAAGAAAGTCTCGTCGGAATACCTTCGAACTGGTGGGGTCGGCGACCTTTTTTTCTCGAGAGAAACGGAAGACCCGAAGTCCGCGCACAGTTCTCGAGGCAATGTTGTGAAAGAATGGTTTCCAGGCTCTTGATCATGCGCACCTTTTTAGGATTGGGTCACCGGTTTACGAAGCGACTGCTTACGAGAGACCTCTTGACAGTTCGAAGTCACGAGCGCGTTGCGATACGGTCGAGCGAAAGCATCGAAACGGGACAAAGCTGACTGGTCGTCGCGAGAGCACCCTATCGCACTGAATGCGAGAAGGTCGGCACACTCGTCAGACGGGCGCAACGTCCAGCTCGCGAAGAGGAATCTAAAGAGTTTGTCAGCGAAACGAGGTTTTGCATTCCCGCTCTGATCACAACTTCGTCAGCTTGTCGCGACGTCGACGAGACACCGTTACGGTGTATCTTCACCCGATGTCGAGTGTAGTTCTTTGAACACCGGTGCCTATTCAAATGGGACTGTTCGAACCATGCGAGAGCCTGATTCTCCGCTGAGCTGAATCCTCGTACAAACCACGTTTCGAAATAGTTACAACAGTATCCTAAGTCAGGTCGGGATCGTGAAGTACAAGAGAGAGCAAGACAACACAGGACAACAACTCGACTGGGAAAAACATAAGTGAAAGCAACGGCAAATCAGAAAGCTAAGGAGAATCGACAGGCAAAGTTGCGGAATCCGCGCGTGAATGCGAGAAGCTAGTGGCTTCTACGGCGGCAGGTCGATTGATAATTGGGAATACTTCGTGCTCGGTTGGTTGAGGTAGTTCGAGCTCGTCGTCGAGGAGGGTCGAGGGAGGAATCGGGAGCGAATGAAGGTGTTCAACTGCCGTGTTCCAATCTTGCTCTGTTCTCGAGCGTTGCATGAGAGGCGGCGACCGAGTTTGTAGTCGATCCAACTCATCGTCGGTGAAAGCGTGTCGAGTGTCGTCCCGCAGCGATTCGGAAGCGGAGTCGAACGATTCTCGTCCAGTTTCGCTCAGACTGCCGTCTCCTCCGAAAGGTATGGCGAGTGAAGAGTGAGATTGTGCTAGAGGGGAGGACCAGGTTGTGTTCTTCATGGAGACTTGAGAAAGAGCTGGTGATCGAGCTTTCTGCGAGGTAGTCCTCCTGAGCGACCGCTGTCTGGTCAACCGTTCCGTTTCCCGATCCTCGACGAGCAGGTCACGAGAGAGGACTTCGCGGTAACAGATGAGCTTGACGAGGCTGTCACGTCGGTGAATCGAAGTTCGTCAATTCTCGCGCAAGGAAAAGAAAGATTCGAGAGACTCACTTCATCCGAGTCTGCCTGATTCGCTTCTCTATCGGAGGAATCGCTGTAAGAACTTTCTCCCTGGTCGTAGAGCGGAAGGGTGTGAGAATTGAAAGGTGTTTCGCGAGGCACAAATCCTCCTGAACGAGCGCTTTGACCCGCCTAATAGAATCGTCGAGGTCGTTGATACGCAGCTACACGACGTAAAGAGCTCGTCAGTGACCAGACGCAGGAGACAGGAAGGACTGATCTCACTCGAAGAGTATCCGCGCGAGAATTGATAATCGGGGTCGAGGGAGGTAGCTCCGGAAGTGGTTTGCTCGTGGACGTCTCCACCTCTGCCTGCGGAGGTCTAGTGGAATTGTTGAGACTGGGGTCGCCATCGACTGCTCCCGGGAGACGTCCCGTTACTTCACGACTCTCGAAATCCAGTTCGTTGCTCGGGCGCACGGTCGCTGTCGAATCCTGTCGAGCATCCATGTTGTTCGTGCTGACAGACGTGGACCCCGACATCAAAGAGAGAGAGCTAGGAGCGGGCACGAGATTGAAGTTGGCAGGGGATCGAAAGCTGGGAGAGGCCGGCATTGACAACGAAGGAGACGGCGGTAACGACGAGTTAGTGCTCGTACGAAGGGTTGGCGCCTGGAGAGGTCGGATCCGTATACTCGCTGACTTGAAACTCGCGGCGTAGTTGATCGCGTGTAACCAAGAATTGAGGTCGTCGGAATCGTGAGCTTGGAAGAGATATTGACGACCGGCGGGAGCGACGAGACGAAAGACGTTCGGGTGTCGTCGATAACTTGCATCGTAGAGAGCGACCGTGTTGTTGAGAGACAGGACGGCGTCGGGTTTGAAGGGAGTTTGCAAGGTGAAGACGAGGACGTGGTTCTCATCGGGTCGAGGCGGCGTCGATACTGCTGCCGTGTCGAGGGTGTGCTGTAGCGTCGCAGCAAAGTGTGCATCCTTCTGTGAAAGAGACGAAGCAAGCTTTCAGGAACGAGACGGGACGGAGTGGGAGAGGGCAGGAACTCACGAAGAACAGTAGTTGGCTCCCTGTCAGAACGACGGTCCAAGCTTTCCATTTCCGACTCGCTGCTTTCTTCCCGCCTTCTGCGAGATCCTCCTTCCGACTGAGCACGCCGACTTTCGTGATCTTTAAGTTTGAAACTGTCGATTTGTCTTTTGCTGGAGTAGCGACGAAAGTGCTCGAGCTGACGGTAGGGACGAGCGGAGACCCACTCAATGAGTCGGAAGAACTATGAATAGCGATATTTGAAGGAACAGCAGTTTGAGGTCTCGAAATTCCCCGAGGTCGATTCGAAGTTTGCAAAATCGGGGCTCGGGCGAAGAGGGAATGAAGAGTAGTAGCGTTCTGAGCAGTTCGAAAGAGTATCATGAGTGGAGGGAAGACTGCACGGGGAGGAGAGGGAAACATACCAAGAACGAAGTTGTTCCCGTGTACGAGAACGGACTTTTCATTGGAATATGACTTTCGACGTCGACTCGGAACCGACTCGTTTGCCCCTGATCAAGAGCAGAGTACTCAGCACTAATCAGATCAGGAGCAGAGAAAGAGAAGAACTCACGGTAGCTATGAAGTGATATGGATCGATTTTGACTTTTTGATTAGTTCCAGCGAAGAAACCGCTCGCAGTTCCCGTAGCGTTCAGCGCGGGTGGTTCTTGGCGAGATAAACTCGATGAGAGCGTCGGCGAAGGATCGAAGAAGTCGGATGCAGGATTGTCTTCATCGACGAAAACGAAAGGAGCAAGAGTAATTTGGTCGTACAGATACTTTTGCAGGACGAATGAAGAAGAGTCAGCAATGCTCTCATCAATCTGTTGTCTGAGATTAGAGCTTACCTCGAGCAGCTCGGCGGCGACACCATCGATTCTCGTGTTCTTGACATAGTCCGCTTTCGACCTGATTCTCAAGCATCCTTTGTCAGTGTCTTGCGGTTCAAAGGCCAGGACTTAAGGCTTACATCTTGGTCTTGGCGTTGGGGTTGAAAGCGTCCGTATTGAGCATGACCATCGAGAACGCGAGAACATAAGGGATATCGCTAACTTCCGACTTTGATGATTTCGCTTGCCCTCCCGATAGATCGTCTCGAGTTGCTGAAGTACTTTCAGAGGAGTGATCCTTTGACAAGAAGAGCTCGGGGTTACATTCGCACCATCTCCGAGCGAACGCCTCCATGACTCGATCGATCTGTTGCGTCTCCGGTGGTAGACTCGACGAGCAGAGGAAGAGGCGGAGCGCGATGTCGAGGGGGAGAGATTCGAATGGGAAGCACCGTAGATACGCTTCGAGACCTTGCTGGTAAAACGGATCGGCACTGTGCAACATAAAACGAGGTCAGTCGATCTTTTTGGCGGTGAAAGTGAGGGATCCATTCGAACGTACCTAGCGGAGAGTACACGAGAGACGTCGCCTTTTCCGACTTTGCCTTCTCCGTCTTCTCCTTCTCCCATCATGAGTCTGCGTACGAAATCCTCGGGCGTTTCTCCAAGCTCGAGATTCGGCGTCGGGAACTTTTTCACTGGTTTCGGCTCCTGACGGAATCCAGGCGTCAACGTCGGTGAGAAGTTTGATGATTGTTGACTCGGGGAGACGATGCTGAGACTGCTGCCTCGCTGGCGGTTCCCGTTTCCTCCTTCTCCAAACAGCGATGCGACTCCTTCGGAAGTTGCAGGTCTCGATCCGATTCCTCCAGCAGGTTGAGGGAGAGCGAGTGAGCTGTTCGAAGTGTTTGCCGTGTTGCCTCCGAAATTGCTCGAACCAACGCTCAATCTCTTGTTCGGATCCGTCGACGCCCTCATTCGACCGAGAACTCCTGGAACCTTGAGCGGCGAATCGCTCGCTACGCTACTTCCGCTTCCTGACCGTGCTCTACCCATCTCGCGCTCCTTGGTGACCGAAGCAGTCGACGCCGAAGAGGAACCGAAGAATCCGTTCCCGACGCTCAGACCTCGTTTCCGCCCTGTTCCAGGTCGTGTCGCCTTCCCTCGACCACCTGATCCGTCAAAGAGCGCGCCAAACTCATTCGTCTCGATTCCTCCTGCTCCGGGAGTCGAAGGGGTCGAAGTCGCAGAGGAACTCGATCTCGACATGCTCGCACTCGCAGCGTTCGGGTTGTTCGATGACGAAGTAGTGCTGGGAGATCCCGAACCTCCAAAAAGACTACCCCAACCTCCCGAGAACCCAAAGACGCTCGATCTTCCGATTGAAGGGGAATCAGCTGTTCCCGGCCTGCGAGAAGTCGAGTTCGTTCCCGTCCGATAATGAGCACTCGCGAAGTAACCTCCTCCAGGCGGAATGCCCAGGCCGCCAGTGACTGAATTTCGCCCACCACCGTAGTTGAAGGATGTACCGCTTGACGAAAGAGGTGGAGTCGAAAGGGAAGGAGATCGACGATCTGAGGCGTCGGAATGAGATCGAGCGGAACGAGTCAGTGTACGTTTGCGGTCGAGTGGTGATGGTTCAGTCGCTGAGGGAAGAGGGAGCGGAGGTGAAGCCAAGGGCGAAGAAGGGTTTGGTGAAGTTGTCGGAGCGTAGGAAGCGGTTCGTCGCAAGAGAGGGGGAGAAGATGCGGAATGTGCCCGACCGATACGATGAGGCGATGTTTCGGACGGAGATACGGCAGCAGGAGGTACGGCAGGGGGAACTGAGACGACTAGGGTTTTCGAAGAATCGGTCGAGAGGGTGTGACTGAGAAGCGGCGGTACTGGAAGCTGGTCAACGGTTTCGCGTCTCAGAGGAGATAAAGATGATACTGAAGCCGAGTTTGCGGAGATCGGGGAAGGCTGCGACGAAGAAGGACGAGGTGAGGGGACGGGCGAAATAGTGAGGGAAGGTCGAGAACTCGTCGGAATGTTGATGGGAATCGGCGACTCGCTTCGAGTGGGCGATGAGACGATGCTTGATCGTGGTCGAGCCGGCGAAGGAGCAGGAGAAGAGGTTGGCGATCCAGTCCCGAATCCCCAAGACATGCGATACGGATTGCTCGACAGTTGTAACGAAGGGAGGGAAGGAAGAGACGGAAGTCCAGCGCTTGAACTGTTCTTGCGACTCTGGACTGGCGATTCGGTTGGAGATTCCGTCATCGCTTGAGAAGTGAACGGTATTGGAGGGTCGACGGAATTGCGTCGAGGTTCCTCCTCCGGTCGAGGCGTCGACGAGACAGAAGGCGTCGTATCCCTCCTACCGAAGACGCTCAAAGTAGCTCTTCGCAAAGCCGACGTAGTCTTCTTCTTCTCTTTCTCCTTTTCCTTTCCGCCGACATTCTTCGTCGGTTCTGCTCCGCTTTCCTCGAAACCCAAACCCGTTCTCGCTTCAGATTCTCGCTGTTTTCCCTTCCCACTAGTAATTCCACCGTTCGTTTCGATTGTCGGAACGAGGGGACCGAGGAGCCAATGCGACTCTTTCTGACTCGGTGCCTCTGTATTTCTGCGTTCCTCTGAGCCTCTCGACAAGCTTGGCGGAGGTGTTCTGGTTTGTGTCGGTATCGGGTAATAAGGTACCGGCGCGGAGAGGGGCGTGACGGGAGTGGAACTGTTGGGAGAGTTGGCCGAGCGCGAAGAAGAAGCGAGGGAACTCGATGATGTTGTCAGACGTGATAGTGAAGGATGGGCGGAAGACGATGACTCGACGCGAGTCTGTGGGCGAGAGGCAGTCGAAAGGGTGGGTGGAGGATTCGGGTCATCGAGATCAGAGGACGGAATTGGCGGAGGAAACGTGCCGGAACTGTTTGCTGATCCCCCTAATAGCGGACTCGTACCGAAACTTCTCGCACGTCGAATCAGAGTCTTTGGCTTGTTGGACTTGCGAGGAGCTGACGATTGAGAGTCTAAGGCAGATTGAGATGATCAGTTTTCATTTCGATTCCGTCTGCAGCACGTTCGCGCTGCCAGAAACGCGTTCAAGATACGGTAACTCACCCGATCCCGAGGTCCCTGTAGACTCGTCAACCTGAGCTGAAGAACCTCCTGCATGACTAGCTGAAGCTGAACTATTCCCGACGAACGATAATCTCCTCATTCTCCCTTCGAACCCCAATCCGAAGCTCATCTTTCTCGTCCGACTCCTGTCCCTCGGATCCTTTTCCTTGTCGGGTTCAATGAATCCTATACTCGATTTCCTCGAATCTGCTTTCCCGTTCGTTCGGCCCCGAGGTGGACCCGCCAACTCTTCCTGTTCATCCTCGGGGTCCACCTCTGCGAGTTCGTAGCTTTGTTGATCGGGATTCGGACTTGGGGGTAACGAGAGTAGACCGAGTCCCGCTGCTGCGAGGGCAGAGATCCCAGAGCTTGATGATTCCGACAACCTTCTGTCCTGACTCGCGGAACGACCGGGAGAAGGCGATCTTGATCTTGATTGATGATTGGAATGTGTATCTGCAGGTCGTAGCTGTGTTGATGATTGCGAGTTGTGGAGAATGCGTTGAGTGGTCGTGGAATGGAGAGAAGGAGAGCGAGGAGAGGAGAGAACGACGGCGGGTTGAGGAGGTGTCGACATGAGGAGAGACTCAGGATGGCATAGCCTGTCTCTGTCGGAGCGTCTTTGTGAAAGTTGGGTCAAGGTGGGGAGAGGAGAAGAAAGAGTCCAGAAGCGGTGCAGTTCGCTGTTTATCTCGCCACGCCGTGCGAGTCTGCGTTGTACTCAATGCTATTGATTGATCAAGAGATTCAAGTTATACAACAGCTACCACTCCCATTCCGAGATCCAAACTCTTCAAACTCGCTTTCCTAACTTCCTCGAGATACCTCTTCAACGGATTCGCTTGATCCCCTTCCCGCGTGTTCTCCGGAATGAACTCGTGATACAGTCCGAATCGTTCGTCGGCTACGATCGTCGCGAGGTCGAAGGCCCACTTGAGATTTGTCGGTAGGATCGCAGAAGTCGAAACGAAGGTATGATGAAGGCGCAGTACGAGATCTGGAATCAGGAGCCTTCGAATCGCTGCGAGTTCAGCTAGACGACGAGGACCTGCCGAATACGATTCGCGGCGTAAGTCTTTCGCTCGTCGTGATGGAGGGGAAATTCAAGCGTACCTGTTCCATCTTCTTCGATATGCGAACCTTCGACCACTTCCCCCTTGAGCCATTCTCCCTGAAGCACCTCAAGAGCTTTCAACCACAATTCCTCGACCAAACTCTGTACTCCTTCTTTCCAAGTCTGCATTTCCAATTTACTCTTCGCCGATTCCGCTTTCTCTTTCCCTTTCCCACCCTGACTTCCAAAGTCGAGAGGATGAGGTGGTCGAGCCCAGACTTCAGAGAATCGTAAATGGTGGTCGAGACAAGTGAACAAGGTGATATAGTCGAGGTGTTCGCGAATTTGGAGCTGAAGGGCGGGAGAGGAGGAAGCGGGGGAAGAAGCACAGACGGAGAGGAGGTCAGAGGGGAGAGATCGGAGGAGTGCGAGGGCGGCGTGAGGTGCATCGGTAGCTACGAAACCGAGGGCGAGTCAATCAAATGTCGACGTTTGAAAAGTGTAAAGAGAAAAGCTCACCGAGGAAGTAACGAGCGAGTGCGTTCGCTTCACTCAGAGCGTCGATATAAGTTTCCTTCTCGGCAGTGAGCCATTCGAGACTCCTGATCAATTCGAGTTGTCTTCCATCGACTCGAGCATAAGCATCGACAGCTTGTTCGCGCGCTGACGTTGCGAGAGGGGGCGGAGATGATAGAGCCGAGGACAGGATGAGAGTGACGGTTCGTTTAGCGATCGCAGGTAGTGAAAGATTGTGTTCGAGGCATTTTCGGAGCGCGAGATGTCGAGCTGAGACGTCGGAATCTGGTCCGAAAGCTAGACGAGTGGAAAGTTTTGCTTCAGCCTCACGTTGATCGGGCTGAGGAGAAAATCCACTCACTGAGTAAGAACCTTGCATAACTTTCGACTGCGCTTTCTTCCTCGAGGCAACTGGCGTAGAACGCAATCAGGTTTTCATCCTGATCGTTTGCTTCGAGTACATGGACGTAGGCTTCGAGGATTCGATTTGCGGCGTAGGAAGGGAGAGGTTGCTTGAGTAACCGGAGGACGAGGATAAGATGGGCGAAAAAGCGAAGAAGGTGAGCAAGAGTCCTGGAAACAACGAATTCCCTTAAATCAGCCCAGCGCCAAAGGAGACTCAAAAGAATCATCACTCACTCTGGTTCGGTCTCGCCAGCAGCAGATTCCAACCGTTCGACGAAAGTCTCGAGCAAATGTCCGACCTTGTCGACGATGAGGTACATCTGACTGACATGGAACGGGTTCTTCGCCGCCATCTGTAGCTCCGTCTTATCACTCTTCAACAGCTTTTCAAAGATACCCTCCAACTGCGATCGAACACCTTGACCAGGTTGCGAGACGGAACCGAACAGCGGATCCTCCGAGTCGAGTTTCTCGGGAGCAGGGGCGATCGAATGCGGTGTTCGGGTCCAGTATCGACCAGATTCGGAGAGAGCGAGAGAAGCTTCGAGGTGGGCTTCGAACAGAGAGTTGAGGTGCGCCCAGACGACGTCTTCCCACGAGGAGGAAACGGCGAGTACTGAAGGAACGTCTCCTGAGAGAGCTCCATACAGCGCTTTCTCGTAAGCTTCAACGTTCGGCTGTCAAGGCAGCGAAAAGAGTGTCAGTGAGTTTACCATCTGAAACGAGGTCGAGTCGGCGAAAGGAAACGAACGTTTGCAGCGATTTTTCGACACATTGCTTTCCACAACCTTCGATTCTCGTTTCCCCTCGCCCTCTTCTCATCAAGTTCTTCGTCCATGACATCGAAATCGTCGAACTCGTCGTCTTCAGGTGCGAGAGCTGGATCGAACCACAACCTTCCGCCCGAGAGTGACGCAGCTCGCCAAGATTGGTCGGATTGACGACAGAGATCGAGGGCGGCGTCGAGCTGTCCGGTTCTCACATACTCGTAGAGTGTTCGAATCAAGGCTCGTTCGTAGGTCTATCGAATAGAATCGTCATCAGCTCTGGTCTGCCAGGATAGAGTACCACGAAATCAGACTCACCGCGTCATCTGCCTCGAGGCGAGCTCCATCTGATGATCCTCCAGCTCTGAACAAAGCGTCAGGATCCAGCTCTTCAACCAGACCTCGAGGTGTTGCTGCTCCGGTGCGTTTGATTTGTTTCAGTTTGTTCTTCGTGTAAGGCAAGTATCCTCGTCGAACTTCTGCCGGGGAAAGAGATGAAGGGATAGAGTGTAACCAATCTCGAATAGCCTGTATAGATAGAAAGTCGCTTGTCAGAAATGCAAGAGCAACGGGAGGGTAGAAACCCGAAGGACAAACTGACCGACAACTCGATCAAATCCTTGTTTCCCTCGATCACTCTCTGTACGACCGAGAGCGGAGGCGTGTAGGGGTTCTTGCTTGAACCAACTGAGGAAGGATCCGCAGGAGGAGGGGTCGAATCGCTCAGTCGTTCACTGCGAGTCGAGCGACCAGAGGTCAGCGACGACGTCTCTCTCGAGGTCACATGGAGGTGCAGCTTACGTGTAGAGAGCTTGTACGAGCTGCCAAGTGTTCCTCTCGAGTGTCCAGGCGTCGAGAGCATCCGGATCAAGTTCGGAAGAGAGTTCATCGAGTCTGACAAAACGCGACGAACGATCAGTCTCCTACGAGCGTGAAGAGTCGTAGGGCTGACTCACTGTTGATCACAGATGGCAGTCCATCGCGAGAGGAGGTTGTCGGAATCGTCTGTCAACACTTCCAAGTTTCCCGATTGAGCGCTCTGGAGGTGTTGACTAAACTGCTGGTAGATGTCGCTCATGTCGTAGGACCTCACTCGAGTCGTCGAGTGGCCGGGTGCGAGATAGCGTGTTCAGAGATGAAGCGAATGTGACTTATAATAGGCGAGGAATTCCTCTCCGACCTCTCTTTCTCTCCTTCACTTCACTTTCCGACTTTCCCGACTGTTCGACTTCTTCCCGCTAACCCATAGCAACGGACGCCGACCAGAACTCCTGCATTGCTCGATCGAAACGCTCTGCAACACGACACCCTCGGGTTTTTTCACTCCCTCGTCTCTAGGTTAGTCCCTTCTCCCATTGAACAAAAACCTCTTCGAGAGGTTGGCAAAGATGATACTTTACCAATGCATGGCTTTCGTACGACTTCCGAGTCGTTGAATCGACAAGCGTTGCCGTTCCAGTTTTTCACCTTCGAGGACCTCTCTCCTTTTAGGATTGAACCACGAGGGAGGAAGACAGGGATGGTAGCGTCGGAGCCGGATGCACGACCATCAAAAACAATAGACAAGCATATATCTGAGCTGTACCAAATAATCGAACCCGTGTCTTGGACTGAGAGAGCTGACCTCGGTTTCTTCGTCTCGATAGGTATATTGCCTCTGTGTATAGCGCCTTTTCTGATATGCAATTGCCATCCGCCACTATTTCCCCGATTCTTGTGCAGCCCGCGAGATGAGCTGTTGTGCGAGAGCGATTCGAGACCAAAACGATCGAGTCTCTCCAAGCTCTGCCTCTCGCTTTCGGGGTCACATATGAGGCAGGAGATTCGTCTCATTCGCAAATCAAGCTGGACAACAGGATCACGATGCTCTAATCTTGATTTGGCGGTTGATCTACCTCTGCCTTGTATTGCTCCCACAAACGGAGCTGTTTCTCTTCAAACACAGCTTCTTTCGGCACAAGCTGGAAGCACGAAAGATTCAGCCTTGTCGACTAAGCCAGGGAATGAAAAGGGGAGGAGAGAACGCACCGAGACTGAGATACCGTCCCAGAATTGTTCTTCGACTCCTTCGGGGAAATGCTTCGGATTTTCTCCACGCTATCGGGAATAACCATTGTCAATTGCCTCGTTCTCGTATCGCGGTCTCGAGAGAGGGTAGTGCTCACTTTGGGTCGACGTTTTCGCAAAAGACTCGTTTGGCCGACAGGTAGATAGTAAGCACCCTTCTTCCTCTTCTTGACCGCATCAGGTTTCGCCTGTACTTCAGCTTCGGTCGCTCCGTCTTCTTCGATCGTACCCGAATCGAACGAGACGACGAATTCGTGTTCGAGTGCTCGTTGGTTTGCGATTTCGTAATCTCGAATCCAACGGAAATCGAAAGTCTGTCATCAGGTAACAAGCAGTCTTAGCCTCTGAGAACCGGGACACTCTGCGATCGGGAGAGGGAGACTCACCTCCTCTCCACTGACTCCTCCTTCGAATCGTTTACCGGTGTACTTGTTCGCGGCTGTGTCGTCTTGAGGTAAGTAGTATGATAATCGCTCTTGACCTGGAGCAAACTCAGACGTCAAGTCACGGAATACCGCTCGAGGTACACGAGGATCGGCTCCAGTTCGGTTCAAGTTCATCTGAAAAAGAGCAATCAATCGGTTAGTGGTCTTCCTCGAGTCTCATGAGCGAGGGAATGGAGACGCACATTGCTTTGATCGATAGGATCTTCTCCGAATCGAACGAAATCGTACTCGTGAGCCCACAATTCGCTATCAGGGAGGAAATCAAACGCCTCGGTCGCCGTCAAATGTTGTTTCGTCGGGTGTCGAAGTTCAGATAGTGGCATATGAGCAGTTTCGAACGTGTTGGCGATCGCACGAGCACGAGAATCTCGGTCTTGAGGACCGATAGGAGCAAGAGCTTGACGTTTCGGCGTACTGGAAAAACCACACGACAAGGTCGTCAGTTCATGAATAGCCTGCCTTGACGAGAGCAGGGAAAGTTTAACTGACAGCTGAGAAGGCTTGTTCCCACCGACGGCCGTCTCGTTCGCGAGGTATTCCGTTCTTCGCAGCCAACTGACATCAACTTTCTTGCTTTCTGTCGCTGCCGCTGCTGCTCCTGATCCGACTGTCGCACTCGCACTTCCTGTTGCTCCGTTCGATCCTCCAGCACGAGTCGAGGGTTCTTCGAGGAGGAAAGCGTCTTCATCGGCGAGAGGTTGAGAGACAGCGTTTCGAGGTGCGATCACTGGAGAACGCGATCTTCTGTCAATTTTGGGCTGTTCCTCAATGACAGTGTACCCAACGTACCTTCACGGTTCCCTAGCCAGTACTCAGTCTCTACCTTATCGTTCCCAGATCTCGATTTCCCGTACTCGAGTGGTAAACCCAATTCTCCGTCTAGGATCATCGGAAGCTCTCGCTCGGATTGTAGAGGATTCAAGAAATCGTAGGATGCATAACGAGCTGGAGTAGTCGGGACGTGGAGGAGTCGAGGAGGAAACGGAGGAGATGGGAGAGGGTTTTGGTATCGTACTCGAACGAGTAGATCTTGTTTCCTGTTTGGGAGGGTCGAGAGTCAGCTCAGGAGTTCATCAACGCTAGGTAGGAGAGCGTACGATGATTTAGACATGTTGTTGATCAATGTTGGAGAAGAACAATTGCAAGTTCGCGGAACTCTTTCCGTCCCTCGTCTACCCCCACTAACATCGCTCTTTCGCCAGGAGATTACTGGTCGAAGCGCTAGATCCGTAAGCCCTGGAGGATCCGTCCGCTCTCGGTCCGAAGGCCTGAATTGACATACTTTCTTCTCCATAGGCTCTCTTCCTCCCCTCAGTACGACATTCCGGTAGTTCCCTTTCCCTGAGCCTATCGAATCCCAAACTTCAACTACACCCTAGCCGCCTGCGACTCTCGCGCCTCCTGCATCACCTCCCAGAACTTCTTCAACCCCACCCAAAACTCCGAGCTTACCTCAGCCATGTCAACCTCTTGCAAGCGAGACGCCAACCTCGTCCAAGTCGCTTCGGGCAAGCAGCTCTACGTCGAGGTGTCGAAACCATCGTCGAGTGAAGCACCTGCGATCATCTGTTCGTTTTCTCTTGCTCAGCCTCCCTCGTCTGAAAGTTACGGAGCAGACTCATGCTGATTCCGATTCGCAACCTGATAGTCATGCACGGACTCGGATCGTCTACGACTTTCTGGGAAGCTACCCTCGCAGACTCGAAGCTGAAAGAACAACACACCTTGATTCGCTACGATTTCGACGGACACGGATTGAGTTCATTCTCCGGCATCGACAAAGGCACGAGTCCGTCGCTCCTCGATCTCGTCAACGACTTGAAGGACGTTCTCGATCATTGTGGTGTCGAAAAGGCGGCGGGAGTCGTCGGTCACTCGATGTCGGGGTTGGTCGCTTCGCATTTCGCGGCAAAATACCCTCAACGCCTTGACAAGCTCGGTACGTCTGTCGAGAAGCTTCTACTACCTCGCTAGATGCCTTTCAAGATGCACCTCCTCGGAAGGCAGATGCTTGACACGATCACTCGTCGCGAACTAACGACTTTGTTGCCTTATCTTCACAGTCTTGCTCGGAGCGATGAAAGGACTCGCGGATTCGACCAAGGAGATCATGCGCAAACGCTCAGAAGCAGTCCTCGAATCGGGAATGAGCCCTCTCGTCCCTCAAATCGTCGCTTCGGCCCTCTCGACACACACGAAGGAGACGTCTCCCCTCTCTGCCGCACTCGTTCGAGCCCTCGTACTTCCAACGAACAGTCAAGCGTACTCAGCCGCGTGTCAAGCATTAGCGGGAGCAGAAGATCCGGATTATTCGAAGATTCAAGCGAAAACTTTGGTCGTTTCGGGAGCGGAGGACTACATGTCGCCGAAAGCGACGACCGACTTCTTTGCTGAGAACATCAAGGATGTCGAAGTTGTCGTTATGAAGGACGTAGGTCATTGGCACGCTGTAGAACAACCGATTGAGCTTCGAAAAATCTTTGAGGATTTCTTCCTTTCTGCTTG
Source organism: Sporobolomyces salmoneus (assembly GCF_050403485.1). NCBI lineage: Eukaryota > Fungi > Basidiomycota > Microbotryomycetes > Sporidiobolales > Sporidiobolaceae > Sporobolomyces > Sporobolomyces salmoneus. The sequence goes on along the minus strand of NW_027481159.1, from coordinate 15,266 downwards.
AACTAGCACGCAACTTGCAATCTTTTGTTCATAGTCTCAAGCGATGTACTCGAGAGCGATCGAGATACCCAACGAGAGGAGTTGAAGTCGAATGGGAACAGGAAATTGCGAGAATTGGGGCAAAATGAAAACCTGAGACAACAGCGAGGTTCTCAGCTCGGGGTACATTCTGGCTCGTTGATCCGACATACGAAACTAAGCTCAGCCGCGCTCTATCAACGCGGCAGTCACCCGAGACGAAGATCGGAAACAAAGTGCTCGTTGGGAAATTCCGTCGTCCCGAAGTTCCTCGCTTTCCCGCTTCCCTTTACTCTTCCCCTCCAACACTTTCTAGACCCATTCTCGCCGGGAGCTCTTGACTTGAGCATCTCTCTACCTTACACGCTACTCTAGAGTGCTTCCCTCCAGCTCCTACTCCCATCTCTCTGTTCTCTCAACTTTCTCTCCCAAAACTCTCTCCCCACTCCAGCTTTCACAACTCGCTCAACATGCCGTGAGTCCACACGATACCTCATTCCTAGCATTGCAGCAGTACCTGACAGCCTGTTTCGATGCTCAATAGCTTCTCGGGGAAGGTGGAAACGAACGGTACCCCAGTCTCGGTTCAAGAACCTCAAGACAATGAGGACTTTGTTTGGGACCACTCCAAGGTTCAAAACTTCATCGGCAAGCACCATCCAGACTCGCTCCCGTGCAGTTTGGGGCATGGACTGACGTGTAGGATGTTTTGGGATTTTTAGGTGGAAACTCTCTCGAAGCCGCAGCTCCTTCGAAAGTAGCTGATTTCGTACGATCACGAGGTGGACACACGGTTATCACCAAGGTGAGCATCTCCCTCCCTCTATAGCTTCGGGAGTCGCAGGAGCGGGTGCTTACTTTTTAATTCAACACCGCCTTCCCCAACCTTTCTCTTCCGATCAGGTTCTCATCGCCAACAACGGTTAGTCCACTAGTCTCAACATCTTTACCATCGGAGACAAATAAGCTGACATTTGACCCGCTCAGGTATCGCCGCCGTCAAGGAAATTCGATCGATCCGAAAATGGGCTTACGAGACTTTCGGTTCCGAACGCGCTGTCGAATTCGTCGTCATGGCTACTCCTGAGGATCTCAAGGTCAACGCCGACTACATCAGGATGGCCGATCAGTACGTCGAAGTTCCAGGAGGAACGAACAACAACAATTACGCCAACGTCGATGTAATTGTCGACGTCGCTGAACGTGCTGGTGTTCACGCTGTCTGGGCTGGATGGTGAGTCTCATCACCTACAAGCTCGATTCTACTCGAGCGAGAAAGCTGACTTTACTCTCGAACAATGAAGGGGACACGCTTCTGAAAATCCTCGACTACCTGAATCTCTCGCCGCTTCGAAACACAAGATCGTCTTCATCGGTCCTCCTGGTTCCGCTATGCGTTCCCTCGGAGACAAGATCTCTTCGACCATTGTCGCTCAATCGGCTCAAGTTCCTTGCATGGATTGGTCCGGAACTGGAGTTGACGAGACGATTCTCTCGGAAGATGGTTACGTTACAGTCGCCGACGACGTCTACCAAAAGGCTTGCGTCCACAATGCTGAAGACGGTCTCTTGAAGACGAGGAAGATTGGTTACCCCGTCATGATCAAAGCTTCGGAAGGAGGAGGAGGAAAGGGTATTCGTAAGGTTGAAAAGGAGGAGGATTTCAAGCAGGCTTTCGGTGCTGTTCTAACTGAGGTTCCCGGTGAGTCGGATATCCCTTCATCAATCGAAAACGAGAAACAGATTACTGACAACTTTCTGTTTTCGATTTTGATCAGGTTCTCCCGTCTTCATCATGAAACTCGCCGGTGCCGCTCGCCATCTCGAAGTTCAAGTCATCGCGGATCAATACGGAAACGCCATTTCGCTCTTCGGTCGTGATTGTTCGGTTCAACGTCGTCACCAAAAAATCATCGAAGAAGCTCCCGTTACGATCGCCGGTCCGGAAACGTTCGAACAGATGGAGAAGGCTGCAGTTCGTCTCGCGAAGCTCGTCGGATACGTCTCGGCTGGTACCACTGAATTCCTCTACTCTGCTGCCGACGACAAATTCGCTTTCCTCGAACTCAACCCTCGTCTCCAAGTCGAACATCCTACTACCGAGATGGTTTCTGGAGTCAACTTGCCCGCTGCTCAACTTCAAATCGCCATGGGTATCCCTCTTCACCGAATCCGTGACATTCGTACTCTCTACGGCAAAGCTCCTCACGGACGCTCCTTGATCGACTTCGACTTTGAGAACCCCGAATCGGCCGCTACTCAACGCAAACCTTCCCCCAAGGGTCACGTCGTCGCTGTTCGTATCACCGCCGAGAACCCCGACGCTGGATTCAAACCTTCTTCGGGAACTCTTCAAGAACTCAATTTCCGTTCGAGTACGAACGTTTGGGGTTACTTCTCGGTCGGAACGGCAGGAGGTCTCCACGAGTTTGCCGATTCGCAATTCGGTCACATCTTCGCGTACGGTTCGGATCGTTCGGAATCTCGCAAAAACATGGTCGTCGCCCTCAAGGAACTCTCGATTCGTGGTGACTTCCGAACTACGGTCGAGTACCTCATCAAACTTCTCGAAACCGAAGCCTTCGAGGAGAACACGATCACGACTGCCTGGCTCGACAACCTCATCTCGGCTCGTCTCACCGCCGAACGACCCGATACGACCCTCGCCATCATCTGCGGAGCTGCGACGAAAGCTCACCTCGCTTCCGAAGCCAACATCGCCGAGTACAAGCGTATCCTCGAAAAAGGTCAATCTCCCGCGAAGGAACTCCTCGCGACCGTCGTCCCCCTCGAATTTGTTCTCGAAGACGTCAAGTACCGAGCTACAGCTAGTCGATCTTCTCCTACGAGTTGGAGCATCTACGTCAACGGCTCTTCTGTCGCTGTCGGTTTGAGGCCTCTCGCCGATGGTGGTCTCCTCGTTCTTCTTGACGGAAGGTCTTACACCTGTTACGCCAAGGAGGAAGTTGGGTGAGTCTCGAGCTTCTCTCGATCTCTCTGTTCTCGAAACTGATCGTTTTCTTTCCCTCGTCGGCAGAGCTCTTCGTCTCTCGATCGATTCTCGCACTGTTCTCGTCGCTCAAGAGAACGATCCCACTCAACTTCGTTCGCCTTCCCCCGGTAAACTCGTTCGCTACTTCATCGAGTCTGGAGAACACATCTCGAAGGGACAAGCCTACGCCGAAATCGAAGTCATGAAGGTATGTCAAACTCTCTGTTTTTCGAGCCTCGTTCCAAAGGCTTCGTAACTGACGATCTTGATTCACAAATCGTGTAGATGATCATGCCCCTCGTCGCTGCCGAAGATGGTATCGCTCAATTCATCAAACAACCCGGAGCGACTCTCGAAGGAGGAGACATTCTCGGTATCCTCTCGCTCGACGACCCTTCGCGAGTTCAACACGCCAAACCCTTCGATGGACAACTCCCAGCTCTCGGACTCCCCAGCATCGTCGGTAACAAGCCCCAACAACGCTTCTCTTACCTCAAAGACGTTCTCGGTAACATCCTCGCCGGTTACGACAACCAAGCAATCATGATGTCGAGTATCAAGGAGCTCATCACCGTTCTCCGCGACCCCGAGCTTCCCTACGGAGAAGCGAACGCCGTCCTCTCGACTCTCTCTGGTCGTATTCCCGCCAAGCTTGAAGCTTCCCTTCGTCAATCGATCGACACTTCTCACGCTGCCGGTGCCGAATTCCCCTCTGCTCGTCTTCGCAAGGCCATCGATTCAACTTTGGAGGAACTCCGTCCCGCCGAAGCTACGACCGTTCGCAACTTCCTCGTTGCTTTCGACGATGTCGTCAACCGTTACCGAGCTGGACTTAAGCAACATGAATGGTACACGATCGCGAGCGTCTTTGCCGCCTACCACCTCACTGAACGTCCTTTCTCCGGTCGTGACGACGATGTCGTTCTCGAACTCCGAGACACCCACCGCGACAAGCTCGATGAAGTCGTCAAACTCGTCCTCTCCCACTACAAGGCCGCTTCGAAGAACTCCCTCGTCCTTGCCCTTCTCGAACTCGTCAAGGAATCCGACAGCCTCCCCCTCGTCGAAGCCACCTTCTCCCCGATTCTCAAGGATCTCGCCGAACTCGACTCGAAACCGACTACGAAGGTGGCGCTGAAGGCTCGTGAAGTTCTCATCCACACTCAACTTCCTTCCCTCGACGAGCGACTGGTTCAACTCGAACAAATTCTCAAGGCTTCGGTCACCCAAACCGCTTACGGAGAAGTCGCTACCGCTGACCGTTCCCCCAAGACCGAGATCCTCAAGGATGTTATCGATTCTCGATTCACCGTCTTCGACGTTCTCCCCGGATTCTTCCAACACCAAGATCAATGGGTCGCCCTCGCCGCTCTCGACACTTACGTTCGTCGTGCCTACCGGTCCTACAACGTTCTCTCACTTGAACACGTAGAAGCCGATGCCGCTGAACACGAACCCGCGACCGTCGCCTGGTGCTTCCGAATGCGCAAGGCTTCGTCCGAGTCTCAACCTCCTACCCCTACGACCGGTCTCACTTCTCAACGTACCGCCTCGTACTCCGACTTGACCTTCCTCCTCAACAACGCTCAACAAGAACCTCTCCGATACGGTGCGATGTTCGCGGTCAAGACTCTCGACGATTTCGATCAACAAATCGCTACCGTCCTCCGACACTTCCCTGACAGTTCGAAGGGCAAGATTCACGCGACTTCGGCTTCGAGTCAAGAGCAATGGAACGTTCTCAACGTCGCCCTCACTGTTCCCTCGAACGTCAACTCGGTCGACGAGGAACAACTCCGATCCCGTTTCGCCGAATTCGTCAACGCCGCTTCCGACAAACTCGACCGTCACGGTATGCGTCGACTCACCCTCCTCGTCTGTCGTGAAGGACAATACCCTTCGTACTACACCCTTCGAAAGCAAGACGGAACCTGGAAAGAACTCGAAACGATTCGAGACATCGAACCTGCCCTCGCTTTCCAACTCGAACTCGGACGTCTCTCCAACTTCCACCTCGAACCCTGTCCTGCCGAGAACCGACAAATCCACATCTACTACGCGACTGCGAAGGGTAACTCGTCCGACTGTCGCTTCTTCGTTCGTGCCCTCGTTCGTCCCGGTCGACTCCGTGGAAACATGAAGACTGCCGATTACCTCGTCTCCGAGTCTGATCGTCTCGTTACCGACGTTCTTGACACTCTCGAGGTCGTTAGCGCTTCTCGTCGTGCTGCCGATGGTAACCACATCTCGGTGAGCTCACCTTCTTCTTTCTCTCTTCCATGTCTTTGATCTCCATATGCTGACTCTCGTTCATTCGTTTCAGCTCAACTTCCTCTACAGTCTCCGTCTCGACTTCGAGGAGGTTCAAACCGCACTCGCTGGATTCATCGATCGACACGGCAAGCGATTCTGGCGACTTCGAGTCACTGGAGCCGAGATCCGAATCGTTCTCGAAGACGCGCAAGGAAACATTCAGCCTATCCGAGCCATCATCGAAAACGTTTCTGGATTCGTCGTCAAGTACGAAGCTTACCGCGAAGTCACGACCGAGAAGGGAGACGTTATCCTCAAATCGATCGGTCCTCAAGGAGCTTTCCATCTTCAACCTGTCAATTCTCCCTACCCGACGAAGGAATGGCTTCAACCCAAGCGATACAAGGCTCACGTCGTCGGTACCACTTACGCCTACGATTTCCCCGACCTCTTCCGTCAAGCGATCCGCAAACAATGGAAGGCAGTCGGAAAGACCGCTCCCGCCGAACCCCTCGTCGCGAAAGAACTCGTTCTCGACGAATTCGGTCAACCTCAAGAAGTCTCGCGTCCTCCCGGAACGAACAACATCGGAATGGTTGGATGGGTTTACACGGCCTACACTCCTGAATGTCCCTCTGGTCGTCGAGTCGTCGTCATCGCGAACGACATCACGTTCAAGATTGGATCGTTCGGACCCGCTGAAGATCAATACTTCTTCGCCGTTACGGAACTTGCGCGCAAACTCGGTCTCCCTCGTATCTACCTCTCGGCCAACTCTGGAGCTCGACTCGGTATCGCGGAGGAGATTCTCGACATCTTCGACGTCGCCTGGATCGATGCTTCCCGTCCCGAGAAGGGCTTCAAGTACCTCTACCTCACCCCCGAGAAACTTGGAGAGCTCAAGAACAAGGGAGAGCAATCCGTCATCACCAAAAAGATCGAAGAAGATGGAGAAGTTCGTTACCAAATCACCGACATCATCGGTCTTCAAGACGGTCTCGGAGTCGAATCCCTCAAAGGTTCGGGTCTCATCGCTGGAGAAACTTCTCGTGCGTACGACGACATCTTCACCATCACCCTCGTTACCGCTCGTTCGGTCGGTATCGGAGCCTACCTCGTTCGTCTCGGTCAACGTGCCGTTCAAGTCGAAGGTCAACCGATCATCCTTACCGGTGCCGGAGCTCTCAACAAGGTTCTCGGTCGCGAAGTCTACTCTTCCAACTTGCAACTCGGAGGAACTCAAATCATGTACAAGAACGGTGTCTCGCATCTCACCGCGGCCAACGACCTCGAGGGTGTTCTCAGCATCGTTCGCTGGCTCGCCTACGTACCCGAATCTCGTGGGGCTCCCCTTCCGATCCTTCCTTCCGTCGACCACTGGGACCGTTCGATCGACTACGTCCCGATCAAAGGTGCTTACGATCCTCGATGGTTCCTCGCTGGAAAGACTGATGAAACCGATGGAAGGTGGCTCAGCGGTTTCTTCGACAAGGGTTCGTTCCAAGAGACTCTCTCTGGATGGGCTCAAACCGTCGTCGTTGGTCGTGCTCGTCTCGGAGGAATCCCCATCGGAGCGATCGCTGTCGAAACTCGTACCGTCGAACGTGTCGTTCCCGCCGATCCCGCCAACCCTTCGTCGATGGAACAAAAGATCATGGAGGCTGGTCAAGTTTGGTACCCCAACTCGGCGTTCAAGACTGGTCAAGCTATCGCCGACTTGAACCGTGAAGGACTTCCTCTCATCATCTTCGCCAACTGGCGTGGATTCTCGGGAGGACAACAAGACATGTTCGATGAAGTTCTCAAACGGTAAGTCACTCTGTTGCGTCTCTTTCTGCGAGAATGAACCTGACGTCTTTTCCTCGCACAGTGGTTCGCTCATTGTTGATGGTCTCTCTGCTTACAAGCAACCCGTCTTTGTCTACATCGTTCCCAACGGAGAACGTAAGTCGCTCTTTCCTTGATCTGCTCACTTGAAGAGCTCGAACTGATACTCTTTCCTTCTTTCGCACAGTTCGTGGTGGTGCTTGGGTCGTCCTCGATCCCTCGATCAACGCCAACGGCATGATGGAGATGTACGCCGATGAAACTGCCCGTGCTGGTGTTCTCGAACCCGAAGGTATCGTCGAGATCAAACTTCGAAAGGACAAACTTCTCGCCATGATGGACCGACTCGACCCCACTTACCACGCTCTCAAGGTCAAGAGCACCGACCCTTCTCTCTCGACTGCCGATGCCGCCGCCGCCAAGGCCGAACTCGCTACTCGCGAAAAGATTCTCTTGCCTCTCTACTCCCAAGTTGCTCTCCAAATCGCCGATAGCCACGATCGTACGTTCCTTCCTTTCGCGCACTCTTGAGTCCTTCGATGATTGACACTTTGATGGTTGATCAATAGGCGCTGGTCGCATGAAGGCTAAGGGAACCATCTCTCGCAGTCTCGTTTGGGAAGAATCTCGTCGGTGAGTTCTACTGATCTCGCTCACCCTTCTCCTCGATCCCTCGTGCTGACTACGATCGCTTTCATTCTCCAGATACTTCTACTGGCGTCTTCGTCGTCGTCTCGCCGAGGAGGATGGTATCCGTCGTCTCGCCGCGGCCGACGCTTCCCTCGACCGCAAGACTCGCCTCGACATTGTCAACAGCGTTCTCTCGGCCGAGGTCGACTCTGAGAACGATCAAGCTGTCGCTTCTGCCCTCGAGAAGGGACAATCTGACTTGCACTCTCGCGTCAAGTCGGCACGTTCCAACTCGATCGCTCAATCGGTCGCGCAAATGCTCGCCGATGGAGATTCTGCCGCCGTCATCGAAGGTCTCAAGAAGGCGAAGGGTGATTCGCTCACTTCTGAACACCTCGCTCTCCTTTCTTCGATCTTCAATTAGAACGCTTAATCTAGAACTCTTACTCTGCTATGTTTCTTTCTCTCTCTTTCGTTGTGTCTTGTTGGGTCTTATTTGGAATTGATCACTACGTTCGCTCTACGTCCCGCGTCGAGACCGTTCCGCAACATCGAGAGAGAACCAGAGGCAGAGAGAGAGAATATTCGCTGCCTTCGAGGTGAGTCATTGGTTGTAGCGTGGAACCTGAGAGAGAAACGACTTATTTGCGGAAATCATCGACACCGAAACGAAGGGAAGACATCAAAGATCAACAAACAAAGGTACTAATCTGGGTGGAAACAATCGAGGTAGTAAGGGAGGAGGGAAGAGCTCAATCATCACTGTGAGGTGACAATTAGCGACTGCAGCGAGATAATTCAGAACATTTGATATTCTCGCCTAATTTTGGCCAACACTGGTTCGCCAAGGTATCTCTCGACAGACTTGACCTCCCTCAGAAATATGAGCGTCAAGAGAGGTTTGCTTCTGCCGTCCTTGCCTTCTTCCCAGAAGAAAGATACCGAATGCCTGAAAGGTTAAACGGATCATCAGCTTCCTGTGCTTGTTTGACTGGTAGGAGAGAAAGTACAGCGTACGTCAACTCTGTGACTTTGAACATCTTGTCAACTTGTTCACGAAGAACCTTGTCTGAGCCCCAATCGAGGGTTGGATCGAGACCGTCGAAATCGTAAAAAGGTTTATCTCCAACCCTTTCGTGATGCCTTCGGTCGCGGAAGATTCCAAGTCGAGCGGAAAGGATGTTGTTGACTGCACCACCTTGGTCGGATCGAGTACCACTTTGTCCTGAACTACTTGCGATCGGATTTGAAGGCTTTGAGTTTCGTTGGTATTCTGATTCTTCCCTGATCGTAGGAGCCGAGGTCGAGTGTCGTAGAGCTGAACTTGAGTCTGAGCTGTGGCGTTGACGTGAGGAAGAGTCGTGGTGAGGAAGGTCCCGACGAGAAGAGGAACGAGTCGAAGTCGAATCGCGTCGAGAGCTAGAGTTCAAGACTGGCGAAGCACCATCGTGAAGACTCGAACGTCGGGACGAAGGTGACCTGGAGCGACGAGGCGGGGTCGGAGAACGAGAACGAGGACGTCGAGTGTCGTATTCAGGTCCGTCGAGAAAGCGGAGAGAAGCTGAAGAAGCACGTCGATTTTCCATTCTCGAAGGGGGCGAAGGTGTGCGAGGGCGAGTGGTAGAAGAGGTATAGGTCCTTCGACTCGGAGGCGGAGAGGAACGACGACGCTGCTGAGTCGGCAACGAGGGTCGCTTCTCAAAGACGGGCGAACGAGGGTTGGATCGTCGAGAAGCAGCGGATTCGCGATGGGAATCGAGGGGAGGAGGAGGAGGAGGAAGACTTGGCGATCGACCTCGATGCGTTTTCGAACTGGAATGTAAGGCTTGATGATTTTCCTCCGCAACTGAGATTCGAGCCTCGTTGCCGATGACGGGAGAAGCTGGCTGCGATTGACTCTTGTTGGAAGGAACTTCTTGCCGATTCGCGGACGACTGAGGACCAGAGGGGACCATTTGGGATGGAGCAGAGTCCTGAATGGTTGCGAGATCGTTGGATCCTGGAGTAGAAGCAGCTCCTTGAGCTTGTTTTCGGTGCCATAGTTTCCAGTGTATTTTGTGCTGAGTGTCGTTTAAGAACGGAGTAGGCGCAAACGTTTGGGTGCAGCTGAAGTCGAGTGTCGATTCGTACCAAACTCTTTCGGGCCAAGTTGTTGCGAAGAAACCTTGATCCGAATCCCACGAATCTGCTCCTGCTCCAGCCTGCATCCTCAGCGACAAACATCAGTGATCCTCGCCATTTTGCGATAGTCGAATAAGCTTTCGAGGAAGTTAGGAGACTTACCGAAGCTCTGAGCGTTCCCTCCGACCCAATTTGACTCAAATCGTATTCTTTGAATCGTTGCGCAGCACGCAGTGCCCCAGCTGACTCCTTAAACAGAAGATGCCTGCATAACACCACGAGATTGTCAGTGTCTGATTCCTTCGAATGATGAGTGAAAGAACTGGAGAAAACAAACAATCTTCGTGGAATAGTGCTTCGTTGAATCACGAGAAGCCCATTCTTTTCCGCTAGGTCGAAGAAGATGTCGTTCTGAACAAGCAAAGAGGTCGTTAGTAGAGCCCAGTTGCTGTGCGCGAGCAAGGTAGAGATTGAGCACTTACGTCGAGACTCAACTCGTCGTTCCAACCATCAAACACGACCTCTTGACGCGTATGTAGGTAGAATTTGGTCTGGAATATGATATCATACGTGGTGTCGACCGACATCCTGTTGGAGAAGAGATCTGGGTCGATTGGGGAAGAGAGAAAGGAGCGAATCTTTCGCTCTTCCTGAAAACTGACTGACAGCAATCTCGCTTCACTTCATCTTGACCAACTCAACAACGTCCTTCGATTAAGTACTCCCGCTACCTACCCATCTCTGTGTTACGACACTCGTAAACAAAGGAGGACCCGGCTCAAAGTTGATCGACTGATCATCTTTTCCCAACTTTCCCCCTCGTTCACCAAAGCATTGGATGGTATTCGGATTCAACAAAACCCCTCTGCCATCATCAGAGGCGAATCGTCCTCCTCCCTCTCGCCTCTTCCCTCTCCCTCCTACTGCACCGCCTTCTCGAGGAGATTCTTTGCCAAAATCGATACCCGCTCTCCTACCACCGACCGCCTACAAGACACGAGAAGCGTGGGAGAATGCAAGAGCATTAGCGAGGTCAGCTGAGGTTAGCAGGATGGAAGTAGACGAGAATCAACGAGCGAGAGTAGAGATAGAGTCGATGATGGAGGTGGAAGTGGAGGAGCAAACGGACGTGTACATGGAAGACATTCGTGAGTCTTTCAATCCATCATGAGGCTATGAGGAAGATGAAAAGCTTCGACGAACCTCGATCTGGAAACAAAAACCGGCATCGAAGGAGAGCCAAAGTCTGAAACTTTGCAAGTAGATAGCATCTGGGCTGAGGAGGTAGTTTGGAAGATTCGTCTGAGCCGAGCTGTAAGGGTCGGAGGGTGCGAGAGCTGGTTTGAGCCGTCAGCGGAAAAAGGATTTGAACGTTTGAACTCGAACTAACGGCTTCTTTTCATGCCGCAGACGCGGCTGAGCTTCTCGAACCTACGACCTACGCAGAACGTCAAGTCAGCCAGCGCTCGAATCAAGCTAGTCCACCTTCTTCTCCCCAACTTGCTACAACTACTGCTTCCTCAGGCTCCCAAAGTGCGTTGGGACTCTTTTCGCCAATCGATACAGTACCATCGAGCTGACATGCGATCGACTGACAGGTGTTTCTTCAGCTGAAGTTCAGAATGGTTCGACCGCAGAAGGCACGAGCGCTTCTTTGACTTCCGTCTCTGCAGCTGTGCTCGATTCGGTTCAAATCACCTCAACTCTGAATTCTTCAGTTGACTCGTCTCCGTCGACATCTCAAGTCCCTCAAAAGCTTCACCTCGTAACTCGTCCGATTCCTTCAATCCTCGATGTTCCGGTTTTCTCGATGCCTGAAAATACTCGCCCCGCCTTTCCCCTTCGCTGTTCAACTCAACAGCAACCTCCGCTTCACAAAGAGACGAATCAATACTATCAACATCAAACATCTTCACATTACCCGTTCGTAGGAAGTCACCCAGCAGGAGGACCTACAGGAGGAGGAGGAGGATCGTTCTCGTCTGCACCTTTACCGTTCGCTCTCCACTTCCCGCAACAGCACCAAGGTTCTTGGCCATGGCAACAGCAGATGCTTCAGCAATTCTGGGCTTCCGGAATGGCCGGAAATCCGATCGCGCAAACTCCTCTGCAACCTCCTCACGCGTCGAACCCTCGTACTCCGAATCAAATCCCTCGACCGCAAGTTGCTCAAGCTCTTCCTTTGGTCTCTCCTCGTCCTCCTCGCCCTCCTCCTCCCCCTCCTCCTCCTCCACCTCCACCACCACCAACACAAACCCTTGCACACTCCTCATCTTCCTCTTCGCCACCTGGTCCATCTGCACTCAAGGAGAATCTTCCTCCGACTCTCGCCATCCCTACTCCTTCGTCATCGTTGTCGTCCTCGTCGCACAAGTCTACGAAGGTTCCTTTCGCACCTCTCCCGAATTCTTCGACGTGGCGTCCAACTTCAAACTCATCAACTTCGAAGTCTTCACCCAATCCGATGGTGGTCTCGTTCGGTGGTTTCACTATCGAAGGTCTCGATCGTAATCGATTCAGAATTCCTGAAGCACCAGGAGATCCTCCTGATGATCCTCCCGGCGACAAAATCGTGATCCTCGGTACTTATTGGGATAGTAACCAGGGAGCACTGGGTACGATCATTCGGATCGACACGATGATTGATTGGTTCTACTGGATCATTCATCGAGACCTGGGATTCGAACGTTCTCGGGTAGATCTCAGACTGGTCGTTCAAGTTGGAACTGGAACTGCGACTTGGGGAGGCGCTCCGAAGAACTCTCGCAAGATTCCTTACCAGTACTCAGCAGCAAACTTCTTGAGGAACACCGGAGACTTCGACAAGATTCGTTTCATCGTTTCGTGCGGAAGTCGAGGAACTGGAAGCAACCTCTGTTCGATTCACGACGAATTCCTCCCTCTGTTCGAACCCGATACGGAGATTCTCTTCACTATGGAAAAAGGCGAAGCTCCCTCCTCCAAAACGACAACTTCCGAAATGATTTCCTGTCTTCGCAAGATCCTCGAAACTCTCGGTATCGATTCGGAATCGCCGGAACCTTCCGCAACTTACCACGGAGTACAACTCGTCGAGATGATCGCGAAAGCTTACCCTGAGGACGACTCGATCGCCATGGAGTTTGCCAGAGACCTAGCCCGACAGTTCATTGCTCGAAAAGAAATCTCGTTTTGGTCCAGACTCATGAACCAGTACAACCAAAAGAACCGAAACCCAGATCGTGAGCTCTTCTCTCGTGCCTCTATCACTCGATCTTAGCTAAAAGTCTCTCGTTGCCGACAGTCGGTTCCTCAGACACGCCGCTTAGGATTTCGGACGGAACTGGTCGATCGGAACCTGTCGCAATGAGAGGTTTCAAAGCTCCTGGTCCCGTGATCGCAGCAGTGAGTGCTCTCGTTCTTTCTTCCGCTACGCTGTGCAAGAGCCGACATTGCTTCTTCCTGAACAGCCTGCAAACGAAACTCGTCCTCCCGGAAATCCACTCCCTTTCAAGAAGACCCTGAATGCGCTCGATACACTCCTCTCTCATCCTTCTTTGCCTGAAAAGACTCCTCCGAAGTACGTACTAGCCTACTTGCTGGTTCTCGACCTCCACTGAACAAACTTTGCTTTATTCAGTGGAAACAAGAAGAAGCCCGTTCCGAAGTCGCAAACGGAACCTTCCTCGAATCAGTCTATGTGCAAGGACGGGAGGTCCGATAAACTGTGCAAGGAGCCTCAATGTACCAACCCGGCGAACTATCCATTGTACGCGAGGTGCGTAGATTGTCGTGCGAAACGTTCGGCAGCTGGTTTCAAGTGAGTTTCTTTCTTTCTTCTCTAACTTACGAACCAGTTCCGAAGCTCATGCACTCTCTTGATCTCACTGTAGACCTGCAGGACCGCCTCCCATTCCTAACAAGGCTGGTTTGACTCTGGTCTACGATACAGACATCAAGGCAATGATTAGGAACGAGCTTATAGTCTCGATAACTCAAGAGATGACTAAACTAGCGAAGAAAGCTGGATTGGAGATAGAGAAGTGGCGTGTGAGTACTTTCAGATCACATCGCATGGATGTTTAGGCCAGCTCACCTCTTATTTCGCAGTCTGGCCTTGTTGGCAAAACTGCAGTCGTCACTGGCTGGCCGGAGAACATCCCTTACTCATCGGAAGGGAGAGGTTCCGACAACGCCCGAGTCATTTTACAGCTCATTAGAAACGGAGTTATCAAAGTGGAGAAGAAGGCAAAATCTAGGAAGGGGAAGAAGATGGAGGAGAATTCAGAAGAAGAAAACTTGGCGATGAACACAGATTCTGATTAGTACTTCAGTTTGCCTCCTGTTGATGTTGTATACCTTCTCGCTTTGTTCCCGAATATGCGCTTTCTTTCTGCTTGTTACCTGCCCACTTTTTCCCTTTCGAACAGAACTCGCGAAGTAAAGCGAAAGAGGCGCCATGCATTACTGCCAGACAGTATGCTTCATCTACTCCAACTATTCAACCAGCTAACTCTCGATACCCTTCTCGCTCGGCTAGATCGCCTCAACTTTGTCGACCCCGAGTAATCCTTCAATCCCGCAAGGTCGGTAGATCCAAATTTCTCCGTGCGAAAACGCAGACAGGTCGTGCGTTTGTTGAGTCGGTGACTGTACCAACGAGTGTTCAACGACGGTGAGAGAATTGAGAGCCGTAGGTGAGTATCGTGTGCGTTGAGAGAGAGTCGGTCAGCTCGGGAAGCGACGAGGGAGAACCAGTCCCGACGATGATGGCAGTGCGCTACATAGAACGAGAAGAACGTCAAAAACAGCGGCTCGCGACCGGTACAGTAAATCTGCTCGAGAAGTAGCTTACATCAGCATCTGACCTGGACCTCCTTCCCTTCCTCCAGTCCTCCACTTCTCTGCCTCCTTTTTGCCTTGTTCGACTCTTTTGAACACCCTCCAGTACAGCCAGCCTTCGATAGCCGCGATCGTCACGGCTCCTAACAGACTCAATCCCAGTCTCTGAAGTGCGTGAAACAAATTCGAGTCAACGGGGAGGTCCAGTCTGAAGGGAGAGCGAGAGGAAAGACTCACGATAGGATGTGAATACCCAAACCCGACATACCAAACTCCCGTGAACACCGCCGCCATACTAACCAGAACATTCACGATCGCGCTCAGTTCTTTCTTGATTTGTCCCCATTCTTCTGCGACGGTTTTCGGGTTCTTCGATTCGTGGATGTCGGTGAGAGGGAGGACGGAACGGTAGGAAGGTTGGTTGAGAGAAGTGAGGGATGAATAGTGGATTCGATCTTGGGAGAGTTGGATCGAGGACAGAATGGCGAGCAATTCGGGAGACTAAGAACATGCAAATTCAAGGGAAGGCGAAAAGCTCGCATTCAGAATGGAGGCCATGGGGGCAGAGAGATAGGGGGGGGGGGGGGAGAAGAAGAATGGATGG